>NC_064889.1:39754594-40379594 GCF_929443795.1 Astur gentilis
GTGTTCCTGGGGGCACAGGGGAACCCCCACATCACACAGGGGTTCCCGTCCCCTGCAGCCCCCCTCGTCCCGTGCCTGGGTGCTGCATCCCATGTCGGGGTACCACGTTCCATGCCCGGGCGCTGCAGGCCACAACCGCGGCTCTCCCAGATCAACGCAGCGACAGCCCCGAGGGGACCCCCCGTCCCAGCTGGGGGACACGCAGGGACGCAGGCACGGCCCCGGTGCAGCAGGCAGAGAAACGCAGCCGGCACTGCCGCCGGCCCCCGAGCCCGTGCGGCACCTGGAGGGAATTAGGCAGGCGTGTTCACCTCCCTGCAAACCTTTTGTAGAGCAAATTCCTGCGGTTACCCATTGCAATTGCTGCAAATTATACAAGCGCCGCGTGTTTCATTCCGACGGCAGCGTGCAGTTGGCGCGCGCCGCTCCGACCTGCCGTGGTGCGTGGCCCCGGGGGAGCCGTCCAGAGCCCCCCGCGTCTTTCTTTTTATTTTCTTTCTCCTCCTCAGGAGACGAAGAGCGAGCAGGCAGGTGGGAAGAGCCGGGGGGATGCCTGCGGCAGGCAGGGAGCCCCCCGGGGTGTTGGGTGATCGTCCGCCGCGGCCTTGTGGGTGCCCAATGGAGGTTGGCACCCATGGCTCAGACCACCCCCCCCCCAAGAGCAGGCTGCGGGGGTACCCCCGTTGCAGACAGACAGACCCACGGCCACGCCGGAGTCGGGGACCGCTCCGGCCGGGATGGGGACCCCCAGACCTGTTGCCTACGTCGCGTGGGCGCAGCTGGATGCTACGCCCAGATGTGCGCCCAAGGGTTCTGCCCACCCCAGCGGGGGGACTCTGGGCCGTGGGCTGCCCTCGGGGGGGGGGGGGGGGTGCAGCTGCGTTGGGCACACGCGTGTGCGTGAGTGTGCAGTCATTCGCACGCCTGCATCTGCACAAGGTGAGGGGGGGGGGGGGGTCGCAGGGGTGCCGGTGCACGTGTGCGGGCGTGCGCGGGCACGCGCTTGCACCTGCAGGCGCGTGCCCGCCTCTCGGGGGGTTCCCCCGGGCTGTGTGTGTGTGTGTGTGTGTGTGTGTGAGGACGGGGGGGACCCCCCGGTTTCATTCCCACCCCGTTTCTCCCAGGAGCAGCGGGTACGGTCCTCCGAGGCGGCAGGAGTAGCCCGTTCGACGGCGCTCTGCCCTTCTCCTCTCATTACCCGGCCGTGTGGCTTCCCGGAAGCGCCAGCGGAGCAGCGGAACCCGGAAGTGCCGCTGTGGCCGGTGCCGGGGCCGGGGGCGGGTCGGGTTTGGTTACCGTTATGGCGGGGACGGGTGGCTGAGGAGTCGCTTGGGGACGCGGGTGGTGGTGGCTGCCAGCCGGACCCCGCGCCACGGGGACGCTCCCGCCGCGGGTCATGGCGGCGGCGGCGGCAGCGGCGGGCTCCAACTGGGGCCTGATCATGAACGTGGTGAACAGCATCGTGGGGGTGAGCGTCCTCACCGTGCCCTTCTGCTTCCGACAGGTGAGCGCTCCGCCGCCCTCCCGTCGCCGGTGTTCTCCCCACCCCTCCCCCCCCGCCGGTTCCCGGTGCTGGGGGGTGCTTCTCCCGGGGGCAGCGGGGCCGGCCGGTTAGCCCCTCGTCGCCGTCTCCGGTAGAGAGTGGTGGGGTCGGCTACCCGTGGGTCTCACCGAAGCGGGCGGTCCTGCCAGTGTCCCCGTCGCTCTGAGGCCGGTGAGAGGCACCGGGAGGGTCGGGAGGGACATCGGGGACCGTCGACGGTTTCCCCCGCCGAGAGACCCACGTGTGGGGCTGGGGGCTGGGTGTGTCGGTCTGTTCTCTTGTCAGCTGGAAGTCCCCAGGGGTTCCTTGGCGCAGTGTCTGCCCCAAGCCCTGGGGGCCAGGGAGGGCAGTCAGGGACACGTTTGCCCCTGGCCCCAATTTGAAGGGCGGTTCAGTGTTTTTGGGGTGGTTGGTAGAGGACGGTCGGGGAAGGAACCACTACAGACTGAGGTCTCTCGCGCCAAACTATGTGTTTTTCCTTGTTGTGAGGTCTGCAGGTAACCATTTCTGCCTTTCCTGTGAGTAGAAGGGAAAAACAATTGAAGAATTTATCCGTATGATAAACGTGGGTTGGCTTGGAGGTGTTTGCAAACCAGGTGTTGAGCCCTTACGCTGAGCTGTGCCCCCGCTCCCCCTCTCCAGGACTTGCCACCATTCCTGTGGCCGCACCAGGTTTAAATACAGCAGAAAAGGGGATGGCTGTGATAAAGATCTGGCATCACTTGTACCTCTTTAAAGTCACCTGCTTATAAAGTGTCCGGTGTTTAACATCCCCTGCTGCAAATGCATGAACCAGCAAGGCAGGACAGCACTGGTAGCGAGCTCGGTAATTAGTTCACGCTATCAAGTAGTTCTTATTAAATAAATTTACAACAGAGTTTGCACCTCGGGATTAGGAGTGGTCTTTCTTTGCTCTGTGTGAAGCTGCTGAGAGCTGTGGGGAGCACTGGGGGAATGAATGAGGGGAGCTGTGGAAGTTCTGCTCCACAAACGGCTCCCAGTTCACTCTTCGGTGCTTAAATTGGTGCAACTGGAAGCTGTGGGAAACAGGTGGCTGCTCTGCATTGTCCTTGGGCTGTGGAGAGTAAAACTGAGCTTGTACGTCATGTTTCTCCTGGCTGCTCTGAAGTCGAGGGAACTCTCTTAACAGGCAAAAGTGTGGCTGGAAATATGTGAGGGAGCCTAAAGGGGGTAAGGGACGGCAATAAGGCTGTGCGGAATGACTGACTTTCCATCTTGCGCTTGTCTCTTCCCCCCTCTTCTCCCGTTTCAGTGTGGCATTGTCCTGGGAGCTCTGCTGCTGATTTTCTGTTCTTGGATGACTCATCAGTCCTGCATGTTCCTGGTGAAATCGGCCAATCTCAGCAAGCGCAGGACCTACCCCGGCCTGGGTGAGAATTTTCAGCTCTAGGGCTTGTTGGTGTTTTTTTTTTTTTTTTTTAACTGCAATTTTTCTTTGACCTCTTAATTTACAACTTTCATACTGATATTGTTGGAATAGCAAATGGTTTCTTGATGTAGTTTTCAATTTGTGTTGTCTTCCTCTGTCAGTCTCTCCCTCCTGCCCCATGTCCCCAGGGGAACGCGAGGGTTTAATTCTGCTCTTGACAGTGAATAGGCGCAGAATTGTTTTGACTCTGCAGGGCAGGGGAGGAGATGCAGCACTGACTGATCAAAACCCAAGTTTTCGGGAGCTGGCGTAGTGGGTGTCTGGTGTAAATTATTGGTCTCGGCACGAAAGCCGCGAGCTTCCCCACCCAGTGTGCTGCCGAGGACATCGGGTTCTGCCAGCGGAGAGCCTGGCATGGAGCTCGGGCCGCCTGGATCCGAGCTGTGTGCGCGTTTATGGCAGAGCAGAGAGGAAAGAGGGTGCAAGGTTCCAAGTGGCCAAGAAAATAAAAACATCTGCAAGATTCATGTGTGGGTTTTTGGCAGACTCTGCCAGCCCTCTTCCTCGGAGCTCGTCGCCTCTGCGCTGGCGCCAGGGTTGGCCTCTGCTTTGACCTCGCTTCTCATTCTGACTGACTTGGGGGGTAGGAGGTGGTCGGGTTCCAGTCCTCTGCATCGGCATGTGAAATGACAGGAAAAGTCGTCTTTTACTCGGTTTCCCTTATTTCTCTGGTGGGGAGGGGGAGAGAGTTGGCTGGCGTTGGCCTTGGTAAAAGAACTAAAGAAACGCGTGGCTCACTCGCTGACCGTGTTGACAGATGGGTTTCCTCCTCCATCCTCAGTGCCCAAGGTTTTGTTACCAGGCTACACATCTTGGCTTCTGTCAGGTTATATCTGCTAGAAACTGAAGAGATCAAGAAGTTCTGTGATGTGGGAGGTTGTGCCTGTGGTGCTGGAGGGAAGGGGGAGCCCCCAGGTAGCGTCCGACTTGTCCCTGCTGCTCCCAGCCCAGCTGCCTGGGTTGCCTCTCTCTGCCCCCTCACAACACGTCTTTGTGCATGCTGCTTCCCCGAAGTACAGAGAGTCCCCTCCACCTTGGAGCGTCTCCCGGGAAGAAGGGATCCTCTGCACTCTCTGAAGCCAAGGGGCTGGAATACACAGAGGGCCAGTAATGCTTCTAAACTTCCTGGCACCTCCTGGCACACAAACGCTGGCGCTGAAAGAAATGCCTCTGCTCCCTCCCTCTGCCCTGGGAGAGGTGCCACCGGGAGGGACAGCCCTGAGAGGAAAGGCAGCGGTGCTATAATGCATCCTAATGCATCAAGGTTGAGCAGCTCCACACAGACAGCCTTTGTCACCGTGGGCTTGTGCCCTGGTACATCTGCGAGAGATCCTGGCAGCCCCTGCAGCTGATTGTGTGGGAGGCTTTGGCAGTGCTGAAAGATGTAAGAAAGTTTTGCAAATTAACTTCGGTCAGCCAGTCCCTTCCGGAGGAACATTGAGAGCGATCGTTACAGCTACAAAAGAGCCAGGGTCGCAACAGACTGTTATCTAGCCTGGGTGTCTTCACTCAGCAGCGCTCTGTGCCTGAAGGGGTTGGCTATTAAAAATATTTTGCTCTTTGCCGCTGTTCTCCTGCGCTGTGTGGAAGGGAAGGGCCTTGGACAGATGAGGACAAGAAGTGGGATGCAGTTCCCAGACAGACTTTAACCAGGAGATGAGTTTATGCCTCCCCTTACAGCTGCTGAAAGTGGCCTGGGTCTTTGCAGACTACTTGTGTTGGGTACCAACCCCTTCAGCAGCACGCTGCACCCCTGGGAGGCAGCTCAGTTCCACTCCCTGCAGAGAAAAGTGCTGAAATACAGGCTGCCCGTTCTAGTAACCATACTTGGTTTAAAAGGGCTTCTCTATTTACTGAGCCGATTCAGCTCTGCCCAGCTTGTTAGGCTTCTAGAGATCCCATTCCGAAGATGCTTGACTGTACAATTTATTTTACAGTCGTCGTCATCTTCCTCCTTGTGAAGGTAGAGGATCCACTTTTTCCAGTGTCCCCAGATGGGGACATCTGACATAGTGTTTGAAGGCTTGTTCTCATTAGAACAGCACTTCAGAACAGCCAAGGAGACTGATTTTTTCTCAGCATCTCCGGCCTAGACGATTGCTGGCAGCTGTAGCTGTTTTCTGGAGGCCCCTACCTTTCAGTGTGATGTGTAAGAGGAGCTTGCAGGAGCAGTGCAGCAGCAGCAATCCTTGTAGAGGTTGGCTCATTAATGACCTGGTCACCGGGAGGGATGTTTTTCTCTTGCTGGTTCCCCTCTCTCATCCCTGGCCCTTTGGATGCGTGAGTGAATCCCCCAAGGGCTGTTGCCTTTTCTCCTTATGGTTGCGAGTTCCCAAACGAGGTGAGAGCTGGAGGCCAAAGTGGTGTGGCCGCTCTTCGCACTCGGGCAGCGTGCCTGGTGGCGGTTGTTCCACCCGGTCTGTCACCAAGCCATCGGCTATTTTCAGTGCTACCCCACATAACAGCTCTGGTTTATTTTTCTGCTGTGGGTCTCCTGCCATGCTTTTTTCTCATTCTGTGGGAGAACATCTTGTTTCCTTAATTTTTAGCTCAAGCAGTGTCCAAAGAAATCAGAGTTTGTGTATTTAAAATAGCTGAAGATGCTTCCAGAAGCAAATAAAGTTTGTTTTCTGGTGGCCTGCAGGAATGTGTGCTGTACCTTGAGAGAAGACAAAGGGGAATCCAGGGTGGTGGTTTTCATGTTGGACCTCTGCAGTTAAAAGACTGACAGAATTGGGCAATGTGGTCTGTGCTTGGAACTGGAGGTCTCAATTCCCATTCTACCCAGTAAGATCTAAAAATACAAGCGGAGTTTTCTTGGCATTTTCTTTTTAAGAAAAAACACAATGATTTAAAGACTACTGATTATTTTCTGCTACAAGCTACAACCCAAGTATGGGAGGGGAAAAAAAAAAGTCTCTTGGCAGCAGCCCTTTGGTGTGGGTTGTGAATACTGGGTATTCTGGGTATGGGATTGAACATTCTGGGCACCATCTCAGATCTCCCATCCAGCAGCGTCAGGCGGTTCAGTTATAGTGGGAAGATAAAAATAAAAATGAGAGTTTGATTGAAATTTTGCACTGCAGTAACTTTTTGCCACACAGCATCTTATACATGCATATTTTCTCTTCCGCGCTGACTTTCTTTTAATGGTTGCCATGTGTGACTGCTACTTCACACCACTTTTTTTTTTAAAGAGGAAAAAAAAAAAAAAAAAAGAACCTGCTTTCTATCTTTTCCTCATCTTTGTTCCTGTCTTATGTGGTTTTCAGTTTGTGGAGGGCATGTCTGAAAAAGAAAGTGGGAGGGTGGGCAGAGAACAGCCCCAAAATACAACACCGGTGGGTTCCCGCTGTGCTGCCCTTTGTCACTGTTATTGTTTAATTTTGAACTGACGTGTGTGCCACGTTCTGGACCTTTCCTTGACTAACTGCAACTTTTTTTTCCTCTTATGCCAGCATTTCACGCCTATGGAAAAGCAGGAAAAATGTTGGTGGAAACAAGGTAATCTGCTGCTTTTTTAAAGCTTGAACGGTTTGGTTTTCTTTAATGAAAAATATTGCTTTGTAGCCTCTTGTGGCCTTGCTGTGCTCTCGTTTCTTACCCTCCTGCCTTCTCTGGTCCCAGAAGTCTTCCTTGCCACCTAGAATTTGAACAAGAGTGTAAGTGAGATCTCCTAAGCACAGCTCACAGGTGTCGTCTTCAGCATATCCCACCTGTTTCTGCATGGAGACAGGAGCGCTTTCCAGACAGTGGGAGCACAGAAGTCGGGGAATGAACTCACCTCCCGCTCTGCTGCGTGTGCTGTGAAATCATGGGCATGTCACTTGTGGCCGTTTTCCAGGGGTGAAATCCCTGCCAAGATCGCCGTGAGTTAGTGGGAGGAAGAGCGTTCAGTACCTCGGATCCACCCTTTAGCTGCTCTGGTCCTGCCCGCTCCTTGCAGCGGGGGCTGCCTTCCTCTACATTAGGGAATGCTTTGTGGGGGGAAATCCTGTCTCCGTTTCAGGACAGACTCTGCTTCCTCAGATGACCCCCATACAAGGAGAAGCTCCCCCACAGGTCTCATTCAGCAGTCGTGATGGGTGATGGGACATCGTTACCCCACTGCTTTTTCTAGCAGAGATTCTTTGGTGGAGGCGTCTTGAGCCCAGGCCAGTCGGTGGTGCTGGCTCCTTCCCTCTCCCCAGCTGCAGACTGCTGCAGAACACTAAAAATACGCAGAATATTTCTCAGATGTTACTTGTCCATGCAAGCAATTGCTGTAATTGCCACAGGGATGTTATATAATTGGAACTGGGAGGGAAAGTGGTCCATGCAATCATGAATGGGAGGAGAAGCAGTTCATAAGACAATCTTTTCATTAAAGTGTGGTCCATTTTGTGGAAAGAAGTTTGAGAGCCGATTTGGTATCGAGACTTTCACGGTAGGCGCCTGCTGCGGGGTGTGGGGCTGAGAGAATCTCTTGTTGATTCTTTTAAATGTTTTTCCGAGAAATAAAGGAGTGCTTGCCATCTCCAAGGTTTGTTTTTTATTGTGGCTCCAAACTGCAGTTAAACCCACGCACGGGTTGTCACCAGAACGGCATCTCTAGCAGAGATGTTAGGTGTGGATGCAAGGTGGATGCAAGTTCTCTGGTTTTTATTTTACCAAGGCTGAATGCAGAACTGGTGGCCTGCCCTTCACAAGCCTGATGACAGCAGCATGGTCCTCCCCTCTAGCACCAGTAGTGATGCGCAGCTTGCTCGTACGGCTGTGAGAGCTCGCTTGCAGCCCACTGTATCCCTGTAGACAGAAAACCTACTTTACTACTGGTTGCCAAATGTGTTTTCGGTGTGGGTTCAGCAAAATCTGGGGCTCATCTCCACTGCGACTTTCCAAAAAGTTGTGTTAGAGGGTGGATGTACAGTGAAGCAAGGCACACTGATGCTGCTTTACCTCTGAACACAAGTGAATGACTGCACAAGATTTTAAGTCACTTTAAATGTACCCTTTTAGCTGTTTTCTGTTTAACTCTTCTGGATGTTCCTTGGTAAACTGGGGGGTGCAGTAGGATCCTAACCAATCTTTAGCTGTTGCAATTGTGTGCAGGATGTAGCCCTTGCGACCTTGTCGGTGCTAAACCTTTGTCTTAATCCTTCAGCAGCAGCTGCAGTGTATGTAGGATGTCTCTTTCTCCCAGCGTATGAACTGTAGCTCCGTGCAGGACACATAGCGGTGTTCTCACTACTCATGTGTCATTTGTGGGGGCCCCATCGCCGCAGGCTCAGTTACGGCAGTCCCAGGCAGCGTCTCCAGGTGTCTCTAAGGTAGCCTTAGCGTTAACAAAGTCTCGTCCCCTTGCGAGGGCTGTGCAGGGTACAAATCCACTGGGAATGTGACTGCTGACACACACCTGCCCAGGAGCAGGGGCCGTGTTCCAGGGTTCCTGCTCCAGTCTCCTAACCTTTGTCTATTTTGTTGTTTGTGCAGCATGATTGGGCTGATGCTGGGAACTTGCATTGCTTTCTATGTTGTCATTGGTGATCTGGGGTCCAACTTCTTTGCTCGGCTGCTTGGATTTCAGGTAAATAAATCCTCACTGGATCACATCTACAATGCAGACAGTGGTCCCAATTCTTGCATCGAGCTGTGTGTGCCTTAGATACAGCAAAGAGCGTCCTGCCTTAGTAGTGTGCTCAGCAGTGCACGAGCCGCTGTGGGGTCATCTAATGGTGAGCTTTAATGGCATGCCTCGTGCACAGAGCATTTAGCTCTATGAAGTGCTGGAAGCCCAGACGTATGGCGAACAATTAGATGTGTAAAACCTCCAATGAGGCACTTCCAACAAAGGAAGTATTTTTAACTTGGTCTCTATTAATTCTGGAGCAGATTCCTGGAGGAGATGATGCTTCCTGTCTTAATTCCTGCCCCTAAAGTGTAGTGACAGACAGTTCCTCTGTCTGAGCTCTCATCCGCTTGCAGCCCTCTAGTTGAAGAGGGATGTTTGTCCCGTCCCTTGCTGTTTTGGTGGCCAAAGTTACTGTGTGCCTGCTTCCTCCTTAAGATAAAATAAGCTGTGTGATGAGCCCAGTGTTGGCTCAAGATGCATGGTGGCAAGAGGTGCTCCTTGTGGGCAGGAGGCTCTTGCTGCTCTTTCTGGAGAGCTGTGAGCAGCAGCACTTGGAGCCAGCGCGAGGGCCGTGTAGGGAAGCAAAATGGACATGTGGAAGGATTTTTGGCGGGGCTGTTATCTGCTCCGCCTGATGCTGCTAAGCTCCGATTAAGGGACTGTGAAGTTAAAAAGATGCGTTGTGGCTGCAGCCAAATTAGGTATTAAATATTTCCAAGCATTTCAGAGTGTTCTGCTATAATAAATACCAATGTGAGGTTTTGATTAATTTTCTGGATCAGAATTTTCAAGACTTCAGTCTCTTGTCTCCCAAGTAAGTTTAGTTTTTATTTAATTGCATGAAAATACCTAAATAGCTTGTGCTGGATTAGCATTTAAACACCTTCCCCACCCCTCCCCCCCCCCCCCCCCCAATACTTCCACTTCAGGATGGACCTGTCACGCACTGTGTAGAGCAACAGTGGCACCCAGTGACTGTATAAGCTAATCACAGACCTAGCCAAAGAAACGGCAAGCTTTCAGCATCAAATCTTTAAATATGTACGGAAGTAGAATTTCACATTTGAAATCGATCCTGGCTTTGCATTGTTTCTCACTGTGGAAAAGTTAACCGCATTGGAGTTTTCTGATTTGGTGGGATGTTTTGTGTATCCTCTGTGCTCCAGTTCTTTATGCAGGTCCCTTTTCCAGGTGTCTGGCAGTTTCCGGATAGTCCTGCTCTTTGCTGTCTCCCTGTGCATTGTACTTCCATTGAGCCTCCAGAGGAACATGATGGCCTCTATACAGTCATTCAGTGCCATGGCTCTGATCTTTTACACGGTGTTCATGTTCGTGGTGAGTATCGATGCTGGGAATGCTGTTTTCCTATTGTTTTAACACAGATGTTCCCACTGGGACAGCCTGCAGGTGCAGGCCTCAAGTTTAAAATGTCCTTCCTGATAATTAGTGCTGCTAGTCCCGGGCATAATGAGTGATCTGGGTGCCTGTGCTCTTGAGCTGGTGGAGGTGGGGAGGTAGAGACTGTAGAAACTGGCCAGTGGGTCTGTAAGCTATTACACTTGCTAGGGACTGCAGTGGCACAAATAACAACAAACCACAAATCAAGCTGTGGTTTATTCTGCTTGTTGGTGTCTTATAATTTAGGGCTCTGAACTTTGAATCAAAGAATGGAAGATGTGGGGAAGAGCGCCCGGAAGCAGAAGGACTTTCATCATGCGTTAGTGTTTTGCCTTGAAAACCTCAGTGCTTCTAATCTGTAGGGGGAAGGCAGCTCTCGTTAAGAACTCAAGCGTGTACTTTGCATGCTTTTTTGCAGCTGATGGTTAATGTCTTTCAGGCTGCAAGTAGTTTTATTTGTTAGACACCAGCACTTCTATTTCTTGAGAGTTGAAAGCTTCGTAAAGCCTTAAGTCTGGTACGTGGCATATACTTGTTCTTGGATATTTCTAGAGAAGTTTTTCTTCACTGAGGTAAATGGATTCTTGACCATTTAGATTAAGTAGGGTAAGCTGAGAGTTACCTAAAGCTGGCCCTGTTTGGCTTGGCCAAGCCCCGCTGTATAGCACCATTTACTGAGTGGTGGAGACTTTCACTTGCTTTTTAATGACTTCAAGTTTCTCCTCACGGATGCTCGTGTGGTTTGTTCGTGGAGCCCCAGCCCTATCTCTCCCAAATTTCAGGACTGGAAGAGCTGAAACAAAAGGAAGAAAAGGGAGGTGTGGAAATTCTTTTTTAGTAGGTTGTGCTGGGTCACGCTTCCAAGCTTGCCTCTGTAAGGAGGCTGGACACTGTAAATAAATGAGTGTTTTACAAAACTGCTGTGTTCCAGGAGCTGTGCCTTTAAGAAAACCACAACATTTCATGAGAGTTGGCTGCACTAAAACATAATCTCTGGGGATTAGAAAACCCCCATTCAGGCAATATTATAAACAGGCATTCAGACATATTTACCTTCTGTTTCCTGTGCAACCCAATGCCTGCCAGCTTCTCTGTCAATGGCTAAAGAGCTCCCCTGGCCTCATCTGGGTACCTCGCTCTCCCTGTTTTCCTGAAGTTTATCCTTGTCTCTGGTGAACTGGTGTTGTTAAATGGCTCTGGAGTAGCAGTGTGCAGGTGGGGTCCTGTTTTAGGAACCTTTGTCCCTCTCTGCTGAACAGGATTCTCCAAGGCAAATGTTGCTTCCCGTTTGGATTTAAAAATGTGTTTAAAAAAGCGCAAAAGAAATTGCTGGGAACAACAATTCTCCCAGCTAAATGTGTCAGTGGAAATTGTTCCACCCTGGTGCGTGCTATGATGTCTGATGGCATCAAACAAGGGGGGAATGTCATAGATCTTTTAAAATACACCCCAGGATCCTTGGTGGCAAGAGGCCTATGGAGGTTGCTGGGAGCTTTAATAACGTGTGTGGGTGGGGTGGGGACCTGGGGAATTTGACTAATAGAGATTGGGCTGTGGTAGGCAGTGTAAGCTGTTCCTTGCAGAGCTGCTACATGCTGCCTTTTATCCCAGCACCGACATCACTGCTGCCGTAAAGTTGTTTTGGGTTGGATCTTAACCCCTTTTCTTTCTCTTGGCTACAGATCGTGCTGTCGTCCTTCAAGCATGGCCTCTTCAGTGGGCAGTGGCTGCAGCGAGTTAGTTACACTCGTTGGGAGGGCATTTTTCGCTGCATCCCCATCTTTGGCATGTCTTTCGCCTGTCAGTCGTAAGTACCTGCCATTCCCACTTCTGGCAGTTGTGGTGCGCAATGAGTTTCTGTGAGGGCAGAGGGTCATGAGGATCTGCAAGGGATAGATACCATCTGGTTTCCTATTTTATTTTAATCAAAATATTTTACAGCCCACTGAAATACAGCATCTCATTCAGTTGTGACCCTTTTGTTACCTAGATGTGGGAGGGAGTTATATTTCACTTGGGAGTTTTTGTACTTGAGCAACACAAGATCATTTGGGCCAAACAGATTCTCAGTGTAATGCACGTTGCTTCTGGTACAGCTGCATAAGTGATGAATTTCCCCCGTTTCTTGAAGGGAATGATTTAGTACCAGGAAAGGCAGCGGGGCTGTGTTGCCTAATGGCCGCAGGGCCCCCTGCAGGGTAGCGTACACTCCCGGTTGCTCTCTGCTTCCCTGATTTTTTTTTTTTTGGAGAATACTCAGAAGATCGCACAGTCGTTGACTTTGGAGAGTTGTTCGTGTGTTTCCAGTTACCTGCTTTTAATGAGGGTTTCCGTTGGCACGTGGAAGGACGTGACGGCAGACCAGGCTGTTTTCACGTTTCTAGCAGCATTACCTTCTGCACCAAAATGGCAAGTGAGCAATACGTGCCTGGCCAGAATAGTAACAGGCTTTAAATAGAAGTGTAAATCCAAATGTGGACACGGAAAAGACCATCCTCATTTGGAAGGCTGGCAGAGTTGGGCTTTCCCCCCTGTAGTTCTAGCAAATGGGTAGCATGCCAACAGTAAATGAATGTGACAGATAAAATTTGTTCAGACTGCTGTGTTTACACCCACACGCAAGATCCAAATCATCATTTTCCACTTATCGGCTCTCTTGGCAGTTCAGTTCCTACCCGAACACGCTCCAGTCTTGCTGTTTAATGTCTCTATTGCAACTGGCAAAAGGAATTGTATTCTTTTACAGCTTTACCTTGTTAACATTTTAAAGTTTTTAAATTCCAACTTCTTTTTTTTTTTTTTTTTTCCTTATGGTAGCCACACAGTACCCAGCACAATTTTGCTGGGAGTTGGAAATGCAGGGAAATCATTTGGTCGGGACCAGTGTGCACATACCTAAATATAGGCTCCATTACACCACTTACGTGGCAAGCCGAACCTAAAGCTATGCGTTTTTTCCAAGCATCAGGGCAATACGCCGTCCTCAGCCCAAGCAATCTTTCTAAGTATGTTATTCTCAGCTAGGTAGGTTTAATTTTGCTAACCTCTGAATCACCTTTTTAAAAAATAAATAACATAAAGCAGAAATCCTTTTCCTTCAGCACGTAAATGCAGCATACAGTAGGGACAAATAAATGCACTATTATTCTAGCTTGAAAAACTTGACCCTGCTTTACTTGTGAGTTCAATACCCTTTGCTTTTTAAAAGCTATCCTGTTGTTGCTGAAGTTGCAAAGTAGGTCACTCCTCTACAGTTATGTAGCATGGAAATTTGCTGTGGAGCTGAGAGCTGGGAGTGCGAGGACTCCAGGGTTACCTCTGCTGCAGACTCCTTGCGTGACCTTGGTCAAGTCACTGAACCCTCTAATTAAAGAAGTGTCAGTAGAGCTTTCCAGGAGAAAACTTCTAATTTCTGGAGATGGCTATTCTGGTGCAGATGGATGCAAAAATGCTGAGTTCACAGGGACAATAAAAGTCAGGATGTTGTTCATTGCCTCTGTGAGCATCAGTTCCCTGCAGGCTGAGTTAGTACTGTGCTCAGAGAGCCTGTACAAGGTGGTCCCTACAGTGAAGGTGTAGAACAGATACTCTTGAGGTAGCTCTGGCCATCTCTGAAGCAAGGCTGCTTTCTCCGAGACTGCTCTTAATGCTTGTGCTGACTTGCCTGCTCTCTGCTCAGGAGGAGCCATGTACTTGTGCCCTCTTTGAGGTGCAGTGTAACAGATAATGCAGGGGAGGATCCCTGATCCTTTGCTGGCCTTCAGTGCAGTCATTTTGCTTAAAAATAAACCCTGGGCGTGTCAGGACATGCTGCTTGTTGTATGCTTCTTGTCCTCTTGCTCTGCCTTGAGGAAGTGGTGATGGTCAGGGGGGCCCAACAGCGTGTCGTGGGGGCTTAAGGGACACTGTGCTGGTCCTCCAAACCCAAGTTGACCAAACGGGTGCAGTTAGGTCATCGCAGGAAGCCTGGGTGCAGCTGGCCTTTGCACGGCTCTTTTTCCTGTGTCGCTGCTGTTGCTCCTGCACTAACGCGAACCTGGTCTGGCTGTGCCATCCCATGCACTGCAGAGCCTCTCTGCTTCCCTCCTTTCCTCTCCTTCTTGGGCCTGGATGTTTGGCTGGCTCCCTTCCTGTCGTGGGGCTGAAGTACAGGACATAGTTGGTTAATCTGACGGAGGTCGCTGCATTGAGGGCAGAGAGGAATCTGAAATGGAGCTGGTCTCCTTGCTCCCTGCTGGTAAATGGCTGTCACGGTGCTGCATTTGCAGACCCCGCGTGTGTCTCGCGGGTTCCTGCGAGCCGATGTGCTCAGCTTCCTTTGTGCAGAACTGTTTGACGTTAAGGGATTAAGGGTTAAGGATTTTTCTGCTTGGCCTCAGCTTGACACACTTTCTCTTAATGGCTTTGTGCCCACTGGAGCTGGGGATACCCTCTTCCCATCTAACTGGATGCTCGCCCCCTTCTTGTGAGAGTTACTTCAGTAACATGAAGCCAGGATGTAGCCACTTGAATTAAAGTAACAAGAGGTTAATGAGTTGCTAAAATATGCACCTGATGTCAAAAAGTACATTCCACATGCTTTCCAAGTCTGTAAATACCCCAAATCCTGTGTAATTGGTGCTCCCAGCTTTCTATGAACTGAGCTCTAGCAGCAGCGCTGAAATATGACAGGCGCTGCATTTAGTTTTGTTTGTTTAACTTTTCTTTTAGACAGTGTGATGCTCTAACCTTCTTCCTGCTTTTACTCTGTAAACACTGCGTTGCTTTAATTATCAGCATAGAGAGCTCCAAGAACAATAATCTGCAATGCGCTGCCTGGCCTGGTGCCACTGGTGTTTCACTGGAACAAACGGTCATTCATTTTGCAACACTTTTGAACCAAAATGTTTACATCACACGTTTAGCTCCACGTGGTGGGGTGGGGAGAGCAGGAATATTTTTGCAACACTTAAAGTTATGAGTGTTCTGAAATCTCTTGGCATTAGCAATATAAATTGTGGAATAGCAGCGAGTGTTTATGCTCCATAGGGGGAAGGTGTCAGGGATTCTTTGCTGCTGGGCTGAGGCAGAGAACGTGCTGAAGTTGGGTTTTTCTCTCTCTGCAGAAAGTTTCCTTAAATAATTTACCCTTTTCTACAGTCAGGTCTTGCCTACCTATGATAGCTTGGATGAGCCGTCTGTTAAAATCATGAGCTCCATATTTGCTTCTTCCCTAAACGTGGTCACCACCTTTTACATTACGGTAAGAAACTTCCCCTTCTCTTTTCTTGCCAGAAGTCAGGCTCTGGAGGGGCATCAGGAATGATGATTTATCTTCAGTTGGGGCTGGTTTCTGCTTATCTGTATTTATTCTGAAAGATAAGTCATTTTGATGGAAGTAAAATTAGATGGGAGATGATGAACCGAACAGTGCAGGAGGCATTTGGAGAGTCCAAATTTTCAGCGTGGCACACTTCCTTGGGTGGAGGCAGAGTGGAGACCCAGCTCTTCCATGCGTATCAGCCTGCTGTCTGCCTTCCAGGGCCCAGCCTGGAGCTGGAGATGCTGCCCAGAGTTTAGGAAAGCTTCTTTCAGCCTGTTGCAATTGGAAAGATGTGAAGGAAGTTATGCCTCATAAAGCACCGGTTAATAAAACCGAGTTAATAATTCCTGAGAAGAGCCTTGCCCTGTGAGCTAGGCTGCTGTGGGGAATCGTTATGGCCCCTCCTTTGTTGGAGGGGGCCGGTCTGTGGCCCAGGCAGCAAGCAAAATGTCACTGCTCTGCGTCACAGGCAGTGGCAGCGTTCCCTCACTGCAACGTCCTCCATGAAAGACCCCAGTATTTGGTGAGAAACTTGCCTCTGCTTTTAGGAAGGTCCCACTATTCATTAGCTGCCTGTCTCAACTTTTGGGGGTGCTGCAGCTGGGGTTGCTGCAGGTTGCCTGTGGAGGTGGCCCCACACTCCCTCCTTGGCTGGCTGGTCCTAACTCGTAGGAGGACACTGTCCTCCAGCCTTTTGTAAAGAGCAGATAGGAATGTGCTTTGGAGTCAAACCCCATCCGCTCACTTCCCCTCCTGCCGGACAGGTGGGCTTCTTTGGCTACGTGAGTTACACTGAAGCCATTGCTGGGAACGTCCTAATGAACTTCCCTTCCAACCTTGTGACGGAGATGATTCGAGTGGGATTCATGATGTCGGTAGCTGTGGGGTTTCCGATGATGATTCTCCCGTGCAGACAGGCGCTGAACACCCTTCTGTTTGAGCAGCAGGTAAGATCATCTTGTGTGGCCAGGAGCAGCTGGCTGCCTTGGTGTGCACCTTTGAAACTTGCTTTTTGAAGTGCTACTGTGACTCTTTGGCTTCTGCTGCTGGCTGCTGACCTGGGCTAAAAATGTGCCTTGGTTCTGTGAGACTCCATTGACAACTGCATGTTTCTGACTCGTGGTAGGTACTCGCTATCCAGAGGGACAAACCCCCAACCGACAGTGAAATTATAAGTGCCTGGTGTGTGGTAACGGTGCAGCAGGAGGCCTGTGGCAGTCTGTAAATCCTGCTCTGCAGAATGATTAATCTCTGGTACTTTGAGTTTCTTGTCCTCTCTGCAGAGGAATTTTGTGGGCAGAAGTGCTGGAGTTGCGAGCCTGAAGCCTGCTATCGCTGTGCTGCACCCCGGGTCCCGTGGCTGCTGCTTCCCTGCTCCGCTGGGGATTTCAGCTCTCACGCAGAAGTGTTACACAGTTCAGAGCCGAGGTGGTTCTCCCCCTCAGAAAGAGAGAGAAATGTGTTTTTGGAAACAGAGGAGCCTCCTTATTTCCTGCTGCTCCAGCTGGCATCCTTTTGCTGGCCAGCTCGATCTTGCTTTACATTTAGCTCAAGCTTCTGTTCCTGGCCTCAGAGCCCAGCCCAGCCTCATTCCTTCTTGCTTCTGTGTGTGCCTGTTCATTTCTGCTCTCTTATTATTATTATTATCCTTACACCTTTGTCAGTAGTCCCCTGAGCAGCCTTTTCCCCTCCGGGTTCAGATGTCCCCTTCCTCCAGTGCCTCCCCTGGCTGTTTGGTGCCGGTCTGGTGCAGAAGCATGCAGTGGAATACAGCCCTCTCCCACACGTTCACCTTTCCCAGGGTCAGATCTTCAGACAGCCTTTGTGACTATAGTTGGTCTGTCTGATTTAGACTGTAAGTCCCTTGTGGCAGTAGCGTGTTCTCCTCTGTGTATTGTACGGCACTAAGCATGCCGATGGTATTCAGTAAATAACAGTAAGAGATTGTGGGAATGTTCTGAGGCCTTTGTGTATCTGCATAAATAGAAACCTCTTAGGGCAGGAAATAAAACTTGAGCAATTTATAGCTCTAAATCCTGCCACTTCTGCCTGTGAGAAGCCCCAAGCTCTTTTCTCACGTCGGGAGGGCCTGAGGATGGGGGAAGACGATCGGTGAAAGCCAGCGGGTGCAGAGGAGTAAGCGCTGGAAACGCTTGGGAAGACTTTGGTTCTCGCCTGGGCTCAGCTCGTTGCTCTTTCGGCTCTGAACATGTCACTTTACGTTCCTCTTCCATCTGTGGAGCCAGGAGAGCAGGGACCCACTGGTTCTCCCGGGCATGTGGGTTCGCTGGCACCTCTGCCTTCCGCACCTCCCGCTCGGAGGGTGGGGATGGGAAGCGGAGGGCATCTGGAAACCCTCCAGTATCAGCAGCTCCTCAGCAGCACCAATCCTCCTCTCTGCCATCTAGCTGGGGTGTCTTCTGTCAAGTTCGAAGAGCTGGTACATGTGTTGTAACGCAGTGAGAATAGCCCTGTTCCCGGAGATGTTAGGGGACACCTTGCCGTAGCAAAACCAGAACTCTTCCCCCTGTGATCATTCTCCCTTCTGCCTTCTCAGCTGCGCTTCTTTCTCATGCCCTTGGCCTTGGGGCTGCTTGCCGAGGCCGGGGGGGCTGCAGCACTGGCACAGGCGCTGGGATACAGCTGCACAGTTCACGTTTGGGACAGGATGGAAACAGCAGCTCTGGCTCTGGCTCCGTGCCCCCCCGTCAATTCTTGTTTTGAAGGTTCAAATGCAGTTGCATATTAAAACTGCTCAACCACATCTAACTGCCCCCCCCCCCCCCCCCCCCCCCCCCCAGCATTCACCTCTGCGGGGACCATAGTGTGGAGGTGACAAAGCTACTGGAGTAATTGCTTAGGAACTGTGGGGTTGTGATACAGGAGCTAAACTCATTCTCCCTCTCCTGCCCTTTCTCTTCCAGCAAAAAGATGGCACCTTTGCTGCTGGGGGTTATATGCCCCCGCTTCGGTTCAAAGCCCTGACGCTGGCTGTTGTGTTTGGAACCATGATAGGAGGCATCATGATCCCGAATGGTGAGTGAGGAGTTGGGGGCAAGGGCTGGTTGCTGGACTATTTTCTCTGGTCTCTTTTATTTGCTTTTCTGGGTGGGATGGCCAGGCTCTCTGGGCTCACACCCTAGCCTGCCTGGGGGCTCAGACAGCTGCCACGTGCTGCTGCTCTGGCAGTCCTGGAAGGGACCTTTGCTGACTTCTCTTCTTCTTTGCCAGTGGAAACAGTCCTGGGCCTGACAGGTGCGACGATGGGAAGCCTCATTTGTTTTATCTGCCCAGCTCTTATTTACAAGAAGATCCACAAGAATGCACTTTGTTCACAGGTCAGTGCTGATGCTGCTTGACATCCCCCTAAGCCCTCTTCAGAGCCTGGGAATGTAGTTAATTTGGCTGCAGTGGAGAAACTGCTTGGCACCTCCTCCAGCTGCCCCCTCCAGTTTGCCCAGTACAGGTGGGAACTGTTCTGGTCAGCTGCTCTGAGCAGCATCACTGATGGACATGCAGACAGCAGCAGAGGAGGTGCTGGCCCAGTGCATGGCCTGCCCTGTGCTGGAACACCAGCTCTTTTTGTCCCTCTAGCAGCAAGTGAAGCGTTCATTTGGTGCATAAAATGCTGCTTCCAGTCCGCCTTCTGGTGAGCTTCAGGTTCTGTATCTGCAGAATGGGAAATCCAGGCAGCCTATAAAACCTTAACAGGCCTTACATCCCAACCTGCCTGGGCTGGGTAAAATAAACAGGGTTTCTCAGCGATGCGGTTCTTGCTGCTGACCCTCAGCTTTCTGGTTTCAACCAAAATAATAATAAAAAGGAACACACACATAGAGGTGTTGCTCCAGGAATTGATTTTTAAAAAATTGGGGTCACTCAGAGGCTGTTAGAAGTTTAGCTTTTCCTCTTGCTCCAGTTTGAATTGGCCTCCTCCGGGACTGAAACAAAGTGGCTCTTTGCTGGGCTTGATCTCTCTGCTTCTGCAAATACTGTGCTTTTGTGGGTCTGAAATTAACATGTTTTGTTTTTTTTCTAACAATAACTTAATCCACTGCCTTTTAGCAGGCCTCTGCCCCAGCATTACCAGTCATGACAGTGCTGGGCTGGGAATAAGGTTTTCGGCAAACTGCAGAGTCAGCAGGGGGAGAGCACAACATTTTTGTGGGTCCTACAGAACTAATGGCTTTTTCTGTGTTTAATGACTTGTGGGTTTGCAAACGTACATGAAGTTTTTAAGCAGGGTGTATTTTTTTTTATTTCCCCCTGCTTTCTCTGACACAAGGAAATAGTCCAACTTTCCAGCTTTCACTCTGAATTCTGACACTTTGGTTCTAACTTCTTTGACTGAAACCCCAAGCAGGAGTCTGAATGCCAGCCTGGATTTTTCAGGGAAACAAAGAGCACTTTCAAGAATTGCTTTCTATTCCGGCTGAGCCAGAACGTTTCTCTGCAGTGCCTTGAAACTGCACTTAGGATGTGCTGAGCTCTTAGACTGGCTGCCCAGAGGCGACTGTCAGCTGCCTAGTGTTGAACACTGGGGCCCTCACAATGCTTGACCTGAAACACTGGTCACAAGGCTGGTGAAGATGTTGGTCCTGCAGAAATCCCTGCAAAGAAGTAAGGGCTTATCTAAAGCATCAGCCCCCAGGTTACCCTGGCATTTCAAGGGGCTGGTAGCAAGCTGTCCAGCCTTCTCTTGAATGATCCATCACCTGTCAAGTCTGCATACTTGCTTTGACCGATGCTCTGAAGTGCTGCAGAAAGGGCACACCTGCCTTCAGAAACACGCTAGGCTGCAGAGCACCTCCCCGCCTCCACTCTGGAGCTGAATTCTGAGTCCACCCTCTCCTTGTTCCTCCAGGTCTTCTGCAAAGACTCATTTATTCTTTCCCTGAAGCTCTGTCTTTGGTCTCCTCCTTCATTCCTGCTTTTCTTTGATCAGACGCTCCACTCCATCAAAATATGCTCCTGTGAAAAGTGGCAGTCAAGGGGGAGAAGGAGCCAGCCGTGGGCATAGCTGTCCCTCCCTGCTTTTTCCTGTCTGAGTACTGTACACGTATGTTCTCCCTCCCTCCACCATCTTTAGCTTTCTTCCAAAGCAGCAGACCTTCTCAATGCCAGCTCTTACGCTTGCCTGCATTATCTTGACTCTTGTGGTACTGCTGCTGAGAACTGGCTGCTTTTATTGGGCTACCTTGGGCATCCAGCAAAGTCCTGTCTCGGGCAGCTGTCCTGAGTTCAGCGGGGTTAGAGTTAATTTTCACAGGCAGCTTACGGGGCTGGTGAGATAGGAAGTTCAGATTTATCGAGCTGGGGAGATGGTGGAAGCTGAGGCTACAAAACGGGGAAGTTGCACTAGGAGGAGTGAAGAGGGTTCCAGGGGGAGGGATATGGACAATCCCAGATGTTTGCTGGCTAGCAAGGAGCGCTAGTGGCTTCTGCCAGTGAGTTGTTAATTATCGCAGCCACTGGTCAGCCAGCCGGGGCTGGGGACAGCAACTTGGGCTAGGCTGTGGGGTGGCTTGGTTGAAAAGCTTGCTGTGTTGCAAAGACGATCGGGTAACAGAGGAGTTAAAAAGCTTGAAGTCAGGCATGCAGCGCTGTGAATAAATTGGGGAGAGCTGTTCCCTTTCTTGTGGTTAAGCATCAAGTGTGTTCCTGTAAAGGTGCAGGTCTGTGTCCTGCTGCCCTCTGGGAGCCTGGAGGGGGGGGACGGATGGGGGACAGCACTGAGGTTTGGCAGAGTGCTGCTGAAGGTCGCGTTAAGGTCTGTAAACAGAGTGTTTAACTTCTAACAGGAAGGTGTTGGCTTCCCAGTGTTGACACAAGCCTGTCCGAGAGGCCCCTCCTAGGGAGGCTGGAATTGCTGTTGTCCCAGTTGGGGAAGAGGAGCTACAGAGAGGCTGCTCGAGGTCAGGAAATGACCCCTCGGTCTCGCTCCTGTGCGGATGGAAAAGAAATTCCCCTCTACCCTCCCCTGGTAGTGTGGTGGCCAGCACACCTTCACTGCAGGCGCTTTCGGTCGGTATAGCCCTTCAAGCGCAGCATCTCTGTCGCAGCGCAGCAGAGGAACCCGGCAGTGACCGGGGCTCTGCATTCCTTCGCCATGACTCTGTCCCTCCAAACGCTCGGTGTCCAAAACAGCACAGTTTGGAGGATGTCGTCACTCTACACAAATGCAGTTTTTTTGCTTCCCACTGATGGCTTAGGCGTGGTTAGAGGAGATGGTCTGAGCTAATGACACTTCTGTACAAAGTTCGAGTTATCTTCTGGGAGGAAGGATGGCCGAGGGAAAGCAACCAGCAGAGGAAACGGCAGCGTAAACTTCCTCTCCTGAATTCCCGTCCGTGCTCAGAGCGCTCCTCTCGGGAGACAGGCCCTTGCCTTGCTGACCTGCCTGTTGGAGGAGGCTGCAGCCAGAGGGGTTTCAACATCCCCTTGCCATGTCCACGTTGAGAGGTGCTTCTGGAGAAGTATCCCTGTTCTCCTGGGGTTCGCTTTTCAGAGATGTGGGGGAGATCCTTCCTGTGGCACCAGATGCTGGCTTATAACTGCTCTGCAGTGTTGTCTCTCTCCTTGCTCCAGGTTCTCAGCTCTTCAGCTGGATGCTTTGGGAGTAGGTGGCTCCTCTGCCTGTGTTTGGTTCCTCAAGACACCAGGTCCTTGCACCCCACGTTCCTCTTCCTTTAATTGTCAGATTAGCCTTGGTGGTCCCTTGAGTACAAACTGCCTGGTTTTCCATGTCATAAGTATCTCCATGGAATTAAGCCAAATCGTGGACCCCTTTATTTTGGTCTTCTGTTGTTGACGGGGTAGGTGAGGAGGAGGCGTGCTGACAGGGGGGAGCTGAAGGTGAGGGATGGCTGCTGGTTTGTGGACAGCCCAGCCTGTGGACTGTTCATGGGCTGCCATGTGTGCCCGTACCCGCTGCTCTGGGAAGCTCACAGATGAACTCCAAATGTTAAACAATCAAAGGGGTTTGAATCCAAGGCATTCAAGCCCGTGGTTCCCCACTAAGATAAGAAACAACAAAAATCCTTTTAAAACACTTAATGTTTTCAGTCGTTTCCTACAGTTCCCTTCTTTCCCACATTGCTCCTAGTTCCTGTGGCACCAGAATAGATCCTCTTTGTGGAAACGTTCTTCCTCTCCGCTGTTGTTTCTGGAAGATGCCAGAACAGCCTTCCAGTTGCAAAATGCATTTCTGCCGGGGCTGTAGATTGTGTGAGGGGAGGAAGTGGACGAGCTCCAAGCTGAGGGCAGCAGTGGCAGGGACCTGCTGACTCTGCTTTTGGCCTGAGTGGGGTGGCAGGATATCTGCTCTTTGTGCACCCACACGGCAAGGCAGGGAGCAGATTTTACTTCTGTTTCCTTTGCAACATCTCTTAAGGTCTGGCCTCTGCTCCCTGGCCACATTGCTCACCCCTTGTCCAGAGCTGCTTTGCATCCCGCCAGCCTTTTCCTTCTGAAGGCGTCTGTCTGTCTGCAGGGGTGTGCTGAGAACGGGGTCTCCTGGGCCCAAAGGGGAGAGGAAAGCATGAGCCTCTCCTCCTTCCCCCGGAGGTGCCAACTTTTAAATTTCTCCTTTCAATTTCACTTTTCCCCTTTATTTTCAGTTTTCTCCCTCTGGCAGCTTCCAGTTGTAGCAGTGCTCCCCTGTGGCTATTCCTGGTTTTCCTCACACTGAGTAGCATCCTTTTGTTGTGCTTTTTGTGAATCATGATGTAAATACTGCAGGGTAAGGATTCTGAGGGAAAAGGATGAATCCTGCAGGATGCGGTCCTCTCGTGAGCTGGTATGACAGCCCAAGGCAGAATCACCAGTACTCTGGGTGTTGCACCGCTCTGCAAAGGGGCCAGGCGGCTTGTGTGTTCCTACTGGACAGCAACAAGATTGTGTACCAAAGCAGAATTTTTCCTTCGCAGACTGAGACTTTTATACGATTGCCTCGTGAAGCATGCGTAGCAAGCTATTGTTTTTAGGCATGTGGTGGAAAAAGTGGTGTCCTCTCCCCAGCAGCCTGCAGTCAGCATGCACACAGCAGGAGTGGGAAAGAGGGGGGGAGTTGCTGCATCATAAATACCAATTTGCTGCAAACTTTCAGCTTCCCAGCATTGCAGAGGCATTTTCTGTTTTGCCTATGATGGGTCCTGTTGCTTCCATGGTCTGTTGTGAAGAGGAGTTTGTGGGGAGACCCATGTTTCTAGCAGAGGGTGCCACTTCTTTGCCTGGTTCCTTCAGCACAAACTCTGGCCAACTTTCTTCTACCGGTTGTTCACGGCACCGTTGATGCGTTGACATGCAAACTAGGTTCCATGAGAAGCCCTTACTGTGACAATTGCAGTGATTAACTAGGTAAAAATAATATATTAGAGTTTAATTAAATCTCCCCAGTCAGTGTTGTGAGCCAGCAATCCATCCGCTCAGCTCTTTGAACTGGTTCTGCTCTCGTCTGGAGGAGCAGGCAGGCGTTTGGCAGCCCTGGCACCGAACACGTTTCTCTGCCCCTGTTGCTGTTGCGCATCGTTTTGTTTGTCCTTCTCGAGTTACCCCATGAATGGCTAGTGTTCCCAGAGATATTTTTTTTTTCTGTGCAGAGATTTTTTTTTTTATTCTTTCTTATGGCTCATGTGGAATCAGATCCTTTTAGATCAATTTATCATTAGATTATAAGCTGTAGAAATGTTCTTTTTGGTGGTGGTCACTTTCTCCTTTTTGAGCTAGAGAAATTCGTAGAGCCCTTCCCTCCACAGGATCCAGATTCTGCCTTTATTTTTATTCTATTTGGTCCCAGCTTTCTGGAAATTTGTGAGTTACTTGTTATCAGCTTCTTGAGCACTGGCCACCAAGACTTGTGTGGGACATCTTATTCTTGCTTTCAAAGATAAGAATTTTTAAACTGCTCCCTAGATCTCAGCCAGACCTGATTTCATGGTGTTCTAATGTAGCTGCTGGAAATAGTAGGGAATGAGTCTTTGCAGCTGGACTTATGTCTGCCACATACTTTTTTTTTTTTTTCTATCCTGACATCCTGTCCACTTGCCTTTGAGCCGTTTTGATACAGGAGTCGCCTTTTCAACAGCTTCCAGCATCTGAAACTCTCATTGGTATGTCTCTACATCCAAATACAAGCCTCGGCCAAAAGCTACTGTTTTTTCTCGTTTGCCTCAAATTTCTCTCCTTTCCTCTCTCTTATTGACATGTGTAATTGCACTGAGCTTTGAATTATTTGGAGACACTGTTTGCATGAAGAATGCTGTATGGAGCAGTCCTGTTTGTTTTGCTGTGCTAACTGAAGCTCTGGCATGTTGTGCAGATTATACTGTGGATTGGCCTTGGAATACTGGTTATCAGTACGTATACCACCTTGTCTGCAACGGAGGACGCCCCTGTGAAGACAGAAGTGGTGGGCTTGGAGCACGTGGACAGAGAGGAGAACAGAATTGACCAGGATTCAGTCAAAGTCCCAGGTATGTGTCTGCTTGAGTTGTGCTTCCCAGCCCTGCTCCCAGCTCCACCTCTTAAAAAAAAAAAAAAAAAAAAAAAAATTTTTTTTAAAAAAGTGTGGTGGAAGCAGGGTCATTTCCAGGCAGCTCTGTGCATCTAGATAGTATCCTGGGGACTTTTCCCAAGAAAGCCTGCAGTTTTGCCTTCTGCAAAAGCCTGGTGCAAGCTCCGATGGTACCTTGTGGGAGCTGTTCTTTTGGGAAGGGAAAGGAAAGGTAGGGTGTGGGGCTGGGGTCCTCCGTAAGGCCAGAGCACAGGTCTTCCCATTCGGAGTAATAAACACAGCTCTGTGAGCACAGCCCAGCGATGGCTCTGTGCTGGCCACCTGTACGAGGGGTGCGAGTGGCCAAACAGGGCTGCTTTCACCATTTCTGCCAGCGCATTGTCCGCGGTTCCAATAACAAGCCATTCATTGCGCTCAAAGGTATGTAAATTTATGGGCACTGACTTTTTTTGGTTGTGAGGATATAAATTTGGATTCGGTTTTAGCTCTGACAAAGCCTGTGATTATGCCTCAGCTTTGTTTACTGGTTCACGTTATTTATTATTTGTTTACTGTGGCCGTTGATAGAATTACGGCCGATCCCTCCCTTCCCCAGCTGCAGGCTTGCCTTGCAAGGCCATCGCTAGCAGGTGTCGTGTGACCCTGTGCTGCCCCTCATCTGTAGCTGTGTCCTGTTTCTTTATTTTATTTTTGTTTGGTTCTGCTCGTGCCTTTTTTTTTTGTTTTGTTTTTGTTCTTTGGGGGCCTTGAAATATCCTCGCAGAGATTGAGAACGGAAGGGAGAAAGGGGCTGTCTCTTCTGGAGATTATCCTCCCTCCTGGTGGTTGGCTGTGTTCCTGCCGAGCAGCTTTGAGTGTCTCCGAGACACCGGTGCTGCCGCCGATAACATTCACTCCTGGGTTGCTTCGTCCCTGGCAGCGGTGGAGTTTTATGCGTTCGTGCTCCTGGTTTACCCAAGGCGTGCATGCCTTCTCAGGCACTAGGATGCCCGTGAACTCTGAGCAAAAGATGCTCTCAATCCCTTAATCGAGCACACTCAGCAGGGCTGGGAGGAGGGATGCAATTGAATTCTTCCGTCTTGGTTAATTTTGGAGCAGTAATGGCCAAAGAACAGCTGCTCGTTTCAGGAGGAGTCGTTAATGACACGTGTTCTTGTGACTGGGAAAATAAAAAAAGTCCCATAAAAGATGGTGTCCGCTGGAGTTTGCTAAATCTCTTCTCCACTTCTCCGCGTGAACTGGGGCGGCAGAGCAGGACGCCTGCGTCTAATCATCGCGTAGCGCAGCGACTCGTCGGTCGCCCTGCCGTACCCACCGCGTGTGCCCAGAGCTCGTCGGCATTAGCCCTTATTGCGTGGTACTTGCTGCTGGATTAAATAATCCTACCTGGGAGGAAGGCGGTTTTAGTGCTCTTGGTTCGTAAACTTCCCAGGGAGGAGCTGTGCAGCTCCTAATGCGCTGACGAGCATCTGCCCAGGGAAAGCTCAGCTGCCCTCCGAGTCCAACGTGGTCCCTTTCGTAGCGGGGGGGCTGCTGGCTCTGCCCTGGGGAGCGGAGCCTGGCCGGGGTGCTCCATTCCGTGGGAGGAGGAAGCGGGATGGCACGGAGGGAGATGGAGCCGGGCAGAGGAAGGGGGACAAGGACTCGCAGGGCGGCCGGCGCTGGTGAAGTGGTGATGGGTGGACGTGGGGCTGCCCCGGGGAGAGCCGCTGCTGCGAACTGCCCCGTGCCTTGGATCCGTGCCTCCCTGTGCCTCTGCAGGATGTCGGCTTGACTAGCAATGAGAGGCATTAAATGGTGCCCTTCATCCCCCGGCCCGCGGCTCCCCCCCTCGTCCTCACCCCGCTTGTTTTGCAGAGACAGGAGCCTGCAGCCTGGAAAACACTGCAGCAGCTGCATCCTGTCATTCAAGGGGAGTGCAGGATGCGGGCTGCCCCGCATCACCTGGGTGCCCTCGCCGGCGCACATCTGGTTCGTATTCCTTGCACGGGGCTTTAGCAGAAACATGCGGCTTCTCCCCAGGCACCAGTGGTGGGTGCTCGGCTCCTTCCCCGGGTGGAGGGAGCTGCCGCGTCCCTTCCCTGCACCCCCCTGCCCCGGGTCGGGAGCTGCCTGGCCGAGGCAAAGCTGGGGGCTGCGCGGGGCCTTTTCCCAGTCCTGCCTTCACCGTCTGACTTTTGCCTGTCAGCATGTGAGAGGAGTTTTATTGGCCTCTTTGATGTTACGGAGACCAGAACTGTACAGACTTTCATTAAAACCCTGCCCTGTGGGCCCTGGGATTATGAATATTAGAACATTGCCCTTTTATGTGAACACGTATTGACCAGCAAACTCTGAATAGTGTTTTTACTAACGACACCCAAGTGCCCATTACAGCCCCTGCCTGTATTGCTTGAGGTTTACTGTCAGCAGCTCTTCGGGAAAGGTATAAAACCCCTTTCAGAAACGTTCTACCGCTCCATGCAGCGTGTGCGCGTATGTTAAAAGGTTGCTAAGCTGCCTGTGAAAGCTCATGAAGGCAATTATCCATTTAAAAAAAAAAAAAAAAAGCTAATTAGGCAATTTCTCTCTGTATTTGAAAGCACCCTAGAGGGTCTCATGGGGTGGATTAAGATTTTGTAATATTTTTCAGCTCCTTACTTGATCATTGCTGCTTCATTTTCTTTCTCTGGCGTTGTGCAATATCGGGTAACAAAGACCTGATTCACGCTCCTTATGTAAGAGCGCCCTTTCCCCGGCGCTCCTGGGAGCCAGCATGCTGGGGACCCTTCTCCATCCATCCCACGTGTCCTCCTGGATGTGGTGGTCTGCGCTATATGGACTTGGGTGAAACTTGGGTCTGTGTTCGGCTTCTCCGCTGGCTGCCGGTGAGCTGCAAGGCACGACGCCGAGGGCTTCGCCGTCCCTGCGCTGCATCTGCATGTTTGCCCCCGAAAAAGAGACCTGCCTGGCCGCAGGCTGCGTCCCTGCAGGCGTTATTAGCCAGAGCAGCCCCGAACATGTGTGAAACGTGGATTATGCACAGCTCCTAATAGCTGCAGGAACAGCTTGACTCTGCTGCAGCTCTCCCTGGTGCTTTGTGCGAGCGAGCTTTTAATAGTGCCTGTGACACAGAAAAGGAACTATCAGCCTCTTGTAATTTGGGTTCGTTTTTACTGCTGGTGCGTCAGGAGACAACTGTGAACTAATTTCAGTGATGCCATTCGATAACCTTGTGAAATCTGTAACCGTTTCAGGGGGAGGGGGGTTCCTGGAGGCACAGCTGGGGCCGGGGGGGGCTGCGTGGGGCTCCCTGGGGAGGGCTTGTCCCTGTCCTGCTCGGGCGTGCAGGGCTGCTCGGCATATTTGAGGGCAGCGGTTTTCCCCCAGCCCTCTGCCCCGCTTGTTCTTCGTTTTCCTTAGCACGAGCTCTTGGATCTTGTTCCATTTCACTGCGCTGAAAGCGATTTAAGCGAGTCTGGAGCTGGACTGGCACGAGCAGATCCTGAACCCCGTGTCCCTCGTCAGCTCTTGGCCGATGCTCCGGGCATCGCTCAGCGGCACGGAGAGGGTGGTGTGTCCCTGAGCTCCCTGTGCTGTCCCCAGGGCTCCCCCGGTCCCTTTGCCGGATTCCCCTCGGCTCAGGGGGAGCACAGCGCGGCCCGTCTCGCTGCCTCTGCTGAGAGCAGGCTCTGTGGACCCAGCTTTCAGCTACAGTCATTGCTGCGGTGGACGAGAGCGATAGGAAAACCGTGTGAGGAGGGATTTAATGCCTTTCTGGGACTGTTGCTACTATCCAAACCAGGAGCGGGGAGGGGGGAAGGGAAGCTTTTAGGTTGCTAATCATGAAATTTTATTGCAGCCTAGAGAGGCTGTTGGCAAACCACAACACATACGCGCGCGCACGCACACACACAAATCAGTTGCAGAAAGCCCTGGCTTCCCTTCGCCGCCCCGCGCGTGTGAGCGGAGCTGCTGAAGAGCATCGTGAGCCGGGGCGGCTCGGCAGGACCCGCCGGCAGCAGGGGCTGTGCCGAGGCAAAGCAAACCCTCCTGGTGCTGCCTAACGCCCAGGTCCTGTTGTTGTAAGCCAAAAAGCTTTTACAGCCTCTCAGCCCTTGCCTGTAAAGTCCAACGCCACTCATAAAACATTAAGAGGCACAGCATTACTGTAACGCTCTCCAAAGGGACCTGGAGGGCGACTAGACAGTTAGAGCGATTATTACACATCCTGAGCAAAATTGTTCTCTGCAAACCACATATAGCCCCTTATAGATTTCCATGCAGTGTGAGAGGTCGTTAATTCACGCCCTGATGATGAACTTAATTTTGTTTCCTGCTGAGCAAATGACGGCTTAGAGGCAACTTTGTCTTATTATGGCGTGGAGACTTTTATTTTTGTTTGTGTTTTGTTTGTGTTTTGGTCTTTTCTTGCATTGTTTGCAGAAGAGGGAACATGCCTCTGTCTCTTGATTTACGATTGATGCTTCTGCCAGCAGCG
The DNA here is from genome assembly GCF_929443795.1 of Astur gentilis. Classification (NCBI taxonomy): domain Eukaryota; kingdom Metazoa; phylum Chordata; class Aves; order Accipitriformes; family Accipitridae; genus Astur; species Astur gentilis. Next base: position 39,783,893 of record NC_064889.1, read on the forward strand.
GGTCTCCCCCAGCCCCTCGGTCATGTCCCGCACCCACGGGGGGTTTCACCTGCTGCAGGGTCCTCTGGCTAAACCCTGCTGTGCACATGGGGGTAGTTCGGGTTTTAACTCCTCCATTTCCCACTTGCGTGGAGAGCTTCCCCCTCACTCTTCCTTTTTATTTCCCCTCTTGAACATCATCTTGCTGCAAGGCTGCCTCGGGTCATCATTCTCTTCTGCTGTGGGAACGGCTCTGCCCACGTTGAGGTTCCCTGGATCCTCTGGTTTCAGATGCACCGCAGTCTTCTCCAAATGCAGCCATCTCCCGGCTTCATGAACCAATTAACGACAAACTTCACTCCAATAGAGTAAATAATTTTTTGCTGCGAGGCCAGAATTTAGCTGGGAACATCCGCAGCCGTGCCGAGCGCTCCCCTCCCCGGCCTCAGCCTCCTGCTTCCCAGGGCCCCTGTCCAGGGCTGGGCACTGGTTCCTGCAGTCCATTTTTTCCTGAAAGGAGGAGTGTCCTGCCCTGACTTGCTGAACCCTGGGAAGTCCCTCAATGGAGAGAGGGACCCTTGGGTACTAGACTCGAATTTCTCAGAAAATCTGAGTCCTTTTCCCCTCCCACCGTCATTCCCGAACCAAAGAAACTTTGAAAGCTGGCCAGCCCCCGCGCACGTCCCTTCAACTGGGTGCAGAGCTCTGGGACAGAGAGTCCAGGTTTCTGGAGAGGCGCTGGGTCCTTCTGGCACGGATCCCTCTGGGCCAGGATTTTGTACTTATTTCGTTGGGGTTTTTTTTCCCCCCAACTTGGGTAAGGCCCACGCAGCTGAAGTTGTGGCAATCTCTTCTTTCCCATGAGTTCATCTTGTAATAAATCGCACCAGCCCTGCGGAGGGGGAGGAGAAATTTGAAAGATGTTTATAGAATTAATTCCCCAAAGGAAATCACATGGGGGAGGGCAAATGGGGGGAAGAGTTGGGAATTTTTTTTTTGTTACAGAAGATAGATTTTTTTAATTTTTTTTTTTCAGTGTTTGTTGGATGGAAAAAAATCTGCAGAACAACTTTAGTGCTGGGAAACAATTAGATTTCCTCCTCTGCTGCTCTTCTAAGGAAGAGTTCACTCCCTGTTCGCGCCGTGTGGGTCGTATTCTGCCACCCTGGGTCCCATCCTGTGGGACGTGCCACGAATTCCACGTGGTTACTCCAGCGCTGAACCCAGTAACTGGTCTGGCTGGGATGCATCTTCCGGAAACATCCCATCTCTTTGAGAGAGAGATGGGGAGAGTCCCCCGTCTCCCTTGGGAGTTTCCCCTAATGCCTTATTTAATCATGCTCCTCAAAACTTTGTGCCTTCTGCAGGGTCGTGCAGATCTTCTCCCTCCTTCCCTCCCATCCTCCTTGCGTCATTCCAAGGGCTGGGGAAACGCTCGTGCACAAAAAGAAGAAAAAAATAAAAATCAAAGAGGTTTTGAGCCGCTTTGCGGCACGCAGCCAGCGCAGGCGGGCGATGGGGGGCTGCGGCCGGACCCTCGCCTCGGTTTCTCCCGGTGCTCGGGGGTCCGGTGTGGGGGAGCCGGGAGGATGCTACCATCTGGCGGCATGGGCTCGCAGCGGCAGCCGGCTCCATCCCGGCCCTGCCTCGCTGCCTGGCCTGGGCTTCTGTGCCAGCAGCTCCATAAAAAGCCACTGTAGGGAAAACAAACAAGCGACCCCAGAACAAAAGCCCCAAACCCTCCGTACTAACGCTGAAGGGAAAAAGGGAAAATAGCTGTTCAGCTTGTGTTGGGGGGGGGTTTGCAGCAGACAAAGCAATTGCCTTGATCCTGCCGGTGGACTGACAATGCAGCCGTGCGTAACCTCGTGCAATTAACTGTCCTGCGTTTGCAGACCAGAACCCGGCAGTAGAGGAGGCGGAGGATGACCGCGATAAACCAAAGCTGCTGGATGAGAAGGAGGAGATGGAGCAGCCACAAATTAAGGTGCCCATGGAGGTACCCAAGAGAGAGGAGGAGAGAGGAAAGCCGGAGGAGAAAGTGCAGCTTGACCGTCCCGATCAAGGTAACGAGGAACCTAGGGAAAGGGTGCCAACTTTGGAGCTGAGAGGTGTACGTTGCAGGACTATTGCAGATAAAGATTCTGATACCTGCTTGTTACTTCGTGGACTGAAGGTGATTTAGTATTTGATGCTCTCGAGGCTCATTAGGAACGCAGCCTCCTGATGAGGAAGGAAAGACAGGGCTGAAAAAGGGCAGCAGGTAGTTGGGTGCACTGTGAACCTGCTGCCTGTTACTTTCTCCCATGGGTCTCAAGTCCCCTAACCCTGCCTGTCGTCTGCCCTAGGGATTGCCCTGCCTGTGGGGGAAGCGCATCGCCATGAACCACCTGTCCCGCATGACGAAGTGGTCGTGGACATGGGGCGGGAGCGGGAGGAATCCGATGAGAACAAGCTTGTGCCCAGAGGAGCCAACGATGGTCTGCTTAAGCCGGCGCTGGAGGAGCCAGCCGCACTGAATCCCCAGAAAGAGGCACTTGGCCCGAAACAAGGGAAGGAAGCGATTGCTGAGAACCAACTGCAGGGAGGGACTGACAAGCCCGTTAAGAATCCGAAGAACGTCCTGGAGGTGATCGTGCAGCAGGATGGCAGGCCGCCATACAAAGAGCTGGAGCCAGACAAACAAGCGCTGGAAGCCAAGGCGCAAGCTGCCATGCCGGACGGTGAGAAGAAAGCTGAGGCTGCAGGTGACAGGGAGAAATCAAAGCTCCAGCTCCCCAGGAAAGCAGAAGAGGCTGCGAAGTCCTTGGAGAAGGAAGGCGACCCTGGTAAGCTCCCTCCACGGCAGCTTGTCTGAACAAACTCTCCTCTTGGCCTGTAATCCCCCCCCAGAGACTGGGCAATTTGGTTATTCCTACCTACATCCCAGTGTTCGCTTTTAATTTCACGAGATTAGCGTATGAGCATGCACAGCCCCTTCAGCAGCTGTTGGGGAGAAGGAGGAATCTGGTGGCTTTGACAGCTACTATAATATCTGTCAAACAGTTGTTTGGTAGCCTACTAAATGTCAGGTGCCATGCTGTTCTTGTGCGTCTCTGAACTCACTGGGGACACAGAGCCGGGAGATCTTGACAGGTAACACATTGCTAAGTGCCCGTCTAAAAGCTAGTTAGAACCGTTCTTGCATTTTAATTGGCTGAGGTAGTTAGCGCTGGCTCGCTGCCACGAGTCTATAAGATTGTTAAATATTTTTTTTATTACTTCCCTTGCAGTCGTCGGGTTGAATATAAACTGCGCTGGCTTAGGCAGGGAGGGACAACACGATGTGGAGTCATTTTAGAGAACATCTGCTGCTGGAGCATCCTTATTGACTGCAAAGGTCTGTCGATCTGTTTGTCCACAGGTGAAAAGCAGGAGCTGCCCCTTCCAGACGGAGCGGATCAGCTGGAGCTGAGGGAGGCCCGAAACACCGAGGACAAGCAACAGGAGAACACGGAGAGCAAGCTGGAGGGTGAGTGTGCGTCCCTGGGGTGTGTGGGGAGGGGAAGGCACTGGGCTCCCTCCGGGAGCCGGGGCTGTGAGTGCAGGATTTCTCTCTGCAGGAGGACTGTGCCAGCCAGCGCTGTTCTTGGCTCTTGCCAGCACATAGCTTTAGGCTGTAGTCACCTCCACGACGGCAGCAATTAGTGCCTGTCGCCAGCGGGCTCACGCCTGCGGCTGTTCCGCGGTGCAGCCCCTGGCAGGGCTGCTCAAGGACGTGAGTCACGCTGGCACCCGGGCCCGGCTGCTCCCCGGCTTTGGCGGCTTGAGCGCAGGCGGTGCTGCCCCAGCAAGAGCGAGACTGGAAGGAAACTGTTTGGCTGGTGCAAAACAGAGGGACCCAGCAGCATGGTGGGGAGGTGGGTGGGCATCGCCCTACAGCCTCGGGACGTGGGGCGGATGCGGGCTGTAGCACATGGGGAGACCTGGGCACGTAGTCGTGCAGGGGAGCGGTGACAAAGCCCCCGTCTGCTCCTTCCACGGAGCCTCGGTGCTGGTACTGGTACGGCGAGCCCTTCCTCAGACTGAGCTCGTTGCCTTCGACCTCTGCCTTGCAAGAGGGGTTGGAGCCCGAGCTTGGACTCGCAGCCTGTGCGTGATGGGGCCCAAAGGCTCTTTGCCTTCGTTCTGGTCCGAAGGTGATGGGTGTTTGGTCCGATGAGCGATAGCAGCGGGCAGGCTCTGCCCCTGGGGAGCGTATTGCCCTCCTCTTTTTTTAGTGGTTACATCTTGGTTTTCTAATTATTTTCTTTCCATTCTGTATTGCAATGGGACTTTAAAAACCGAGTGTAAAAAGCTAGTGGTGGGTACAGACTATGAGGACTCTTCATGTTTCAAGGAGGATGAAGGGACCTGAGTTTCTGTGGGGTTTTCCATCGGTCTGTGTGGGACTTGCTGGGGATGCTCTCCCGTGAGGATGTCACCAAAAGGTGCTCTGGGTTTGTTCTGCTCCTCTGCTCTGAGCTGAGCTGTGTACCCAGAGGCTGGGAGAGGGTGGAAAGGGTGAAAAGGCTTCACGGGAACAAGACGGAGGGTGCGCAGCTCTGTAGATGCTCTCTGCAAACAGCTGCCTCGCTGGGACCGTTGTTGAGCGCTCCGGCTGTAGCTGCCCTGGGCCATGTGAACTCAGGTACTTTCATTTTATAATGATTTAAGATTTTTTTTTTAATGAAGAGTGCCTGTTAAAATCCAGCCAAAGCACTGGCTGAGGCCTGCTTCCCCCATGATCAAAGGAGGAGCCGGGAGATAGCGCTGCCTTTGGTTTGTGTGGAAGAGGTGTGCTGCACAAACACAGCAGTTACACGTGTTTGCAGAGCTCTAGGTGAGAAATGCTTTGATTTGGCATTAAACCTTTGCCTGCTGTGTGTTCAACCCAAACATTCCCGTGCCGAGCTGGGACCTGGCAGTCTTAGAGAGCAAGATAGTAGAAATGACTTCTGTTTTCATTGTTTATTCTGAGCAAAGTGCAAAAAATAAACAGATCTCCAGAAGTCAATTGCTCTCTTGAAACGACCAAATTCCCCTTCACAGCCCAACTTTCTTTAAATGGAGTGGAAGGGGAATTCCAGGGGCCCTCAGCTAATAGCACCATAATGTGAACTGGAAATATTTCTCTGTAATCACCTTGTGGGTGATTAGCGGGACAGGGGGAGGCAGTGCATGCTGCAGAAGGATTAACCTGGACAGCATCCCTTTTTAATTTAAATGGCATTTTACAGGCTATTAATTTTGACATTATTTCCTGTGAGGCATAATAGTCTTGAAACACCTTGAGTTTCGGAGGAAAGCTGCTTGCTGGTGTGGGAGGCAAGCAACACACAGGTTCATACCCTCCAGATAAGATACGATACGTCTGGGTGTCTGTCCAGGCAGAGAAAAGGCAGCAACGTTTCCGCGCAGACCTGGGACTCATATTTTGTGCGTGACGTGTCGCTTGCAGTGAGTGAATCAACGTGAGTCACTTCTGCTTGGCCCGAAATGCACTCGTCTGTTTTGTGTGACTTCGCGGCTGCGAAGGGCCGGTGGGCAGGGATTTCCTCCTGTTACGTGACGTGGGGAGCTCAGTTTTATTGCGGCGGCAGCTCGGCTCGGCGGAAGGTGGGGCTGCCTTTCTGCACCGCTGTGGTTTCAACCTGCCTGACCACCTGCGCTGCTGCGTGCGAGAGTTCTCGGCCGTTAAACCGTTGATTGCAGCTCGGGATCCCAGCCCTTTCACTGTGCTCAAAGCCAAAAACTTCGGGAGTGTTGTTCAGTGGGTGTTTTCCTGCCGTGGGCTGGGCTAGACCTTCAATTGTCTAAGCCAGGAGAAGAGACAACAGCAGCCTCATCGCTCTGGCTGTAACACAGGACTTGCCCCCTGAAAAGACCCAGCTCAGTGACTGTACCTCACGTTTTGGGTCAATGTTTCTGTGTAGGTTTATCCCACTATGCAGGTAGTTCCCCTCTGAGGGCAGCTCCCACTGCTGCGCCTTAGCCAATTTCTTCCAGTTCCTCCTAGGATCACCGGTTTGCTGCCTGCGGCCTTTCCAGGCTCGGTTTAGCTGGGATGAAGTCTTTGCAGTGTGTTAAGGAGATAGATCATCACACATAGAACATCTGTGTTTGAGAAGCCTGGCTGATCTTGAGAGCTGAGCTGCAGCAGCGCTGGGTCTTCCCCAGGTACTTCAGGCAGCTTTAAAAGCAACTCATCTCGCTTGGGCAGTTGAGCCCCTCACTCTTGACCAACTTCTGCCAGTCCTGTCCTCTTCCAGCTCCTGTGCCAAGCAGCTGCCTCGTTCTTCCCTGCGCTGGGACCCCAGCAGACCTGTTCCCCTGTACCTCTTCTTCACGGCTCCGCTCCCTGAGCAGTTAATGAGAGCTTGGTTTTGATCCCTCAGCCCAGATCTTGGGAGGGCAATGTCCTGTGTTAGTACGTGTGGCAGTGAGCAGCCCGTCTGGGCTTTTGGCTGCCGTCCTTGGCGGAGGTACACCGGAGCGGTGCTGCTGTGATTGATTGCCATCAGTGCCAGCAGCAGAACTGTGCCGCATCCTTCCCTCCCTTCTGGTGAATGGGCAGCGTTTGCAGAGTAGGACCTTCCTGCCAAGGAAAGCCCCTGCAGCCCCTCCAGTGCCGAGAGATGATTAGTGCGGGGTTTGGGTCATGGAATATTTTTTTTTCTTTCTTTTTTTTCCCTTTTCTAGAAGCGGGGCAGGCGAAACTGCTGGATCATGCTGTGCTGCTGCAGGTGATCAAAGAACAGCAGGTACAGCAGAAGCAGCTACTTGACCAGCAGGCAAAATTGCTGGCTGTAATTGAAGAGCAGCACAAGGAGATCCACCAGCAGAGGCAGGAGGAGGGAGGAGAGGAGAAGCCAAAGCAGGGTAAGGACATCGCCAAAGAGCGCGACCCCTCCAAGGGCTGGTCACTGTTCAAAGCAGCTTTAAAATCGGACTGGGAGAGATCTGAGTCCGTTTGGCACGTGGCAGAGTCTGTTCTGCAAAAGGCATTCCTGTATCTGACCCTGACCTCCAAGGTGGGGATCCCCGGCCCCTGTGTGCAGGGATAACGCTCTCCCCCATGACTCTCCTTGTTCTCCTGCATGGCCATTGGTAGTGTGATCTCTTCTCCTGTCCCTTGTTGTACAGAACATGGTGGCAGAAGAAGGGAATCTCTCACTTGTAGGAAAAAGCTTTTACACGTAGGTTTTTGTTCTGCAGCGGAAACTCAGCAGGAGCCCGCTGTGCCTCTCTCCAAGAGCAAGGAGGACGAGGGCCTCGGAGCTAAGCAAGAAGCTGCTGCAAAGCCGCTCAGCAAAGAGCTGTTGGAGCACCCTGTGCAGGACCCGGGCAGGCAGCCTGCTGACTCTGTGGAGCAGCGCAGGGGGACTGCAGGAAAGCTGGAAGAGGCTGGGCACAGGCGTGAGATTCCTGGGGTTCTTCCCAAGGAGCGAAAGGTTCCGCCACAGGAGAATGATAGAGCTGTTAAAAATCCCGCGGAGAACTGGGATCCCCTTCACGGGGATGCCCAACACGTTCCAGCTGCCAGAAACCACCTAGAAAAGAAGCCCTTGGCGGAGGATTTAGGAGGAGATCGTGAAGCCAAAGTTGGAAGAGACGTCCATGAGAAGAAGAATTCCTTGAAAGCCGTGGAAGTAGCTACAGCTCCCATCCAAAGAGAACAGCTGGGGGCTGCCAAAGTTCAGGGAGTAGCAGGAAAGAGTCTGGAAAGAGACTCAGGAATAGACCTTAAAGCCAAAGCACTGAGTCAGGTGGAGCCCAAAGACCTGGCAGTTGCGCTGGACTCTTCCAGTAAAAGGAACGTGGCAGAGAGCGAGCAGCACCTACGGGAGCGTCAGAGAGGTGCAGATGCCGAGGGAGCTGAGGGTGCTGGCAGACGGCAGCAGGCCTCACGGAGGGACCTGGCTGGCAAAGGGGAGGTAATGGAAGAAGCTCCTCGGGAGAACGTGGCGGACATGGCCCAGGACCCGCAGGGAGGTCTGCAGAGCAAGCAGAGGCAGGGGGATGGAGGTCTCTCAAACGATGCTGAGAAGAAACCAGGCCCTGAGAATGCTCCTGCCCAAAAGTCTGAGAAAGGAGCAACTGCCCAGGGGGACCAGAAGCTGGACCATGACGTCAAACCGAACCGGGACCTGAAACTGCAGGCGGACCTGGACCTCCGCCGGAGGAGACGGGACCTGCTGCCTCCCGAGGAGGGGGAGGAGGAGGCGGCTGCACAGGGAGCTGGGGTCTTAATTGGCCTGAACCCCCTTCCAGATGTGAAAGTAAACGACCTCCGGAGTGCTCTAGAGACACGATTAAACCAAGTTGCGGAGGGGGCTCAGCAGGTGGTCCACAGCCGGCAGATCAAGCAGATGACGCAGGCGGACGGGAGCGTGTGAGCGGGGTGGTTGGGCTCGGTGGGTGGCTGTGAGTGTTGGCCACAGGCACAGGGCTGAGGAGCTCCGTAGGGAAGGTTCAAGTTAACCAGCTGTTTTTTTGGCCACTGTTGCTCAGGCAGTGGTTGGTCTAAGCCAGCAGCACTTTGCTGGACACAGTGCTTGGACCTACAGGATCTCCTTGGACCCTTGAGCACCATTCAAGGGACTGTGGGCTTCTTGAGTCTCTGCGAATGGTAGCCCCTCGCTGCGTGTGCCTGCCGGTGGCTGAGGAGATGGCAACCCTGAAAGAAAAGCTCCCGCTGTCCTCTGGCTTTCAGAGGTTGCCATCTACCTTGGTTCCCTGCCAGGCCGGCTTTTCAAGGACCATTTTCAACATCTCGTTCATATCAAATTGCCTTCTCCATTCGGCTCTCAACTCTCCTTTCAGAACCGAGGTGGTCTTCCCTGAGGTTCCCCCGCCTGCTTGGAAAAGCTTCCCTGGCACCTGCCTCGGGTTCCTTCGCCCAGGCTGTGTGGGGCTTCAGGGCAGAGGCCTGGGGCTGCAGAAGGAGGGGAACCAGGGATCGCAACATCTTGGGAAAGGCTTTATTCAGGAGAAGCATCAAGTCATGAGTTGAGGACCAGCTTAGCCAATTGCTTTGGTGTTTCTCTTGAAATGGGAGCTGTTAGTCTTGCATGTTTAGGAGATAGTTGTGGTTTAGGAACCTAGTTTAGTAGAAACGCTGCCTTAAACGGGCACAACTGCTGCTGTTGTGCTGCCTCTACTCCCAGGGATTTAATTGGTTGGCCACACACTAGCAATAACACGGAGCTTTGCTCTCGCCACCCTCCCCGGATGCTCAACTCTCATCTGGGCTTTCAAGCTTGACTTCTCCTGTCCAAAGTGCATTATGAAGCTCAACCCGGGGGCTGCAGAATGCCCCCCCCCTCCCCTTCCCAAACCAGCTTGATTTTTTTGCAAGAGATGACTAATTTGGGAACAAAAGACGTGGCTTAAAAGGGCGGACTTGGGGGCTTGGCTCAAGCATACCTACCTCTTCTCTCTGTAACGCGGTGGAGCGTGTTTGTTTTGTGCGTTCTTCCCAGCCCCCCTCTGTGCTGTGTTTTACATCCATAGATGTCAGTACTCCGCCCCTGGAAATGTATTTTATGAGCGAGGAAGGGAAGAGCTTCTATGAGAGCCCTGGTTGGTTTCAGGCTCCCAGACAGTGATTCATCTCTTTGTTGGTTTTTTTTTTTTTGTTGTTTTTACATCCTGACTTGCGAATGTAAGAATTCAAATCCCAAAGCTCTCACTAGAATGGCTGAAATTTCCCAGCCTGGAGTCTACAGACCTCATCACTGTGGTGGTTTTTATATCCGTATCTCAAAGTGTCTTTGGTAAACTAGCCTCGTCGAGTTCGTGTCCGATGGGACCTCGCAGAGCCAGGGATGGGTCGTTATCGGACACATGGGACTGTCATACCGGTTCTGGTCACTTGGGAACTCTGCTGCCGCCTGCCTGGGACGTGTGCTTGTTGCTTGAAGGATGTCATCTTAATTTCTCATTAAAATGACACAGAGCCACAGGGCAACAGCCACAGACTTGGGTATACTTCTTCAGGAGGACCACCCGTGCTACTTCCCCGTGACTGTCATGGCCTTAACCCTCAGGACTTCCCCCATAGTACCAGTGAGCTTCTCCATTACGCTGTCTTAAAGCACAAGCAACGCAGCTGGGAGTCCTGGAGCCGCTCCGCAGCTGTGTACGTGTCTGTCAGGGCAGGGATGGTGGCAGCGGGCTCCAGAGCGTGTGTCTCAGCCTGCGATGGGGACACATTGTCCCCTGTGGCACCAACCAGCCTTTCTAAAGTGAGAGGGAGCTGGAGCAGGAGCCAGATCTGCCCCTTCTTGCCCTTTGCTGCCTGCCAGGGTCTGGCCTGGTCTGTCCCGGGCAGGGTGAGGGCAGACTCCTGCCCTGCAGGGTCAGACCTGCCTGTAGTTTGTTGGCATTGAGTTGTCTGCGTGAACACAAAAGGACCAAAGATGCTCCCAATGTTCCTCAGCAGCTGGGAACGGCGCAGGCCGTGGGCAACCCCAAACCGGGTTGGAAGCCTGCAGGAGCCGCATCGCCTCCGCTTGCCAGGGAACTGCTCGTACTGGGGTGGAGCGCTTGGTGGAAGAGAGCGGAGGGGAGGCTGAGCTGATCAATAAAAGAAGCTGAAGCATTTTGATCCATGTTTTTTTTTTTTTTTTTAAGTAAAAAAGAAGATTGGTAAGCCTTATTTGGCCACAGACCTGTGGCTGCCTGGGCAGGCAGCAGCGTCCACTTTGCTCTGTACCTGCAGGGAGTTACACCCCGAAGAAAAAAAGAGGCTTTTGTGCTTTTTTTGAGATTTGCTCCTCCCTGCTGCTGCTGCTGGGGAAGAGGAGGGGAGACCACGATCCTCCCGCTGCCCTTGCATGCAGGGCCGGGCTTGGGGAGGAAAACGTCTAATTTGACATTCAGGGGATCAAGCAGCTGCAGCAGAGCCGCTGCCAGAGCAGGAGTGTTCGGAACCTGATGGCGAGGATGTGGGCTCCTATCCCGAAGCGCCATGTACCCGGCTGTTCCCAGAGCTCCTGCCATCCCTGGGGAGCCAGTGTCCATCTCGCCCCTGCAGTTCCTGCTGCCGTTGCAGGAAATTTTCTTGTTGAGCAAAGCTGGAGCTCACCAGCAGCTGGAAAATGGGTCTTGAATGTCGGGAGCGCAGCGAGGGAGAGGAGGAAAGGGCTCACTGAAGTGCAGATGAAGGTGTGGGGTGGGGGGGGTGCGAGGGGCTGCTCTCTCCAGGCCGTTGGGGGATTTCGGTCTCTGCTCTATCACCCTGGGCACCCCATCCCGTGGCCACGCTGCTTCTTTGGGCTACCTGGGACCGGGCCGTGGCTTCCAGCAGCCCCGGGGGCCGGTGGCTGCCTGAGTCTGGCAGCCACCCCAGGCCCGAGGTGCTGGGGTAGCAGCCGGGGGCTCCACCTGCCTCTTTATTCTGTAATTTAAGGACAAACCGGGCTGGATTTGAGAGGTTTTGGTGGTTGGTTTTTTTTTTTTTTTTTATTATTATTATTATTTTTTCCGAAGCATCTTCAGGCCGGTGCGCAGGGTGAGGGGCACCGGGGCCGGCACCGCGGTCACTTCGGCGTCGCTTTCGCCTGCAAAGAGTCACGGTTCAGGCCGGGCTGAGGCACCGGCGGCCACCGGGACCGGGACCGGGACCGAGACCGGGACCGGGACCGGGACCGGGACCGGGACCGAGACCTACCGCCCGGGCGAAGCAATCCCGCAGCGCCCGGAACTCCTCCAGGCAGACGTCCCTCCGCAGCTCCGCCGTCCCGCCCGCCGCCGCGGCCACGCACCGGCCGTAGGCAGCCGCCTGCGGGGAACGACAGGGGAACCGGAGCGGGGCGCCGGGCTCACCGGGCCGGCCCCACCCCCGGAACCGATCCCCGCCCCCTCCCCGCCCCGCGGCCCCACCTGCTCCCCGCATCCCGCCAGCAGCGCGGGGAAACGCCGCAGCCGCGCCCGCGCCCGCAGGCAGACGCCCCGGCCCGACATCGCCGCCGCCGTCGCCTCACGGCCTGGGCGCCGCCATGGCGGAGCAACCGCGATTGGCCGTTCGCCCCGCTCATCGAAGAGACTCGCCCTCGTATTGGGTGGCGTTGGATGCCCGCCCCCTGGGCTCGACGATAGGTGAAGCGGAACGCCTATCAAAGCGAGCTGGGTCTCTGATTGGGTGGTGACTGAAGGTCGTCCCCTCCGCCTTCTCGGGTTGGCCGGAGGGTCCTGCCGGAAGCGCGGATTGGTCATCCGCTGCACCCATCTCCCGTTCCCCTTCTGATTGGTCTCTCGTCGCCGGTAGTTCTGATTGGCGGAGATGCCGGTTGTTTACTTCCCGCCTCCCGTCCTTTTGCCTCTGGCGTCAGCCTTGCGCGGCACTTCCGCCCGGAGCTCCGCCCTCCCTCGCCGGTGACTGGCCGAGCGGCAGCGCCTCGCACTCTCATTGGCGCGCCGCGCCTTCCGGGGGGCGGAGGTGCGAGGCCGCTTTCGGGCCGGGCAGGGCCGGCGCCGGGAGTGTCATGGCGGCGCCGCTGAGAGACCGGTTGAGTTTCCTGAGCCGGGTACGGGCCGGGCTGGGCCGGGCCGGTGGTGGGAGTGGGGGGGTTGAGGTGGGGCTGCCTGAGGGTGTGACGTCACTCCGCCACCCGTCACGTCATCGCTGCACCTTCCCACCTCCCGTGCTGTCGAAGCCCGGGGCCCTTCGGCCTTGCCGTGGCACCCCTGCCTTTCCACTCTGATGTCACATCTGTGACGTCACTTGCTTCGAGGGCTGTGATGTCAGCGCGGCGGTATGGTCTCCCCGGGTTGGGGGGTGGTGGGTGGGTTTCTATACCGGCCTTGCACAGCCTGCGCTGGCCCCGCTCACGCCGTCCCTCCTCCTCCTCCTCCAGCTGCCGGTGCTGCTGAGGGGCACGGCGGACGACGACGTCCCCTGCCCCGGGTACCTGTTCGAGGAGATTGCCAGTATCCTTCCAGGGAGGCGGGCTGGGTGCGGGAGGCCTGCGGGGCTGGGGCTGGAGGGGGAGAGGTGCTGGCAACTGTGGGGTGTGGGGGGCTGCTGCTGCCCCCCGATGCGGGCTGCGGTCCTAGCTGGGGGGAGCAGGATCCCTAACCCCCGCCCCAGAGATCTCTCATGAGTCGCCCGGCAGCAGCCAGTGCCTGCTGGAGTATCTCCTCAACCGGCTGCAGAGCAACTCCTGCCACGTCAAGCTGAAGGTAGGTCGGTGGTGGTGAGGGGGGGGGCGGACGGCTGCTGCGGGGTTCCCCCTGGTTACAGAGGAGCCCTGGGGCCAGGGTGATGGGCCAGAGCGAGCATGGGCATTGCCACAGGGCTGGGGGCTGGCGGGGCAGCTGTGATTTGGCCCTTCTCAACCCAAGCCCTGCATCCGCAGGTGCTGAAGATCCTGCTGCACACATGCACCCAGGGCTCCCCTCAGTTCGTCCTACAGCTGAAGAGGAACGCCTGCTTTATCCGGGAGGCAACAGGTAACGGGGTGAGGAGTGGGGGAGCTGGGGCAGGAGAGCGGGGAGTGGCCCTGCGTGGTTCTGGAAAACCCAGCCTGGCAGCCGGGGAGAGCCCAGGGTGGCTCCTGCCTGCAGGGGCTGCGAGCACTGGCTGGGGTCGGGGTTCTGCCCAATCCTGCCTCGTGCCTAGCAGCTGAGCATCCCCCAGCCCTCCCGCCCTCGTGCCTTGCAGTGTTCACTGGGCCCCCAGATCCCCTCCACGGCAACAGCTTGAACCAGAAGGTCCGTGCGGCCGCTCAGGTGAGTGCCGGCCCCACTCCCACTGTGCCCGATGGAGTACTCAAGCCCTGCCTGGAGTGGCAGGGCAGCTCTGCCTCCCAGTCCCCCGCCTCAGGGCGCCGCTGGGGTGCCTGGCGCTCCCCAGCTCTCTGCCCACACCCCCCTCTCTCCCGGCAGGACTTGGCCAGCGTTCTCTTTTCAGATGCGCCGCTCCCCCAGCCTGCCGCGTTGCCTGCCCGTCCCCTGCCTCCCACGGGTAAGCCCAGGCCCCTCACAGCTCTGTTACCTTCCGTGGGCCATGCTGGCAGTGCTGGGCTGGTTTGGCTCCCTTTGACTGGAGCTGTGGTTGTGCAGAGAGGCCACTGGCCAGGGGAGCTGTTGGGGTTGAGGGCAGGGTGCTGCAGGCCCTGGTGATGGGTGCCTGGCTGCTTCCCCTGCCCCACTGCGAGGCCTGGCACTGCTTACTGGGGGTGTCCCAAAGCTCTGGCCAGAGCCGGCTGCAGGGTACTGTGTCAGAGGGAAATGCATGCCTGGGGGAGCGGAAGGATGCTGTCCTGTTCCCCAGCTCCTTCCAACTGCTCCAGGCACTCCCCTGTGCTTGCAAGAGGGAGGAACAGCAGTGGAGGGTGACCCCAAATGCCTGTGCTCCCTCTGAACATGCCTTTTGCCTCCCCCAGGCATGGGCTCCAGCCCCAGCCCCTGTGGCTCCTTGCAAGGATTCGGCTTCAGCAGTGAGAAAAGTGGCTCTGGTAAGTCCTTGGCTGTGCCCTTGCCTGCTGCTGCCCCCTTGCCCTCTGTGGGTCCTCTGCTCGGTACAGCCCTCCCTGCGCACTGTGATGCCACAGCCCTGGTGGTCCTGCCTGGGGTTAGACCAGGTTTCCAGTGTTTGGAGATGGCTAACGTGGCTGCCAGCACTCTCTCAGCGGGTGTTTCTGGGTAGCTCAGAGCAGAGCCACGCTGCACCCTTTGCTTTGGGAAGCTCTCCCCTTTCCCAGGCCATGTGATGGGTGCTGGGACTGGTGTCGCGGCCGCAGCGCTGGCAGTTGGGGGCTCTGCCCAGGTCCTTCCCTGCTGGGAGGTGTGACAGGGATGTGGGAGGCTGGCTTGTGCCTCGTGGCCTGCCCCAGTAGCTCCCAGGTCTTCCTCACCCCACCTTTTCCAGCCAGAAGTCCGGGCTGTGCCTGGAACCCAGCAGCCAGGGCTGCTCCTCTCTGCCGGCAGGTCCCCACTGTCACCTCATGACACCCTGCAAGGTGGTGGGTGCTCAGGGGCTGGACTGGACTCCCCGGGAAGCGCCTGACGCCCTGGCCTTTCCCCAGCTTCGACAGGGGAAGCCCTGCTTAGCACCATCCAGCGAGCGGCCGAAGCAGTGGCCCATGCCGTGCTCCCCTCCCTGGAGGGGCCCCGGCCTCGCCGCAGAGAGCTCCACGAGGATGCCTACCAGCCCGTGAGAGCCCCCTCACCTGCCAGGAGCCCGGCCAGGGCTGTGAAGCCACCAGCGGCCACCGCAGCACACAGCACCCGAGGTAGGTCCCCCCGCCGCTGGGCTGGGACGGCTAGCAGCTGCTGGGGTCCCTGGTGGGGGTCCCCATGAGGTACCAGGGCTGTTTTGGGGGTCAGCACCTCACTGCTGCTGTCCCTGCAGTGAGCCACCAGCCAGGGCTGGCTGGGGGCGGCTGGGAGGAGGCGGACAGCGGGCACAGCTCCCAGGACTCCTCACAGGGGAACGGCGAGTTGAGCCGCACCTCGGACTCCTGCAGCAAATCGGGCAGCGACAGCCACTCTGGGGCCAGCCGTGAGCTGACCCACGTGGCTGAGAGGTGAGAGCAGGGCTGTGTGGGGGGGTCCCCTTCCCCCGGGACCTTTTGAGATGCTTTCTGTCTCCAGGAATAGCGCCCTCGTTTTCCACACCATTAATTTGAGTCCCCTGGCACTGCTGGGCTGAATTCCTCCTGGCATGTTTGGCCTCCCAGCCCGGGCAGTCCGTGGGTGGACAGAGCCACGGGCAGGGGAGCTGATCTGGGAGGGACTCCCTGCTTGCTGGAGGGTGGTGGAGTCTGCGCTGGGACCCCAGGAGGGAGCGGGGCTGGCCCCTGTCCCCACCGAGGCATCTCCCTGAGCAGGGTGGATGCTGACAGCCTGGGCGACTGCGTGCGGGAGGTGAGCCTGGTGTCAGCGCTGACCTGTGGTGCCAGGGTCTTCCTCACCAGGGAGGAAGCACAGCACTTCGTCAAGGAGTAAGTGCCCAAGGCGGACGCTTCCCGGGATCGTGGGTGCTGCGGGGCTGGGTGGGGAGTGCTGTGGGGGCTTTGAGGAACAGCCTGAGCCCTTCTCAACCCCCTGGCTACCTTGATCCAGATCTCTGGGGCTGAAATGCTGCTAGACAGGAGGGCTGCCCACTCCCGGCTGGCTTCCGGGGCTGTGGGTTCTGCGTGTGGCCAGCGTGGCTGTAATCCCTTCCTCTTGGCCAGGTGTGGGCTGCTGAACTGCGAGGTGGTGCTGGAGCTGCTCAGCCGGGCGCTGGAGGACCCCAGTGACAGCGTCCGCATGGTGAGCATGGGGCAGTCCCGATGTGCTGCTGACACGTGCCTGCGGTGCTGCCCTACCCCGGGCTGTGCCGCTGCAGTTGCAGGGTGGAGGGACGGGGGGAAGAAACACTGCTGAGCCAGGGCATTTTGGTGTCTGCCTGTCTTGCCTGCCGGGCTCAGCCACACTCTCGTCCCCGCAGAGGTCCATGTGCGCCATCTCCTCCCTCATGTGCTCTGACCTGCTCTCCCTGGACCAGATCTTTGCCGTAACTCGGCAGCACCTGCAGCAGCTCAGCCAAGGCAGCCCCGGCCCTGTCGCCAACCGAGCAATGAAGGTGACTCCTGGGACCTCCCTGTGCCCTCTCCCTGTGGCAGGGGACTCCTGGCGACTGGCCTGCCCGTCGCTGGGGACACCCAGCTCTTGGGAATGATTCTGTGCTTGTCCCAGAGGGATGGGAATTGTCCGCCTCTCCCAGGAATGGGGAGCATGGGGGTGTGTGATGCTCCCTGCCTAGGAGACGAGGCTGAGCCCTGGGAGGGGACACCAGGACTGATCCCCAACACTGGAAAAAGGGGTTGGGGCCTGGCCCCCTTCCCGACACCGCTCTCACTCCTGCCCATCCCACTCTTCTCCTCCCAGATCCTGCGGCAGTTCGAGGCTCTCTGCAGAGGCCAGCCCTCCCCAAAGAACGCATGCCTGGACTCGGACCCCTCTGCCCTTACTGTGGGCTCAGCCCCGTGCACCGGGGACCTGCTGACGGACATCCCGCTTCTGGCAGGCGAAAGCATCCTTACCCCCCTGAACGCAGCTCCGGTCCCTGTGGCCATGCCGGCCCGCAGCGAGGAGCAGGGGGTAGAAGCGGAGACCCACGGGCAGCCCGGTGCTGCGGTGCCAGCCTGTCCCTGCGAGCAGGAGGCGGTGAGCAGGCTGGCGGGGGACGTGGTGGGCACCTCTGCACCTTCCTGCAGCCTGTCCCTCTTTGCTGGCATGGAGCTGGTGGCCCGTCCCGGCACGGTGCTCTGCCCAGATTCTCCGCCGGCAGAGCTGCGGACGCTGTCCCAGCCTAAGGACAAGCAGACGGATGTAGAGGGGAGCCAGCAGACATCGGCCTTTGCCTTTCTCAACATGTAGCTGCTGTTGGGCTCCCAGGGGGCTGTGAGGGCTTTGCCCTCCCTCCCTGTGGGGCCTGTTGTGCCACAGCCCTCCGTGGGCTCCTCTGCGGGCAGCCAGCTGCTCCCACACTGGGCTCAGTGGAAATGGGGGTCCTGCTCCCCTAGCTTCCCCCATGGCACCCTGGGGAAAAGCAAACGAGCAGCCCTACATGCCCCGTCCCACAGGTCCAAGGGCATGGGGGGCTGCCAAGGGTACATGGGGTGTGAAATGGCTGTGGGGGCCAGGGCTTTGATAAGGTTATAGTGTCCCTTTCACTGTTTTGATTTTTTTTTTGCCAAAAGTTCCCGGTTTCCCAGGGCTGGTGGAAGTGCATGGCTGCTGGCACCCCTCGCTCGGCTGGGCTGTGAGGGGGGTGCATGAGAGCCAGGGCAGAGATCTGCCAGTGCCTGCCAGAGCTGAGCTGGGGGGTGGTTTGGGGACCCCGGCAGGGCCATGGGGGGATGCTCCGGGTGGCCCACTGCCTCTGCCCCCCCCCCCCCCCACTGTGTCCTTGGCAGCTGTGGGGTTGGGGTGGGAGAAGGTGCCTTCCCAGTGGGGCCGGGACCCACCAATAAAACCCCACACTTGGGTCTGGGAACTTGAGACTTCTTCCTGCGCCGTTGCTGGAGCCTGCCCCACAGATCCCCCTGCCCCACAGGTCCGTGTCCCCCCGTCCCCCCCCCAACCTACAGCTGGGCCTGTGCCGAGCTCCCCCCAGTCCCTGCGGGGTAAGCCCCGCCCATCGCCCCTCCCTCCTACTACGGGCTCCGCCCCTCTCTCCTGGCCCCGCCTCTCACTTTCTCCCAATGATTCTCTATCCTACAAGCCCAGCTCTTCGCCCCTCCCCCCTCCTCAGGCTCCGCCTCTCCCCACGCCCCCTCAGACCTCGCCCCTCCCTCCCCCAAGCCCCACCTCTTCGCCCCTCCCTCCTCCCACCCCTTTCTACACCTCAACCTACCACCTCTCTTCTCCCAGCCCCGCCCCTCCCTTCCCATTGGTAGTCACCTCCCTTTCCCCCGCGCCCCGCCCAATGGCCGGGGCGGGGCGGTGCGCGCGGCGGCGGTAGGCTGCGCTCCAGCGGGCGCGGGGCGGCTTGAGGCGGGGGGGGACCGGGATCGGGGCCTGCTCCGGCGGGGGGACCGGTACGGGGGGGCCGGGGCCTTGTAACGGCTCCCGGGGCCCTTCGTTGGGGGGGTTGGAGCTCGGCAAGGAGGGGCCAGGGCCTCAGGTGAGGCCGGGGGCCGGGGCTGGGGCTGGGGCTTTAGCCTGGGCTTGGCCTCGCCTTCGGTGGTGCCCCCCCCTCAGCAGGCCCCGGGGGGGGCGGGGGGGGGGTGAGGGTCCTTCTCACTCTCTTCTGGGTCCTTCTCACTCTCTTCTGGGTCCTTCTCGCTGCTTGGAGACCCTTACCCATGTCATCTCTCATGTATGGGGCCTGGGGGGTCCTGAGCCTCGGGGGTCTGGGGGTCCTGGGGGGGGGAGGAGGTCCTGAGCTTTGGGGGTCTTTGGTTTGGGTGTCCTGGGCCTTGGGACCTTGGGGATCCTGGGTCTGGGGGTTCCTGGACTTTGGGGACCTTGAGGCCCTGAGTCTGGGGGTTCCTGGACCTTGGGGGTCTTGGGTCTGGGGGTCCAGGGCCTGGGGGGGGAGGTTCTGATCATTGGGACCTTGGAGGTCCTGAGCCTTGGGGGTCTTTGGTTTGGGGTGTCCTGGGCCTTGGGACCTTGGGGGCCCTGAGCCTGGGGGGTGCTGGACCTTGGGAACCTCGAGGTCCTGAGCCTTGGGGGTTTTGGGTCTGGGGGTCCTGGGTCTGGGGAGGAGGTCCTGAGCTTTGGGGGTCTTTGATTTGGGTGTCTTGGGCCTTGGAACCTTGGGGGTCCTGGGTCTGGAGGTTCCTGGACCTTGGGAGACCTCGAGGTCCTGAGCCTGGGGGTTCCTGAGCCTTGGGGGTCTTGGTCTGGGGGTCCTGGGCCTCGGGGGGGAGGTCCTGAGCATTGGGATCTTGGGGCTCCTGAGCCTTGGGGGTCTTTGGTCTGGGATGTCCTGGGCCTTGGGTGTGGGGGTCCGGAGCCTTGGGGGTCTTGGGTCTGGGGGTCCTGGCCCTGAGCGGGGGGGATCCTGAGCCTTGGGACTTTGGAGGTCCTGAGCCTTGGGGGTCTTTGGTCTACGTGTCCCGGGCCTGGACTGTGGGCCTGAGCTCTGTTTTCCCAGTGTGAGCCCGGTGGTTTCCATCGAGAGCCTTTTGTTTACCCGGGTTGTTGCAGCCTGAGGCATTGCCACAGTCTCCGGTGGAGCCCCAAGGGGAGGCTGAAACCAGACCTGCTGGGGAAGAGGGGTTTAGGGAGGATTTGGGTAGCAGTATTTAAAGAAATAAAGTGATGTCGTGATGGCGTTTGCCTGGGGACAGCCACAGCTCCTGGCTCATCGCTGTGGCAGGATGGAATGCAAAGGGATAAAGCGGGCAGTGCTGCCTCCCAAGCTGGGAAGGGGGCTCAGAGGGGAGGGCACGGCCGCTTCTGAACAGCTTCTTGGCAGAAATGGGGAGCGCTTGGTGGGGGAAGGATCTCTTGGGAGCTGCCCAGTTGCTTCTTCAGCATCGCTGCCCAAGGAAGGGTGCTGGGTGAGCTGAACCCCCGGCCATGGTTGAAGGGGCCGTTCTGGGCTCGCATGACCCTCTGTCAGCCATGGTCTGTATGGAGTGAAGGAGCCCGGTGTGGGGAGCAGGGCTTTTCTCAGTTGTTTTAGGTACCCTCTCGCCTTGAAGTGAGCGTCCCAGTCTGTAAATGGGGCAACGGGATGTGGGACGGCCAGGGCGTTCGGTCAAAGCAGTGAGGAGATGGCTGCTGGTGTTGGGCACTGTGAGTTCACCTGGGCCCTCTCCAGGTCTTGTGTTCAGGGTTATTTGGTGTGTGGAAATACGGAGGAAGATGTTTTGTCCCGTTTGAAAACGGTTACATCTCTCTGTGCTGGCATTTGTAGGAGACAGCTAGGAGCAGAGCACGTTGTTTCTTTGCCACACGAGGCTGGATGTGCTCTCTGTGCCTTCGCTTCTCCGTCTGTGCTGTGCTTCCAGGACCCCTTCGTTCTGCTCGAGCATGAAGAGCACCCGCAGCAGCTCCTCCTTCCAGGGTGCCGGTTCTGGCAGCGTGGATCTGAGCCTGACGGGTCTCCCCGCGCCCGTCTCGCGGCGTCCCAGCAGCGCTTCTCCCGCCAAGCACATGGCACGCTCCGTCTCGGTCACTGCCGACAGCAAACCGAAGAGGAACGCTTTGGTGAGTCTTGGGCAGGAGAGCTCCTTCGTCTCTCCTGCTGCTCGGGGCAGGGAGGCATGTGTGTGTGGGCGAGCATGTGGGATGCCTCAATGCAGGACCGCTTTGCCATCTGCCTGATGCTGGGCTGTGCTGATCCTGCAGGCTGAGCTTTGAAGCGCAGTATGGGGCTGGAGGTGGCACTGGAGAGGGCCCTGGCTCCCCCTGCCCCAAAAGTGTGTAGCGTGGCTGGGTGTTTATGGAGAGCAGCCGCACCGCCTTCGTGAGAGAATTGGGCTGGTCCAGGTGCTAGTTGGAGCTGCAGCTCTCGGTGCTGCAGTGCCATGCGCTCTCTCCAAATCTGATCATCCTCAACGATCGGCTGCTTGTTAAGTCTCTTCTCAGCGCTTTAACATATGCAGAATAGCAAGCAGGGAAGCGTCAGGCTTCACTCTTTTCCCTTCCTTGCCCTTCACCTCCCTGTGCCAATTTCCTTCTGGAAACTCCCGAGTTCCTGGTATCTTCTGCTGGATGCTGCGGCGCTTTCAGGCCCAGCCTGCTCCTTGCCGAGCACCCTCCATCCCTGCTGGGGTCAGCAGGAGCTGGGGGCTCGGTGTTTCGCTGAGCAGAGGTTTCTGTGAGTGTTTTTTCAGCAGAGTGAATGAGCTCCAGGTACTTAAGAGGCTCTGTTAAGATCCAGTAGTGGAGAGTCTCTGTGCTCTTTGCTGAGTAATCCCTGCTATCTTGGCAGCCTTCGTTCACACTCGTTCCCAGGGCAGGTAACGAGCACGGCCCTTCTTGGCTGGGGAGCTCGCACAAATGAACACGTTCCTGCTGGCTCAGCAGCAGCACAGAGGGAGCGAGGTGTCATTGCACTCTGCCTCAAGGAGAGGTTGGCAGCTGCGGGGATATCGGAAACATCGTGTCGGGGTTGTTTTGAAGGGGGTGGAAGGGTCGCATCACCAGCAGTGCTATTTTAGGATGCCTGACTCACGGGGGAAGCCTGCCTAGGCCAGGCATCCCAGCTCTGCCTGCCTGTGCTTCTCCTTAGCATTGCTGCTGATTTTAGCTCTCTCCCCCACAGGAAGATGCAGGATCCCGGGCAATGAACAACCTCCGGAGGTCCAACAGCACCACCCAGGTTAACCAGCGGGTGAACAGCACGCGCAGGTACAGCTCCAGCCACCGATGTGTGTCCGTCTGTCCCGTGGATGGGGCTGTGTGAAACCCCACCCATCCATCTGACCTTTCTTGTCCTACAAGGGAACCAGTCTTTCAAAAATGTACATTAAGCTCTGTCATACACATTGAGGGTTATAACCTGGCCTTGGAAAGCCAAGGTCTGGCTTTTTGTTTGGGTGTTTTTGAAGGGGACGTCACTTGGTTAGGATTTGGGGAAATAGAGCGTATTTCTGTGGTTGGGAAGCCTCTGTCACAAAAGACACTCAATTTAATTCCAAGGGACAGGACCATTCAATTACAACAGCCCCTCATGGACCCTCTGGACCATAGCTGGACTGTGTTAGCAGACAAAAAGTTCTCCTTTTGTCTCCAGTGACCTCCTAGAGCTGTCTCTGTATCGTGATTTTTCCATTCTCTTGTTGCCCTGTGCCCATCCCTTTAATGTATTCTATCTCTGCACATCATGCTGAAATCTAAAGCTCTGTGTAAAAAAGAGTCATTCACAGATTTCATGACTGTGTAATGATTCTCCATCCCTTTTCTCCTCTGGGTCATGATGACAGGCAGTAGGTGTGCCTTGGCTCTATGCTCTGCATGTTGTCAGAGCCTGCTTCTCGCTGAAGCAGCCTGTGCAGGGTAAGAATCCTGCTATCGCTGTCCTGTTGCTCTGTGTCTGCATGCAATATTAACTCCAGAACACATGTTCTTTCCTTCTCTCTGCCTTCCCTGGGTTTGGGCTGAAGCTCAGAGCAGATGGGAGACTTCCTGACTTTCTTTGAGAGTGGTTCTGGGGGAAGAAAGAAACTGGCGAGTCTGAGCAAAACCTCCCCAGAAAAGAAAACCACGTGGAACATCTTGGTGAGGACAGGGACATCCTGGGGTGGGTGGGCTGTCAGCTCTGCCTTCCTGAGGAGTTGGCTGGGTTTGGTGGAGGAGTGGGAGGGTTTCCCTAGAGCTGAAGATGGGGTGGTACATCTGTGGCGGCCAGGCTGGTCCTTCCTCAGTCTGCGGTCAAAGCTGGCACGGTTTGAATAGCCAACATGCTTGGCTGGTCCTCTGGCCTCTGTTGGCCTTGTTTCTGGCCCCGGGCTTTTGGATCTTCACTTCCATGCTTCTGGTGGAGGCAGGCAGAGGCGCAGGCAAAGCCTTGAGGCTGCCATGCTGTGGAACAGAGGTTTCTTGCACGGTGAAGAAACGGGCTTGTGAAGGAAGAGGGTGGTGTTTGAGGACGTGGGTTTGGTGCTTGCCTGCACTTACTCCTGCTGACTCCGTGGCAGGATGATCAGCCGCGAGCATTCCCAGGCCCCTCCGGCTCTCGTGGCGTTGAGCCACCAGCGGGGATGAGGAGGAAAGAAGCCACCATGCTCCTGGCAGCCAACTTCACTGCCAACAACAGGTAGGAGAGGCAGCGCTGAACTGGAGCCGGTCTGGTGTTGGGAGGAACCATGCCAAGAAAGCACTCGGGCAGAGGAGGGGGTGACGGTGGTCTGCTGCTGCCAGGGCATGGGGGGTCAAGCGTAGGGCAGACTGATGATGGTGTGCCAGGCTGGCTGGCCAGGATGCGTTTGGAGGCCATGCGGGAGCTTGATGGATGCGTGGGAGAGGCTGCTTTCGCTCTAGGAAAGGGAACGGGTAAAACTTGAACCCTTCAGGGCCAGGAGAGACTTAAGCCAAGGCTGCGTGTAGAACAGCCTGAACAGCAGGCTGTTAAGTCTGCTCGGGCTGTGTCTGTCTGTGCGTCAGGTAACAGCTACTGAGGAGCAAGCTCTAGGGAGCGGGTGAGTTGCTTTCTGAGGCTTCGCCAGCTCCTCGCCTTGGGAGGTGCTCCAGATGGTCACAGTTGGGTTGAGGGTTGCAATGCAGAGAGTCTCCGTCGTTGGTGTGTGCTGTCCCCTTCAGATCCAGCAAGCCCTAATGCCTCGTCTTCTCTCCACAAAAGGAGCAACAAGGGCGCAATGGGCAACTGTGTCACCACCATGGTGCACAACAACTACTCCACCACTGAGAAGGGCCCCGCACCCAAAAGCTCCAACCAGGCACCCAGTTCCCTCAAGTAAGTGCAGTGAGGTCCCGCCTTGGAGGCTGTGCTGACCCTGTGTTCCTGTGCTGATGTGGCACGGGTTGGGGCAGGATGGTGCCAAGTAGCTTGTATCTTCTGCCTTAGCAATGTTGTCAAAGCGACCTCAAATGAGGACGGTGAAAGCAGCAGCTTTGTAAAGTCTCAGAAGAATTTCTCCAGCAACAACATCATGACCCGCAACAACAACAGCAGCCTGCCTCGGAGGAAGGAGGTGACCGAGGAAGAGGCAGAGAGGTGAGGCAGAGCCGGTGCGTGATGGCTGGTGGAAAGAGGCAGAACGGTGCCAGGTGGAGGGGTGAGCTCCAGGGGAGCTGGTACTGGTTTGTTCTTGTCCTATGGGGCTTCAGATTTGGGAAGGACCCCTCTTAGGGCACCTGCATTGGCCGATTTACCCTCCCTGTGACTTGGCTCTGAGCTTTTGAGTTGTCTGCATCAAAGGTGCAAGTTCCTCCCACCCCGAAAGTCAGCCCAGGAAAAAGCCTCGTCGAATTGGGGTGTGAGGGGACAGAACAGGTCCCGGTGCCATGGGCAAGCTGCCTGTGCTCTGCTGCAGTGGGATGGGGTGGTGCTTCCCGGCCGGCAGCCAAGGAGGACCCCGGGGCCATGGTGACCCTCCCTCTCCCTGTAGGTTCATCCAGCAGGTGAACCTGGCCGCCGTGACCATCCAGCGCTGGTACCGACGCCATTCGCAACGGCACAGGGCGGCAGCAGCGGCTCTGGGGCGCTTGCTGGCTTCCAAAAGGGAGGTCAGTCCTGTCCACTGCATTGTAGCACAGACCCTTCTGTTACCGACATCTCGCTTGCCTCGCTGGTGGGAGAATTGGAGTCCCTTTAGTCACCAGACCCCCCCAACTGAGACCTGAGCTGTCAGAGATGAGGGGGCTTTGGCTTTGCATCTAGCCAGCCCCTTGCAGTCCAGAGAGCCGGGGAAGGGCCCTGTCCCCACAGAGATGTGCTGGCTGTTGAGGGGGAAAGCCTGGGTTTGGTTCTGGAGCAGGGGCGGGGGGGCTCAGGCCAGGAGCCCCTGTGCTCAGCACTGCATGGCTCTGGTCTACCAGCTCCCTTCAGCTGTGAGCAGGCAGACGCTTGGCAGTAACAGCACAAATCCTGCAGAATTCTTATTGTCTCGGACACGCTAGTGGCCAGAGGAGGGATACCCTGTCTCAGCTCATCGTAGCGAATCAGTAACAAGTTGGCTCATTAGAGAGTGACGAGTCATCTGCAGCTATTTGTGTTTCTTTGTGTTTAATTATTTATCTCAATAACAAAAAGTACTGTAGCTCTTGCATGTGAGAGTCTATTTTTAAGCCTTGTCTCCTTGGTGGTTTCAGACCCAGATGACTAATAATTGCATTTAGTATCTAAAGAAAATAAGCTGCTCTAAAGTGGAGCTTTTCTGAGGGCTCTTTACCTGCATGGAGGGGAGGATTAGAGGGATGGAAAGCCTGGATATGGGGTGACCTCAGGTGCGGTGTGCCATTTCCCACTTCTCTGCTGTGGGTGGTGGGCGCTGGAGAGCTCTCAGTAATATTTTTGACCCTCCTTTCTGGAAGGAAAGGCAGCAGCAGATGGAGGAAGGGAATATCCTGGATTTGCATGAGAGAAAGGATGAGGAACGCCGGAAGATTCGAGAGGAGAAGGCACGCCTGGCCCGACGTGCTGCTATCCAGGTACGGACAAGGAAAAGGCATTGTGACCTGGGTGAGGCCAGTTTGTTGGCATCTTCTTGTGAGGCAGCGAGAGGGCCTCTCCTCTGCATCTCTAGGGGCTTTGCATGACGCAGAATTAGAGCCAGCCTTGGAAATGGAGTGTTCCCTATGGAGACGGAGGTGCCGTAGAGCAGTTTCCCGTTGTGCTCCTGCCAAGCCTTGGCAGCTCATTCAGAGCTTGCAAAGATGGTGCTGATTTCGATCTGGTTTTTGGGAAAAGGGTGACCGTGTTGAAACAAGGAGACTGTAACTGCAGCTCCTCGGACAAGAGTGCCCTGGGAAAGGGACCCTCCTTGGGAGCGGGGTCCCTCCAGGGTGGCCTGAGTTTCCTTCCTTCTCTGTCTTCGCCCTGTTCTTGCATCCCTGTTTGCAGCAGGAAAGGGCTGGTGCTCCTGGGGGACAGATGGAAGGCTGGCACATACTATGGGGAGTCGCATGTTGGCTTGCGGTACAGCTGAAGATTTTTTTAAAACCCCGGTTTCTCTTTGCCCTAAATGGAATCATGTTTCATCGGGGGGGCTCAGGGGAGACACAGCAGTGAGCAGCTGGAGAACGGAAAAATGCTGCAACAGCCTTGCAAACACGTGCTTGTGCCTTAAGTGACTTCCCAAAACTCGGCTAAGGCAGCCCCCTGGGCACTGCGGCATCGCCATGCTGTGCGGTACTTGGCCCTTGGGATTCGAAGGCCCTTTACAGAGCAGCAAAGGACACTGCGCAGGGGCATGTGAGCAGCCCTTGTTCACATGTGGAGCTGGCAAGACCTTGGCCACCACAGAGCAGTGAAGAGCAGATCTGTTGTTCCTGTGCTTTCTCTTTCTCTAGAGTTGTCCTTGTTAACCCTTCAGCAGCGAGCATGTGGGTTGTTGCTGTCTCACAGGCCCTTGCTAGCACTTAAAGCAGTGCAGGAGTGTGTCAAAGCATGCCTCGTGCTGGGCAGGATGCTGATGGCTTGTCTGTCCCTACAGGAACTGCACCAGAAAAGGGCCCAAAAGGCTTCAGATGCAAAGCGCTTGGCAGAAGAAGAGCTTGCGCGGGTGAAGGAGAGCAGAAGGGTAGCAAAGAAGAAGCCTGCCAAACCTGCTTCTACAAGGAACGTCAGTCCAGCCAGCAGCGTCGCCAAAGCCAATAATGCTGGTGAGTCCCTTCTGCAGGTCTCCAAGCTTTTGGAGCAGTGTCTGACATGAAGGGGAAGGAGGAGGATGGAGGGGTGGTTCTCATTCTGGGGAGCTGCTTCGAAGGGGCTGATTGTTGCAAGTGCCTGAGAGCAGTCTGGTTCCTGCAGAGGCCAATTTCCACTCAGTAGCTGCAGAGCCAGAAGAAAGTGGCCTCGCAGACCTTGGCTCCGTGCCCTTGCGGGACCCTGGGGCAGACGACAAGCTGCAGGTAGGTCTGGCTTTGCCTCATGGGGCTCCTGGCACCAGCTATTCTGCCAGGGCAGCTTTGGAGCCTTCGTTGACCTCTGGGGAGATCCTTCAAACTTTTACTGCAAGGTGCATCGTCTTCTCGCCTAGGATGTGAGCTCCAGAGAGACGGGTGGCGAGGATGTGGAGACAGTGGTGACTGCTGTCAGCAGGACTCAGTCCAAGGTCACTCTCAATGAGCTTCTGGACACACTCAGGCTGTTGGAGGAAGAGCCAGAGCTGCTGCCCCCACCGAAGCTCTTCAAGAAGGACAGATATGCCTGGGTAGACAGGGTAAGCAGAGGTCTGAGGCTGGTCATGTCCACCCTCAGACAGCGACGGCTGCCTGGTGAGAGCAGGTTCTCCTATGGGCTGCCCTCTCCCAGCGCTTGCTGGGTGGTGGAGGGTGAGAAACGCAGCTGGTTCACTGCCAGAGAAGTCAGTGGAGGAGTTTGCTGCAGCCAGGGCTTGGGCATCTGTAAGGAGGAGCAAAACCGTGCAAGGGCTGTGGCAGGAGTGGGGTTAGCATAGAGGATAAGGCTGGGGTGCAGTGGGAGGACTGGGCTCCAGTGATGGAGAAGAGCCAGCACCTCTTCTCCTGAGCCTTCCCCTGGGTGCTCATTCATGGCTGTGTCTGCCCAGCAGGAGGCCAGCTCCAATTCCCTGACTGCTGATAATTTGGAGAAGTTTGGGAAGCTGAACCACTCCCCGGGGGTCCCTGAGGATGGGGCTCTGCTCTCGGAGGCCAAGCTCCAAAGCATCATCAGTTTCCTGGATGAGATGGAGAAGTCGGAACAGGAGAGGCCCAGGTCGGCCGCCTCGGCCACGCAGCGGGAGGTGAGCGCTGAAGTGAGAGCCCGTCTGTATTGGAGAGGTGGTGCGAGACCCTGGTGGGAAGGGTCTCTGGTCTCCTGTCTCCTTGTCCTGATTCCAGGTGGTCCCCACCACTTTTTTAATAATTTTTTTTCACTGTGGCAGGGTCTCCTCTCGGAAGAGGAGCTGGCTCACTTGGAGCAGGCATCGGCTGTTGCCACAGAGGTCACAGGCTCCATCATGAGGCTGAAGCTGGAAGTGGAGGAGAAGAAGCGAGCCATCAGCCTGCTGCAGACGGCCCTGGTGTGTGAGCCAGATGCGCTTGCTTGCTGGGGAATGAAGACCAAGAGCCCTCAGCAGATGTTTCTTGGGGCTGTGGCTTTGAAGCACAAGATCAGGGCTCTGTGAATAGGGTTTCCCATCTGTGTCCCCAGCAAAGTACGGCAGCGCTCCTGGAGCTAGTGCCAATAAGCCGGAGGGCCAGAGGCTGCCGGGTATGCCGCAGTCCCAGGCACTGTTTAGCGTGGGAAAGACCTGCAAGGTCCTTCCCAGCCTGGTGTGGGCTTCACTCAGATTTCTCCTTGCTGCCCCCCTGATTTGAAAGGCATCCTCAAACTCCCTGTCCTGCCAGGGGCCTGACTAGTCCAGAAACCCTTGGTCAGGACCTGCACTGAACTCTCTTGTCCTCTGTCCCATGGGGGTTTGGGTGGTCCTGCTGGACAGTGGGGCAGGAGGTGTGAGTACCAGGGACTTTGATTTAGCTGTGTTCCTCCTTGTTCTGATATGACACTGCCTTCCATGTTCAGTAGTTACCTCCTGTACACGTTCTGAGGCTGGTGTAACTTCTCCCTCTAATGTCTTGTGGCTATTTCTTCCCTACATCCAAAAGGCTCAGCAGAGGGAACTGACTGTCCGGCACGTCAAACAGACTGAGAAGGAACTCAGCCACCAGCTCAGGCTGCAGAGGGAACAGTATGAGGCAGCTATCCAAAGGCATCTGGCCTTCATTGACCAGGTAATCTCTCATCCCAACTTGGACTGATGCTTCTGAAGCCAGAAGCTGAGGTGGCTCTACCCTACCTGGCTGTCTGATGCCTCTTCTTTACCCTGCCCAGCTCATTGACGACAAGAAGGTGCTGAGTGAGAAGTGTGAGGCTGTGGTAGCTGAGCTGAAACAAGTGGACCAGAAGTATGGCAAGAAGATCACCCAGATGCAGGAGCAGCACGAGCTGGTGAGGCGATAGGAAAGGTTGGGGGGACAGGGAGAGGAGACGTGCCATGGCCAGAGTTGGTTGGTTTTGCTCAAATGGGGCCTCTGCCCAGAGCAGTATGGTTTCTCTCATCTGAGTGGGGCCTGGTTGTTCTGGGAAGCCCTTCTCTGTGCATGGAAAGTCTGTATCACCCACAGAGTTTTGCCCTGGCTCCCCAAGAGGCTGCTGTCCTCTGCTGCCCAAAGCCAGGTGCACGGGACTGACCAGGAGACAGTGCCAGCTCCCAGGGACTCTGCTCGGAAAGTCCCTTCCCACACATCCCGCTGTGGACAGAGCTCTTCCCCCTGCTGAGGGGTGACTGGGGGACCTGTCTTCGGCAGAGGTGAAAGCAGGCGCTGGCACAAACCTGATGCCAGAGAGGAATTTATACCTGTGGCCATATCCTCCTGACCTGGGTGATTTTTCAGCCCCCTTTGCAGGAGCAAGGATACTCTCAGAGCTAAATGGGAATAAGGTTATAAAGGAACATGGAACATATAAGCAATAGTAGCAGACATCTGTGGGTTTCACTGGCCTGCTACGCTGACCAGTGCCGGAACGCACAGAGAGCTATTTCCCTGGTGAGGATGTGGTGCCTGCTTGTAGGAGCTGGCTGTCAGCTTCCTTCGGGATCGTGCAGAGAGCTCCCTCTCCTGCAGACAGAGACAGCTCGGCTCGCCCTGTGCCAGGCCTGGCAAGAAAGCAGTGCCGCTGCCTCGCAGCTTGGCCGCAGGGCTCGTCCTGGCTCTGCTGCCCCGGTCTCTGCTCACCCTTGGCTTGCAGTTGAGCTCATGCCCAGGGCTCTGGAGCAAGGCAGACGTTTGCACCAGTCTGAGCCTGTTTAGAGACGCCCTCACGCAAACAAAGCGAAGGCTTGCTTGGCTCACTTTGCATTACTGTTTCAGCCTGAGTTCTGAGCCCAGCTGAGAGGAAGAAGCCAGCACAGTATTGCTGTGTGTGGTGCCTGGAGGGGCCCCTTCTCGTGGAGGGACGGGGCTGGTTTTGCTGCTGCAGCCTGCGCGGGGCAGAGGAGGTGCCTCTGTTCTGTCTCGCTCCCTGCTCGCAGCAGGGCAGCAGCAGTGGGAACGGCCCGGGATCCTTTCTATGTTTGCTCTGCAGCCCCTTTGTTGTCCCTGCTCCTGGTGAGCCGGGCTCCTGGCTCTGCTGTACGGCTCCCTGCTTCCTCTGCGTGGTGGGGGAAAGCCACTGAGTAACGTTTGTCCCCTGTGGGCGTCCCCTGGTCGTCAGAGCAGGCTCCCGACCATGCGGCACACTCCCCCGTGCTGCCAGGCCCTTGGCACATCTGTGTAACTGCCCAATTTGGCTGTGCCTCCCCTCATTCCTGTGGGACTCCTGCCTCCCCGTCTGCCCTGCTGTGGCTCTTGCATACACACGGCTGTTTGGTCTTGCCTCTCTCCCCTCCCGTCTTCCCCTCTCCCCCGTGACTCTGCGATTCCCCTTCTCTCTCCATCCCCTCCTTTCTTTCTCCCCAGGTCTGGCGCACTTTGGGCCCCTTTTGCGAGGTAAATGTGGTCTTTGCTCTTTTTTTGTGCCTTGCCCTTCTGCTCTCACACCCTGACCTGTTCCGGCTCCGCAGATGCCTGCAGGCAGCAGGGCTGGGCTGGAAACTCCCTGCTCAGAAGCAGGGTCAGCCCCATGAAGGAACCCCTTCATCCCATCTCCCCAGGCCGTGTGCTGAACTGCTGCCTTCCCATGTTGATTTTCCTGCCCTTTTTCCCCTAAGAGCAAGTCCCAGGCTGTGTGGGTGGCCCCCTGCTATTCCCTGCCCCTCTCTGCATGGTGGCCAGGTAACGAGCTCCTGGGTGTCCAGCCGCACACTCATCCTCTGGAGCTGTGACATGTCCCACGTCCTCCATGTGGACATCACCTGCCCGTGGTGAAATGGAGCCATTTCTGCTGGGCCTTCCATCGCCTGGTGCTTTTGCTGAGAGGAGTGCTGGGGAAGAGCTCCGTGGGCAGCAGGGCCTGGGTGTTTCTTCAGCTTTTTTGCTGGTGAGGAGGGCCAAGGAGGTAAACGGTGGCAGAGGAGGAAGCGAGGGCAGCGTCTGTGCCTGGGCTGTGCAGCGTTCAAGTCTTTGAAGAGTTTTGGGGTGCTGCAGGAGCTTGGTCTGCAGTGGTACTGTGGTGTTGGGAGGTGTGCCTGTCTGTCTGTCCTCCTGCTGGAGGGTCTTCCATGTGAGGGAGAGGGAAGGTTGGAGAAGAAAGCATCTTCACACATGGCCATCTGCTGACAGATGGGCTGCCCTGCATGCAAGGACCACGAGCAGCCCTGAATTCTCCTCTCCTCTCTGTAGGTGCTCTCATGTCTCAGCCAGTGAGTGCTTTCCCAAGGGTTTTGCTCTTTTCCCCCATGCTCAAGGTCTGTGGGGCAGCATCAGTCCCATCCCATGAGAGAGGAGAAGGTACTGGGAGAGCATGGGACTGCTTCTCTGGACTGGGAGAACATGCCTGGCCTGGGCTCTGTGAGTCATCTGTGCGGAGCTCAGGCCGTCTGCTCTTGCCTGCATCTTCCTTCTCAACAGCCGGGCTCCCAGACTAACAGGGGTTTTCTCCCCGAGCTTGTTTCTGAAGCTTTCCTGTTCGCTTCCAAACAGGAGATTAAGAAACTGAAGGAACTGATGAGCGCAACCGAGAAAATCAGGCGGGAGAAGTGGATTGATGAGAAAACCAAAAAGATCAAAGAAATCACCGTGAAAGGTATGGGCACATTCCCTCGGTGGTGGCTGGAGTCGGGCTGGTGCAGGGGTTGTGTCCATGCTGGTCCAGGAGAGTGGCCGTGTCTGCAGAAGCTGCTGGCAGCTCGGGGAAGAGCTGCTCGGCGTGGGTAGTCTCTGCTCCCTGTGTTTGGTAGAGACAGATGCTAGAAGGCAAGAAAACCTGTGCATGCTCACCCCCCCTTTCTTACCAGCCCTTCTTTGCCGAGTTGATGTGTTTGCAGCCTCCTCACCAGCTGGCCAAGACCAAGGGCATGGATGTTGGTGTCTGGAGAGCCCTGAGGCTGAGTGGTAACTGTCCTTCCCGCTGTCTCAGGGCTGGAGCCGGAGATCCAGAAGCTCATCGCCAAACACAGGCAGGACATCAGGAAGCTGAAGATGCTGCACGAGGCCGAGCTGCTGCAGTCGGATGAGCGGGCTGCCCAGCGCTATGGCCGACAGGCAGAGGAGCTGCGGGGTCTGCTGGAGCGGGAGAAGGAGGAGCAGAGCCAGCGGGAGAGGGAGCGGGCCCGGCAGCGGTATGTCATTGCGGTGGGGGCCTCAATGGTGGTTTGGGGCTCACGGCACGGGGGTGGTATCCAACACACATGTGCTGGTGGGTTCCCGATATTTGTAGGAGTTAATATCCATGGGGAGCAGCCCCTTTCTCTCCATCGTCCCTGAGGTGGGAGAAGGTGGTGAACCAGGGGCATCCTCCAGCGTCAAGCCCCTGGTTGGCCGCAGAAGGGATGGAACGGGTCGGGGTGGAGAGGCGGACGAGTGCCTGAAGGCAGGCACGTCCCTGAGGCTGCTGTGCCCTGCAGGTGCGAGCAGCAGCTGGAGCAAGAGGAGCAGGCGCTGCAGCAGCAGCGGCGCCGGCTCTACGCCGAGGTGGCCGAGGAGAAGGAGCGGCTCAGCCAGCAAGCGGCCAGGTGAGTGGGCTGGCAGCGGAGCCCCCGCGGTGGCCAAGGGCTGGAGGCAGCCCGAAGCTTGGGAGCAGTGGGGTTGGTTTCCCCAGGCCAGGCTTTGGTGGGAAGAGGGCTGGTGCTCGAGATGGGCTAAGAAGGCGAGCAGCCTGACGAGGCTGGGTTGGCGCAGATGTTGGGAGGTGCCATTTGTGTGCGGACAGGCAGAGAGCGGAGGTGGAGGAGCTGCGGCGGCAGCTGGAGGCGAGCAGCTCGGCCGTCACCAGGGCGCTGAAGGAGGAGTACGCAAAGGAGAAGGAGGAGCAGGAGAGGCGGCATCAGGTCTGGTTTTCCCCTCGTCTCTGGGCCCTGGATTGCTGTTCTTGGGTGCGAGAAGCCTGGTCCCCAGCGTGTGACTGTGGTGACATGCGCTGGCACTGCTGAGCCTTGTACCCCCACCGAGGCAGTGCCAGGGATGCTGCTCCCAGCCAGTGTGGGGTGCCGCGGCTGCTGGAGCTGAGTGGGTGTTTTCTTGTCTCTCCACAGGCAGAAGTGAAGGTGCTGAAGGACCGGCTGGAGATGGAGAAGCAGGCCTGGGAGGCACACTACATGAAGAAGGAGGTAACAGCAAGATCTGCCCTTCTCCAAAGGGACCACCCTCGGGCTCCAAGAGGGATCGAGGCAACATTTGCCATCTCTGTCCCCAGGAAGCCTGGCTGCTCTCCCGGGAGCGGGAGCTGCGGGAGGAGGTGAGAAAGGAGAGAGACAAAGAGATCGAGTTGGTGATCCAGCGGCTGGAGGCCGACATGTCATCGGCCAAGGAGGAGTGCGAGAGGGCAGCAGAGAACAGGTAGGGGGGAGAGGGGGGAGGGAGCCTGCGAGTCCCAACTCTTCAGGGGGGCTTGTCCCCTTCCCCTGAGCCCTCCATGTTTCTCCAGCTGCAGCTTGTGGGTGTGAGCAGCATTAGTGCAGGAGGGAGTGGTTGGTGGGGGCAAATTTTACCTCTCACTGAGGAAACAGCCCTGAATTTCCCGTGGGGCTCTCCTCCCTTCGCTGCTGTGTCGTGGTCCCTCCTGCAGCACGAAGGTGGCTGGGGATGGTCCCTGCAGTGCTGGGCTGAGCCAGACTGCCTGTCCTTTCCTCCTGTTAGGATTAAGAGGATCCGAGACAAGTACGAGGTAGAGCTCCAGGAGCTGGAGAGGTCTGAGCGGAAGCTGCAGGAGCGCTGCAATGAGCTGAAGGGGCGGCTGGCAGAGCTGGAAGGGGAGAGCATTCGTCTGCAGGGCCTGCTGAAGCACAAGGAGCAGGAGGTGGAGGAGATTCAGAAGGTGGGTGCCCTGCCTGGCTCTGTCCCTCTGCATTGCTCTGTGCCTGTCAGCGCCTTAATGTCACCTTTTTGCCCTGCTGCAGGTGAGGGACCAGCTGGCCCAGGAGCGGAGCAGCCTGGCAGAAGTGATCCGGCAGGAGTTTGCTGACAGGCTGGTGGGGACAGAGGAGGAGAACAAGCAGCTAAAGGCAGAGATGGCGGAGATGAGAGCCCGGCAACGCCTGGAGCTGGACAGGGTAGTGCGGGAGAAGGACAAAGAGCTGGAGGAGGTTCACAGGAGGTGAGGCTGCCTGGGCTTCGCTGACCTGGGCTGGGCTCATAGCTGGGGCTGTGGGCGCAGAGTTGTCCTGGGGTGCGTTGCAGGAGCATGTCTGCAGTGCTGGATCCTCAGGCATGGCTTCCAGTCCTGTCAGGTCAAAATGGGGAGCAGAGTCTCACCCGAGCTGGCTGCCTGGTCAGCCAGCGTGAATCCTCTGGCCCTTGTGACTTCTAGCCTGCTCTGTGTCATCCTGTCCCCAGGGCTGCTCCCTTTCATGCCTGGAGGCGGGCAGCTGGAGCAGTGTGAGGGCTCCTGCCAGGAGAGGCCAGTGGCGCACAGCTCCGTCTGCGGTTCCTTGCTGGCAGGAGCACTGCAAGCCAGCCCAGTTCACGAGGGCTCTGCTGTGGGTAGTGCATGATACCGGTGATTGCAGCCACAGCATCTTGCTCTGCAGATTTGCCGCTCCAGAGGGGCCAGGCAATGGATTCCACCCCCCCCCTCCCCCCGAGCATAGGGGAGAGAGCAGCCTGCTGCTGGGTCAGGGCTCAGGTGGCCACTGCACAGCCACGGAGGTTGACGGCAGCTGAGACGTCCCCAAAATGTGCCGGGGCCCCAGGCTGTTGGCTGCAGGGAGCAGGGGCTGTGCTCGCGAGCAGGGCTCCGGCACTGCGGGGCTGTGCTGCAGGGCTTGGCTCCATCCTGCACTCAGTGGGGAGACGGTGCTGGGAGCCGGGCTTGGTGTCAGGCAGAGACGTAAGGCTTCCTCTTCCCTCGAGTCTGCCTCGTGGGAGGCATTTTGCAAGTGAAAGGAGAATCGGAAGGGGAAGCGCATCGTCTCCTGCAGGAGCTCTTTCTGCGTGGGGCAGAGCGCTGTGCTAAGGACTCCAGCGTGGTGCAGAGCCGTCCCTCCTGTCGGTGTCTGTTCAGAGCTGCTCACCACCAGCTATAACAAGAGGCTGTTGTACGAGCACCCGGAGCTTGCTGGCTTTCCCAGATCTTGCCAAGTGATTCCCACTCGCTCTGAGAGCCAGGGTCATACCTTGAATATGAGATAACGAGGATCCCCTTTCTGCTTCCGTCCCTTACGTACAACATGGCAAAGGTTGAAACGCAGGAAGTCTGGTGCTCTGAGAGCCGTGGGGAAGAGTCCAGCCATGAAGCAGCAACCATGGGCTTGAGAAATGGGAAGAAACTTAAAATCCCCTCCCTGTGGTCCTGTTAATTAATTAAGTCTTGTGAAACTAATGTCCCCTTCTTCCTATAGATGACTTGATCCAAACTACATGACGTTCACCAAAGGAATTAAGGCCCTTCTGGTGTGTAACGGCACCCCGAGCCCAGAGCCGCTGCTCTTTGGCTTGCTGCAGAGCGCCGGGTGCGGGGAGAGGGGCTATGCCTCCCCCGGTGCTGAAATCGCCCTCCTGGGGCCCAGGGTCAGCCTGGCGTTTGGGGATGGGCACTGGGGATGGGGTCCTCAGCCTCTCCGTGTCCATCTGCTCAGGGTGAAGACGGCGGTGATGAAGAAGGAGGAGAGCGTGAGCAGCCTGCGGAAGCAGTACGAAGTGAGTGAGGGGGGCAGCCGGCCCTGGGCCCCCCCAACCCCTCGGGCTGTAGCTCTGTCCCGGGGCGCAGCGAGCTCTCCCTCTCGTGTGCTCTGTTGCAGGCGGCTATGCAGAGAGCCGACCGCCTGGAAGCCCTCCTGGAGCAACAGCGAAAGCAGCTGCTGGCCACCAAATGACCACCCTGCCCTGCAGGGCTGGGGGTGCGCCGGGGCCCCCGCTGGACCTGCGCTCGGGGGGAGCGGACACCCGTGCGCATGGGGCTGGCGTCGGGCTCTCCCTTCCCTCCCTCTACCCTTGCTTTTTACAGCCCGGTCCCCGTGCCGCGGCCGTGAGCCCTGCCAGAGCACTCGGTAGCCTTCAGGTGTTTGGTGGTTGTGTTTTAACAATAAATCTGCGCTGGTTTCTACGGCTGTTCCTGTTCCACCTGTGTCCCCTGGAGGAAGGGAG
This sequence comes from Astur gentilis, assembly GCF_929443795.1. Taxonomy (NCBI): domain Eukaryota; kingdom Metazoa; phylum Chordata; class Aves; order Accipitriformes; family Accipitridae; genus Astur; species Astur gentilis. Next base: position 39,820,178 of record NC_064889.1, read on the forward strand.
AGCCTCTGCTTGCCTGGCATCCGCACCTTCCTTTTCTTCACTGGTGCATTTCTCCCTCCCTGTGTGTGTATCAGTGCCAGGGCATGAGCCGCTCTTCCTCACGGTGCGAGCGGGCGGCAGACCCTCCCTACCCTGTGTTCCTGCTTCCCAAGATCTTCCCCGTGGTGGGATGCGTGGGACCTGTGGGTTGGGTCTGCGGTGGGGCACGGGAACCTCCTTTTGCGAGCAGCCGGAGATTTTGAAGTTGGGGGGGCCAGCCTGAGGACCCCCTGTTTTGGCTGGTCAGGGAGGGATGGGTGGAGGTGGGAGCTGTCACCCAGCAGCCCAGGCACATGGGTGCTTGCTTTTGATGCTGCGCCTCGCTCCCCCTCCTAAAACAAAATACCCAGGATGATGCGGGGAGGCACGGCCGGGGCAGGACGTGATCCCGCAGCCTCTGCTACCTGCAAATCTCTCGGCACCCCGTGACAGTGACGGGAAATGCCTGGGCCGGGCCGGCGGCATCTGTTTCCTCTCGGCAGGGAGCGTGCGACCGCTCCTCTGCTGCCTTTTCCCTCCAAGGAGGCCGGGGCTCGGTGCGGGGGGCGAGCAGATGTTTGCTCGTCGCATTCCCAGGCTGTTTTCCATCCGTCCTGCCTCTGCGTGCGCTCAGCTGGGCAGCGTGGGGAAGGAGGTGGGCTTCCCTCTGCCCCGCGGCAGCGCGGCCAGAGCCCCCCTTCCTCCCGGGGAGACCCCACCGCGATGTGGAGCTGCAGGGTGAGGGGCTGAGGGCCCCTTTGGCACCCTGGGAGGCTGCCGCGGAGCTCGGCTGCTTTCCGAGCATTTGTCCTGGCGTGGGTTCCCGGCTGCAGCTTGCTGGGGGGATGCGGTCCCAAGGCACCCATGGGTGCCATCAGCCCACAAATGCCCCTTATCCCTGCCCATGCTTTGGCACTTGGCGTGGATTTCCTAGGACCTGGGCAGCTCCTCCAGCCCCAGAGTGCTGCTGGCTGGGTAGCAGGCAGCTGGGTCCTGTCCGGCCCCTTTCCCTTCTGGCTGATCCGCCGGCTGTGCCGGTCTCTGCAGCCCCTCTCAGCCATCCGAACAAGCAGAAAAGGACGGGGAGGAGCACGCAGCCCCGTTTTGCCGGGAAAGGCTGGGCACTGTGCTTGTTTTCGCTGTTTTTGCTTTTCTGACGACTGTTTCCTGAGCCCTGCTTCCGTCCTCCACCCCTTCGCAGCCTCCGCTTGGGCCACCCAGAGCCTTTTGCCAGTGTCTCCTGCTCCTGGCCCAGCGCAGCTCAGGCTGGGTGCTGGAAACTGCTGTGGTTAAATCGATCAATAGTGCAAAATCTGGCGTGGGAGGAGAATTGGGGATCGGCCCCCTCCCTGCCTGTCCTGTGGGGGGCTTGCTGCCTGCACGCAGCCCCGTTGACCACGTGTAGGATGGCAGCACCCTCTGCCCTGTCCGGCATCACCGGCTGTGGTGTGAGCACCCCTGGGTGCCCCGTGTGCTCCTGCAGCCTCCCCTGGGGCTCAGCCCTCCCCTGGGGCTCAATTCTGCAGCATCTTCCCAGCCCTGCCCCTCCTCAGCATCACCAAGGCTAATTTCTAGGCCAGTGCCCGGTTCAGGCATGAATAAATCAGCGGCGTTGCATAACCGGCGATGCAGATTTTCACCGGATGGCTGCCTGTGCCCTGCCGCTGCGCCAGCGCCGGACACCCACCTCCCCGCACCCCGGGGGTCCCCTGGGACCAGGGCTGTCAGCCGTGTGGTACAATCCCCGTCCCTGTCGGCACAATGGGCGGTTAGCAAGGCTGGCAGTGGCAGGGTGGCCGTGGCAGGCTCTGCCAAAGATCCCCAATTAAGGACCCCCTCTCCCCCCGTCCCGGGATTAGGATGGGATGAGCGGAACCCAGCGGCTGCCGGGGAACCCGACCGGTGGGCCGGGAAGGAGGTCAGGAGTGCAGGGTGCTTTTGGCAGCCGCCGCGCAGAGATCGCGGCTCAATCTGGTGTCTGCCCCGGAGGGGATTAGCCGCAGCCCCAGACAAATCAGCCGGGAAGCTGGAGCAAGTTGGCAGGATCCGTGCGGGGTAATCTCCCCTGCTAATTGGGGCGAGCGTGCTGCTCGCCTGCCTGAGACGCGGCAGCAGCAGAGCCCGGCCGAGGAGGGGATGCCGGTGGGGCTGGTGCCACGTTGTGCCTCTTGCCGGGCACGTGCCTTGCCCAGGGTGGGACTGTCCCCGCTGTAGCCCCGAGTTCAGGGCTGCACCCTGGGTGGTGCCTGGGGGGTCCTTGCTGGGGCTTTTGGCCTCAATTCTTCTTTGGGATCTTCCCCTTTGCAGCCATGTCAGAGAACTGCAAGGAACCCGGGCAAGAGGAGGGTGGCTGGGGGCGGGCCCAGGGGTGGTGGGCAGCACTGGGGGTGGTGGTGGATTTGGGGGACCCTAACAGGGCTCAATCCTGCTCCTGGCCATGTCAAATGGAGCTGCTGGGGCTGAGTGCCAGGGCTGTCGCCTGGGCAAGGAGGGTGCCCGGGCATGGGGCTGCTGTGCAGAGGGTCCCGGCTGAGCTGGGGGTCCCAGGTCTCCCCAAGGAGAGCAGGGCAGTGCAGCCGGACTGGGCAGGCACACGCACCGTCCCATCTCTGAACTCATCCTCGTCCCCCATCCCTATCCTTATCCTATCCCAGCCCCAGCCCTACTCACCCCTGTCCTTGTCCTCTTCCCCATCCCATCCCATCCTCATCTCCATCCCATCCCCATCCCAGTTGTCATCCCCATCCTATCCTGCCCCAGATACGGGTTGTGCTGGGCTCCTGCATGCCGGGAGGGAAGGGATGCTGGGCACCGGGGCTGCCTCCGCGAGGAGCTGCCCTGCCACCCCCAAACATGTCAGCCGGACGATTTCATCCCCTCCCACCCGCCGAAGCCACCGCTGCCCCGGCCCAGTGGCAGGAGGGCCTTGAGCTCGTCCTCTTCCCGCCCCGCTGGTGGGTCCGGCTACGTGTCCTCGAGGTGCTGAGGGCGGCTGGGACAGGTGGGTGCCCAGCACGGGCTGCAGGATGGGCTGGTGGGTGCCGGTGAGGGCTCCGCGCAGCCGCCCGCCCCCGCCTGCATCCAGGCTCGCCGTGACTCAGCCGACACCGGCTCAGCCGCACGAGAGGAGCGGGACTGGCCGTGCAAGCCATCCTGCCGGTGCGTGGCCACCCGCTCCCCACGGCACCCCGGCTGCTCCGGCAGGTGCAGATGCCACCGCAGCTCTGAGAGAGCCCAAATCCCCCCCCCGCTCCAGGGTGCCAGGCACCGTGCCGGGGCAGTGCCGCATTTGCTCGGCTGCTCGGAGGCCCGAGAAAGCATATGGGGGAGATGGGGGGATTCCCAGGCTGTGCCAAGCAGGCGTGCAGGGACGTGGCCCTTTGCACGGTGAGGGGGGACCCGGGACTCAGGGGGTGGCTGGTGACAGCAGTGGGGGGCAGTGGGCTGCACCCTGGCTGGGAGGGTCACTGAAAGCAAAATGAGTGATGGGGGGGGGTCAGCGGTCCCCTGCTGCCTCTCACAGAGGGATCTTGGGGCCTTGTGGGTCGGAGCTGCTCCGGAGCAGCAAAACGTGGAGGCTCGGGAAAAGCGAGCTGGCTCCGGCTGACGGGAACGTGTTTATTCTCCCAGCAGCCTGTAATTTTTCCAGCCCTGTATCTATTTGCGGCGACGTGACATGTGCAGCGTGGTGTTCTTTGCAAGCTTGAAGCCTTGTAAAAAATTAATCGTGTACGCAAAATTTGGCTTTAAATATTAAAACCGATGGTGGGGAAGCGTGAGCCCCCTTGCTAAGACCTGAGTCCTGCACCGGGCGGGCCGATGTCCTGCAGCGCTGGCTCCCGGATGGGGGCTCATAGGGCCGGGCTGGGCCCATCCCACCACAATCCTGAAGGAAAGTCCGACCTGGGTCCCGGCCGCTCTCTGGGACCGGGTGGGCTCGGTGACCGGCTGCACCCGCAGCTTTGCCGGTGTGCTGGTTGGGAGCTGCCCGGGGCTGCGGGTGAAGCCGTGGGCTGTTCCCTACCAGTGGGTCGGGACCGTTCGGTTTTTAGAGGGTCCCATATTCGCGGGCACGGTCCCACGTGCCGGGGCTGCGGCGTCGAGCACACGAGGCCGAGCTGTGCGGCCCCGCGGCGGGGCAGCCCCACGGGCACCCCACGCCGCGGGCTGGCCGGGCCGGGTCTGGGGGCTGCGGGTGCAGAGCCGGGGCGCTGGGGGTGTCCAGGTGGGGCGCGGGGTCGGAGCGCGGGGCGCGTGGGACAGCGCTGGGGGGGGGCAGAGCCGCCCGTCCTGGCCCTGGTCCCCATCCCGGGTCCCATCCCCGGTCCCGGGATGCCGGCGGTGCCCGAAGCGGGTCAGAACCAGAACAGCGGAGCCGGGGTGCATGTGTGTGTGTGTGTGTGTGTGTGGGGGGGGTGGTGGTCCCGGTCCCCGCTCCCCCCGGCGGGGGGCGGGGGGGGTATTGGGGTGTCCCGCCGGGTCCCGGCCGAGCCGCGCGGGGGCGGCGGCGGCAACGACTCCGCGTCCCGGGGGAGCAGCGGGTCCCGGTGCGGCCCCGGGGCTACGGCTCCGCCACCTGCCGCCCCCGCCCGCCGGAGCCCCGCTCCTCGGCGGCGGCGGCGGCGGCGGCGCGGCCCCTCCCCGGGGCACGGGGCGCGGGGCCGCGGCGGCCGCCATGGAGGAGGAGCCGCCGCCGCCGCCGCCGCCGCCGCCGCCGCCGCCGCCGTGCCCAGCGCGGGGCCAGCGGCAGCCGGCGGCCGTGAGGCTCCCGCCGCCGCCGCGCCATGGGCCGCCTCGCCGCCGCCGCCGCTGCCATGTCGGCCGCTTTCCTCAGCCCCAGCCTCGCCTTCAGCTCCCACTTCGACCCCGGTGAGTACCGCAACCCCGCGGGCGCCCGGTAGCCGCATCCCAACCTCCGCTCCCGGTACCCCCGGGGGGGTCCCTCCCGGGCAGCACCACACACACCCACCCCCCCCCCCCGACCCCCCGAGCCCCGTCCCCGGTTCAACCCCGCACCGCCGACCGGCACCGGGAGCGAAGCATCCATCCCCTTCGCCTTCATCGCCGTGAAATGTCACTCGGTGGGCTGCCGGCTCTGCCGACCGCACCGGACCCGCACCGGACCCGCACCCGCCGCGTTCGGCCGCGCTGGGACACGTCGGTGCGGCGGCGGGAACCGCTGCCGCAACCGGGCGGCGTTTTGTTCCCCCGGGGCTGGAGCTTGCGGAGGAATCCCGGGGGTCGCGCTGCCTCTGAAGGCATCTCTGGGATTGAAATGGAATAATACCGACAGGGATAATGGTGATGGGGAGAGGGAGGAAGATGGTGCCGGGGACGGAGCCCCCGGCTGCCTGGGACGCCCGCCCGCCGGCTGGGGGGCTCGGCGGTCGCCCCTGGGGCTGGGAGAGCCGGCGGGGGCTCGGCGAGGCGTCGGGGGACGGGGAGCGGGCGTTTTGGGGCGCAGGCTGTTATGTAAGGCGCCGTGTTACGGCCTCGGCCGCGTCGCAGCTGCGGGAAGATGCTGCAGACGCGGGAGCAGAGCAGGGGCTGGCTTTTGTGTGTGTGCGTGTTTTGGGGCTGCTGCGGCAGCAGCCTCCCCCCCTCTCCGCTGCCTTTCGCTCCGCGGCTGCCAAACGCCGGCAGCCGCCTCTCGGCCTCGCGTCCCTCCCGGTGCGGCGATGGCACCGGCGCAGGGCATCGAGAACCCCTCGTGCGCGGGACCCGCGGCCCGCTGAGCAGCCGCCGAGGCGGGAAGCCCTGGCGAGGCGTGGGACTGTCCGGCGGGGCTGGCGGTGTGCTCGGCACCGGCTCTTTGTTTACCAAACCGGGGAAAACGCGTCTCAGGGTCCGGCAGCCAAGCGTCGGTGCTGCGGCTCCCGTGCCTCTCCCGTCGCCTCCTCCATCACCGCGAAGGAGGCGAAGTGTTGACCGTGCCGGACGCGGGGTGGTGGCGGAGGCTCTGGCTGGTGGTGCCGGGCTCCTGCATCCTTCCCGGCCGGGTTCCTGGTCCCTCCTTCCTTCACAGCACGCTGCTCCCGCTCCCCTGGCCCTGGCCCTGGCGGCTGTGGACGGTCTGAATCCGTGGAGGGATTTAAAAACAAACCGTGCCAGGATTCACCAAACCGCGTCCCCGTTGCCGGAGACTTTGTTCCCAGCCTGCTTGGCATTGATTTCTGTTCAGGAGGAAACCTCTTTATTTGCATCTAAAATGCAGTAGCGCTGGGAACGGAGCCGTGTTTTCTGTCCTCAGCCTCCCCGTGTGATATTTCTCTGGGTTTTCGTGAGGTGCCCCATTTGCTGTGCTAATCCCGTCAACCTGGGGATTTGCAGGGCATGTTTGATTTAAAAATCCTTCTGCAAGAAGGTTTCCATCGCTGCCGGTCGCCGTGCTGCCGCGCGCCTGGGCCCAGAGCTCGGCCGTCGCCGTATGGCTGCCACCCACAGCTACTGGCAGGGAGAGGAATTAAAGAGGGGAACAAACCGTGTTCTCTGTTTCATGGCTTTGTTGATTTTGTCCATTTGGCAGCACCTCCTGCCTGCACAGCATCGCCGGCCACCCGCGCCAGCCTGGTTTCCCTGGGGTTTGCTTGTTGCCAGTGTGGAAGCGCTTTGCATGGCACGGTGGCACCGCGACACTGCGACCGGGGTCCGGGCCGGGCGTGGGGGCTCTGGCACAAAGGGGAGCAAAGACACTCCTGGCCCCGTGTCCCCGTGTTCCTCAGAGAGGGACGGTGGGAAGCTGCAGCGGCCGGGGCAGGGCCGTGGGCTGAGCCGGCCGCGGGGAACGGTGACGGCGGTGTCACCTGGAGGTGGAGGTGCCGAGGGGACGCGCTGACAGCAGCAGCCCGGGCTCTGGCCTCACCTTCTGTTTGCAGTGAGGCTGCTTGGCTCAACTGTCGGATGCGCCCATGCCAGGCTGTGCCGGCTGCCCGGGCCGGCATGCACCGCGTGGGGGGATGCATTCACTCCCAGCGCCGGGGGCTTCGGAGAGGGGTCTCAGCCCGGTGGCCTCATGGTTCCCGTCTTGCTTCGCCCACCCACAGGCCAGACCCAGAGGTGCTCCCGTGTGGTGCACGGAGCGCTGGAGCTACCGGCAAAACACCGAACGCCCTGCCAGCGCCATGCCGCCTGCCCCAACCTGTAGCCTGGATCTTCTGGGGTTTCCCATGGGAATTCGGTGCACTGGGCAGAAGTGCCACGTCCCCTGTGTCACCCGAGCAGTGGTTTGCTTTGGGGTCAACAGCACCCTGTCCTCTCACAGTGAAGGTGACGACAGCTGCTTGGGGGCACGAGGACGTCTCTGTTGTTGGGGGAAAAGCCCGCTCCCCTCCTCGCCCCGCTGCCTGCCCTGCCTGCCCCAGCTGCCCTTCCTGCTCCCTGCCTGCACTTCCCCGTCTCAGACCCAAGAGCACGTTTTGAAATCGTGAGAAACATCCTCTCTCCCCCACCTATTTCTTCTTCCCCTTTTTTTCCTCCCTTTGGCCACTCCGGCCTTTCACCCCATCCCGTGGCGGCCGGCGAGGTGTTGCTGGCCGCGGAGTTGCTGCTCCCCGTTTCAGCCGCGGGACCCTGCTCCTGGACCCTGCAGTCTGGGGGGGTTGTGTGCCAGGACAGTGTGCCTGCGCCGGGGTCAGCCGGGGCTCGAGGTGCTGGGTGGAGATGGGGGGGCTAAGGCTTAGGGAGTGCAGGGGTTCCCCCCAGCTCGGTGCTTTCGGTCCCAGCTGGCACATGCTGCCGTCCACTGCCCCAGGCCACATGGCAGCAACAGCTCGGTGAGTGCTGGTGCTCCACGTCCGGCATCACCATCCACTGCTGGCACAAGGATGGGAGAAGACTTGGGGGTCTGCAGCGGCAAAGGGGCCATAGTGCCCAGGAGGACCCTGGCAGCCCAAACCCAGGGCTGGGCACCCCCTGCGCTCCCATCCTGGCACCAACCGTGCCGCTGGCTGCCGGCGATGCTGGGGGAGGACGGAGGGAAAGTGCCGCTGGGGCTGGACGCAAAGGGGGCTTTGGGGCAGGGAGGTGGGAGCTCCTCGGGCAGGAGATGAAAGTGGCTGCTACAGGGAGGTGTAACGTCCTGCACAGCCGGGGCAGCGCCGTGGCCGGCGTCCCATCTCGCCACACGTTTCCCACGAGGGGACGGTGCGCGGGAGGTGCCAGCGGCGCAGGGCCCGTCCATCTGTCCGGGCTGGCGGGCAGCAGGAGCCGGGCACGCAGACGGGGGGGGTGAGTCCCAGTGCCTGCAGGGATGCCAAGGGTGGGCAGCGGTGGGGTGGCACTCCATGAGCCCCCTGCCCCGGCACAGCCTGGCAGCTGGGCTGCCGCGGGAAATGGCGTTGGCGCAGCGCTGCAGTGCAGCAGGGCAGCTGGGCCCTGCTTGGCAGGGGGGGGAATGGATCCAGGCAGCCGGCAGCGCCGCTCCCCCGGGGGTACCGCTTTGCTCCCCCCTTCTCCCCTCCTTCCCTCCCTCTGCGTGCCGCTCCCGCCCCGCTCCCCCGCCCCGCGCACACGGGCGATTGCGTTCTGGATGGCGATACGGATCCCTGTCAAAGCCAATTAGGAGAAATTAATATGCCGGGGTTGAAAGGGCTCCGCGCTTCGGGGCGGGGGGGGGGGGGGAGCGGGCTGTGACTCACGGGCTCCCTGCCCGGCACTCCCGGCCCTCCATGGGATGCCATGTGCCAGAGCGGCCCACGGGGTTCTGCCCGCTCCGGCACCGCGTGCTCCCGGCCGGAGCGGGGCTCCGATGCCAGCGCACCTCGGCCCACGCCTTGCCGCCCTGGCAACAACTGGGGGCTGTGGGGCAGAAATGGCACTGCCAAGGTGCTGCCTGGCTCGGGGCTGCGACGGGGGGGCTGCGCCGTGCACCTGCGTGCGTGGCCACATCCCATCTGCTGGCACGAGGGGTCTGCATTTAGCTGGGGGTCTGCATTTAGCTGGGGGTCTGCCTGGTCCTGGCCGCCTGTGGCCAGGGCAGGTAGAGCGGGCGACTCGTGCTTCCCAGGTTTTGCCTCATGCGTGTTAGGCTGCCTTGCCATCCCGCTAGTTCCCTGGGCTGGAAAATCTGCTCCAGGTCAGGCAGCTTGGGTCAAAGGGGCTGTTGGGCCGCTCTCGTCCCACGGCCGAGCCTGTTTCTATCCCATGCCGCACCGACTCGGCTGCCTGGGATGGAGGGAAGGAGGTCCTGGCCATGCCCTGCAGCCGCTGCTCGTCTCCGGCTGCTCCTGCCCCGGCGAACGCCCTGGCACAGGGCTTTAAATGTTGGCGTGGGCTGAGCTGAAGGGACCCTGTGGGGACCCGGTGCAGGGCACCAGGCTGGGGTAGCCGTGGGGAGGGCTGGAGGGTGACAGTGCTGGCGCGGAGAGCAGCCGAGCCGTGCTGACTCAGCGTGCCCGGTGGCAGGAAAATAAATCTCCTCTGGGCATTAATCCCCCTGACAGCCCAGGGAAGCGTCGGCGGAGCATGCTGCGCGGCCGTCTTAGCGCAATTACTGCCATAATATTGTTTGCCGTCGGCTGAGCTCTGCGAGCCGCTCCAGCCGGGCCTAATGGCCAGGGGTACGGAGGGGACGGGGGGCATCCTGGGTTGCACCGGAGCTGGTGCAGGGCTCGCGGTGGTGGTCGGAGCTGGCTGAGGGACGGAGAGGACGTGGGGCTGGAGGGTGTGGGAGGGCTCAGCGCTGGAGGAAGGGGGAGCAGGTCCAGGATTTCCTGCAGAGCCACTGTCCCCCAGCCCGGGATGAAGGCAGCGAGCGTCAGGGGGGTCCCGCTTCCCGTCCCTTCCCTTCTACCAGCCGCGGCCGGCATCCTCCTCTACAGCCTGGTGCCAGCAGCTGTGTGAAAGTGGTTTGTTTTAATTATGGGAGCGAAGGAAAATTCCAGTGTAGGCAAACGCAATAAATGGAGCAGCGCTGCCCGCCTGGCTGGGCAGGGACCGGTTCTCCCGCGAGCGCTCCCAGGCTCCCATCCTGGCTGTGCCGGGGTGTCCTGCTGCCAGGCTGCCCATCGGTGTCCGTGGCCCTTTGTCTTTCCGAAATACCTGTGAGGTTGTGTGCACCCCCCTGGCGCTCGCCCACTCCACAGGCTGTGGTGGCTGCACCCCAGGCAGGTGTTTGGGAGCAGGGCTGAGACCTGCTCCCGCCCTTGGGTCATCCCTGCCACCATCCCTACGGCAAATTAGGGTTTTTTTCCTGGGCTCCCCGGTCTGTGTGTTCCCGCGCACATTGTGTGACGGGTGATTTGGGCGCCGTGGGGATGGCGAGGGCAGGCGTGGTGCAGAGGGGTGCCGGGCTGGCTGGTGCCGAGCATCCCCCTGGTTTGTGTTCCGAGCATCCTCGACGCTGAGCCCCGCTCCCTGCCGCGCGGAGGGCTGGGGCAGTCGGGCTCTGGGCTGTGCCGGCCTGCCAGGGCTGTGGTGGGGGATGCCCTGATGGCTGCCTGTGAGCGGGGGGGGTGTCTCCCTGATGCCCACCCCGGTGAGCGGCCCCGGCAGCCGTCCCCTGGCAGGGCCATGCAGGGCCCTCGGCACATGCTGGTGCTTGGGACCGGGACTGGCCACCGCGACTTCGGCCAGCTCCCGCTCTGCCGGCACCACGGCTACAGCAGCCATGGAGCATCCCATTGCCGGCAGTCCCCCGGGTGCCCTCCGCACGCCTCACCCAATCCACCCAGACGGTGTTTGGGCACGCAGGGCTGAGACGTGCCCTCGGCTGCTGCCAGGTGCTCGGTGATCCTCGCGGTGACGGCACTGCGCGGCTCTCGGGTGTGGGGCAGGCGAGAGGGGAGCCCCCGGCTTTGCCGCCGGAGCAGCTTGAGGCTCGACAGCAGGGAGGAGAGCCCTGCGGCGGGGGGCAGACCCCCTCCGGGGCTGCTGCGGCTGTCGGACCCCATGCCCGGGTTTCTGCCTGCTCCACGGAGCATCCCCCTGCCCGCTCGCCCCTCGACCGCCTCCTGCACGGGGCCCTGCTCCTCCGCCGCTCCGCTTCGGAGCCAAAGCTTCTCGTTTCATAACGTCGCCGAGCATTTCTGATAAAAATAGGCTGCCCCGCTCCGCGCTGCTTCTCTCCCGCTGTTACGTAAATGCTGCTCTGCCGGCTGGCGAGAGCCTCGTCTTGGCCGGTGCCGCACGCTGCTGGCGGCGGGACCACGGTGCCGTGCTCACGGGCAGCCCCGGCTGCCGGCATCGCTCCCGGCACTGCTCCTGGCATGGGGCTGGAGGGGTCCCTGCCGGGGCACGGGCAGGGGAGGGGTGGATGCTCCCACTGGGTACGAAGGGCCGAGGTCGCTCCCTGTCCCTTGGGACAGTGGGTTTACCGAGATGCAGCCGTAGCATCCCTGCTGTCGTGGGAGGCTTTACAGCCCCTGATTCAGACCTGATTGAAAACACCAAGCACGAGAATTTGGTCTAAATAATCAACTGAATCTTGCTTGGCATGCTTTTTTATATATTACTGTTTTCTCAGAAAATGGAGAAAGTTGGTCGCGGTTGGGCTGTGTCGGCTGGAAACCCGGCTCTGCAGCAGGGCAGGCTTTGATGGAGGAACTTCATTTTTTGTTTCTAATCAGGCTGACACGCTTGGTGTATGCACAACAATGATGCGGCTTGGCCTGTACTTATTACAGTCCTAATTTTTATTTCATCACGTTAGAAAATGATGGATGATCTTTTTTTATTTTCCATCTAATTATTTTTTTACTGCTAATTCATCCCAAGATGATAAAACCAGAATTAAGAGACAAGAATCAATCCTTTTAAAATACTTCTGCATTGGTTAAATAAGCCCACATTAAAAGATACATAAGGAGAACAGATTAACAAGGCGTGCCTTGCATTTAAAATTAACCGATCTATTAATCACCGAGAGGTTGCCCACATGGGTCTGGCTGTTTCTGGTGGGAAAAGGTCTTCAGGGCTCGGGGGTACAGGGTGCTGCTTCCTCGCGCCCCGGTTTTGGCCGGCCACTGCGAGGGGACGCATAGCTCCCATGGCATCTTGGAGGAGGATGCTGTGGGTACCGGCTCTGTGCCGGGCTCCCGGCTGGCATTGGTGGGTAGTGCCAGCCCCGATCCTGCTCCCTGCTCCTGGCTGCTCCCGTGGCAGGAGGGATCCGGGCTCAGGGGTGCAGCAGCCAGGGCCATCCCGCTTCTTCCCCGCTGCCCAGCTTCCCGGTGCCTCAGTTTCCCTCTGGAGCTGCAGCCTGACTGCGAGGAGCAGCCTCGCGTTCGCGTGCTAAATGGCAGCGGATGGTTTCTTGCCGCCTGGATGCATGTGGGTGAGCAGAGTGCTCGTCCTGTGGGGTGTAAAATTGCTTTCCTGGAAGCTGCCCATGGACCTGGGGATTAACACGTTACCAGGGCTGTGTCTGTGCCGGGAGAGCTGCCGGCGCAGGGGAACGCTGAGCCTGTGGCTGAAGGTGCTGATGGGTCCTGTGTGTTTGGATCCTGCCCTGCACCCTGCCCGAATCCTGCCCTGCTCCCTGCCCCGCTCCCTGCCCCAAATCCTGCCCTGCACCCTGCCCGAATCCTGCCCTACTCCTGCCCTGAATCCTGCCCTGCCGCAAATCCTGCCCTGCACCCTGCCCTGCTCCTACCCTAATCCTGCCCTGCACCCTGCCACGAATCCTGCCCTGCTCCTGCCGCAAATCCTGCTCTACTCCTGCCCCAAATCCTGCCCTACTCCTGCCCCAAATCCTGCCCTGCACCCTGCCCCGCTCCTGCCCCGCTCCTGCCCCGCTCCTGCACAAAATCCTGCCCTGCTCCCTGCCCGACTCCTGCCCTGCCCCCTGCCCAACACCTGCCCTGCACCCCTGCCCGAATCCTGCCCCTCCCAGCTGGGCACCTGCTGCAGGATGCTGCAGCCTGGCCCAGGATGCTGCGCCCTGGGTTGCAGGTCCCAGCAGGTTCACGGGGGTAGGGGCCGTGGTGGGGTGGCGAAGGGGCAGGGGAAGATGTGCAGACCATGCTCCCGAGGCGGCGGAGCATCCGTTGCCTCCTGGATGGTCCTGTGAGCCCTCACCCCGCTGTGCAGTCCCGGGGTCAGCCACGCTCTGTGAATTACAGATGGGGAAACTGAGGCACGGCACTGTGGCTTGCACCGGGTCCTGCAGCAAGAGGCCAGGCTGGAGTTGGGGGGGGGGTCACGATGTGCTGTGCCCTGCAGCTTTCTGTCCCGGAGCTATCATGTGTGCTCTGCCCGGTCGGGGAGGATGCTGGGCAGCCCTGCCTGTATTCGGGTGGGTGGGCAGGAGCCAGGTGCTGCCTGCCCACGGCTGGCCCCGCACGCAGGCTTCACCCTGGGCTGGGAGCCCTGAGCTGCCGCCGGCCTCTGCGGGAGCCCCTGGCTCGTCCCTTCCGTACACGTCAGCCTCCGCTCGCCGTGCCGGGCTCCGTTCTCCGCCGGGGAAAGACGAGCGGCGGCGGCCGCAGCATCGTCCCAGCTCGCAGAGCGGCCCAGCGGCAGCGTGCCATGGCCGGCGAGGCGGCCGCAGGCACCCGGCAAACGTGAGTCAGCAAAGGCATGGCGGCCGGCAGAGCAGGCAGCGGTGGCGTGCTGCAGGGCTGGGACCCCACACCCGCCCCCCCCCAAGCTTTTTCCCATCCCTGTTAGGAACAGGCGTTCAGGGCTGCGACCTGGGCTGGGTGGGCAACGCATTAGGCTGGGGGCGCAGGCAGGGCTCTGCCAGCTGCAGGGTGAGCGGCAGCAGCTCCATGGGGTGGGAGGGCAGCGCGTGCCCCGCTGCACCCCGCTGCATCCCGCTGCACCCCACTGCATCCAGCATCCCCGGTCTCCCTCCGTTGCCATTCTGCTCCCGTTTGCCGGAGTTGGACGTGGGGCTGGGGCAGGTGCCCCCGGGGCTGGAGCTGTGGCCTCGCTGCTGCCACCGAACCCCCGCCTGTCTCCACGCCGCAGGGCTGGCCGGGGTGAGGGGTCGGTGTTACCTGACTTGCACGCAGCCGTCGGCGCGGGTGGGTCGCTGGCCCAGGCTGGCCCTGGGTGCTGGGGGCTGCCTGAGTGATGCAGCAGTTCCTGCTGGCCAGGCTGGAGGATGCACCGAGTTGGCCGTTCTCAGCCTGACCCCCAGTGGTGAGGCCGGCTCCGCAGGAGTGGGTTTTTTTTTGGGGGGGGGTAGTGCTGCAGACCTGCAGCTGGAAGAGTCCCATGGGACCCCCACAGCTGGGGTGGGGGGTGTGTGATGGTGCCAGGCAGGGCTGCGCAGTGGTCCCAGTCCTCCTGCGGAGGTCACTCCCCCACACCTACCCCAGCCTGGTGCCTGTACCGGTGTGGTGTGCAGGGCTCAGCCGTGGGGTGCTGCTCCCCCTGCCCCACCAGCGCTGCCACCATGCTTCTCCCTGCGCGGCGGTGCTCTGGCAGCTGCTGCTGCAGGTGCATTTGACCTGGTTTTGGGAGCATTTGGCCTCTGAAATGATGCCACATTTCCCATCGCCATACTGAATGCCTGTGCTGCGGTTATGGGGAAGGGCAGCGCTTGCTTGCCTGGGCAGCTGGACAGTGGCAGTGGGTCACGGTGGTGGTGGTGCCCCTGCCCCAGCGCGGGACCCTGCCCAGGCTGGGCTGGTCAGAGCTCCCGGGTCACCGGTTGCGCAGATGGGGAAACTGAGGCAGGACCGGCCGGACCTCACCGGCCCGTTGGTTTGCACAGTGGTTTGTTTGCAAAGCTCCAGTTCCCGAGCCGCGGCCGAGGGGCGGCTCAGCTGACGGTCCCTGTTGGAAAAGCTTCTGTCGCTGCGCTCTGCTCCCCGTCGACGTTCAAAAGGCTCTTTTCAGTGAGTCATTTTCTCTCTTGCTGTCCCACTATCCAGGGAAAATGGTGACATTCGCGGTACAAAGTGTGTTCACCATGGAAACCAACTGAAAGGAGGGGGAACGCCACCCCCTGCTCCTCCCAGATTCGGCTTTGCATCCACGAGCCTTAGAAGATGGCTCTTGAGCTCCTTCGCAAGCACCAGCAAAGAGTTTGCCGTGGCCCAGGCTACGCCAAAGCACATGGGGCCGGTGCATCCGCTCACCACCGTGCCGGGAGCCAGGGTGCTCCATGCCCGTGCCGGGCAGTGCCTGGGAGCAGCCGTGCGCTGCCAGCTCCCGCCGGGGCGGCAAGACCTTTCCCCAGACCCTCTGTGCCCTTCAGGTGCTTTTCTCAAGGACACACAGGAGCTGGCAGCACGGCGTTGAGCCCCGGTGTGGGCGGCAGCAGAGGGACGGCGTGGTTGGGGCACGCGGCCGGTGATGGGTCAATACGCCGTGGTCCATGTGCAGGAGCCGCGCTTGCGCCATGAGCATCCCCGAGGGGCTCGGCACCGCGCTCGGTGGCCTGGGGAGGGACCGCGGCACTGGACGGGGGTTTGGGCCAGGGGGGTATGGCTGAGCGGGGCCGTGGGTTAGGGCACCCCAATGTCCCGCGGGGAAGGCACCGTGCTGGGCACCGCGGGGCTGCGTGCGGGTCCCCGGCGAGGCCGGTTCCGCTGGCAGCACCGTGGTCTTCCGGCTTCCTCCCACCACAATCGCCCCGGTTGTTCGGGCAGGCTCTGGGCAGAATAGTAATGTGGCAGCTGCAGCTGGCGGCAGGGGCCTGGCAGGGACGGGCAGCTGGGCCGCGATCGCCACCGCCACCACCGTGGTCCCTGCCGCCCCAAGGGGACACGGCGCAGGCTGGAGCGGGGTGAGCTGGTGCCCGGCCGGAGCAGCCGTGTCCCCATCCCCATGGCCTGCGGTCTGGAGCCGGTGCGGGGCTCAGGGACAGGAGCTGCGGTTTGCCCGGCGGTGCTTGCACGTGGGACGGTTTGGGGCAGAGGCAGGGCTGTCGGTGTCAGGAGGAGCTGGGTCTGCTCTGTGCTGGGCTGGGGGCTCCCGGCAGCACTGGCAGGTCTCCGGCAGACCCTTCCCTTGGGGGATCTCATCTCCGAGCTCCATGGATGGGACAGGGCAGGAGATGGCTCTGCCTGGGCACTGGGGACCATTTTCCATCCTCCCGGCTCCTTGCAGGCACAGCATCCAGCCAGCCTCAGGATGCCGCCTCGACCGTGGCTGCTGCCACGGTTGCCGTATCCACCAAAGGGCAAACCCTGGGGCCGCAGCTTGGCTGGGCAGGGGCGCGTGGAACCCCTGGGCCCATGCAACCCCTCTCCGTGTGGTGTCATTGCCACCCTGCATCCATGGGGACAGGACCCCTGTCCCGCTCCGTGCAGGCTGCTGGCAGGGTCCTGCCTCGGCTCTGGGGTCCCTCCTGGGCTCCCCACCCGTCCTGGGCACAAGCTGAGCCAGCAAAGGGGGCACAGCGGTGCTGGGACCCCCGCTCCCCCTGAGTGCTCCCTGCCAAAGCCTCCCTGAGCCCCAATGTGCCCCTGCATCCTGTGACCCCCCCACCCAGGCAGGACCCTACGACACAGCCTCATCCCTCCCCGGTCCCCCCCCCTGCTCCCTGCCCTGAGCCCGTGCCCCTCCTGTCCCTACAGACGGCACCCCCCTTAGCGAGCTCTCCTGGTCCTCCTCGCTGGCCGTTGTGGCTGTTTCCTTCTCGGGGCTCTTCACCTTCATCTTCCTCATGTTGGCCTGCCTGTGCTGCAAGAAGGGGGACATCGGCTTCAAGGTGAGCTGGGGGCGCAGGGACACGCAGGGCAGGGGTATCCCTGGGCCAGGCTTGCCCAGGGACCTGGGGCAGCAGGGGGGCTTCTCCTGGGAGCCCAGTGAAGGACGGAGGCACCCGGAGGATCCCGGTGCAGGATCCCCCGCTCCTGCCAGGGCCAGCCCCAGCACCAGTGCAGGATGTGTTCCGGCTCAGGATAGCTTTGCTCAGGGGGATCTCAGCCCCCTCTGCCTGCCAGGGTGCTGCCAGGTCTCAGCATCACTGTGGGTCATATCCTGACCCAGCCAAGCTCCCTACTCTTCAGAGCCTGGATCCGCGGGGCTCAGCATCTCTGCGGGACGTATCCTGACCCCATCCAGGCTCCTGGCTCTGTGCAGGGCCAGGCCACGGCATGGTTAAGGGCCGCAGCGGTCCCACCCGCACGCCCCCGGGGGTGGGAGGCACCCTGACCTCACAGGCACAGAATGTGCCGAGAAACGTTTTTTTTCTCTAATTGCTGGGATTTTTGTGGAGGCTTGCGGCGCCTGCTGCGGGAGGGGGTCAGGCAGAGGGGGGGGACACGCGGGGCCATTGTGTAACCATCCCACACCGGCCGCGGCACCTCGCCGTGCCGGAGGGGAACAATGAGTCCCCCCGTGCCCCCGCACCCGTTATATAGGGGTGCACGGCCGGGGCCGGCCACTGCCCATGTCCGGCGGGTCGTGGCACATGGCGCACGGCGAGGCAGCACCATGAGGCAGGGCTGGGCAGGGCGAGATGCTCACCATCGCCTACCTGCTCACCCGGGCGGCTTTCGGGAGCCGAGGGCTGGCCAGATGGCGCAGCCAGGTAATGGGATGGGGTGGTGGGGAGTGGGTGCCTGTCCAGGTGGTGGTGGTGGTGGTGGTGGGGGGGGTCCGCTGTCAGGGTGCAGACCAGGTTGTGTCCTTGGGAGGGTGTGATTTTGGGGTCCCCGTGCCTGGGGTGGCGGGCAGAGGGGCGCGCGGGGCAGGTTGCCGGCAGTGGGGAACCCGCAGGGTCAGTTGTCTCTGCTCGGTGTGTGCCCCCCCACGTGCCCCCCGGCCCAGGAGTTTGAGAACGCCGAGGGGGACGACTACGTGACGGAGCTCTCGGCCCAGGGCTCGCCAGCCCCCCAGCATGGCCCCGAGGTCTACGTCCTGCCCCTCACCAAGGTCTCCCTGCCCATGGCCAAGCAGCCCGGGCGCTCAGGTAAGCCATGCAGGACCCCCGAGCACCGCGGTTGGGGGTCCCGTATCACCGTGCGGCGGGCTGAGGTAGGGGCGGTGGGTCTCCCCTGCTAAGGAGGGACGGCTTCAGCAGAGCCCCGGCTCTGGCAGGAGCAGCTCCTGGGCCGGGGACAGGCAGCCGAGGTCCCCAGGGAATGCTGCCGCTGTCCCTCTGTGCAAGGGTCTCCGGTGGTCTGTCCCCAGCCATGTGCATGGCACCATCCTGGGGGAGCAGCGTGCACCTCGCTGGGGTGGGACAGGACCCGGGCACCCCGAACTGTGACACCCGTTAGCCCCGGTCCTGCGTAAACAAGCCCGCGAGTGGGAGAGGAATGTGGGGGGTGCCTGGCCGCGGCCCCCTCCCGCCCAGCATCGCTCCCCAGCCTGGAGAATGGCAGCAGTGTGGCGGGGCCGGCGCGGTGCGAGGCGGCGCGGCACAGCCCAACAATGGCCCCATTGCTGCCCGCCCTTGGCATGGGTGTCCGAGGGGCAGGACCCGGGAAGGAGCTAAATGCCAGAGCTCCCACTGGGCTTGGCTTTGCTCTCCCTGGGCCCTGGGGAGGAGAAGGGGCAGGGAGCCAGCTCGCCACCACCGCCCGGTTTGGGGACACCGGTACCCCACATCCCCCGGCAGGCGTGGCTGCGGAAGGATGCCAGGACGGGAGGATGCCCTGGCTGCAGGGTGCCTGGGGATGGCTGCTGTCGGGGATGCTCCGGAGCCCCCCGGGGCGATGCAGGGCCTGGCACCAAGCGGCACGGTGGGGATGCCAGGGTTCGGCCGGGACTGGCGGGTAACGCAGGCAGGCTGGGCGGGCGCGCAGGCAGCTGGATGTGCTCTGTTACAGTGCAGCTCCTCAAGTCGGCGGACCTGGGGCGGCAGAGCCTGCTCTACCTGAAGGAGATCGGGCACGGCTGGTTCGGCAAGGTGAGCGGCAGGGGCAGGGTCCCCCGGGGATACCCCGATGGGACACTGGCCGAGGGGCCGGGGCTGTGCGAGACGGTGTTTGGGGTGAGGAGGGGGTGCACGGTGAGGACGGAGGGGACGAGCCTGTCCCTTGCCCCAGGTGTTCCTGGGGGAGGTGAACTCGGGCATCAGCAGCACCCAGGTGGTGGTGAAGGAGCTGAAGGCGAGCGCCAGCGTGCAGGACCAGATGCAGTTCCTGGAGGAAGCGCAGCCCTACAGGTACAGCTGGGGTCACTCCGCCGTGCTGCTGCTGCACCGGGCACAGCCAGGACGGGGGATGCTGGTGGATGGCGCCTGGTCCCCTCCGTGCCATTTTCGGCTGCCGAGCAGAGCTGGAGCTGCCCCATGGAGGTGCCCAGCCGAGCTCTCCGGGCAGCACGGCTCTGTCCCGGCCCCGCTGTCCATCTGCCTGGGGCTCATTGCGGCAGAATGAGGGCTGTGCTGGGAGCCGCTGGCCGTGGCGCGGGGGCAGCGCAGCGGGCTGTGGTGAGGTCATGGGCAGAGTGGGGCCGAGGGGGAGGCAGGGAGCTGCTCCCTGCCCCAGCAGAGCTGAACAAATGTCCCTTTGTAGCATGTCCTGGGGTGCTGGGACGTGCTGGTACCCGCTCCCGGCGCTCCCGGCAGTCCCCGCGCTGGCTCCCAGCGCAGCAGCAGAGGAGGCAGGGAGACGGTTCCCCAGGGGCTGCCACTGTTCCCCCAGCCCCAGCCGGCTGTGATGCCAACATGCCCCCGTTGCTTTGCCCCGCACAGGGCTCTCCAGCACACCAACCTCCTGCAGTGCCTGGCCCAGTGCGCCGAAGTCACCCCGTACCTGCTGGTGATGGAGTTCTGCCCGCTGGTGAGTCCCGTGCATCCCCCTCTGTCCCATCCCGCTCCCTGTGGAGCTGCTGTGGGGCTGGGAAGCAAGGTCTGGTCGTGCGGTACCACGGAGGGGATGGCCGGGCTGCAGGCAGGGTGCGTGGCAGTGCTCTGCCTTGCTGGGCACGGCTGAGCCCCCGGTGAGCCAAGTGCCGGGGAGGGTGACAGTGGCACTGCCCTGCAGGGTGACCTGAAGGGGTACCTGCGGAGCTGCCGGGGGGCCGAGGCCATGACCCCAGACCCGCTGACCCTGCAGAGGATGGCGTGCGAGGTGGCCTGCGGTGTCCTGCACCTGCACAGGAACAACTACATCCACAGGTAGGCTGGCCTGGTGCCCCGGGGTGGGGGGGATGCTGGGGAGGAGTCGGGGGGGGGTTTGGATGTGTGGGGACCCCAGGATGCCGGCGTTCCCGCCCCACCGCTGCTCCTCCTGCCCAACAATATCCTGGTGCTGAGTGAGTTGCAGACAGAGACTCCAGCATCAGTGATTTTGTTGAGGAGGGGGGTGCGCTGCCATCGGGGGCCACCGGACCTTCCCCACCCAAGCCAGGCTCTGCAGGTGGGTCCCCATCAGGGTGCCCCGTGCTGTGGTTGGGGGGACATGGGTTTCCCGGCTGTGCCGGAGAAGGACTTTCCTATGAGCATCCCGGCCTCGGTGGGCCCTGCCAAACTGCAGGGGGGGGGTCTCGTGTGTGCCCCATCTGCGTGACCCCTCCAGGGCTGAAGCAGCCGCCCAGGAGCCCGGCCCCATGCCAGGGCTCACGTTGCCTGGGGACACCCGCTTTCTGCTTGGCTCAGCGCGTGATGGATGGACGGACGGACGGAGGCGCAGCTGGAGCCGCGCAGGCATTCCTGCTGTGCATTTGGTGGCTGGTTATCGGCACGCCCAGTGTTCAGCAGTGAGACCGCTGGCCCCGCCGCCGCACGGCCGTCCTGCTCCCACCACCAGCCCGCCGGCTGCGGCGCTGCCCGGAGGGTCCGCAAGCATAGACCCTTGGCCCCCCGGGTGGTGGGTGCCCCTCCTGCCCCTCGTGGCGGTGGTGACAGCACCGGGGTTTGCTTGGCAGCGACCTGGCCCTGCGGAATTGCCTGCTCACCGCCGACCTGACAGTCAAGATTGGAGACTATGGGCTCTCGCACTGCAAGTACAAAGTAAGGCTGGTTTGGGGGACGAGGGGGCTGGGGGCTGCATGCTGGGACCCTGCAGCACACACACACACAGACACACACTGCACCGAGCCCTGCAGCCCCCCTCCACACACACATCTCCCCTCCCTAGGGGTGCCGGGGCAGCCCCCTGGGCTTTGCTGGGTCAGTGGGGGGGGTGCTGGCCAGTAGACCACCCTGTGATGGACTCTCTGTGCCCTGGGACCAAGCTGCCACCCCCAGGCTTGTCCCACTGGGCCGGCAGCTCCCCCCCCTGAGCACCAAGAGGGGGTTTTCTCCCACACATCAGCCTGGGGGCTGTCCGTCTGTCCTGCCTGCTTTCGGCTGCCCATGACTCCCGGCAAGGCTGAGATTGCAGGGCTGGGGCCAGGGAGTGGAGGGGGGGCGGCGGGAGGAGGCTGTGGGGCTGGAGGGGGCTCAGGATGGGGAGATGGGGGGAGCAGGCGGAGGGGAGGAAGGATGCACTGGGAGGCAGAAAGGAGAGGTGAGTGCCAGGAGGAGCAGAGGATGGGGCTGGGGCGAAGGGAGCAGAGCACGTGCTGGGGGGGGGGGAATCAGGGACCTGGGGTGCAGCGATGGGTGGCTGGGGGTGGCGGGGCTGGGGACAGCTCTTGCCGCGGTGTCGCCAGTCCTTTACGCGTAGGTTTGACGTTCTCTTCTCGTACTGACCCTGCATACTTGGCAGGACGACTACTTTGTGACTGCCGACCAGCTGTGGGTGCCGCTGCGCTGGATCGCACCCGAGCTCATCGACGAAGTGCACGGCAACCTGCTCATCGTGGACCAGACCAAGTCCAGCAACGTCTGGTGAGCAGGGTCTGGGGGGGGGAAAGGGGGCTGCTGCCAGGCATGGCACAGGCTGGTGGCCGGAGGACGGAGAAGGCACGAGGGCAGCCTCAGTGGGATGCATCAGGGTGGCTCGTTTTTGGGGTTGCCGGTCGGTAGCGGGGTGGGGGTCTCCCCGTGCCCCCAGCATCCCGCCCTGCCTGCAGGTCGCTGGGCGTCACCATCTGGGAGCTGTTTGAGCTGGGCAGCCAACCCTACGACCACTACTCTGACCGGCAAGTGCTCGCCTATGCCATCAAGGAGCAGCAGCTCAAGCTGCCCAAGCCCCAGCTGAAGCTCTCGCTGTCAGAGCGCTGGTGAGGACCCGGGCCGGGCTGCGGCCGCATCCTGCCCCCTCCCTCTCCCCGTCCCCAGGCGGGCAGGGGGGGCCGGGGCTGACCCTCGCCCCTCGCCGCGGCAGGTACGAGGTGATGCAGTTCTGCTGGCTGCAGCCGGAACAGCGACCGACGGCGGAGGAGGTGCACCTCCTGCTCTCCTACCTCTGCGCCAAAGGGGCGACGGAAGCGGAGGAGGAGTTCGAGAAGCGCTGGAACTCCATGAAGCCCAACGGCAGCGCCAGCGCCAGCCACCACGGCCCCGAGCTCTCTTCCTTCCCGCTGCTGGAGCAGTTCTCGGCCGACGGCTTCCCCTCGGACGGAGACGACATCCTCACCGTCATGGAGACCAGCCACGGCCTCAATTTCGAGTACAAGTGGGAGCACACCAAGACCGAGCACTTCCAGGCACCCCTGGGGTCCCTGAGCCCCAGCAGCGCTGCCCGCTACCACGACCTCTACTACCCGGCCACGACCGCGGGGCGCCTGAGTTTGGGGGTCTCGCCCTCCTGCTATGAGTGCAAGCCGCCGGGCTGCCCTGGCCTGCCGGCGCCCGGCGTGGTGCCCATCCTGGGCGCCCACAGCCCCTCGCTCGGCAGCGAGTACTACATCCGCATCGAGGGGCCCGGCGAGGGCAGCGCCGAGCTGGACTACGCCATGTGCGCCTACAGCCCCGCGGGCGAGCGGGGGTCCCCGCACCCCCCATCCTGCTGGAGAGCCCAAGGTGCCCGGAGCGGCAGCACCTACGACTCCGACAGCAGCCCCACCGTCTCCCTCAGCATGGAGCCGCTGCTGGGCCACACGCCGGCGGGCGAGGGCTCCTGGGAGTGCGCCGAATACTACCCCTACCCCTGCCCAGGGCAGGAGCCGCGGGGCTACGAGCCGTCCCCCAGCCACGGGGCCGAGGGGTACCTGCTGGAGGAGGAGCCCGCCCAGCCGGGCAGCCAGGACTGGCCCATCCCCGGCTTCCAGCCCAGCATCTTCGCCGACCCGCTGGGCGTCTCGCCGTCGGTGAACTGCGCCTACAGCCCCCGGGGTTACGGGGAGCCGCAGGCAGCCCCCCCGGGCGGGCGACCGCCGGGGCAGAGCAGGGCCCGGCCGGACTGCGTGGCGCTGGAGCTGGGCGACGACAGCCCCCCCGGTGCCCCCCGCCCGCACGGCGCGAGCCCCCCGGCTCAGCGGCATCCCTGGGCCTCCAACAGCTCCTCCAACAACAACATCGGCAGCGGCAGCCCGGCGTCCCGCGAGCCCCCGGCCGGCGACAGCTGGTGCTACCGCCGCATGATCACCTTCCGTGGGCTGATGGCCAAGCCGCTGGGCACCGTGCCGCGTGGCCAGCCCCAGCTCGGGGGGTCTCCGCCGGGCCACGACTTCCGTCACCCGCGGCAGGATCAGCCCGCCGGCACGGCTGGCGGCTCCTCCTCCCCGTACCGCTCGCCCTCCCTGCGGCGCCAGGCCTGGCACGGCCGTGACTCATCAACCTCTGGCCGCTCGCAGGCGGCGGCACTGGCTGGCAGCCCCGGCATGCCGTGGGGCCCCGGTACGGCTCCGCCAGCCGGAGCGGGGGCCCAGCACGATGCCTGCCCGGACGAGAGCGTGGAGGGGAGCAGCCCTGCCCACAGCCCGCTGCCCCGTGCCGTGGCTCCACCGGGGCTGGGGGAGGCCGCCCCCGTGGCCGGCACGGCAGCCCCGAACCCCGGCCCCCCCGCGGAGCCCAGCCTAGACGGCGCCCAGCCCGTGCTGGAGGCCTCCGAGGCGCCAGCGCCCGGGGAAGCTGTCGCCGAGAGCGGCGCGTGTGCTGCCGGCGATGCGGACCAGACGCCGGACAAGACCTTCTCCAGCACCAGCTTCCCCAGCGCAGACGAGGGGAGCGACGAGGACACGGCGGAGCTGACCTCCGGCGTCTTCACCGACTTCTCCGGGGACTACATGGAGCGGGTGGAGGCAGCCCCGGCGTTCAAGTCCCTGCAGAAGCAGGTGGGGACGCCGGACTCCCTGGAGTCGCTGGACATCCCCTCCACAGCCAGCTCCTGCGAGGTCTTCAGTCCCACCGCCTTCATGCCCGCCGGCCAGCCCAAGGCCCTCGACAGTGGCTATGACACCGAGAATAACGAGTCCCCCGAGTTTGTCCTCAAGGAACCCCACGAGCCCCGAGAGCCTGAGGCCTTCAGCCAGCTGGGGAAGCCGCCCCCGGGGCTGCCGGGGGATGAGGGCGAGGGTTCGGCCCCCGAAACGCAGCTCTCCGCCTCCCTCGGGTCCGAGCTGCACGGCCTTGCCGAGAAGAACCCCTACCGCGACTCTGCCTACTTCTCCGACTACGACGCCGAGGCCGAGCGCGGCCCCAAGGACGAGGAGGACAGCGACGGGTCCCGGACCCCAGAGGGGGAGGAGGGTTCCCAGTCCCCTGCGCAGGACCTAGGGCGAGCCCCCGGGCCGGCAGAGGACCCGCTGCACCCCCCAGGGGCGCCCGGCAGCCCCCCGGCAGCACCCGGAGTTGCAGTGGCAGCGGACGCACCGATGGCGGGGCTTTTGGTGGGGGACTGGCGGGGGGCAGAGGACGGGAGTGCCCCGGTCGGACCCACGGGGCAGGTGCCTGGCACCGAGCAGCAACCCGCTGGCACGGGGCTGGTGCTGGGCAGCTCCCCGCGCCCCAACGGAGACGCCTGTCCCCCGGGCTCTGCGCTGCCAAAGACTTTCTTCTTGACGCCGGTGCCGGCGAGCCCCGGGGAGCCAGCGTCCATCGGAGGGACCCGCGCGTTGGAGGATGTCCCCGGACTTGGGGCAGCTGCGGCCGGGGGCGAACAGACTGTGCCCCCCGTGCCGGGGCTTGGGGAAGCAGGGCTGCCCCTGGAGGGGACCGGGGCGGGCGATGCGCCGGGGGGTCCCAGCACGCTGCTACCGGGGGACGACTCGCCCCCGGGTCTCTCCCCGCTCCCGTCCACCCGGGAGCTGCGGCCGGTCACCCCTGAGCACCGTGAAGAGCCGGAGGAGGAGGAGGAGGACACGGAGGACAGTGACGAGTCGGACGAGGAGCTGCGCTGCTACAACATCCAGGAGCAAAGCGAGGAGAGCGAGGAGGAGCCGGCGGCCGTGCCCATCGTGGTGGCCGAGAGCCAGAGCGGCAGGAACCTGCGCAGCCTCCTCAAGATGCCCAGCCTGCTCTCCGAGGCCTTCTGCGAGGATCTGGAGCGCAAGAAGAAGGCCGTCTCTTTCTACGATGATGTTACCATCTACCTCTTCGACCAGGTGGGTAGCCACAGGGTGGGCAGAGCCAGGTGCCAGGCACGGCCCCACGGCGGTTTTCGGATGCCATCCTTGTGCACGGGGACCGGTGGTGGGACCCATCCCCAGGCATGCCTCCAGCGAGGGTCCCTTCCCGCCTGTCTCCCCTTCCGCAGGAAAGCCCCACGCGGGAGCTGGCTGAGCAGAGCTTCCCGGAGCCCCCCCAGCCTTCGGGGCAGCCCCCCTCCGGTGGCAGCCCCCCCAGCCCGGCAGACAGGCTCGGCGCCTCGGACGACTCCTCGGACGGCAATGCCTCGGAAGAGAGTAAGGGGCTGGGGGGGTAACGGGGGGCAGGGGCGGCGGGCCGGGCTGGGGTGACCCCCGTGGTGGGCTCAGTCCCCTCGCTCTATGTCGCAGGCGGTGGCTTCGAGTGGGACGACGACTTTCCGCTCATGCCGGTGAAGCCGTCCCTGATGGCCTCGCTGACGGGAACGCCGGCGGAGCCCGACCCAGCCGTGCCCGCCCTGGTGCCGGTGCAGAAACAGGTGCTGCCTATCCAGTTCTCCCGGTTCACTGTCTCGCCTGCCCCGGTATCCCGGTTCTCCATCACCCACGTCTCCGACTCGGACATGGACTCCATAGGAGGTGAGTCCCAGGACCCACCACCACCCCCGGGGGTCTGGAGAGCTGCTGTCGCCCGGTTCCAGCCGCGGTGGGAGCCGGGAGTGTGTGGGACACTCTGCCCTCATCCCCCGTGGGGACGGTCACGTCCTCCGAAGGGCTGGGTGTCCCACGGGAACACTGGGACCCACTCATGCCGCCTCTCCGCTCGTTGCAGGCAGCAGCGAAGACGGCGACCGGGAGTGAGCCAGCCGGGCACGCTGGTCGGGCATTGCCCCGGTACCGGCGCGGGGCGGCAGAGGACGGCGGGGCCGGGAGCGGGAGTCCGGCCGTGGGCTCCCAGACTGCGCTCTGGATTTTTTTTTTAGACAGATTTTATCGGAAGGAGCTCGTTTGCTGCTGCGAGTGGGAGCGGGGCCAGCGCGGCCCGGGGCCAGGCGGTGGGTGACGGCCGTGCGTGCGTGTGCGTGTTCAGGTGGCTGTGTGTGTGCGTGTACAAATAGTCACATATATATATATAGACATATATATATATATAAATTATAGCATTTAAAGGGTAGTGCCCTGACCTTGCTAACATTTGCAGAGTGTTCCCCCCCCCCAGTGAAGTCCCCCCGCCTTGGCTTCTTGCCCACGTGTGCTCCCTGAGCCGGTGTTTGTCCCCGCACCCCCCGTGCCACCACCCCCCCCCCTCCACCCAGTGCCGTGCGCTTGGCCTTGCACCTCACTGCCGGTGGCCCCACACGGCGGATCGGCCCCCCCACGGCTGCCCCACGGTGTTCCCGAGCGAGGGGGTCGCCGGCTGCTGCCGCCGCTCGATGTCGCCCCAAGTGCACCCGCTCCCCGAGCCGGGGCTGCCGCCGGCTCTCGTGACCCCCACATCCAGGGTGGGAAGCATAACTTGGGGGGGGGGGGGCTGGGGAGCTCCCCCCCTCCCTTGCTTTTTGGGGAACAGTCCCGGCCCGGTGAGGGACTCCGAGGGCTGGCAGGACCCCTGCCCCGCTGCGGTGGGGAGCGGCATGGGGAGGGCTGGCGGAGGGGATCCTGGCTGCCCCCCATGTGGGGTGGCCCCCCCAGGACCCGCCAACCCGACTATTTTTGTATTTAAAGAAAAGGATAAAAAAAACCCCAACAAACCCAAACGCACCCTAAAAAACAAAACTTGCTGTCGACAGAACCCACATTGATGCGATTTTAAGTTATTGCTGCCAAAGAGACGTAAGAGTCGGGGGGGGGGGGGGGGGGGGGGGGCGTGCTCGCGGTTCTTTGTTCATTTTTTTTGTTTGTTTGTTTGTTTGGTTTTTTTTTTAATTGATTTGAGGCTTAGGATAATTGTGCAATTCCAGCTTCCAGAAGGAAATGGAAGTAAGCGGAGCTGAGCGAAACCTTGAAATCAGGGCTGGTTCCTTTGGGGTCTATA
Organism: Astur gentilis; assembly: GCF_929443795.1. Classification (NCBI taxonomy): domain Eukaryota; kingdom Metazoa; phylum Chordata; class Aves; order Accipitriformes; family Accipitridae; genus Astur; species Astur gentilis. Next base: position 39,847,434 of record NC_064889.1, read on the forward strand.
GACTAAACCCTGAGGTGAGAAATGAACCCCCCCCCGCCCCACACAACCCCCATCCCGGCCCCCCCACCCCATGTCCCGCAGCCCTGGCGGTCTCCTGCCGCCCCGTGCACATGGGCACACGTACTCACGCGTGGACACACACGCACACATGCATAAACACGCAAACGCACATGCACCCACATGGGGATGAGGCTGGGGCCGGGGGTTTCTGCTCCACACCGGGGCATGGTGCTGTGGGACGAGCCCGTCCCCGGCTTGGCACAGCTCCGGCACTGCTCGGGGTCCAGCCTGGTGCCGGACCCAGGCGTTACCGTACTCGCCCAGCTTTCTCCCACCCTCACGGCCAGGCCCAGCCTGGAGCTGTGTTCCCAGCCGGGGCCCTCTCGGCGGTCCGGAGGCTGTTGTAGGGGGCAAGGGGGCTGTGCCCCCCCACCAGGCAACAGCCAGGGTCCCAAGGGGACCCCAGCTTCAGCCCCAAAATCCAGGGCAGCTTGCCTGCCCCATACCGCCTCCCCCCCACCACCCAGCTGCTGGTTGCTTCTCCCACGGCACCCAGTTGGCAAGTCACTGATGGCAATTATTGCTTTATTTAAATAAGTGTTTTATTTAAGCTCCAGCCTGGCCTGTAACATCCCCCCCCCCACCTCTCTTGCAAGCTCTTTGCTTACGCTTTGCAGCTGGGGGGGGGGGGCAGCCCTCCCCATGGTGGCTAATAGCATGGGGCACAGCACCCATCGGTGCTGGTGGGATGCTGCCTGTGCAGGAGTGGGATGCGCTGGCGGGGGGGGTGGTGGGCTGCCAGGGATGCCCCCACCCTGCTGCCACCCCTGCCCTGTGCCCCCCCACCCGCATTGTGGGGGGCTTGCTCGGCACTGCAAAGGGGGGGGGTTGTTCCTCGACCCCCAGGTGTCCCCCCACTCCTCCCTCGCACCCAGGGCGGTGGGATGCTGGTCCTGGCCCCCCACCCTCATTCCTTCCCCCCCCCAAGCCTCCCCCAGCAGCCCGGGTTTGGTCTATGGCGCCGCAGGTCCCTGCCTCTGGAGGGCAGCATGAGGACAGAGCTGTGTCTTGGATATTTTTTTTAATAGAAAGGCTATTATTACATTGTCTATTTTATCAATACGGGTCATAATTGCTGTATTTTTTATCAGTGCTGATTTCCATACAGCTCCCAGCATGTGTGTCAAATATCATCGGGCCAATAATAAAGTTTTTAAAATATCTTAAGCCGTTTCCTGCCCAGATCATTGCCCGGCACGCAGGCAGCTGCCAGCTCTTGCCCGGTGCGGGCCGGACGCTGTGCATCAGCCCGGGGCTGGGACCAGGGCTGCTCGGGATGGAGACCAGCGATGCTCCGGGGTCAGGCAGATGCCTCCAGCCAAGGAAAACACAGGGGGTGGGAAGGGTGGGGGTGGGGATTTTATTGCTCATAAATTACTTTTTCTCATAAAAAATTATTTCAGGTTACATCTTGCAGGTGCCATCAAGCCAGGAGGTGCAGCGAAGCCTCAGGGGCTGGCTGAAGCCCGGGGTGGCTGCCCCGGGGGGTCCCGGGTGGGCGGCAGCCCCCGGCACAGGGCTGGAAGAGGACAACGCCAGTCCGGTGACCAAGGGGACCCCGGGCTGTGACCCCCCCACACACCCCCCAAACCCTCTCCCCCCCACCACCCTGCACCCCAGCAAAGCCCTTCCCCTCGCCCCTGCCCTGTCTGGCCCCACATCCATCTGCTCCAGCCCTGGGAGAGGAAGAAGCAGCACATGGACCAGAGACCCAGCCAGCCCTTTCGCACAGCCAAAACCCCGGGCGGTGGCAGGAGAAGCCGCTTTTTCCTGTGGCGGAGCCGCAAAAACCATCGGAGGGGACACGGCAGCGATGAGCCATCACATCTGCCTGGGAAAGAGCCCTGCCTGCATGGAAACCCACAGGCAGCGACCCACGCGCCCAGGGCTCTCTGTGCTCGGCAAAGCACCCACTGAACAGGCTGCGGTGCGCTAGTGATTAAAAGTGCAAAATGACAAATACAACGGAAAAGGCAAAAAAAATAAACCTCTGAGGGCGCTGCCCTCCCCACGCTGCCTGGCGCGCAACCGCTCGCCCACGGGAGACATGGTTCCTGCTTGGAAAACCACTTCTCCCTGTTCCCGTAGCAGGGATGCAACCCCCGTGCTGGCTCGGGGCTAGCGGCAGCTGGGAGCTGTGGGAACAGCCCAGGAGCCTGCTTGCTCGTGGGCGCACACCCCAGCAATAAGCTTAGCAAGTGTGTGTGTGTGTATATATATATTTATCTATATCTATCTCTCTCTCTCATGCAGCCCTAGTAATAGAGGAAGAGCAAAGAGCCAAGCAAGAGGTCTGGATGGGAGAGCCTGTCTGAGGGGAGCAGGGTGCCCCTTCAACCGCTGGGCACCCCCAGGCACCTCAAGGCACACTTAAACAGAGCCCTCACCTCCAGAAGTATTTTTTTTTCCTAGCTTATATTTTACAGCAGTACCGTAATACCCTACTATACACAGAGACCTGGCGCTGCAGGAGCTCTGGGAGCGGAGCCGTCCCTGTCCCCGTCCCGGCGGGGTCTGCAGTGCCGGCACCCCGCTGCCAGCATCCCACCGCCTCCCAGCATCCCACCGCCTCCCAGCCCGGGGCAGGCAGCTGGGGTCTTGCAGGGGCCCGGGAGCTGCCTACGGCTCCCACCACCCCTTTGCCTTGCACAGGGGATCCCGGCTACCCTGCCTGTCCCAGGGGTCCCTCCCAGCCAGGCAGTGGGAGAAGCATCTCCCCTCTGCCATCATCGCTCTACCCTGTGCGAGCCCAAAGCACAGCTCGCCGCTGGAGAGCTGTTTTCCAGCCGAGGCCTTTTTCCCAACCACGGCAAGCTGCTGCTAAGCCTAGAAGCAAACCTGGCTATGGGACATGCTGGGAGTGCGTGTGGGGGGGCTGCCATCGTGCTAATTCTGCGCAGTCAAAGGACGGGCTACTCGGCGGCGGTTTAACCCTCTGCCACCGAGAGGAATAAGCTGGGTCTAGAGAAGAGAGAACTAGGGCACTAGCTTTAGCCTTTGGCTTTCGAAGCAGCAGGATTAAATAAACTCTGCCTAAAAATGGAAGTCCTGGAAAGCCGGACATGCAGCGGCGAGGAGGAGGTGGCGAGTGCCGCGCGGCACGGCAGGTGCCAGCGCTGCCGGATCAGCTGATGAGCGGAGCCGAGCGGTCGTTCGTCACCGTTGGCTTCAGCTGGACGTTGGCAAAGGGGTTTCTGCAGAGAAAGAGGAAGGCAGAGTTTAGCAGGAGGGACGGCGGCACCGGGGCCTGTGAGGACGGGGCACCGGCACGGCGAGCGACAATCTGGTGAGACCTCAGAAAGCTTTGGCTGCAGAGCCGAGGTGGCTCCGCTGGCTGCGCTGGGCACGCTTCAAGGCTAAACCCAAGCCCGAGCGGGGCGGTCAGGGAGCCCGGAGCCACCAGCCCCGTCCCCTCCACCCACCCGGGTTCAGCAGGATTTGGGAAGGGGTTAAGCTGGAGCTGCTCTGCCTTGCAGAGCCCTCGCTCATCCACTTCTCTCACAGTTAAAGCAGTGGTGGATGTACGAGATGAGCCGGCAAGGGCTGCTGCATGCTGGATGTTCTCCTACCTTGCTTTTCAGCCAGCCTAAAGCTGGGGCTGCCAAGGGGGGGGGGATGGGGACGGGGGATGGCAGGGCTGGAAAAGCTGCTCCAGCCTGGGCTCGAGCCATTCCGACGTGTGGGAGCACCCCGAGATCACCCGGCTCTGCACCTCGCTGCTATGGGGGAGCAGGGGGTTACAGCTCCTACATCCCATCTGCCAAGGGAAGCACGGGGATACCCGGGCAAGAGCAGAGCTTGCAGCTCCGTGCCGTGCTGGCTTCCTAGAGAAGCCTTTGGATAAGCCAAATGACGGAGAGGCAGAGCGTGGGGAGAGAGGAAGGGCCCACGGATGAGCTGGCTGCGCAGGAGCTCAGCTCCCGGCAAGCCGGCCTCAGCCACCCTGAGGAACGGCAACGTCCCGCAGCCAGAGCCGTGACAGCCGGGCTCAGCCGGGCTTTACCTGCCTGGGGCGTCCCCAGCGCCGTCCCGCTGCCACCGGCACTTGCCGGCTACGGGCAGGAGGTCACCCCCGTGGGGTGCAGGCAGCCACGGGGGTACTGTCAGCTGCCGGCGGTGCACGGCCCCCCTGGGCTGCCCTGAGCCCTTGGGTCTAAACCTGCTGCCCGGCCAGCCCCCAGCCCTCCCCAGGGAGCTGCACAAACCCTCGTCTTTCTGCAACAGAAGCAATGGCCACGTAACCTGCGGCAGCGAGACCCGCTTGGCCCCTGGCACTGCCACGGCCCCGCACGCCGGGTGACACGGCTGGGCCACCGGCAGGTCTTCCTCCAGCGGGGCAGGAGGAAGAGGCTCGGTCCCCTCAGCCCCCCGGGAAGGGCACTCGCTGCCTCCCCCGGCCCCTCTCCCCCGCCATCCCTCACCTCTCCAAGCAGGCTTTTGCTTCCCTCAAAAGATAAATGGCTTTTGCTTAAAAATAGGGTAATTAATTTCCCACCTAATTAATGCAGATTCTTAGATCACTTTTCCCTCCAGGATGCCAAAATAGATTCTCAGGACTGGAGGGAGAGGAAAGGTTGCTTTGATGAGTCACCAGGGCTTATTATTTAACTATTTTTGCTCTGGCAGAGAAGAGCCATTGGGACTGGAGCCCACAGCTCTGGCAGCCGCGGGAAAACCAGCTCACAGATCAAAGAGAAACAGGGAAGGGGCTCTCCTGGGCTCTGCAATACCGGCGAGGGGGGGTCTCTGCTCCTGGGACACCTCCTCCATCCCTGCCCTGGGGCCACAGCTGGGGTCGGGACGAGGAGGCTCCCGAGATGCTTCCCCAGGGCGGTCTACAAGCAAAAGAAGCTGCTCAAAAAACTTGACATTAGTGCAGATCTGCTCTGTCCCACGGGAGAGGGCTGGGGATGGCGATGCAGCGACTAGGCGCTGGTGGGACAGCAGACACCGGAGACCTACAACCAAAGAGACTGGTTATGGGGAGCAGGGCAAGCGGCAGGAGCAGGAGGAGCAGCTCAGCATCCCCGGGGAAAGCGCGGCAGCCCCAGCAGGCTGCTCGGCATGGCGGTGGTGCGAGGAGCCGTGCAGATGCAGAGCGATTACACCGGGAGCTCCCGCCACCGGCACGGGGGACAAGCGGTGACCAAGGGAGGGGACGCGCTCGGCCGGGTGCAGGGGGGAAGCAGAGCGGTGGCACCGTCCCCACGCAGCCCCACGGCTGTCACCCGCTGCCCAGCACCAGCACACCCAGGGCTCGGCCCCCCCCGAGACCGTCAACTTACTAACTACGGGCAGGGGCACCTCAAAACCTGGCCACTTCAACATCGGGGCTGCAAGGGAAAGAGAAGGCAGGTTGGAGGACACCGGGATGCGCTCCGACCCCTTGATGGGAACAGAAGGTGTTGGTTAAGGAGAGGAACCGGGCTACGAGCCAGCGGCCACCCCGGTGCAAGAGCCCACCGAGCCCGCCGGCTGCACCGCACGCAGCGCCTCCGGGCAGAGGAAGCAGGAGGAAAAAAGAAGAAAAAGGAGGAAAAGTTGTGTTTATTGAGTTGCTGGTGCTGCCCGCCGACTCCCTGCGAGGAGGGGAAGGAAGGGCATGGCCAGCCGGGCCGCCGGGAGCCACCTGCGGAGAGGAGAGGCCGGGCACGGTGGGGGCTACGGAAGGGAGGGGGGCGGCTTCCTTCCCCCCCAGCCCCGGCCATCGCCGCTTTCCCACCGCCGCCGGGCCAGGAAAGCGCAGCCGCAGCCTCGGCATGCAGCAAGCAGCAGCAGCATCATCCCCTCAAGACGCACATGGAGGAGGGACCCGGCCCTTAAACAGTTTTAGCTGCTGCCGCTCAGCAAAGCTGTTTAAAGTCTGCAGGGGCTGAGCGCAAGCAGGCAGTACCCAGGGTCTCCCACAGCTACGTAAATGCCAACGGGATGGAGAAGGGAAAAAGAAAAAGAAAAAAGGCATGGCAATGTGCAATGGGCGATGCAGGCGGCGATGGGCAGCACACAGGCACGGCAGTCGAAAAAGACACCGAGGCCCAGCTCAATGCAATAAATAAAACTTTTATTCAAACAATAACTCAGTACAGGGCACATTTCTCTCTGACTTTTAAAAAAGGTTTTTCAGCACTTTACAATCTCCATACAGGCTTTGCTAGGCTGGGTGGTTTTTTTCCCCCTCTACAGTCATTCATTCAGCATGAAATATCCTGGGTTAAAAATCTTTAGCAAAATTAGGACATCAATGCAGGAGGGTCTTGTTACAATATGCCCATAGGCAAGTATATAAAACAAAAACTTTTCTGTGTGTGTGTCTGTATTGCCAGCAATGTCCTAGTAAACAGGCAATGTAAGAGGTTTTAAAAATCACATCAGAAAAAGAAAGCGTGTACAGCTCTGCGGTGGAGACGGCCACGGGCACTGGAAGGGCTACGGCCGGGCTCAGCTGTGGGAGCGGGACCCCGAGCGCCAACCCAACGCCGGGGTGGGAGACCCCCGGGTGCTGCCGAGCCCCCCCGGCACAGCACGGGGGCTGCCTCGCTCAAGCCCGGTTTAGGGACGCGAGCACGTCCTCAGACGGCTCCGCACCAGCCCCCAGCGCTAACGTGAGGTAACAATACCTTGCTACAAAAAATATATATATATATTTATAAAACAACCAGGAGTAACCCTTCCAGGGGGGCTGCTGGCTGCGCCCACAGCCAGCAGGACCCCCAGCCGAGAAGCAGCCCTTTCCCTGGAGCGGGAGCTCTGCGCTATCCGCTTCTCCCAAAGCCACCGCGGCGGGTGGTTGGATGGAAGCGGATCAGGCCGAGGGGGGATGCGCGGGGCTGCTGCCCCCCGCGGGAACGGCATCCCGGGCACGGGCATCCCGGATGCTCGGTAACAGTACGGACACCAGAGACCATGCATATTTTGTTCCAGTCTGGGAGGTTTTGTCCAGGCTCGTGCGAGGCGGCTGGCGTGCAGCCCCAGAGGAGGGATAGTGCATCGCTAACATTCACACAGGAGTACAAAAACTAGGTCCCACTAAAGTGTAAACTGCATCCAGGCTGCTTCAAAGCGAGCACAGACCGATCGGCAGTTTCTGCTCTGAAAAGGCTTCAGAAACAAGGGCACTGTGAACACCAGGGAGGGGTGGAGAAGCACCATGGTTTCCTTGAAGATCACAAGAGTTTAAAATCCAAAAGAAGTAGAGAAAGAGAAACGAAGGGGAAAGAAAAAAAGGGGAGAAAGAAGCAGAAAGCTCTTCCAAGCAGCAAGGGGCCGCCGCTAGCCAAGGTGTCCTCACACCGTTGATACCAAACTGCCACTGCCGCTGCGGAACAAAGCACAGGAGACTGCCAGAGTGGCCGGGATCGCCGGCGCGCGCCGCGAGGCAGCCCCGTGCCCAGGAGCCCAGCTCCCCGGCGCGGTGCCACGGGGACCGGCAGCAGCACCCCCGCCGCGGTGAGCTTGACCCCCGGCCCGTCACCGCTTTGCTCGCAGCCCGTGCCTGCGGGTTTGGGGTTTAAACCCAAAAGCAAGATGGGGCAAGCTCCAAGGCAGAGGCAACGGGGACGGAGGAGCTGCTGGGTTGGAGAAGGTGCCGGGGAAAAGACCCCGAGAGCGCGCGCTCTCCGTGGCCTCGCTATCCGGGCGCAAGCCCCAGAGAGGAGGCTGGGGAGACGCGACTCTTTCTGGAAAAGCGCAAGGGGTGCGAGGTCGGGGACGGCAGGGGCTGGCCCTGGGACCCGTCCTCCCCAGGAGACGCTGGGTCCCTCCGCGCTGAGAGACGAGACCCGCACCGCGTCCCCTCCGCCACACGACCCCGTCCCAGCCGCCGCCTGTCCCCCGGGGAGCCCACGCAGGGACCCCCACGGGGACACGGCACCACGGCTTCGCCCAGAGCCAACACCAACAGTTCGCTTTCAGGTAACGCAACAGGAAGGTTCAAGTCTTACCTGCTGACGGACCTCGTCCCGTAGTCATCGAGACCCTGCGGAGAGGAGGGAAGGAAGCACGGTGAGGGGTGGGGGACGTGGGCTGTGCCCGTTCAGGTGCCGCTGGAGGGTCACACGAACAGACCAAAGTGCATCGGGACCGAGAGCCAATGCATTTGGAGAAGAAAAGGAATTATGGAGATGATTTGAAATGGGGTTTAGACAGCAGGGAGTACAGCTGCACCGCTTTCTTCGGAGCAGGACTTTATCTGGCAAGACGAGGGAAAGCAAGAGCCGGGAAAGCCCCGGTCTGCTCTGCCCAGCCCCGCTGTGGTACAGAGCTCCGGCTGCTTTCGAGATGCAAGACTCGAAAAAGGATCAAACAAGTCTGAGACACATCAGTGAAATGTTCTGTGGAAAGAGGTGTTTGTCTGTGTTAACTCCCACCAGAAACCCACAGGGTTTTGGACCATTTTCTCCTTCAGCCGGCACTGAACGGCCTTTACAGTGGGGAAGGACTGCACTGGTCCAAGGAGCAGATGGGGACCAGGCTGAGAGGACACCCCCCAAGGACACTGCTCCCTGGGTGAGGACCTGCCCTGGGATACGGCCACAGAGCAGCTCTGCTCTTCATGGCAAACACAGGACCGCTCCAGGAAGGACTGGGAGCTGCTGGTCTCCGAGCTGGCCGTGCACCAGGGATCAGAGACCCAAGTTCCCACCATCCGAGGAACGCTCCCAATCACAAAACCCCAAATCTAGCAGCAAACCCTGCTGGGAAAACCCAGCAAACAGCAAGTGGGGCCACACTTGCCCATCCTCTGCAGAGAGGACCAGACCCCGGCTGGAGCTGCCGCCTCTCTGGAGCACCCTGCCAAAGGGTCGGGTGCTGCGTGGCCACCTCTCCCCCTCCTCATCCTCTCCCCATCCGCCAGCATGTGCGAAGAGCTCCAGGGAAGCCAATGTGGCTCATCCCATCATGCTCGTTCTGCCAGGCAAGCCCTGCTACACCAGCAGCTCCTGGGTTAAACTGAAGTCATCCACACATGCATCCTCCCCAATTTGTTAACTGAGAAGCCCTGAGCTTGTTTTGGACAACTGCCCGAGCCCTGGCCGGGGTCTGCCCCAGCCTCGCACGCTCACTCCAGCGTCCTCACGGGACCGTCACCGGCTTGAATTGGCATGTGCCAGAGAAAACGCTTCCAGCTGCCTGTGAACAGCCTGTTTCTGGTGGGAGGCTCCCATAAAGTTGGCAAGTGTTGTCCTTTGGGGGTTTACGGTGCCATTTTGTGCCACTCGCTCCCCGTGCCTTGCCCGTTCCGTGCAGGCGAGCCAAACCGGCCCATCCTCCCTGTCCGCTGCTCTCCTCTCCCACTGCCTCCCTGCATCCCCGTCCCTTCTCCCCGGGAGAGACGCTCAGCAGGAGATGGGTTCTCGGACAAGGCACACGGGTCACCAGGCAAAAGCGGCCAACTACCCGTAAATCCCAAGGGAAACATTGCGTGCATTCCGACTTACAGCTGTCGACCTAGTGTAAGGCTTGTAGTGAGCGGAGGGTGGTTGGCAGAGGCCACTGGAATAGTCTTTAATTGCACAACCATAGGGCATTAGGTAGTCCTACAAACAACGAACACAAGTTGGAGAGCAGTCCTCCTGTACCCACACACCATCTACAGCACGCCAAGACTGAGAAGACGCTTTTAACACATTTCACCCTTCTGCTTTAAAACCACAGGTGGGACGGAGATGGCGCAGATACCCAGGCCACCACACGCAGGGCTCCAGCAGGGACTAACGCCCAGGGCTTTTGCTCAAGCATCTCCCATTCATAAAAAGCCCTCCCTAAAGTGGGAGAAGCCCCCGCTGCCCCGTAGGCTCACCTGGGAGAAGGCAGGTACGGCCACGCTGTACGGCCTCTGCTTGAAGGTGTTGACGCCTTGCGCCGGGAAGGCTTGGGAGGCCATGCCGTAGTCGGGCGGCGGGATGGCGATGTCGTCTTTGTCCAGCAGGTTGCCGGTGCTGCTGCTCTTCCCTTGCTGCAGGCTGGGTGGGGGGACCCGAAGCAGAGGCATCAGCACCAGCCCACCCCAGGCGGAGATGCCCAGGCTGCCCATCCACCCGCGGCAGGGGACACCGTGGCCAAAGCCCCCATGAGCCAGCGACCACCCGCCTGTGATGGGAGTTATTCCTAACGGCATGTGTCATGTCCAGGGGAAGCAGAGTATTCCCATCCCAAGCCCACAAACCTGCCCTAGGAGGGGTGCAGGGACCCACCCGGCACGGCACCCACGCGATGCTCCTACCTTGCGTGGACCCGCTCGCTGCCATCGCTGTCGAGGACCCGCGTGTAAGAGAAAGGAAACCAGCCCCTCCTGAAAGGCAAAGGCAGGGGATGAAGCCAAACCCACACTTATTTGTGGAGGATGCAGAAGAGGCTGCGCCCGGGGTGCAGCAGTTCACGGGGACAGCCACGGCACTCACATTTTTGTTTTCTCGCTCTCTCCGTAATGCCAGCCGTCCCTGGCCTCCGGCACCAGCAGCGTGATGAGGTCACCCTCCTTGAAGCTCAGGAGGGTGCTGTTATCTCCGGCAGCGTGAGAGAAAATGGCCTGCACCCTCGTCCTGCCGTTCCTCTCGAGCCCTGCGGCCATGGAGCTGGAGCGCGGCAGCGTCTTGTTTTCGGCTGGTGGGAGACAGAGGCCAACGAGTGCCCCGAGTCCTTCACCCCGCGGCCAAACCCAAGCACAAGTAGGGACAGGTCCCTAACCTTGCTTATTTTACCCCAGGTACCAATAAAACCTCCAGTGTTCGACCCCCATCTTCCCTCTTACTGAGCAGGATCCCAGGCAGGATCTGCCACTCTTGGCATCGCCCACCAGCCGTGGCAAAGGGAGCAGCCTCCCTGCATGAGATTCCTCAATATTTTCCCCCTGGAAATGCTGTCCGTTGGCTGAAACCCACCCAGCCAAAAGCCCATGGCAGAACCCAGCTCCGCTCGTTTCCCAACGCCAGATCCAGAAGCACGAGCGGCACTTGACGCCAGAGGAACGCTGCCGGTCACTGCCCTGCCACCACCAGCATCCCCGGTGACCGTGCTCACCGCGGCTGCGAACCCCCCGGCACAGCCAGCCCCACGGCACCCCGGCAGCCCCCCCAGCAGAGGAGGGGGAGGACGAAGCCTCACCTGATGCGTAGCTGTTTTTCGGTGGCACGTTTTTGCGAACTGGGAGTGTATTGGAGTAAGAGTCACTCAGCTGCTTCTGAGGCTGGGGAGGAGATAAAGATTTGGGCTGTGCTGGCTTCATCTCAGACCAGTGGTTGTACCCGTCACTGTCTGGGCCTGAGACTCCGTTCATCACCGGCATGGCCTCCTGTGCCGACATGCGCTATGGAGAGAGGAGAGGAGGGGGGGAAGACGGGGAACGTCTTCATTAGGGCATCCCAGCACAGCTCCCGCAGCGGGATGCAGCTCCAGGGAAGGTGGTTCACAGCAGACCAGAGCTTCAGCCTGATGGGTTTAGTTCCCGACCTGAGACAAACTGCTCTGGGGGGAGCAGCGGGGTCACCTCTATGGTATTTTACTGCACTACGCTGCCTTGCACCTGATAAATCCCTCCTGAGCAGTACTGCTCGGCTCAGACCCCCACATCACAGCAAAGACCCTTTTCTGAAGGGTCTTTCATCCCACAGGTCGCCCCAAGCACCTTCTCCTGCAGTTACTGGGGTACCTTGGTTCAGCCCCACAGCTCTGGGACCAGCCCGGCCAGGCGAGTCCAGCTTGTGGGTTCCCCAAACCCCCATCCTGGGAGGCCCTGCAGCCCCTGCCCCTCTGGAGTTCAGCAATCCCAGGTGGGATGGGATGGGACAGGCTGCCCATTCCCACATCAGCCATGCCGTACTCCTTCCCGCATCCCAGGGTGGTGTGTGCACGGAGCTGCCCACCCCTGCGCATCAATGACAGTCCACCAAAAGGCAACTTGCTGAGGACAACGGTGACACCGGCCCGGGCTCGTCCCTCCAGCTTTGCTCAGAAGGGCAGGACAATTTCCACCACAGAGATACTTACTCCTACAAAAGGTGCCAGCTCCGGGGGGACAGGGAGAGGTTTGGCACCAGGGATGGGGTCAGAGATGATGAGGTTGGATTTGGATGTAGACAGAGGGCTGGGCATAATGGTGCCATTGCTGCTGGCAGCCATCTGCTGCATGAGCTGTATAGCGCGGTCCGGGATCTTGTTGGGATCCGAGCAGGACTGCTGCCACAGCGGCAGCTTCTGCGTCAGCATCTCCTTCCCCTGCAACAGAGAAAAACGAGGCGTGAGGGCACAGGGGTGCAGGAAAACCACCCAGCTCTGCACCCCTCCCTGGGCAGCACTGCATGGATCCAGAGCTGGCCTGATCCTGGCCACAAGATCAATCGACTCCCCTGTGCATGGCACAGACGAGATAAAACACAGGGACTTAACACTTCCAGGCTCTGACAGCAGCTGAGCCAGGAAGGTGTCATGAAAAATGGAAAGGAGGGAAGGAAAAGGTAATTCATCTCCCCAGCTTATTCTGATATCCTGTGCGGGGCAGCTCCAGGAGCAGAGGGGCTGTAGGAAGCTGGGCAGGGTGCTGGGCTCCTTGGGGAACAGCACCGCTCGACCAAGCGGAAAAATAAAACCTGACCAAAGGCTTGGCAGGGCACAGCCTGTACTCTGTGCTGTCACCCAGGTCCTGAGGGATCAGCTTCTTGTTTAGGGCTGCTCAGCACCGATAGCCTCTGGCCCCACCGCCCTGCAGCTAAACCCCACTGGTTCCCTGCCCGTGGACAGGACCTGTAGCCATCCACTGCGGTGCTCCAAGCCAAGGAGGAAAAATAATAATAATAATAATAAAAAGATGAAGCTAAACTTGCCCTTATTCACCTAACACACCCATGCCGTGTGAGCGAGCATCTCATTGTGTGACTCTGAGGCAGATGTCCCAAACCACCCCAGGGTCGTTCCTCAGCCAAGCACCACGCAGACCCCCAGGCACCTGCCTAAACACCTCCCCGAGAAACACGCCATGAAGAGAAGTGGAGAAGAAGCTCCGGTAACCCCGACGGCCAGCTCACCCACCGGCTCACCCCACAGCAGAGGGTGACCCAACACCTCTGCGCAGCTTTGCGTCCGGTCTCATCTGGAGATGACTTGGTCCCCATGTATCAAAAAACCCCTCTAAAGCCAATTTCAAAGTCCCAGAATGTTTCCCCACTATTGGCCACTGGTTCCAGCTGAGGCGCAGCCTCGCCACCCAGACTTCGGCTGCCGCCGGCATCCTCCGGGAGCTGTAGGCAGCAGCAGGACAGCGTTTTTAGCCAGCAAGGCCCACGCCGGCTGCCAGGCTGGTGCGGGGCCGGGCACCCGCATCACACATACGCCCACCGCGCTCTGGATGAGCCACCTGCAGAGTCCCTCTTGCAGCATCACCCTCCATGTGCTGCTGCTGCAAGAAGTTTTTGGTTTCACCATGCCGCAGCCATGCTGCGGGTGCTGGCACCCTCATGCCTGCTGATCTACTCCCCCCCCTCCCAATCCCTGGGGAGGATTTTTTTCCCTCCTGTACTACAGGAGGAGTTTGCATATGCCAAGCATCGATCCGGTCTGCAGCACAGCACGAGGACAGAGCTGACTAATCCAAACTCCTTCTCCGGCTCCCCGGTGCCAAGCGCGGTAGTGACAGATGGGTGCTGTGAGCGACGGGGGGCGGCGATGGGGAACAACCAGAACAGGAGCAAAAGGCTGCGGGAGCAGCACCAGCGTTCCCAGCCCTCATCCGGATGGATTCCGCTCTGGACCAGCGCAGGGGGCTGCTGCTCCCCAGGCTGGCAGGCAGCAGCTCCAGCCCCCAGCCCAGGCAATGTGGGCTGCCTGGGAATGGGCAAGACGGGGTTTGGAGCAGCAATTTAATCTCTGGTTTAATCCCTGCCCTTGCTAAGGTCAGGGGGTAAGGCGAGGGTCAGAGTGAGCTCTGCCAGGCAGGCAGCGCTGCTCTGACTCCGAGCAGGAATATCGCTGCTTTGCATTTCTTCTGCTTTTGCAAATCACGAGCTGATGCATGAGGAACCTGACAAACCTCTGCTGGGGCAGAGCTCTCAGACCTCGGCGACCACGACATGCAGGAGAGGTGAACTCAGCCCCATCCATCTACCAGGAACTCTCCTGCGCAGGTGAAGTCGCACCACGGAGGGGCTGGCACCGCCAGACAGCAGGATGCGCCGCCAGGCTCTGCCGTCACCACCGTCACGTTGGCACTCGAGCAAACCACAGTCGGTCCCGTCCACCTCGCGGAGCCAGAAGCTGCTTTGAAATGCAGACCAGCACCCACGGGAGACGTGGCCCCTCATCAGACGAAGGGCAGCTCGGGGAGCAGCCCTGCCTCTCCCAGCCTGGGAGCACATGCATCTCCCAGGGCATCTTGTCTGTGGGTCACCCTCCTGCCTCTCTCCCTTGAGTCGCAGGGGCTGCACCAGCTCCAGCTGTCAGGATAACAGCCTGTTCCATAGGCAACGGCTCACGACAGGAGTATCCCCCCAGTGACGGGGTAGCCGGGACCTGCAGCCCAGCAGCCGCGGGAACGCGGCAGCAGAACGGCAGCTCCGGCAGGGCCGACTCACCTTGGCATGGTAGGTGATAGCACTCTTCGCTACGGCACACTGTTTCTCTACCAAGAAGCAGAACCGTCTCCTCTCTTCCGTGAGAGCTGTCTTATAGCCATCCGAGACGTAGTTTTCCAGTTCGCCTTGCTTGTTGCTGATGGCTTCGATGTACTAGAACAGAAAGAGGAACTGCCTTCACCTCTTTGCCCACCGAGCCCCTGCCCCTCGGCGTGCTGCAGGATCCTCCGGAGAGGGATCAGCGATGCGGCCACGGGGCTGGCGAGGGCGGCCAGCAGGCAGGGTGCCCGCAGGGTCTGTCGCCCCCCAGGACACGCACACGTGTGCCTGTGCAGCCCCTCCAACCCACCCTTACTCATTGAACGCCCCCTGCCACGCAGAGGCGCTGACTCAGCATGTGGGCCGGGAGCCGCGCGGGCGGCGGGACGAGCTGTACCGCGTGCTGCCGCCCTCTCACCAAACGGGCGCCCGAGCCGCGCCGAGGCAATCGCACCGGCAGAGGCCGAGGAGGGTCGCCCCGATCGCCCAGGGCTCGCAGGGACGGGCAGGGCCACGCTGCTGAGAGCCGGCGAGCCGCAGCAGGGACAGCACGTGAACCCCTCCAACACGCACAACCATCAGCAACGCTAAAACTACCGGCTTTCGGTTTGCGTTTGCCACTCAGCCGCGCGGTGAGCGGTGCAGGGGACACAGGGACGGTGCCAGGGCAGGGCAGCGTTGCCCGCTGGCACAGCACTCCCTGCCCTGCCGCAAGCAGAAAGGGGACTGTCGACACAGCCGTTCCTTGACGCCGCACGCCGGGGCTGCACAGATGCCGGGGACCCTGCCAGCGCCGGGCAGAGATGCCGCAGACGCAGCAGCGGGAGGCTCCTCCGCTGGCACAGGCTCCTGCTCTACCTACGTGACTTCTGCCAGCACGGCTGTGCCACGCGGGGCTTTGCCGGCGCCGTACAGGGCATGGAAGCGGCACACGGGGCTGGGCTGGGGTAATTCGGCCGCTCAGGCTGATGCCTGCGACGTGATCGTGACATGCAGGAGGGCTCGAGAGCAACGCCTGGGACCGCGGGGCTGCGGATCGGCCACACCATCGGCATCCCTGAGCACAGAGGGCATGAGATGTCCCCCAGCTCCCTGACCCGGCCGCTTTCTCCTCCCTCAATCCTCTTGGGATGCCCCCAGATCCTCCGCAAGGAGTTTCCACCCTCGGTGTGGCACTGGGAGAGCAGCCACCAAGCCTCTAAGGAGCATCTCTCTTGCCCATCCCTGTCCTGCCCTGCAACAGCTCCTTGGCACTGGCTCTTCCCTGGCACGGCAGCACCGCACTGAAGAGCCGCAACCAACCGTGCAGCCCAGGCGCTGCTAAACCTGTTTCAGAAAGTCTGAGCTTCCCTGAGAAAGGAATTAAACTGGAAATTCAGGGCCCAAAGCAGCTTTACTTCTTTCTTCATGTTTAACAGTTATTTTTAGCATGCTACAATATTTATTAGCAGACGCATAAAACGGAACAAACCTCAACAAAAGCAGCGAGATTAGGCGACGTCCCAGACTTCAAAGGGGGCTCATTTCAGAGCTGGAGCTCCTACTGCTGTCACCCTGCTCAGAGCACCCTCCCTCAAGAGCAAACCCTGCGCAGAGCTCACGCCGGACCCAGCAGGTTTTCGGTCTCCCCACATACACCAACACAGGTGGGGGAAAGGGGGTCGGCGAGAAATAAACAAAAACCCAGTTTGCAACCATCAACACTGCTTCAAGAAGAATTTCCCCTCCCCCCCGCAAATGAGAAAATCCAGTGCAAACATCCGCATTTAGGAATAGAAATAAATGAAGGTAACTGAGCTGATGCCACTGGGCACAGAAGCAGAAATAAAGTCGGTATTTGCATCACCCCCAAGCGAAGCTGCAGGGAGAGCTGAGCCAGATGGGGGCTGGCAGGGATATAGGGGAGGGCATCAGGAAAGCCGGCAGGCAGCGGGGCTGCGCCGGCAGCAGGCACAGAGGTGCCGGGGCCGGCATGGCACAGGGAAGAGGCGGCAGCAGCCCCGGGCACGTGCCGGCAGGCGGGAGCAGGCGGCCGTGGGAGGACGCGCTCGGCGTGAGCGGGGAAAGCATCGCTCCCCGGAGTGGGCTTGGGACAGAGACGCTGCCGGCAGCACGCCGCCTCCTCCCGGGTATTATTAGCCCCGGGAACAGCAAAGGGACAGAGCCCAGAGGCATCAGCCTGGCAACGAGGATGGGGAGCCAGGAGGGAAAGATGACCCAGCACCAGCCCGGAGAGCCCCCAGCTCCCCCAAGGGCCGGTGCCCCGACCCCTCCATCGCAGCCCTGCTATGCCCGGGACAGACCGAGCCGCACTGTCTCCACAGCTCTGCGCTACAGGCAGCTCCCAAAAAAGTTTCCTTCCCTTCTCTCCCGAGGGAAGCGGCAGGACGATGCTCCCTCTCCTGCAGAACCCCGTTTCTGGAAGGAAGCACAACCATGAGAGCACCTGAAATAGCAGGAGTGCAGGAACAAACGCGGCCCCCAACACCCTAAACTCATCCTGCTTAATTTACTAACTGGGCCATCAAGAGCGAGAAGGTGAGGAGTGAAATGAGTCCACCGCCAGCTAATTTAGTTCAGTAGCACAAGGACCATCCCACCGCGATTCAGGTTTCCCCAGGTCAGACGCAGCCATGCCCCAGGTACGGCGGGGCGGGGGGGCAAGGCTCAGC
This sequence comes from Astur gentilis, assembly GCF_929443795.1. Classification (NCBI taxonomy): domain Eukaryota; kingdom Metazoa; phylum Chordata; class Aves; order Accipitriformes; family Accipitridae; genus Astur; species Astur gentilis. The sequence continues at coordinate 39,864,766 of NC_064889.1, forward strand.
TCCAGTCCCATAAACACCATACACCGCAACACGGGAAATTCTTCCTTACCTTAGCAATGTTAGATTTTTAGTTTCAATCATGATTTAAAGACGCAAGTTAAAGCCTTATTTACATCTCTGATTTCAATCTTGTTTTGCAAGTATACTTTTAATTGTTTGCTAAAGAAAGGCTGGTCTTAATGGCTGCAGCCAGTTAGAACATGTCGATTTGCAAGCAGAGAGCCTATGCTCTAAATTTAGTATTCTCAGCGCTTTATATACTTTATGTAAATATGCTTGATGTGCCATTGATTTATTCAGAGCCTTGATTTTTACACGTTATTACATTACAAAATGGCGAGCAACACTTCTTGTTCACTAGATAGCTTTCATTTTGGATTTGCTCAAAATGACAATGGGCTTTCAAACGATGCCTGGAAAGACAATTTAAATGAAAACCTTGTTAAATATGCCAGATGCACAGGAAAAAAAGTAACACGCAAAGCACAATGCAAGATCTCACTACTGTACGCCAAGGAGAAGCACTGCCTTTAATCAGCGAGCGGCGCTTTACCTGCAGCCAGGTGCCCGTCAGCACCATCGGGCTCACGGCCGCAGGTCACATCTCCTTTCCCTGGGGATGGGGGGGGGGATCCTGCAGCCATCCTGCAATTTGAACCCCAGCCAAATGCATTTCTCAGCTTGGCACGACCTGACAACCGGCGTAAGGGCCAGGGGACGGTGCGTGCCCGCCGGCCTCGGCACGCTCGGTCTCCGTGGCTCGGCAGCATCCCCGCCAAGACCTCATTGACAAGCGCGTACCGCTCGAGTGCTGCATTTTAAATTCAGACCTCGATTTAGGTTGTCGGCTTCAAATTCAGATTTTAAGCATTGTCTAAATAAAATTCCCAGTTTCAAGGAGGGAACAAAACCCCTTCATTTGTGATCTGAGCGCCCGAGGAGGCAGGGAGCCGTCCAGGGCGGCGCTCACGGTGGTCACGGCCGTGCCAAAAGCCAGAGCACATGCCAGAGCCACCCAACAGCTCCAGAAACCTTTTCTGGGTTTCTAGGTTGGAGAGGCCTCAAATAACTCCCCCGTTCCTCCCCCCGCCTCCCGAATGCATCCACTTCAATTCACCGGGAGCCGCTGACCTAATTAGCAATGTCAGCACGCGGCGGCGCTGGGCACAGCCGGGCAAAAGGTTTGGTTTAAGATGCTGTCACGGCTCGGGAGCGGGAGCCAGAGGAGTGGGGGCTCCCGCCTGGTCCAGGGAAGCAGCAATCCTGGGAAGGGGGGGCCGGTCCCGGCTGCAGAGGTGGTGGTGGCTCAGCCAGGGGCCTGCCGGTTCAACCTGTCCCGGCTTCCCGATTCCCAGGGGAGACGAGCGATGCTGGAGCAAAGCTTGGCAATCTCCATTCAGAAGCCAGACCAAGTTACCCCGACGGGTCAGACAGTAAATTAGGAACAATAAAACATGAAAGAGGAAACAAGATGCTGAGAAGTCCCTGGCTCAAACAGCTGCTGTCATCCCCAGCACAGAAAAGCCAGGGCACACAAAGGCCCTGCTGCTTACGCTGACATCTTCCCAATGCCACTCCAAAGCTGACAGCTAGAGGTGTGTGAAGATGAAAAAGCAACCGAGAAATGTCAAGACCCGAGTTCTTTTCAAGCGCATGCTGCCATCAGTGTAGTTAGCGCAGGTGAAACAGCAACATCAATACCGAACTTCAGTCAAGCCTTTAATAACCACGCATCCTTACTGGAAAAAAATTAGTTCAAACCGTTCTATCCAAGCAAAGAACGTGCAAACCAGTTCAGGAATATGAGCCAAGGGCAATGCTAATCACCACCACGCTGAGCACGACTGCAGAAATCATCGTTACAGATCTTTATCTGCGATCAGATGCGTCTGCTGCTGCCAGTAACAGGCTGAGCAAAGGACCGGCCACAGGGACAAGAGGGAACCAACAGCAGGCAGAAGGCAGCAAGGCTGCTTTTCAGGGGTCACCAGCTAACCACAGTGGGCACAGCAAGGAGTTTTGAGACCAGAAAGCCAGTGACACTGCAGAGGAGCATGCAGCGGACATGATTGTAACCAGCACCAGGAAAGATGCCGAGCAGGGAGGGGACCGTGCCTCCGTGCTGGCTCCAAGCACCGGGCTCTCATCCCAGGGAGGGACAGGTCAGGACCAGCGGCAGAGAGCAGTGGGGAAAAGAGAGGGGAAGGGAGAGAGCTCTGCAAGCTGTGCTGGACCAATGCGGCAGGCTGAAATACCTGGAAGGAGTAAAGACCAAGAGAAGGAAGGATTTATTTAGGGAACCGCAAGGGAGAATAATTAGAAAGTAATGGGATAAAATAAGAAAGAAGTTAGGCTGATTAACAGAGGAAGAGCATCTAAGCTGTTGAATAGTCTCAAGGAGAAAGAGCTGAAACCCTACCACGGCATATAGCTAAACTGAGGAAAACAAGAAGCCTGGGGATCCTGAGCCCCGACAGCTCCTGGGGAAGGAGACAGCTTTTCCTCATTCCCAGGATTTGCTCCTTGTGTGGAAACCGGTGGACCCTGGAGCAGCCTCGGGGGAGATGCCGTCCCCTCCCGGCGCCCCCCAGCCTCCACCATCGCCCAAGTGTGTTACAGATGGAGAGGGAGGGAGGTCGGTTTGTTTAGCCAGACAGAGCGATGCCGTCTTCAAGCCCTGGGGTATCAGCAGCTCTTCCCAGCAGAGCATGGTCAGGAAGGAGACTGGAGCTCGGAAACAAGCCTAAGGTGACCTAACCTCTCTTGTAGTAAGGCAAATAAATCAACAGCTCAAACCCTCTCCTGCAGCAGAGAACGCCCATATGCAGGTCACCATGGGAGCCAAAACGCATTGCAGTGCCTTTTGCAAGGACAAAGCACCCCCGCAGAGCCGGGGGACCCCACGTTGCCACAGCCGTCCACTGTTGGATGGTGGGACAGCCGCCCTGCTCCAAGGATGCCGGTCTCCCCTTCCTCCCCCAAGAAGGGCTGTCTCCCCTCGTTACATTGCCTGCCTCACACATCTGTTCATCGGGGCATCAGCCTCATCCTTTCACTGCTCCTATAAAGCACCATCCACGCACGCATGTGATGTTACATAAAATTTACAGAGAGCAAAACAGCAGGCAAGTGCTTTCTCCAGCCAGCTGTGCAAGGGTTTTGTGATTAGCTGTTTAAAACGTTCCCCTAATACAGGGACACCCCAGATCAATGGCTCTACGCACAAGGTTTGGTACCAAAACACTCATCATCAGATATGGCCCTGACCTGTGCTGGCACAGGAACCAAGGGACCAGCTTTCCAGCAGAGGCATTTGAGGTATCTCAGCCCAGAGGAAAAGAAGTTTAAGACTTCATTTTGCATATTTGTAGCAGCTGCTTACAGATTTGTAGAGCCGGTTTCAGGAAACCACGGTTTGTGCCAGAGCCTGCAGCTCACCCGGGGTGGGAGGGATGCCGCCAGCCAGCCACGGCAGCTGAGCAAACCCACCCGGCCGCAGCCACCAGAAAGAGCAGACGGAGACTTTCCTCCTCTCGGTGCTGCCTCTTTCAAAAGCACTCACAGACCACAAAGTCTGAAAAAGCCACTTCAGCGTATGGCTCTTGTGGCACCGTGTCTGGAGAGAAGAGGTCCAGTGCCTTGCCAGAGCAAGGTGTGCTGAAACCCCACCAGCAGCCAAAGCCTCCCCAGACATGCGGCGCTATGCCCAGTGTAAGAGGGGCCAATGCCACCAACACGTGAGTTCACGGCTGATTACAGAGTAAACAGAGGCAAAAAATACCACAAGGGATGAGCTCTTCAATAAGGTCCCAAGACACAAGCAGGTAATGCCGCCGAGCTACGCGAACGCTCAGGTTGGTAATTCCCGAGCGGGGATCCCTCTCGGTCCCGACCTGGCCATGGCGAGAAGGACACTGAGACGCTGCCCACGACCAGAGCAGCTCAGCCCCCGGCCTCATGCATCTCCTACCAAGTGTTTCACAACCACTTCCCCTCCCTGCACCCGCTGACTGTATTTTCTGGGTTTGGACACACACCCTAACTCAGCTTAAAGCACGATAAAACCTGGAGAGAGTTACCTGGAACCACCGAGCTTTTACATAATTCTTCCCTATTTGACTTTTACATAAGCCCTTGTAACCTGATTTGTGCAAACTCCTTATCAGTTAGAGCTTCTTGACCTATACCTAAAATTATTTCTCCTGATGGGAATATCAAAATGAGGTTTCAATTACAAAAGTTTATAAACCCCCCGGGTTATTTGGCACAGTGGTATTTAATGCTTAAAATATTCCCCTAGGAGCAGGTGTAGGTGCAGACAGAAGACACATCTGGGCAGGAGCTGAGCTCGGCCTCCACAGCCCAGTGCGCCCGGCTCAGTAAAGCCCTGGTTTTGCAGGGGCTGGGACGAGCAGGGAGCTCCCTCTGCCCCTCTGGAGTTACTGGTGTGGCTGCTCGCCGGCACGGCCGCGCTGAAAGCCCTTTTGCCCGGGTCAGGCACAGCCTCTCACTGCAAACAGCCGGCTTCAGCTTCGCTATTTAGGATGAATTACAGTCAGCTTCGTCTCAGCCCAATGGAGAAATCCAATTGTTCGTAGTGCTAATAAGATTTGATAAATAGTTTGAACCAACGTAACTTCATTGTTGAGCTGCTGATTCAATCAAGGTCCTAAACCCATCGTGACCTTGATTTCATAGCTTGATCATAACCAGTGTTTAATGAAATTACAGCAGTTTAGCTTCCTTGGTGATTGTTTAATCTTAATATTGTTTTCATTCTTCTTCATAAAAGACGTGAAGTGAATGGAATTGGTTTATTCTCCTGGTTTTCAGCACAGGTAAAAAAAATCTCAGTAACTACATAACTAAGATGAGACATTTGAGGTAGTTAGCTGTCTCAGCTTTCATTCCTCGTGTATAACAAAAGGTCTGGACTGATTCATAAGGAATAAAAAGCCTGGCTTTACTGCGACATTCAGCAGTAACAACCCACAACCACAGCATCTCCCTTGACCATGACAGACAAAGCTTTGGAGGTGGAAAATCACTCCTGCAGCCTAATTACACTTTGAGCTGCTTTTAAGCTACGCAAGTTGTCTTTACTGCAAACCACAAGGTGTTTCAAATCCTCAACCATTTTAATTCTGTGATGCCTGTCCTCATCTATTAAACTCCACAAAACAAGCAGAAGAGACAGTGGCCAGATGATGTGGGACTTGCAGACAACCCTGGATCAGCTCTCTCCATGCAACAAGTGGCTGACACAGCTCAGGAGACGCCTCCCTGCAAAGCGTCCATGAACATCGCACCGCTGCCTTATCCCGAGCAGAACTCCTCAAGCCCCATGTGCCCAAAGCTACTGCTCACCAGCCACAAGATCATCAGCTATGTGCAGTGCCTGCTGAATATCAGCATTTATTTCTGCTTTAGGAAGGGGGAAAATCTGAACTGAAGAGTCACAGGTGAGATGTTTGGGCTGTTTTACCGGGCTTTCTGATCAATCTAGCAGAGGATGGAGCCTGAGCCATGCTGGTACCCTGGCCCAGGTGAGGGCTGTCCTCTGCCACCCAGCAAACCAGAGCCCAAACAGCCCCAAATCTCCTCTCATCTCGGCAGAACAAGACGATGTTACAGAAACCACATCCTGAAGCTCGCCGAAGGAGGACAGCACTGCCTCTCCCACCGCACTCGTCTCGCCCACCCATCTCACTTGCAGCCGATGACAAGATGTGGTCACTCCACATGTGTTGAAAAGGCAGAAAGGAGCAGTTTTGCTTCCCATAGCATTAAATATGAAGAGAGATGATGACAGAGCATCAGACTCCCGGCTGCCGACGGCTACAGTAGCTTAAGTGGATGAGTCTTCAAAAGAAGAGCAAGATGTTATTGCTTTATTGAAGGAGATGACTGATGCAGCTACCAGGACGTTTCCATCAACAGCAGCTTCTCCCATTATGAGGGAAGTAATCTGCAACAGCCCATTAGAAGAGCTCCATCCAGCTGTTGTCTGATCCGTCTGCGGTCCCCAGGCACCAGCCTAATGAAGTCTTCAGCTTCCCCCCAGCATCACGAGGTACCTTCAGCAGCCTCCTCGGAGGTCACTGGGGGTTTTACAAGCCGGCCGCAGGGGTGGCTCTGGGCCAGCTAAACAAACCAAACTGCATGCAGCAGCTCCCCAGGGAAAACTGCGTGGTTCTCCATTTTAAACCAGTTTAGAAAGTTTTTTTTTTGTGGAGCAAAGGCCCACGGTGCGACACCAGCAGCTCTGCTGATGCTCCTGGTTCACTAAGCCTGGCTTCACTAAGCCCCACACAAGGCTCAGGCTGGTACCAACACTTGCATAGCTCTAGGCTGGACCCACCCTTGCAGCAATCCCCCTGCCCTCTGACGCCCAGGCAATGGTAAAAAGAGCATCAAAGTTGGCCCAAAATACCCTCTGTTTCTGTTGAAAGGGAATACCAGGACCAAAGCCAACAGAGAACAGAGGGAAAACTGCCCTCTTGGCTGAATTCAGCCATTTAACTCCATATTTTGATCTAGGGGGAAAAAAAAGAAGTAAGCAGTTGAGCAGTCTCATAGCTCTTTAAGCTCAAAAGCCATCATAAGGCTTTTTCAGAGATAAGCGCTTCCTAAATACTTACTGCTGAAAGATTAAGAGAATGAAAGCCTGATCCTGTTTCCCTGCCCAAAGCGGCCGCGCTAACAGGACTACCCCATCGCCGCCACATCACAGCAGGAGGATCAAACCATCGCTCTCTCCCAGCTATATAAACCGATCACCGGGCTGGATTTTCTCCTCCTCCGACTCTGGGTGTGGGATGGAGATCCCTGCATGGCAGCAGCCCGGGGGGGGTTAGGCAGGAGAGGGCTGGCTCTGGCACCAATTTCGCCCTGTTGTCCCTATCAGCAGCTTTTGCAGGTGGGGGATAACAAAGCAGGTTTAATCCCCGAGTTTCCCCACGCCGAGCCTCGTTGCCTAACAGGGTTTTTCTTGCTCAGCAGGAATTTCAGAGCAAGGGCTTGCGGAGATGCCACCGCTCAGAAGTGGTTTAGGCTGCTCAGCTCTCAAGAACGCGCCAGACCCGGCCTCAACGGGCAGGACACCCGACTGGGGCTGCATCGACACCTTCCAGCGACGCTCCGGCCAGCCGTGCCTCCTGCAAGCAGCTCAGCACGGTCTAGGGAGATGGGGGCTGCAAACGAGCACGAGCTCAGGGCATCGCACTCCGGCTCAGCATGGGAGCTGCACGCCAAGCCGGGGTGGATGACTACGGGTACGTTTTTCTCTTTCAGTGCTTATTCTGATTCATGCCACCGAGAGAATGACTGATTTCCCAAATTTTAGTGCAATTAAGAATGTCACTTCCCCAGCACAACCTTCACGGTAACGATCTGCCGATTACTTTAAATGCCACCCCGTACACAGCCCTGGGGAGTGAAGTGCCACCGACATTTGGATCCCCTTCAGCAGACACGGATCATTTTGACACGTTACCAGCCCATGGTATCCAAAGTAACAGATCCTGGTCCCAACATTATGCATACTCTCATGCCTCAGAAACAAGACTAGGTAATTTCTGGCTTCAAGGGTCATCTTCCCCTTTTCAAGGTACTACCCAAAGTACTACTAGTGCTGCAATCATTCAACAGCCTTAACTCGAGTAGCAGCAGGTTACCATTGCCTTAACTCAGGCAGAGCATTAACTCGAGTAGCAGCATGAGGACCTTCAGGCAGAGCAGATTTGCAGGTAGGTGCATCAATTATTCGTTAAAGTTTGCCATGTTCAGCCATGGTCCAGGCAAAACTCGAACCAAAGGTTGCAGACTTCAGAAGACACAAAACTCCTGCTGCGAACGCATCGGTAACAGTGTGCCACAGCCCGCCGGCACGTCCTGCTCACGGTCCCGGCTCAGCCGGCACCAGCCAGGGATGCTCCCTGGATGCTCTTCAGTGAAATTGTGACCCCAACTCCCTCCCTGTAGGCAATCCCAACACCTCAGCCTCCGACACGTGCCCACCCTGCAGCACAAACCATCCAGGTGGGTGCCATGAGGGACCCCAGCCCCGCGCAGCCAGGACCCGATTAGCAAACGGCGCGTGGTCGGCGAGGGAGCCCACACCGCGATCACACCACGGTGATTCACCGCAGCCGCCCCCGGCCCGCGCCGCCGCCCCAGCAGGCTGGGGGAAGGGGCACCCCGGCAGCAGGCACAGAAAATATTTAAGCAAAACACCATGCAGGGGAAGATGGATCTGGGCACAACAGAAGTTAATGATCTTTTTGGGTTCATTCATTAAGCAAAAAAAAAAAAAAAAAAAAAAATAAAAAGCACCAGGAGCAGGGGACTGAGCGGGGTTAGTCACCACCACACCTCCCGGCACAACATCTGCCGTAAGCAGAGCTCACAGCCTCCCCCTCTGCGCCGTCCTCCCCCGGGGTGGCCATGAGACCAACCCGCTCCCATCACAGGCTGCCGCCCCCTCCCTATCCACACTTCCCACACCCCACCACGCTCCCGTTCCTCTAAAGAAAACAGCAAGCCTTTATCAAAAGGCTTGCAAGAGCCGGGCCACCTCTAGCACGTGGAACCAAGCATCCGCTGCCCGGCACGGGATGCTCGTCCCCCCGCGCTGCGCCCGGGGTCCTACCTGCAGCTCCTTGTCAGAGTATTTCTGGGGGTTTTTGCTGCCTTGGCTCTTCTTCCGAAGTTTCTTCAGCTCTGCCTGGCACTTGTCGAGTGAGTCCCCCTTGCTCCTTTGCTCCGTCTGGTATTTTTTCAGCGCAGCCTGGATGCGACAGGAGAAAGCTCTGAGCAGCCAAAGCCGAATCCCTGCCTCGGCCGCAGCCCCTGCTGTCGAGGGGTGGCAGAAGCAAGCAAACCCCCCCGGCCTTTGGGAGAAGCAGGTTCCCCACGGCCTGGAGAGCAAACAGGGGCTGCAATAGTCTGACATTGGGGAAAAAATGCTGTTCTGCACGTGGGGATGCGTGTGATGGTCGGGGACCCATCTGCAACCAGGGGCACGAGCAGTGTCTGGGCACAACCGTGCCCAAGTGGGGAGCCGGGCAGCAGGAATGGGAAACGCGGAGATGCCCGAGCCAATGTTCGTGCTGCCGGACTACACGAGTCCGTAACTCACACTCAGGTACCGGGAGTCCAGCTCCACCTTCTGCTCCAGCTGCGTCAGGAGCTCGTTGTGGAAGGACTTGAGCTGCAGGCAGAAAGAAAAAACATGGTTCCCTGGTGAGGGCTGGCAAACCCTGCCCCGGGAGCACTGGATGGAACTGGGGAGCACTGGGGCAGGCAGGGGAGGGGGTCTGTACAGAGCGGAGGCTGACAGCAGCAAGGGACAGACAGACGCTCAGAAGAGGACCCAGCAGAAGCGGATGCCCAAGGAGACCAGACCCTTTGCAGCTCAGCAAATCCACTTCAGAGGGGCTGGTGTCACCCAGACAAGACACGAAAAACCATTTTGCTCGGCTGCAACATCAGCAGAGCCCGTGGCCAGGCAGAGAGCCCAGCATGCTCGGGCTGGGGCACTCACCATCTCCTCCAGCTGGTTCTGGATCTGCCTGTGGACTTCTGCCATCTGGAAGAGCACGTCTCCTGCAAAGACAAGACATGGGGAGGGGGCTTGAGGCACCGAGCTTGGGGGGGGACACCCCATGGCTGGGGCAGGTGGCACCCCACCAGCAGGGAGGGGTCTGCAGCCAGACCCATGGGTGGTCCTGGAGTATCCCTGGTGCCCATCTTCGGGGAGCTGTAGGCGAGCAGATCTTCCTCCGAGACACTTGGACAAACACGCACGCCTTGTGTAGCATGAAGGGAAACAAGGACAAGCAGCAGCGGGACCCCAGCACCCAGGGGCAGCCCTGCCCGCAACCCACTCTGCCGTCGGCCACCCCAGCCCTTAGCCTGGCCACAGGGATGGGACAAAGGAGCCAGAGACGATGGGACCAGGAAAGGCCCCTCATCTTGACCTGATTCACAGTCCAGATATTGAAGGGAGCAGGTGGAGATGAGAGACGCTGCACTAGTAACAGAGATGGGAATTTAAACAGCACAGTTACAGCCAGGAGCTTCACCCAGTGCTCTCCCAGCTGTGTGTACAGCCCAAAGCCAAGCACAGGGCGCTTGCATCCCTCGCCCCTAGCAGTGGGGCAGTGGAAAGACACAGCCCTGGGACTCAGTCCAGAACACGCAGCTGCAGACGGAGCTAAGCCCTAGGTCGGTATTTGCCTCAAAACCACTGGGCCAGTTCAACCTTGGCGATGGAGCCAGGCACGGGCAGCCCTGCCCTGGGCAGGCGAGCTGGGCAGCGAGGGCAGAGCCGTGGCACGCAGCCGCTGCAAACGCCGCAGGTCAGTCCCAAGAACAGCTGCCCACAGCCAAAGGATCCCAGCTCTGCATTTTCTCTTCCTTTAATTCTTCTTTTCAAACGCAGAATTCATCGAGCCACACACCCACGGTGCTTTTCCTGGGAGGAAGGGCAGTGTCCTGCCTCAGCAAAAGCCCCAGCGTGGCTGGAGCCAGACACACACGTGGGAGCTGCAGGAGCGTCTTCTAGGAGAGGAGCCAGCGTTACCGCTCGACTAAAAGCATCGTCTCTGGACCGGAGCAAGCTTTCAGGGAGAGCCGAGCTCTGTCAGCTATTTATAAGGGCTGAGTTAAGAAGCTCTTACTTCCAGCATGGTGGGTCACAGCTTCCCAGGAGGCTTTCAGCCTACATGGAACTGTTCGTAAACTGAAAGCCATGAGCCGTGTGTCTCTGAGCTGCTCCTGTCTCAGGACTCAGCCCTGGCAGGTCGCACGGCCAGTGGTGGCTGGGAGCCCCCCTGAAAACCCACAAGGGCTCTCCAAAGGGGAGCAGCATCCCTCATCCCATCCCAGAAAAAGCAGAGCAGTGCCTGGGGTAACTCAAAGCCCCAAATGTACAGCCCATAAAAACATACCTGGAGTTTTAAGTGACAAAACAGCAACTCCAGGGATGGGAAATGCAATGGGAAGGGGAGACCAGCCCTGGAGCCCCAGGACAACGTCTGGGAGGAGATGGTGCAATGCTCCCAGGGCTGCCCAAGGTGGAGGTGGTGGCTCCTGGCAAGGATGAACCTGGGAACCCACCGGGGATCTGGGGGTGAGCAGCCACAGCACTAATCCCACCCGGTGGTGGGTCCCCCTTCCCCGGCGTGCCTGGCCCCCCCAGCAGCCAAGGCATGCACAGCCCTGGTTTGCTTCTACAAGGGGCTGCTCACTCCTGGCCTGCTCCAGCAAGAGCCCGGCCCTGGCAGCAAACGCTGTGGTTTTGGTGTATTTAGAGAGTGCAGGAAAACGCAAATCCTCCGTGGAGGACAGGTCCCTCCTGGGCTCCAGGACAACCGCATTCTCTGTACATGGAGCCAAACCTTAGCAACAGTGGGACTGGGATGAGCCCAACCAGCATCTCACCAGTACGAGGGAACCATTGGGACCCTCATTCAGCACAAAACCAGATGGCATACACTGGGCCAGCCGCAGCCCACCGCTCAGTCAGCCCAGCCCTGGCCCACCACGTGCCCGGGCACGCGGGCCGTATGCCAGCCAAGTGTCAACACGACCAGCCGATCGGGAACAACCTGGCCAAACAGTTCTTTGCTCTTGTGGCTGAAGCAATTTGTACTTTGCACGATACACCGTGTCTCAAAACCTTCTGCAAATATTAAAGTCTGATCCCTTTTTGTCCTTGGCAGGCACCAGCCCCCTCCGTCGCGGGTCGATCCGGTATCAGAACCGGCTGCGGCACCAGCCAGCACCAACTGGCACCAGGGACACCGTCCCTCCGTGCCCTCCGCTCAGCTCCTCAAGAGAGCAACGATGCACAAAGCATCCCGCAAAGCGAAGAGGTGACCAGATGGTGTGGCTGCAGCTCCGCTCCTTCACCGGGAGGAAACCGCGCGCCGAGATTTCCGCAGCCACCGCGGCCAGCTGTAACTTTTACGGCAGCTTCGCAAGGTGCTGAACAAAGCGGAGCAGCCCCCGGCGCTCACACCGAGCGGGCAGCCGGCCGTGGCAATTACGCACATCTGCGGTGAAGAGGTTCATGCATGAACAGGGAGGTCCGGGCGAGGGGTCACCACCACGAGACTGCCAGGAAATTGCTCTCCGGTTGGGCTGCGACAGCTCAATCATGGGAAGTGCACAAATTCCCACTGCAAGAAGGCAATGACGTAACGCCGTCGCTCGGCTGAGACTGCTTTTTTCAAGAGTATATCAATGCAAGGGTGGCTCGCTTATTATTTCCAAGGCTCGCGCCACCCCCTCTCCCTTTCGCTTCCCGTTTGGCTGGAGTGGAAACCCCAGCTGAGAAAGCTGATGCAGGGCTGGCCAAGGGCTTTCTGGCCACTGCTGCTGAGCTCCCAACCCACCCAAAGAGCAGGGACCAGGACGCTCCGAAATAATACACATATCCCCAAATCTAGCACTGGGTACACCCAGCCGCCTGCACTGGGACAACAGGGCTCTACACCCACCCACCACATTCCTCACCCAGGGAATGAACCTGTTCCCAGCAGCCGGGGAGGTGCATCTCTCAACAGATACACATCTTTTCGTTTAGACTTTCTCCTCCACCACCACCCCCTTGGCTCTTATCGCAGCGAGAGCACAGGGCGTTTCAGCCCCACATCAAAGCAACCAGCGGTGCGGAGCCCTTCCCACCCAGCACAGCATCCCTGTTGCAAGATGCTCCGTGTCCCAGCCCGGGCGAGAGGACATTGCCATTCCCACCCCCCCCCGGCAGCAGGCTACCCTGCCAGAGCTGGTTTTGCGGCACCTTTACCAGCGGTGCGGTGCGGCGCAGCCAGCACCAAGAGCGGCTCAAGTTGAGCAGGGTGCTGGAGCCGGCGCGGTGCAGGAAGGCGGCTGGATGCCTGCCCGGCGTTGGGCTGCGTGGAGGACCAAGAGCTTCCTCTGGAGCCTCTCTCAGGGCTGAGACAGCCCAACCGGCTCCGAAGGAATCTGCTCCAGCCTTCCCATGGCCGCCACCGTCGCTGGGCAGTGGCAGGATTTGAACTAAACCCCCTGAACAGCAGCTGCAGCGCTGTGTGAATTCATGTATAGCACCTCGGACACCCCGATACCTCCGCACCGCGAGCTGCTTCACCACCGCAAAAAGAGCTACAGACCTTGTTAGACATTAACTGACATTTTACCCTGAAACCGCGCAGGCTAACCCAGCGTGGCAGCAGGGAAGAAGTTAAACTGTGACTAAGAGATACCACAGTAGTTGGAAAGCCTAAATATTTCAAACCCTGGCTCAGAAGAGGATATGCGGCATTGTGCTGACGGTAGATACCGCAAGGCGTTAGCAGAACTCGGCGGCAGGGCCGGGACCACGGCACACGCCCCGGCAGCAGCACGGCTGCCCACGCCACGGGCATTTTGCATCACCTACCAGTGGTGTTTGTAAGTTAAACACGGTAATTACCGCTGCGCAGCAGGGCAGAGAACAGGGCAAGAGCTTGGGTCACAGTGTAAATTGTACACAGAGCACCAGCACCGTACTAGCCTTGCTGCCAAAACGCACATCCTATAGGTCAAGAAACCCAAGGTGAAGAGCCTCGCCTAAGCCCAGAGGCAAAAATAAAGATGGGGAAGGGTAGGACTGCAGAGCAAGGGCTTCACCTGCCCACGGCGGGCTCTCACACCTTTCTGCAGGCTGCAAAGCACAAACGGGCAAGGAGGAGTTGCTATTTACGTCGGTCTGACTCACAGTATCGTTCTGGGAGAACTATAGGGGCTATTGTGGGCCCTTCCCTACCACACCCAGCCAGGAACAGGCAAACAGGTTGTTCCACATCCCTCCCGTTGCTATCGGCACAGCGAGCCCCGCACAGGAGCCAGCTGCCCCTCCAGAAGGCAGAGCAGTAGGAACCCATCTCACAGGGTTTTGCTTTTGAGTTTTCAGAGCCGAAGGATTTTTTTCCACACACACCCCCCCCGCCTCGGGCTAGATACGAGTCATTTTTAATAAAAATACAAAACAATGCATGGGCGAAGGAGCCAAACTGCTCCAAGCCAGAACATGTTGGTGCTTGTGCAGGGCTGAAGCAGCCCAGCCTGTCCTGCAAGAGCAGCGGGAGCCGGTGGCCACCAGCTCCTGCTGCCGCTGGCATCAGCCCAGCAGCAAGAGATGCTTTGACAAGCAAACAGCACTGCACCCTTGCCAGCATCGCTCCTTGCTCCTGTGACACAGAGGACGCAGCACTGTTGGCATCGCTCACCATCAAGATCACTTGCTCTGGAGATTCAGATTGCAAATAAAGAGTGTGAAAGGATGGAACGGGGAGTCCAGGGGCTCAGCTCCTCCACTATTTGACATTGTGCTGAGCTTCTCCCTGTTGCTTTTTGTTAAGGGAGACCAGGAAAGGCAATTGTGCTGTCAAGGGAAGTAACCAAGCTGGCAGAAAAGGAGTATTAGCTTGTTAATGAAAAAAAGCAACAGACAGTAACAGGGCAAATTGTTTGAGCTCCTGAAGCCTAAGAGGGGGAAAAAAAATAAATCTGCTTTTCAATGGCTGGTTAAATGCTGTCAGCCGAATCCTTTGATGCCAAGCAAGCATTTGAACCCAGGGAGGGGATGTGCCGGTGCCAGCACATTCCCAGGGCAGGCGGAGATGCGAAAGCACAGGGTGCCTGGAGGAGAGGGGGCCAGGAGGTCCCCGCACCAGGCACTGCTCCGACACAGGCACCCATTTCACTCCTCGCAGACTCCGCTGAGCAAAAGTACCTGCTGGACAGGAGAGCTCCATTGGTTTGGGTTTTTTTTTTGGAGGCGGGGAGCGGGGTAGAGAGCATCAGCCTTGTGCACATTATTAACAAAGCATTGCTTCAGGGTGAAATCCTGCCCCCCGCCCCCCCCGCACTTGGCAGAGCGGGGCTCTCAGCCCAGCAGTTACCAGTTCCCCTTTCAGCGCTGCATGCCACCCAGTTTCACACCTTCTGGTTTCCACCAGCAGCGAGCAGTGGCCGTCCCCCCCCCCCCCAGCTCCTGCGGTCACAGCCCAACCCTGCTGCCGCACGGCTGCCTCCCCCCATCCCGTAAACACAGCCTGGCACTAACTCTGCTTGCGCATCATGTCATGTGCTGAAGATCTGATCGAGCCAGATTTAAGGCAGAAGTGTGCTGCTGAAAACTTCTGCAATCTTTTTTTTCTCTTCCCTCACATTAATGTCTCTTGATCCAAGTTCAAAGACACAGCACAAGCCACAGACAAGCCCTCAAGCCAGAGAGAAGCGCTTTGCAGCCCAACACCTCATCCAGACAAGAAGGCTCTGACTTAATCAGCGCTGACATTCGATTGCAAGACAACTTGGGGGAAGATCCGTGTGTGTGCAGTGGGAAGGATACGAGTGTGGGGAAACAATCGGCTTCTGCACACTGACTCATCTATTTCCTCTTCAAAAGGGTTTCACTTATCACAGCCCCAAAGGATGGTACCGATTTGTTGATGTTATATTAGCGACTCATCAGCATTATAATGATCAGCTCTGTTTGCAGCTTCTGCTTCAACCCAGCTTGGCAAAGCTTAAGACAGTTTTTTATTTATTTATCGAGAGACTAGGTAAAGAGAAAAGCAAAAGCTTCCCAAGGCACCCTGACTCAGGCAAGTTCAATGACACGCTTCTAGTAATTGGCTCCCTCAGGCTGAGCAGTTGCCATCGACACTTTTTACCAGAGACAGATTAGGGACCTGGGTGACCTGTGATGCCCCACGCTTCCCAACAGCCACTCCCAGATGTGAACCGATCATGTACCTGTATCATGATGTACAGACCAGCGAGTCCCTAGCGCCCAACTGCTCTGGCAGCAGCTATATTGGTGGCACAGGATCAATTAGCACAGGAGAACACGACTGCACAGACCTCACATTCACCAGCCCAGAACCACCCGGCTCGGACCCGCACAAACAGATCCGTCCTGCAAGCCAGTGGTCCCAGGAGGGGAAGCAAACACCTCCAGGACCCAGGGCTGGCCACAAAACAAGCTGCACCCCCTCCTAAAATCTGCCAAGCTCAGGGCATCGCCGATGGATGGCAGAAACCAGCCCACGGACACACTCGCGTAGACCCTCCATCCCTCCCGAAAGGATGGAGCATCCCTGCGGGAGCTCATCCCAGGCTCAGTGCCCGCAGCAGGTAGGCATCCCTGGAAGATGTCGCTGCTGAAGGTGAAACCCAAACGTTACACACAGCTGCTACGCGTTAGAAACTCCAGCCAGGCAACATGCTCTTCGCAGATGCTCATTTAACAACCCTCCACCATTACTTACCCAAACACAGGTTGGTGAGAACAAGCCTACTGCTATGGCAGTCTGCCTTCCATCAGATGATTTGAAGCCAGTGAAAAGGCAATGCAGGCAGCAGAAGAGTCCCTTTCTGAGGCAGGCAGCAGTTTTTAAGAGGTCTTTCTTGTGTTTCTGCACCCTTACCAAGCCCATTCCTACCAGTTCCTTCCCCAAGTGATCTACACAGCTTGGAAGCCAAATCCTGAATTTCTGAAACAGTTTCTCCAGCAAATTAGGCTTTTTTACAGAATCGCAGGTGGAAATGCAGGTCCAGAGCACCCATTCTTCCACCAGCGCAAAGTTGCTACCCACAAGCCATTAAGTACATCGCCAAGTCCAATTTTAAAAGGATCGAGCAACAAGATTACTGCTGCTCTCCCACCCAGGAGCTCACTGCAGGGACACCAAGTCACCCATCACAGGCAAATACTTTCGTCAGTTCAGCTTTGGTTTTTTTCTGGGCACTGCTCTGGCAGGTCCCCAGCAGACATCGGGCACCACGGCCACCACCAGCTCCGCTGGTCCCCGCTCACACGCTGAACGCTGCGCCGACCCTTGACATTCACGGTATCTATATCTGCATCTCCGCTGCTGCAGGAAGCATCTACCCAAAACAACTGCAAATCCAATTAACAGACTAACACATCTCCCCAGAGGATTCAGTGCAGCACAAAGCCTCTGAACTACGCCACTGCGAGCCGGGCCAGGAGCTTCCCTGAGGAGCTGCAGGGAAGACCAAGAGGCTGAACTTGCCAGGGCAGCCATGGGCATCCCACCAGGCTGGTCTGCTCCTCACCAGGAGCTGCCACCTCGGCTGTCCCACCAGGGCACAAGCTGGTGGCACCCTGGCTCCACGGCAACGTCACGGACAGGACCAGGCTCTGCGTCCAGCTCCGACGGCAGAACCCCTTCTCGGTGCACAGCATGCCCGGTGGAGATGGCTCAACCCCGCATCCCTCTGTGATGCTCATCAGTGGTTTAAAAGTTGTACGGAGATGGTTTAAAATTCTTCAAGCCCAGCATCCTCCACTGACACCAAACAGCTCCACAGCAAACGACTGGACCACGACGGTGCTACTGGTCCTGATTTAATCGTGCAAATTGTCTGTCAGAAAGCCATTACCTACCAGAGGCTCGTTTCAGCTCAACAGTGATCAACTAATTACTGCACGTCTTGCCCTTTCATAGCACCGTGCTTCAGCCAGAGCAGCTTTCACTAAATCAAGAGGACCTTTGACAAAACCAACCGCTAAGCAAAATCCACCTCCAGCACCAGAGGAGTTTCCTGCAGGTGCCGTTCAGCCCCAGCATCCCGGCACATTCCCAGCCTGGTGGGAACTGCTTCTGGCTCCGCTCACCGGGCAAGTACTTCCCTCGGGAAGAAAAATCCCCTTCCCATGACTTTGGCATGGCCTAGTTTTCAAGGGGGACAAAAGAAACAACATTTTGAGTCGCATCCAAGGGACCTAAGCAGGAGCCGGACAAGGGCCAAAGTCACCCGAGCACTTGCACGTGTGAGACTGGAGCTCCTCAGAAGTGTCTACAAAGCGTTCCCAGATCAAGCCTGGAACAAACCTTCACTGAGCAGACACGCAATGTTCATGCTCTTCACACCAGCTTCTCAGCTTCCCAAAAGCCATGGCAGCAACCACCGAAGATGTGAAAAATAGCATCAGGAACCCCTCTCAAAGAGGAACTGTGGGGATGGGTCTAATCCTCCAAGTGCCTGAAACTGGGCAGCAGCCCAGAGAGCAGAGCAGGGAGGGGAGAAGCTTTCCTGCCACCCCTCCAGCTCCCGGGAATGCCACGGCAATGGGGTTCAGAGGTACACCCCTGCCAGACACTTGCACCTGAAAACTCAAGCCACAGAGCCGATTACAGCTCAAGTACTTTATTACCACTAAGTTTTCCATTACCACACGGGATTATCCTGTCTACACACAATTGCTAAAATCTGATGGAGAATTTACAAAAAAATGTCAAGTGCTAAGCAGCTGGTGAGCAGAGACCTAAGCTTGGGGGTAGCATTATTAGGTTGCTAACTCTTTTCAGCAAGACAAACATGCAGCATCACTACTATCACAGGGACGTGTTTTTAAACAAGCCAGCACCGAGCAGAATGGACCACTCTGGCTTGCTGCACCAGACAGCCGGCATGGCTGCACACAGCCGGGGACCGGCCACTGACGGGCAGTTTTCCAGTGTCCAACTTAAAGAGCAGCTCCTTGGAGTCACAAGTACTATCAGAGAGATGACAACAGCAAAACTCGGCCAGTTTTGAGCACTGACTGACAGAGCCGCAGCAGCTCTCCCGGCACAGGGCAGCCTCTGAGCGTTCACCCAGCTCCCCGGGGTGCTGCAAACCTGCCCGGAGCTCCCGGTCCCCATCCACGCTGTGTCACCCGGGGGGGTGCAGAGCCCCTGCAGCCACCCCAGCATCACTGCAGCACAGGCAGGAGAGCTAGGGAAAAAGATGTGGCTGCCTTCGTCGCCTTTTAGACACAGGATGTGTGTATTATGGTTTTTTTGACACCTCCTGTCCCAGAAATAGCATCAGAAAAGTATCCACATTCAGAAAAGAAAGGGTTAAGGAGGGGTAAAAAAATAATAATCTCGGATTCTTTTCCATGGAGGCTGGAAACAGATGGAAGCTCAGCCCCAACCAGAACATCCCAGAGTCCTGCCTGACCTCTTGGAGCAGCTTTCCCTGTGCTGTTGGCCATGGAGCAAACCACCCGCACAGGGAGGGAGCAGCAGGAGCACAACATTAATGCAAGCGGCAGTTATGAACATCCCCATTTGCTGCAGCTTCTAGTAAGGAATGAAATAACCCAGACCCCAGAGCTCCTTTCCGGCACTATCAGTAATCACAGCACAAGAACCGATAAGGTAAAGGTGTTCCCAGGAAAAGCCGTACCTTTGGTGAGCACAGCCCCGATCTAAAAGATTTTTCAGCCCCTGTTTATACATCCCGCTGGGAGGGGGTTGTGTCCCCAGCTGTTATCAGCTCCAGTAAACAGCAGCCAGAAATTTTATCTTAACTTTCTTCTGCATGGAGCAGCTGCCACAATAAATATCAGCAAGATCAACAAAGCAAGAGGTCCGAGGAGCAGCTGCTCGTCACAGCTCTGGGCTGAGCAGGAGCTGCCAGGATCCTCCCTCAGATGCACTCACACCAAGAGCAGAAGGCACAGTAATTCAGAAAGATTTTAAACCGACCCCAAAAAACTCAAGCCACACACCAAGTGCCTATCGGGAGCCCACGGGAGGGCACTAAGGATGCTTGCTGTCAAACCGCTGTCCTTAGGCGAGGAAGCAGGACCACCAGAAGACACCAAAGCCAGGTTTTAAGTGTGAGCAAAGCCTGGAGCTGCTCAGAAGGGGAGGCAGGGTTTGTGATCCCCAGGCTCCTGCCCTTGCCCGGCTGAGCTGCCTCTGATAAAGCTTTCCCAAGCTTTGACTCCCAGGAGGACAGAGCTGCTTCGTCTTTCACCCCCAAAGAGGCAGTAGAGAAAGCCCTCGGACAGTAAGGTCTGCACAGCCCTTACAATCTCAGTCGCTGCATGCATCACGCACAAGGCTCTTGTTTTATTTATTAAACAGAAACAGACTGCTAGAGGCAGCTTTAATCCAAGCGATAGAATCGGTTTCCATAGACACTTACTGCTTCCCCATCAGAATTCAGGCGCAGGCAGCGAGCTGTGCGCGGCCGAGCTGGAGCAGCCCGTGGCTGGGGGTAAGCAGTGTCTGACAGCGAGCACAAGCAGCCTGGCCCCTCCGAGGGGCTGTTCACCGATTGCTTCCTCCGTCTTTAGAGTCATTTCAGCTCAACCTCTTCCGTTAATTGACTGCCTCAGAGATCACATTAATGAGTACAGTTTGCCATCTCCTAGCACGGCGACCTGGTGAGCCAGACCTGCAGGAGGGACTGGGAGGAGGAGGAGGAGTTGTTCACCTGGGACGGTGAAGGCAACGAGACCAAAACCCATCTCAGCCCCACCAGAGCCTTAACAAGAGGCTGCAGGAGCCCTGGGGGGAGCTGGGAGAGGAGCCACCTCCAACCATGTCTGCGCAGCGAGACAGCAGCAAGGAGGGGGCAGCTCAGAGGGAGAGCACAGGAGCCATGTCCAAGCGATGGGAAGACTGGAAAAGCAGCTCCCAAATGACTTACTGGAGGAGCAAGCGTAAGAAAGGGAAAGGAGGCACTGAGCATCACAGCTCGTGACGCCTGTCGCAACTGTAATCGACTGAGCAAATACAAGTCCCCAGCTGCGCTGCACTGGGAAGCTGCAGACAGCGTGCAGCAGATCTTGCAACAGCTCTGCCACACTCAGCAGGGCTTAGGGCATAAACACAGCCCTCACCGCGCACAGCCCGAGCGCTGGGAGACTTCTACCAGGAGAAACACCGCTTCAGTACAGCTGACCTGCCCATTCCCCAAACCGCTGCCTCTCCCCTGCGTCGTCCCCTTCTCCTTCGGGGGACGAAGGCAGGCAGCGCTGCCTCAGCTCCCAGACCAGAAGCCGGTGCTTTTGTCTCCTTTGCAAAGGAAAACGAAAATGCCAGCAAAGCTGCTCTCTGCAAACACTTCCTCTTTGCAAACACCACAAGCTGACAGTGCCCCAAAATCCTGACGCTAAGAATAGCAGGCTTTTTTTTTTTTTTTTTTTAAGCTACACTAACAGTAAATACAGAGACACTTTCACCATTCACATGAGGCAGGATCAGCTCCACACTGAGCTTGTTATCCCCATCGACAGCAAAAACCTGGTTTCATTCCTGTGCTTAGAGCCTGCTCCGGCCTGCGACTCCATTTAGCAGTAAATAGGCAACTTACCCAATTCTTTAGATCCTTGGCTTTCGCTGGCCAACTCTCCCATCTTAACCAGAGCATCAAAGTATCCTTTTGCTGCATATGTCATACCTAAAAGCATCAAAAAACACAGGTTATATTCTCTTTAATGGCTATTATAACTTCTGTGGCACTGAATAGATGCTAGACACTAAAATAGACATTACTTCAAAGGGCTTAACCCCACGGGGAGGGACTAGAGAACAGACAGAAGAAAAATGAGTGAAGAAAGAAGAAGGATTGAGCAGCAAGATCACAGAGCTATTTAGGAGGGGGGAAAAAAAAAGGTATGTGCAGGACCTAGGTGGTTTTCATTCCAGTTTAACCATCAGCCTGCTTAATGCTGCTCAGAAAAATCACTGTGGAATAATTGAATATCACAGACTTTCATTATAGTTCAGTCTTGTTTGTTGACATTCCAGCTACACACTCCACTTTAATCAGATAAGCAGGGGGTTTCCTCTAATCACGAGAACATGTTGTACAGCTTTAGCTCAACACCGTCAAATTATGTGCTGAAACCTCTTCCAGCATGATTTACTGATTAAGACACTTCCTTCAGATGCCCCCACAAGCTCAGAGATGCAAAGTAAAGGATGACCAAAGACAATTTCAAAAATTACAGGAAGATCTTTGCCTTCAAAGCTTATTCACAACAGGGATGCAAGAAGAATAGAAAACAAGCGATCATACTGGTTATCCACAAAACACTGCAGTTACAGTGTGCTCAACTTAAGTGTGATAAAATAGCACATTATAAAAGGACTCCACCACCCGGGTAATTACAAGCTGTATTATCAGTATAACATTTCAGAAGAACAAATAAAAAAACCCCACAGTCCCAAGTGCAACCTCCTCCTCCCCATCAGACCCTGCCTCTCCTCCCTTCCCTGGTGCCTGCACCTGGCTGGAGACCCAGCAGGGAAAGAGCAGGCAGAAGCACACCCAAATCATGAACCCCTGCATCGTTAGCATCATTAGGAATAGCTGGGAAATGCTGCTGCTTGTAAGGGTGTAGTAACTGCCCCGTCCCTGGGGATCAGAGTCCACAGCCCCTGTGCAGTGGACCAGGATGGACAGGCACTGCCTACGTTATGGCCAGTTGATCCATTAAAACCTAATTAAAAACAAGGCTGAGAACTGGCAAGAGAGCAGCACGCAGGGGAGCACCTGCACCTGAGAACGGTAGGAGGTCTGCATCTTAAAAGATCCTTCACTGAAAAGTCCAGGAACCTCATTTGACTTGTGGGAAATAAAATTTGCTCCAGGCACAAAGCAAGAAGGCAGAGATCCTTCCCAAAGGTCATATTTCAAACACTGGTGTTTAAGAACATGAGACACCAAAGTTTTGGGGTTTTTTTGCACTGCTTTAAGATTTTGACAGCCTCTTCCCTTACAGGCATTTTCACTGAACCAATTAAAAAAATAAAATCCAAGAGACATGTGCAGTGCAGCTCTGAAACGAGCAGAGCCCTCCCCAAAAGAAAGCAGCTGCCTCTGGGGTGAACAGAGCCTACCTTAAACCTCCTTAAAACTGAGCCGAGAAGGTCCCAGGCAGTATGCAAAGTCATTTTAAGTCAAATTAGTCCATCTTTTGGTTTTCAACAATTGGTATTTGACTTTTGATCATTTAAATCTACACGTCCCTAACGGCTCCCAACAGGACCCAGTATTTCCAATCAAGAGTTGCCACCAATATTTTTAGGTTTTTTCCTTCTCTCCCAATGCATTCTTCTGGGCAATTTGAACATTTTAATAACACAGCTTTAAACAGAGCTTAAAATCTTAATTCTAAATATTTTAAAGTAACATTTAAAGACAAACTGGTTGATGTATTTGTCATCCAGTTGCCACCCAACATTTTAACACTCAAACCCTTTCCACATCTGTGGCCCCGCAGCACGCGTGTGCCTTGCACATCCTAACGACATGAGCTTTGCATTGAGGTCCAAGAACCACCTCCCCAGTTTTCACTCCCCTTGGGAACAAAGAGCATCCCAAGCTGGTTTTCCAGCTTTCCTCCTTTCCAAGGCCATGCTGGCCAGACGGACCCAGCTGGACCCTCACCAGCCTTCCAGCCCCCAGCGTTTCAGCAATAAACACATCAGCAACGTGGTTTCACTTACTTGCTAAGGCTTTTTCATAGGTCTTCCCCATAGAAATGAAATTCCTGAGGCTGGGATTGAACTGTTCCATGATCGTCTAAAGGAAAGAGAAGAACATCATCAGGGGTTAGCAGAGATGATCGGGAGCTGGACAGAGCAGCTCCGTGCTCCCCTGAGGCAGCCACGCTGAACTTGATGCTCATCAATGCAATAACAGAACAAAAAGTCCTCTCGCACTGCTCACAGCAGCTCAACCCAAGCTTCCCGACATCTGCAAGAGGATGCCGGGTTTTGACCGAGAAGCCCACGTCTTGCGAACAATGCTCCAAAGCAATGGCCCTATTGGTCTGGAAGGGCAAATATTCTTCTCATTTGGGGTAAAGTCAAAAGTACAGGATCAGGGCAGGGCAGAAGTAGCTCAATGCTAAACCAAACACTATGATAAGAGCTGTTGAACATAGCCAGGACGTCAGCCGAACGCAACACCCCGTGCTGCCGCTTCAAGCCGTGCCTCCTCCAGCCCTCTGCGAGAAAGGTTGGGAGGTACCTTCACCTCTCACCAAGGACAACCGCTCCAAAGGGCTCTTCCCCACGCCAGTTCCAGCAAGAGTCGTTGGCACTGCCCTGACACCAGGTGAGAGCAGAGCCTGGATGCAGCGATGGGGGGAAGATGCCCCAGATATCCTCCCTTCATCCCACAGCTTTATTGAGGAAGACCAAGCTTGGGTTTTGAACGCCACGAGGCAGAGGGTCAAAACCAAGCCAGCATGAGATGCCTTGGGTAGGTCCTTCACCATAAGAGATAAATGAATGTCCCAAACCAGCAAGTGATCAGGTATGGCAAATATAACCATAAGTGGCCGTTTGACACAGCAGGCAATGGCCCTCAGACCAACCATGAAGTTGACCTGAGTTCTGGGAGATGATCGCTGGTGATGGCCCACTCCTGGGGTGGGCTCAGAGAGCAACATCAGCTTGGTCTATCATGGACAAGCAGAAATGGCTGAAGAGAGGTATCTGAAATAACCACCAAGGAGCTGAAGACAGAACAAAGGCACCACCGTCCCCACCGAGCTGGGGCCAGCCACAGCTGATGCCACGTGCAAGGAATTACACCTCAGTCTCAAAGCACTTGGTGTCACTTTCCACCTGCCTCTAAATGCATAAATTAGGGTGTCGGTGAACACCAGAAGCGCTGTCTGACAGCTTTTCCTCCCTCGCTTTAAGGTCCTTATTTAAACATGGAGGGGGAAGGAATAATCGGATCACAAAGAAGAACGGCTCTTTGTACGTTTGGCACAGCAGCTATTGACCCTCCCCTGCCAGAGCTATTCAATCCCCGCCGCCGATAGCATCTCTAAAACCAGACACCGATTCCCAGCCGAGCTCTGGAAGAGACAACAAAATCTCCATTCTCTCCCTGCAAATCCGACCTCCGGACCAAGCCTGGATGCAGTGGAGCAGCCCTGAAGCAGTCCCAAGCCCCTGCCCCACCTCGGGGACAGCCCCTCGCCCTGTCCCAACAGCCTCCCGCCAAGGGTACCGCTGCAAAATTAAGTTTAATGCCTAAACGTCCCTGCACACCCCAAGCAGGGATGCACGGGCATCCCCCCCGGGGAGGCGAGGGCTCTGCACCCCCCCACACCGCGCTGCTGGCAGCGTCCCATCCCAGGAAGGGGAGGGAAGACGACAGACAGACACTTATGGCAAATAAGCTGATTAAGCATCTGTCACCTCATCTGAAGCTGGCCAAACGCTATAAAGCTCATTTTCTGCCTGAGGCATTTTTATCCCGAGTTCCTGCTGCCTGGCCTTTGGAGAGTGTGACAGTTTAATTTTCTTCCTCGGGTGCACGTGTACAAGGCTCAGCCAGCGCCTTCCCCCAGCTCAAACCAGCCATTTTCTAATGTCAGTGAGCAGGAACCTGCGTGGGACACCAGCTCGGAGGCCAGAGTCGAGCAGGCTATCCGGGGGGAGCATCACCCAGGTGCCGGTATTTGTTGGCAGGAGAAATCCTTGTAATCCTCCAAGGAGCGCAGAGCAGCAGCCCCGCTCCGGGCTGGAGCAGCGGGTTGGTGACGGCTGCTCCAAAGCTGGAGCACCAACCCAGCCCAAGCTGCGCTGCCCCAAAAGCCACCACCCCACCGCCCCGGCAGCTCTCGGTGCTTTTGGGTCCATCGCACAGCACCACACGCGGCCCTGCAAAGGACTGAAAATGACTGCGGAGAGCTGACAGGCAAGCACAAGGCTAACGAGAGTCTTCACTGCTAATTAAGGCTGCAGGTCAAGCTACACAGCAACAGAGCACACATGGAAGCTGCTTTGGGGCAGCACAGAGCAGTTTAGAGAACACGCTCGGCTTGAAAGGAGAAAATTAACCTGTAGCAACAAGCCACGTAGCGAGTTGTTTTCCCTAATTGTAGGAGACAATTGCACAGGAGTTAATTAACACTGATGAGGATTGCTCCATCCTTCCCACATCACGTTTAACCTCCATCAAAAAATCTACCTGTGTTATCCCACGAAGCAGCTGGAGGCACGGCATCGGTGCCCACAGTGGGGACCGGGACACGGACACGTCCCCGCCGCCGGCAGAGCCGTGGCTACAGCCTCCACCACGCTCGAGCTCAGCCTGTGCAGTCTGAGGCTGAGTAACATTTACACAGAAGAAATATTGGCAGAATTTCTGTGGGGAAGGGATTTTTAAACAGTTTGCTAGGTTAAGTGCAGTAAGTGTTTATGTATATGTCTGTATACATGTATATATAAATAAAATTATTTTTGCAGCAGTGCCTATGTAAACATATCTTCCTGAAGCATGAAGCTTAGTGAATAAATGATGGAACAGGATCCACAGACACAGAATCAGCCGCAGAGCAGCAGCACCGGCAACATCGGCAAGCACCGGCCGTCCCCACGGCACGGCACGCTGAGCATGGGTGGGCGCAGACAGCGGTGATGGAGAGCAGCCCCTGGGACGGCAGCAGCGTGCCTGAAGGCTTAAAGCAGCCAAGCTGCTCTCTTGATCTGCAGGTCTCGTGGGGATGGATGCAGTGGAACAGACTCAAGGAAATCCCCTTCCAAAATTCAGCTCATCTTCCCCAAACTGGAGGGAACCAAAGCATGGCTCAACTCCAACAGCTGCCAGCACCGCTGAGGGCAGGACCCCACTCGCCACCGAGCGACAACTGCCATTTTAAAGCAATAAATAAAAAGAAAAAGCCCCCAGAAAGGGTCCCACCGATCAGCTGAAGGAGAGGGGGAGGCGACTCTCTGCTGGCCAAATAAAGTTCATGAAACCTTAGGAGGAAGTTTGCTGAAAGTGAATGTTTTTAAAACATTGCCTGAAGACTCCAACAAAAACAGCCCGGCAGGATGAGGACACTGAAAAAGGCTCTTCTCTACAGAGATAAAAATAGAGTTTTTCAAGCCACCTTCTCACTCCCAGGGTGGGAAGAGAAGGTGACTCCAGAACTAACACACCTTCGCATCCCCCTCCAGGTGAGAAGCTGAAAAGCTACCAGCTGCTAAGGAGAAACACTGAAAACCAAACATATTTATGGCACTGAATACGCTCAACAAGCAATTGCTTCGCACACCCAAGTCAGCCAGCAAGGTGCTCTAACTCCCGTGATGCTGCAGGTTGCATTGCCGGTGGATGCAACCCCCCCAGCCACCCCCCCCTTGTCCCTATGGAGCAGGGAGGGCAGAGGTGCCCGCACGGGCTTTGGCCGGGCTTGCCTTCAGCTGGCAAGGTGAAGCCAGGTTTGCAGGACACTACAGCAAAGCTGATATTCAGCAAAATTCTGGTAACGAAAGCAAATCTCGTTCTCCCTCAAATTTTGCTCCATCAGCACCACCCACAAGTTGTTTGCCTTCCACACGCCGCCTGGGCAGAGTTTAGAAAAACACAGACAAAAAAACCTGGCAGCTAAAGGTTGAAAGGGCTTTGCTTTGTTCCACTGCACTAAATTCCCTGGGTAATACCACTCAGCTCTCTGGGATTGGCACGGCTTTATTCAGCTGCCAAAAATGAAACTAATGCAAAGCACGAGGTCTCCAGGACACAGTCCTGCTGAATTAGGGGGAGAAGAGGCAACAGAAAATAAGGTCCCTCTGAGTGCACCCCATGCTACACCAAGGACCTACCGGCTGCTCCGATGCCGTAATAGTCAGCCTGTTAAGTAAGAGTTTAAGTCGTCCCCAAGAACAAGCTGGAAATGGAGCTGGTTCAGGTTGTATCAGGTTTCTTCTGCGTAGGAAAGACCTGCGCAACACCTCCTTAAGGGCTTTTAAAAACATTTAAAAACAGCCTGCACAGTTCTCCCCAGGTCCATCCCTGCAGCCTCCCAGGTAGCTCCTAAAACCGAATACAGAGCAAAATAAAAAGCAGGCACTGCTTTGCTTTGCTGGGGCAGGAGATGGTGAGCAGCCGCCGTCCGCTGGGCTCCCGGGCTCTGCACCACTGGCAGCACCGGCTGCGGTGCATCGCCGCACGGTGGGATGGGACCTCAGCCCGCACGGCTGTGTCAGGCCGTCAGTAACATATGCGCTGCCCTGATTACAGTGCCGTCATTATAGCCAGACTTCATGTCCAGTCTCTCCTCCACATGGCAATACGGCAAAGGGCCGGACAACCGGGGATCGGGGCGAGGAGGCTCCTGGATTTGACCACGGGATGAGCATCACCACAAACTCCCCAGCGTGTGCCGTGTCCCGGGCTCCCTCCCAGCCACCCCGCCGCAGGGACAGCCCGGGCAGCACTCGCTGGGGACATCCCAGACACCTCAGTGAACACAAGTGATGGACTTTGAGCTAAAAAAAAAACCTTCAATTTTTTCCCAAGTGCCACTCTTTGATGCCCCCACGCAGCAGTAAGGCGCGATGGCTCCTTGCAAGACGGATGCTGCACACTGGCAGGGGTGGCCTGAGCTCAGCCTGGCACCCACGGCTTTCCTGGGCAACTCATGGGTGACAGCAGGACATTATGTGACCATGACGAGTGCCATCGGAGGGGGCAGCACCACGGGACACTCCACCACGCCACAGTCACGCTGCAGAAGTGGCTCAGCTATAAGGAAGTTTTGTTTCTAAATGGGTCAGCCCTGCTCCAGGAACACCTTCATTATTTCTGCATTAATATTTAATGCCCAAACCAACCCCAGCGCTGCCTCCACCTCGGCTCATCCTGCCCTGCGCCATCAGAAGACAGCCCCGTAGTTTTAAGAGCCAAGGTACTGCCGGGAGGGAAGCCTCGCTGGACTCGTCAGCGGGGCTGATTTCAATTGCTTACAACACACCCACCCCGCAGCTCTGCCGCCGGGAACATCCCCATCCAGCCAAAGTCCCTGGCATCTCAGTGTACCAGAACACACAACACAGCAGCAGTGTTTCACAACCCGAGCTGCTGACGGCTGCTGTGCTGCGTCCCTCCCTCGCCGCTGGCAAGCCCACCTCACCGAGCGCTCCCAAAGCTCGCTCCAAGCCCACGGGAACAGCAGAGCCTTTGTCCCCCAGCTAGGGCTCTCACGAGGTCCTGCCCCAAAGCCAGATGGCTCAGCACAATTTTTACTGGAGAAAAAGCTCAGGAGCAAGGGAATCTGAAAAAAAACCCAAACCCAGGGTCCACATCTAAAGTCATTTAATTTCTACTAGCTGTCATATCGGAGGATGAAGAGACCCAAGTTCCAGGGCAAGAGCTCTGAACATCTTTGTCACTGGGGTCTGGGCTTGAAGGAAACCAGAATGGGGACCTGCACAGTGCACAGAGGCCCCCCCCCCCCCCCCCCCCATGCTAGCTCACAGCACCCGCTGGGGAACACCTCATCAGTACCCACCAGCAGTCACCCCTGCAAGGCAGACCTGTCCCCCGGTCCCCCGAGGCTGGGATCTCTTGGGGCTGCCGAGCTGGGAGGGTCACCCAGCCCCAGCCCCTTCCCCACAGACCTCGCACCAAGGGGCTCGACTCGGCCAAAGGCTTCAGCTCCAAAAGCTCAGGGCAGGAGAAGGTCAACGTGTGCCGGCTTACACCATACCCTGCCCTGCAACATGAGCAGCACGGGAGCGAAACCTCAGCCACGAGCAGACCCAACACAACGAGGCACCAAAGGTGAAGCCAGCGGCTGCCTCCGTCCCAGGGAGCCGCATCTCTCATCGGCAAGAGCTGCAGGCAGCACGGGAAGCTATTTGGGGTACCTTCGGCAAGTTAGGAGCTACCTGCTTTGTAACACTTCTTAATCCATGAGTTTCAACAGTCTGGAGATGTACCATCTCAGCAGAGGTCAGAAACCACTCTGCCAGCCCGCAGCAGCACGGTACGCACGCAGAGGGGATGGAGCCGCAGAAGGCGAGGGCAGCCCCACATCGCCACCCCTGTGCCGAGCCACGGGGCAGTGCTGGAGCCGGAACAGAGCCCACGACACCGTGGCTGGACCAGCACAAAGCCTCGCTTCAAGTGGACTCAGCTACAGAGCCAAGACCCCTACAAAGATGCAACTCCGGCAAAAGCGTGTTGCCTTATAAAAAACACCACAGCCCTGGGTCCTGCGCAGCACAGCCGTGCAACGGTGCTGCCGACCGCCGCGATGCACCGGTCAGCTCAGAGCCCCGGCACCCAGCCAACAGGTTTCCCACATCTGGGGTGTGGGAAGCCCCAAAGCAGGGAGCAGTGACAGCGGGGAGCGGAGGGCATGGAATCTGGGGAATGACTCCAGGGGCCAGCTCCTTCCTCCTGTCACACCGCATCGTCCCTCCGCTGCCAAACACACCAAACCACCCACAATTTGCCTTCTGATTCACTTGAGCAAGAATCGCTCCCCTTCCCTCTGGACTTGGAGATAATGAGGCAAGAGGCTGTTATGCCGGCAATAACATTTATTACAGCTGATGTGTAGCAAATGACTATCAGGAATTATGCCTGCATTTGTGCAAGACAATTAGGCTTTGAGTTTGGGGTGTTTTTAAGCAAACACCTCTTCAAACGCAGAGCTATTCATACACCATTGCAAAACAATCTTCCACACAAAGAAATAGCTTTAAAATGAAATGGAGGATAGCCTGTAAATGGCAATAATCTACTCCATCATAAATGAGACGGATTCGCCAGTCCCTCCTTTCTGCAAATAGGCAATCCTGTACACGGGATGAGCGGAGCTGGGCAGCGGTGCCCGGAGAGCTGCCCTTCCACCGAGCTGCCCGACCCTGCGCCCACAGCCGGCGAGGTTTCACCCCCCCTCCGTGCTCGCAGCAGAGCCCGGCAGCTGCACCGCTACGACAGGGTCCACGCGAGTGAATCAGCGCCAGGGAAGGTGGGATTACGTTGGCGGAAGGTGCCAGCAGCCTCCGTCTCCCTCTGTAATTACTACACATGTGTAGGCAGCTGCCTGTAGTGGCAGCATCGGCAAGGGGGCGGCTGACAGCTCCTTCACCATCTCATTAGCACAGTCACTCCGAGGGTGAGCTCTGGTTCTGGAAAATGATTACAATGGGCTTCCCGAGCAGAACGCCTCGGGAAAGCCTGCGCGGGAGAGGGTGCCTGGCACGGGGAGCAGCCGGAGAGCTGCCTGCTCCAGACTTTGCGGGGAACCGGCTCGACCCCCTGGTCCGGCTGCTGCTGAAACCCCGGCAAGAAGCGAAGCGTGGGGCAGCCGCCCATCCCGCAGCCCTGTGGCTGGGGGTTCAGCGGCTGCGAGGAGGGGATGGCCAAGCCTCCCCCGGCATCGTCCCCCTTCCTCGGGGTTGTCTCCTCCTGACCACGGCAGCGTTCGAGGCTACTGCACACGCCAGAAAAGCATGGGCCAAAAAACATACTTGGGCGATGGGGATGTGAAGCATCGGAGGTGGTTTTGGACTGGGAGACTCCAAAGCTTACAGAGCTCTGGAGAGTCCACACAGTCCGTGAGCCTCCAGCCCTCGCGCTGGGCTCCAGGAGGTTGCAGAATTCTTTACAGAAACAGGCAAACACCTGGTTCCTGCACACACCCCATGCCACGTGTCTCCAGAGGCCAAGAAAAGCATCATCATCTTCAGAGGGGAAAAGGCTCCTCATTCACTGCAGAAAACGCAAACGGAGTCAGGACAGTCCTTCTCCAGCTCCCAGCGCAGAGATGCTGATGTTGGGTAAAACCACAAGATCTGCCTCCAGCTCCACGTCCTCACTCCCTACACCCCAGGTGCTCCCACTAAAATACCAAGAAATTGAAGTGTTCGCTAACTGATGGAGGCCTTTGGACTCCTCTTGAGTCCATCTTTGGCTCTTGGGGCCAAGAGGCCCCGTGCACCCTCTGCACCAGCTCCATTTCACCCAGATCAGCCAGGCTTCGATGGAGACGGTGCTGCCGCTTGCTCCGGGCCAAGGGTGCTCTGCTCCCTTTGGCCCACGGCTCACGCAGCGCAGGAGCTCCAAAGCTGATGGTCAGAGACAAGGGAAAAGCCCAGCCTGTATTCATCCCTCGTCTCTTGGGGGAAACGAGCATCACTTAAGCGCAGTTGTTGCGATCGCCCACGAGCTGCCCCGCACGCTCCTTACAGGGCTGCGCACGGGCGCCCGGGGCAATTGTGACCTGCTCCACAAACCTGCTATTAGCGCAGTTCTTCGAGGACAACACACCTCAAACAACAACTGAGTCACTTGCCGAAACTGTTCCCAGCAACTGTCCCCAGACCGACCACACCACCACCCAGTCCGGGGGACCGGCAGGGCCGGTGACGATCTCCAGCAGCTCTCGCCCTGTTTGCCCAGGCAGCTCCCGGGGCCCGAGCCGTGCTGATACGCAAAAACTCAGCTCCGTGGGAGGGAAAGGCTCCCGCCTGCGTGGGGACCTGACCACATTAACACCCTGTGGGTGCTGGGCTCTGCCCAAGTCCAAGAGCAACCCACACGGCGATGGGTCTGGGTACACCGGCTGCATTTAGAGGGTGGAAGGGAGCCCCAGGTACCCAAGCCCCAGCTGTAGTTAAATGTCATAGCCAGAAAACTCCATTTGTGGACCTGCTCCACATCCAGTGTAGCCAAGATTTTGGGTGCCATTAGCTCTGTCTGAACAGCTGTTATACCCCAGGATCCCCAAACCCAAGACTTTAGAACTTCGGTACCTTAGCATTTTTTGTACTAAATTCTTCTACTAGAGGTTTTCTTTTTTTTTTTTTCTGCTTAATGCTCCCAGGTAACTCAATCTAACCACTTAAAATGCAGGAAATCATGCAAGCTTTCCAGTTTAACAAATGACATCCTGCATTACATGTTAGGCTAGAAAGGTTTTATTAGACTCGGTCACAGGACCCAGCAGAGCAGAAACCACTTCCTTCACAAGGAAAATTAAAGCACATAAATTATTTCATTTTTCTCATGACACTGGGAGCAAAGCAGAAAAAAAACCAAAACACCCAACCCCGAGAGATTCACGAACTCCAGCTACAACCAAGACACAGAAAAGGCTCCGATCGCTTTTAATCTCTGCAGGAAAGCGAGCAACCGCCGCAAACCCGCCCTGGATCGAGGTGATTTGGGGACAGCACTGCCCGCCCGTGGGACGAGACCAATTCCCACGCACACTCCCGGGCCCCGCGGGCTCCCCCACAGCACCGGGGTGGACTCGGGGCTGTTCCCCGTTGCGGAGCGCCGGGGCCGCCGGCAGCCGCTCTCTCCCTCCCGGGGCTCCGGTCGCCGCCGCCGCACCGCCAGCCCGAGCGCATCCCCCGGCAGGGAGCGGGGGCGGCCGCGGCCCCCGGCGGCACCTCCTCCCGCCCACCGCAACCCGCTCTGCCCCCGCTCCCGGCGGAGAAGATGGGGGCGGGGGGGGGAAGGATTAAAAAAAAATTTTTAAAAAATAAAATAAGACCCCAAATAAAGGGCAGCGGTGCCCTGCAGCCGGCGGCAGCGCCGGGCCGGCACCTGTTGCCGGGGCTCACCTTGTAGACATTCTCGGTGAGCCGGTGCACCTCCTCCGAGCGGGACATGCCGGGCGGACCGGGCAGCACCATGGGCGGCGGCGGCGGCGACAACGACGACGGGGAAAAAGGGGAAAAGGGGGAAGGGGGGGGCCTGCGGCGGCGGCGGTGCGGAGCGGCGCGGAGCCGGGCGGCGGGCGCGGAGGAACGGCCGCGCCGCCTTTTATCGGCTCCCGGCGGTCGCCGCCCGCCCCGGTCCGCCCCGCGGGGAGGAGCCGCTCCGAGCCGGGCCGGGCCGGGCCGGGCTCCGCGCCCCGGGCGGTGGCGGCGGGGCGGGGGGAAAGGGAGCGACGGCGGGGCGGGGGGGGACGCGCAAGGGGAGGGAGGGCTGCGAGCCCCGGGGGGGGCAGGGGGTGCGCCGTGCTGCGGCCCCTCCTGTACCTCGCTGTGCCCCATCCCCTAACCCCATTCCCCCACCCCATACCCCATTCCCCATTGCCCATCCCGTAACCCCACTTCCCAGCCCGTAACCCCACTTCCCACCCCATACCCCATTCCCCATTGCCCATCCCGTAACCCCACTTCCCAGCCCGTAACCCCACTTCCCACCCCATACCCCATTCCCCATTGCCCATCCCGTAACCCCACTTCCCAGCCCGTAACCCCACTTCCCACCCCATACCCCATTCCCCATTGCCCATCCCGTAACCCCACTTCCCAGCCCGTAACCCCACTTCCCACCCCATACCCCATTCCCCATTGCCCATCCCGTAACCCCACTTCCCAGCCCATAACCCCACTTCCCACCCCATACCCCATTCCCCATTGCCCATCCCGTAACCCCACTTCCCAGCCCGTAACCCCATTCCCCATTCCCCATCCTGTAACCCCACTTCCCAGCCCGTAATCCCATTCCCCATGCCGTACCTCATTCCCCATCCCCCATCCCGTACCCCATTCCCCATTCCCCATTTACCATCCCATAACCACATTCCCCATGCCATACCCCATCCTGTACCCCATTGCCCATGCTGTACGCCCTTCCATGCACATTCTGCATCCCATACCCCATTCCCCATCCCGTAACCCTATTCCCCGTGCCGTACCCCCACTATGCCCCATAACCCATCCCTGCTACACCCCATACAATAGCCCATGATACTCCATGCTATACCCCTACTTCACCCCACCCCATGGCTCTTGCTGTACCCCACATCCCTGAGACACCTCATACCACAGCCCCTGCTGTACCCCACGCCCTCTCTGTACCCCACACGCCTGGTGCTGTGCCCCGATCCTCAGCTCTGCAGTGCGGGGTGGATGGGTGAGGAGCAGCTGGAAGGGGAAGCCCAGCCGGTGGTTTTGGTTTTATCCAGGGAAGGACGGTGGATGCTGTCCAGGACAGCAGAGGTGGGATGAGCAGTCACCACGGTGCATGGCCGGCACGATGTGGCACAGCTCGCGGTGCCTGTCCTCAGCCTGGAGCAGCGCTCGGAGCAGGGGACACCAGCCCAGGCAGGAGGAGATGAAGCCCCTGCCCACCTGCCCCCCTCACCGTCCCCATGCTGTCCCACCGCCTGGCCAGCCAGCAGAGCCAGCCTCACACCTCATCACCCCGCAAGAACCAGGATTTTCCCGGGAGGACCTCGCCAGCCCTCC
Organism: Astur gentilis; assembly: GCF_929443795.1. Classification (NCBI taxonomy): domain Eukaryota; kingdom Metazoa; phylum Chordata; class Aves; order Accipitriformes; family Accipitridae; genus Astur; species Astur gentilis. Next base: position 39,899,592 of record NC_064889.1, read on the forward strand.
CGGCCGTCAGGTCCCCGCGGAACGGCAAAGCTATGGTTCCCCATCCTTCCCGTCCCTCGGGCCAGCGGCGACAGCTTTTGCACAGGTCCCGAGGGACACGAGGAGCGGGGCCGTGCTCCGGGGCCAGCGTCCCTTGTCCCCCGGCCTTACAGCCCTCCCCACCACGGCTGCTGCTCTCCGCAGGGTGATCCCTGGTTAAAAGGGAGCTTTAGGCGGCCGGGGTGTCACCGCGTGCCTGTGGCCGTACAGAGGAGGAACATCTGGAGGGCGCCGGGCACAGGCTGCCACCGGCTGCCTCGTCCCAGCCCTCGGGCCAAGCCTTGCTCTCCCTCCTCTCCCTCCTCTCTGCCGCAAGAAGCGGTGAACCAGTTAAGCAGCTGAGCGTGTTTTTTTTCCCATCATCTCCTCCATCAATTCCGAGAACAAGGAGCCCAAGCAGCCGAGGTCGATACCTTGGCCCCAAACCTCGCGTTTCTATTCCCCTTGCTGCCTCCCGGTCTCCATCCCAGCCCCGGTGAGGAGCAGGGGGGGCACCAAAGGTGACCGCTCACTTTGGCTGCATTTGGGTCCCATTTTGGCTTCTACCCCCTCAGAGGTTCCACACTCCAAAGGACAGGGAAGAATTTATGACCCCTGAGGAGGGTTTTTCCCATTTTTCTGGAGCAGCCAGCTAACCCTTTCCCACGAGGGCTGAGAAAGAGAAGCGGCAGTGGGATGTAACCCCAGGGGGGACCTGGGAACAAGGCTGCCACGGGAGACGTTCCCAGGAGGGATGCTCGGCTGCCTGCGTCGGTGCTGGGATCTTGCAGTGCCCCTTTCCCGCTCGAGCCCGCTCCATCCCGAGCGGCCAGGCTGTGATGGGCCCTGGCAGGATGCCGCCCCCTCGGCCGGACACCGGCGCCTCGCTGGCTTTCCAGTGCCGGCAAAGGATTTCAGATCAAGCGTCCAGGAAGAAAGTGCCTCTATCCGCATCTCCATCACCTTATTTTTAGTTACGTTATGTAAGTTCTTCGCTACGTCATGGATGTGGGGGGTTCTTGCATCTAATTCCAGCGTGACAGCCCAGCAATTCAAACAAGCTGTTCCTCCGGTGAAGAAGATAAAAGGATTTGTAATTTCTCATAATAAAAGAGGCCCTTTGGGACGACCCTCAGAGAATCTCTCGCATCTAGGCCTGCTCTCAGACAGCCGCTCCACTTTCCTCCCATCCTCTGCTTCTCCTTATCCCCAGGAAGTCTCAGTACTGAAAACCTTTCTCCCTCGTACCCCCTGCTCCCAAAGGGAGTCTTCGGCTGGAAGCAGCCAGTGATTTCTTATCCTCACATTAAGAGGCAGATTTAGCAAATTATCGTTGCCCCTAGCTTTTCCTATGTCACAAACTCTTGACTGGCAATAGCTGCCCGGGGCTGGTCCGTGCTGCCCGTGCTGCCTGCGCTTCCCATGCCCCGTGGGGCTGTGCCGGAGCCCAAGGTAGAGCTGCCGCCCCGCAGCCACCCGGAGCACCCTGGGAACCTGTGGCAGGAAAAACCTGCCTTTGCCTCGTGCAGTGCCATAACGTTTGCTTTGATTATCTTCTTTTTTTTTTTTTTTTTTTTTGTTTTTGGTTTTTGGTTTTGTTGCTAGCTGTCTTTTTGTCAGGGTGATTCACTCCCCAGGGCTTGGCGGCAGCTGGAGCGTGCCCAGGGTAACCATGGTGGCAGAGTCCCTCTAAATCCCCGCGGCACCTCCCGGCAATTCTCAGGCGCCCTTTCCGAAGGCAGGGACCTTCCACCGCGCACGGGCTGTGCCGGAGGAGCAAAACCCAGTGGGCGCGACGTGGGAAACCCACGACGCCAGACCTTTAACACCAGCGGGATAAACACGCAGCAGCCCTGCACTGACCCGGAGACGGCGTCGCCGGCGCTGGAGCTGGCACCATCCCCATCCCCGGAGCAATCCCTCCCCTTGGCAAAACCAGGGTCTCTCCCCAGGGTGACGGCACATCATCGGCACACGCGGCACCGGCCACCTCCAGCCCCGGGTGGAGTGAAGTTGCTGTGGCAACACCAACTTATGTAATCCACCCCGCTCGGCTGCAGGTGTGGGGAGGAAATTGTGCTATTTTTCGAAGTTTCATTAGGTTCCTTCTTAATTACCAGCGTGGCGTCACGCCAGCACTCCCGGCCGGGTCACGCGCCCCGGAGCAGGGACCGAGCGCCGTGCCGGGGCAGCGATGGCCGAGGGCAGCGGCTGCACGGAGGGATTGTTAGGGCCAACAGCTCCTCCGGGTTTCCAGCGAGGTGGACACGAGTTCCCCGCTCACCGAAATGCTTCCGCGGGTGGGTGCGGTGCCCGCCCGGGGAAGGAGGGAGGTGGCTGCAGGGTGGCATAGCTGCCCAGGGAGGGGAAAACGATGCTGCGTGGGGTCAGCGGGAGCTGCCGCATCCTCAGCGCCTCAGGAAAGCCTCCTGTGACGCAGGAGAGAGAGAGAAAAAAATAAAGGTGGGTTATAACCTCTCATAGGTTTGAATGTGACGTGTCAGCGGCCGATACAGAGAGGAGGAAACGGAGGTACAGCCCCCCGCTCTCGCCATCGCCCCGGCATTTCTGCCGAGGCGCACGGGCGCAGGTGGGCGAGTTGCCACCAGGAATGGCTCCGGGTGGTCGCTGCTTGCTCCTCGGCACCTGGAAAGAAGACAAATGGTGTCAGAGTAGGAGCCACCGAGCAGGGAACAGGGAGCCTTTGCAGGCAGCTGGACGAGGCTGAAGAAGCCGCCTCCATCTCTCACTCACCTGCTCGTCCAACAGGGTCCCACGGCGGGGACGGGGACGGAGGCAGCGGCTCCGTCACCTCAGGGTGACGGTGCCCTTCATTCCCTTTGCCTCCTTTTTGTTATGCACCAAAAGGAAAAGAGAAACCCAACCACACCTCCGCGACCTCTGCAAACAGCCTGGCTCGGGGCAGGCACGTACCTGCAAGTGTCAACTTGTTAATGAGATTACCAGGAAATTTCCGTGCTTTTTGTCTCAGGCAGATGGCTTCCCCATCAGAGTCCTAACGCACCGCTGCTGTGCAGTCGGCTGTGAGCCCTCTCCATGCTGCGCCAGGAGTTATTTATTTCTAAAATAATTTAAATGTGATTTTTCTGACATCTGGGGGGGGGGGTGTGGGGGGGGGGGGGTGTGTGTCACTGGGGAATCAGCCTGACAGGTTTGAGCAAAACCAACCCAGCCGCAAGCACAGGACATGCTTTTCCCTGTCCACCTTGCTCAGCTCGGACTCCTGCCTCCCTGGCTCACCGCCGAGCAGGTGGGGGGGGCCCTCCTCAACGCCAGCCTGTCCCCTGCTTTTTTTGAGCACCTCATTAATCTCTGCGAGAGCTGGGGCAGCAAACCCCAAGCCGATACCGGGGTCCCGGAGCCACCCACCGAAACACGGCTTTGCTCTTCCCTTTGCAGCGTGGCTGTCGCTCACCGGGATGCCGGCAAGAGCGGCTGCGGTGCCTCGCCAGTACCCGTCGCTGTTTGTACTGGTGAGCGCTGGTCCCTCCATCACCACGGGCGCCACGTCCCTCGAATGTGCAGTGTTGAGTGTGCAGCTTCAAGTGTGCTGCTCCCAGCCCGTTGCTGCCTGTGCTGCCTCGAGGCACACACGAGTTCACACCTTCTGTTTCGTACGGTCAGGACTTAACAGTTGTCACAAACCTGGAGATTCCCTGCATGTGCCAGCAGCTCTCAGCCAGTTAAATCCTCCCGAGCACAAACAGAAAATCAAGTAAAGCCATTTATTTATTGCAGATTAGCAAAGGATGAACAATTCGGGCTCTTATTTTACTGGGTGGGAGCTGCAGCACTGAAATCCAGCGCAGAGTCTGAAACAGCGGCGACAGAGGTTTCCAGCACCTGCCTCGCACTTTGCCGAGCAGGACCCATGGTAGTTTACAAAGTGGGTCAGGATTATTTCACAAAGGAGGAAACTGAGGCATGGCAGAGTAACTGGCCCCTCACCATCCCAAGCAGGTTTTCTCTAATCCTGTTGGAAGTAGCATTCGAACAAGACTCTCCGCAGTGAAAGTTGCTGTTGCCAGTCATTTGTATACCGGGAACTGTTTTGCTTACTGATGTGACACAGCAGCTCTTTACCTGCATTGCTCTCTGCATCGGAGCACGTGGCCCCGCTTATGGCAAGGGACGCCGCCGGGCTGAGCCGAGCCGGCCGTCGGAAAGCGGCTCTGCCATCACCGGCCTTTCCATCGGCCGCACTGAGCCAGGGCTGGGGGCTGCGGCCGGGGTTGGGTCTCATCACCGGCGTCACTAATGGCAATAAAATAAGTGGTGGCCCCCGGGGAGGGAGCGTGGGCTGGGGGAGGCGCTGGCAGAGCGCTCGCCTGGCACCGCTGCAGGGACGGACCCCCCCCTTGCTCCCACTCCCGCATCCCCCGAGGGAACGGGATGCGAAAGGCAGACTTTTGTTGGTTGGTGTCTGGGATGCTCTCCGGGTCAAAGCCGGAGCCTGCCTGCGCGGTTAAAATAAAGCTGGCAAAGCGGCAGCGTGCCCGCAGCACGGCCCTGGCAGCCCCCGGCTCCCACCTCCTGGCTGGGGGGGGACACGGGGACTTGCTCGCATGTCCCCTGCAGACCCCTGCCCCCTTCCCGGCTCCCGCGGCGATGGCTACGGGCACGGCACGGGCAGACCCAGGGCAGGGGTGACACAGGCCAGGCCGCGCAGGAGAGCGACGGAGCCGACATGGAGGAGCCTGGGCTCTCCCGGGAGGCTCCTGGGGAGAGCAAGCGCAGGGAGGAGCCGGAATGACGGAGGAACCAGGGAGTGGGTGGGAGAACAAAGCGCTGCGGATGCAGAGAGCTGTGATGGGAACTGGGAAGATGGAGGGAGCGGAGGCACCGAATGGGATGGGGGGAGAGGTGGTCGCTGCTGGAAGAGGGGAAGGGGCAGCGGGGCTGGCACCGGCCGTGGGAGAGCCGGACGGGTCCCTGGCCGTGCTGCCTTCCTCAGGGACCGGGGGAGGCTTGGAAGGGAGAAATCTCAGCTCCAAAGCAAACCCAGCCCGTGCTAAGCCACGCTGGGGTGGGAGCAGGCAGGGGAGCGGTGCTGTGTGTGCTGGAGGAGCCCAGAAATGTGCTGGGGTCGGCGGTTCCTCCTCGCTCCCAGGCTGCTGAGCAGCCCCTCTCGCTCCTCATCTGCCCCAGGTCCTGCTTTCATGAGTGAGTAATGCTGAATTAGAGATCGCTAAGGAGATCTCTGGGGATACTTCTGAATAACAGGAATAGTTTATGTGATTTGCATAATTGGCATGATGGGATTTTTGCATCACGCTGCTGAACTTGGGGAAGCGGATGGGGCAGTGCCCCCAGCCGAGACATTGCACGGGGGCACTGGGTGCTGTAGGGACCTTTGGGTGCTGCCCCCCCCCCCCCCCCCGCCCAGCCCCTGCCCACCTGAGAAGGACCGGTCAGTTGTAGAGGGGTGGCTCACAGAGAGGAGGCTGAAGGGACAGGATCAGGTCCCGCTGCCATCACCTGCCCAGCGGCACCTCTTCCTTTGCATCAAGCCAACACTGCTCTGGGCTCGTACGAGACCCCAGCCCCACAGCACCCTTGGTCACGTTTGCTCGTTCCACGGCCACACTGATGAGCTCAGTCAGGCTGTCGTAGCCCTAACCAGCACCCAGGCTGCGGCAGAAACGCTGGTTCTGGGGGTTGAAGCACACGACACCGAATTCCCACCGCTCCTCTTCCAGTCCCAAGGCCACCCAGCATCCCGCATGGCATCTCCAGCCTTTCTGCACGGCTGGGCTCACGCAGGAGCATTGTCTCCTTCTTATTCAAAGGCACAGGCAGAGCCCTGGGACTCGTCTCCACTCGTTTCCTCCTCTTCCTAATTAATCGTGCACTGTTGGGCTGTGACTCGTTCCAGCCCTGGGTGCAACCTGGCACCAGCCCTCCTGCGCAGCCCGGTTGCTGGCTGGGAGCCTGTGCCGAAAGCAGCCGGTCCCGCGGCCGGGCCGGCCGGCCGGCAGCCAAGGGCAGGGGACCACTGGTCACGCTGCAGTGCTGGCCCTGCAGGGACGCCCGGCATGGGTCCGCAGCTTGTCCTACAACTTGAGGAGCCACATTCCACTGCGGGGCAGGGAAACCAGCCCACGTATCGGGGAAGTGGCAAAGGAAGGTGACCCGGGGCCAACAGCCATTTCCCAGTGCTCCTTCCACGTTAGACACCACTCTGGCAGTGGGTCTGGTTTTTCCCCCAGAAGGTGAAATTCTGGCTTTCCTACGTCAGAGCAGTCACTGCTGAAGCATTTCAGCCACTGCCAAGCACCACCGTACACCGACAGCTCCCGTCTAGCACTAAGAGCCAGCAAAGGTCACATTCCCAAACTCAGCCGCGCAGCTCTCTAACAAATCTGCTTTGTTCCCATCACTGCTCTAATTAGGAAATTGCGCTGATTTTTTTTCCCACAGTTGAACTATCAAAACTCAGGCTTGTTCTCTGCCAAAGCCTCTTCCATCTCTCTGCTGGTGACTCAGTGTGACACCAGGCCACTTAAAATATGTGAACAGGGAAAAGGAAGGAGCCAGCGGCCGATTCCCCCTGGTTCCAAGTGTGCAGCAGAGTGGGGGGTTGGCATTGCAAGGCTTTAAGTGCAAAACAAACCACCACCAGTGCTACCCCCAAGCGTGGGCAGCACCTTGCCCCTCGGGCTTATCTCCTCCACGCAGGACAGGGCGAGCTCGGGGTGCGGCGTGATGAAGAGGAGGAGAAGGAAAAGAGAAGACCCCCGGCTGCAAACCTCTCCAAACCAGCGCCGGGTCCTGACTCGGTGTTTGCCAAGGAGGGTGGAGGACAAAGGACGCGGCGAGGTTGTTCCCAGCAGGGTGGGAGCCGAAAGCTGCAGCTGGGGGGGGTCCGAGTGGGGCTGCAGGGGCAGCTCTGCCCCAGGGCTGCTGCTCACGGCTGCAGACCCTGGGGGCCGTGCCCCCCCCCCCCCCATGCCCAGCACCCCAGCTGTGGCTCTAAGCTTGTGCCAGAAAGCGACTGGACCCAGACGAAAGACCTACAAATCAGCTGCCACGGGGATTTTCATCTCACCGGTTGTTTTTCCACGGGTGTTTCAGGAACCGTTTGCGGCAGCGGGGTGCACAGCCGTGTCGGGGTGCGGGCAGCCCCTCTGCCTCCCCAGGCAGTGCCGCCATCCAGCTGTGTTGGCATAGAAACTACCACGGCTCTGCCACGGCGTCACCGCGTTACACAATTCAATTAAACACCGAGTGAAAGGGCTGCTGCCATTTAACGAAGAGGGGGGAGAAGCTCCCGGGCCGTCGGCGAGGAGGCCTTTGCCCCAAACCAACTTCGAGACAACTTCCAGAGCATCGCGGGGGTGGGCTGCAGAACGAGAAAACAAAGCCCCAGCGAGCGAGCGAGCGAACGGCGCTGATGTTCGGCGGCTCCGCTGCCTCCTGGACAACATTGAATAAGAGTCTATTTAAAGGCAATGCCGCTTGCATAACGCTGGCAGTAATTCCCTCTCCCCCACAGCCTCATGCGTTGCTCCCAGGGACGTTGGCAGGAGGAGGCTCTGTGCAGGCAGCGGTCCCCGGCCGGGCAGAGCCCACGGGACAAGGGCATCCGCGGGCAGCGTCCCCGGGGATGGGGACCTTCTCTGCGGGGGGGAGCGGGGAACAGGCAGCGCCATCTCCCAGCGGAGCTTCTCCCTTCCCCCAGCCGCTGCCTCCTGCGCGGGGCGATGCTCCTCCATTGCCACCCAAGTCACGTTAAATGCCACGGTGGCTGGATCCGGCACCGAGCTGCGCATTGGAAATACCACAGAGACTCCGGCGGCCGCTCCGGGAGGAGTGACAAATCACCTGCTCCTGTAAATGTTAAGGGACTGAAATTCACTGTCACCTTCACGCGTGCTGTGTCTGTAACGGACAGGTTTGCCGCGGTGTTTGTCCGGTGGCCCGAACCTCTCCGGCGCCTCTGGCAAGGAGCCAGGGCCGTGCCAGGGCTGGGGGCACCGGGGAGGGCTCTGGGTGCCGCGTGGGAAGGAAGCAGCATGAGGTTGCTTGTATTCTCCAGGGTTTAATTAGCAACGAGCAATGTTGCCTCAACGACTTTCTTCGAGGGAGGACACTCCTATTTAACTAAACATCTGGCCAACTAAAACACAGCTGGAAGAGCTCCATGCTCAGCTTGCACTGCGGGGTGCCGGCTCCCACCCCACTGCCACAGCTGAACGGGTACGAGCGAGTGTTAATTAAACACCGTTAAACACAGCACAGCTGCTTTCCCAGGGACACAGGAACCCCAGCACCGCCTCTGGCAGGGACAGGACCCAGGGGGCTGAGCTACTGCCGAGGGTCCGGCTGGCCCAGGCAGGAGAGACCCGCAGGCATCCTGCTGCTTCCATCAGCAGAAGGGACTAAATCCAAACTAACAGGGAACTAGCTGGTGTCAAAGAACCAGCCCGTGGCTCAGACACGTCCCTGATGAGACGCCCTTGTCCTGCACCCCTGGGGCCACTCAAGGACCGAGCGTGAAGGTGGTGCTGCACGAGGGCACTGCTCCGGCAAACGGTGCCCTCAAGACCCGTGCCCGTTTGAAACGGGTGACAGTCCCACACAGGAGGTCCTACGTTGGCTGCTCGGGGCCGCTGGGCAACCCCACCGAGCTGAAGAAAATCCTGCTGAGGGGAAACGAGACCCCAGCCCAGGCAGGGGCAGCACAACATGGCCACTGCTGCGATCTGGACAGAGCCACACGCTCCCCAGTGCAGACTGTTTATTGCTCAGTTTGTCAACAATTCCAGAATAATCCTTGCAAAACAAACACCCCAGTTCAGCTGCATCGCAAACCACACAGCTGGAAGGCTGCCTTTCCAAACATTCCCCCCCCCCGCCATCCTGGGATCCACCCCATGCCCCTTGCCTCCAGGAAAGCCCTTTTCCCCTGGAAACCATTTCTCTGGAGAGCTCCGAGGGGACCTGCCCTGCTCCTGGCCCGCAGGTGACGAGGGACAGGCAGGCACAGGACTGCAGCACGGGCAGGGGCTGCTCTGCCTTGGCAGCAACGCCACAACGTATGGAACGCCGCAACGTATGGGCTCTCTCAAATACCCCTCCAGCTCCTCTGTATTCGGCTCGCGGGCCGTGCCAGGGCTGTTGGGGCACTGCTGCTGTCTGTTACAGACGAGCCTTCCTGGGCCATCCGGGCAAACAGGATTGTTTTTCTATTACACACGGAGCCTGTTCTGAAATTTCCTGCCCACATCTCTCCCAGGAGCAGGGAGTAAGAAGGGGAGGGAGGAGGAAGGCAACTCTTGCTCATCCAAAACATTTACTGTGAAAACACGAGGCTGGAAGATGAATCGGTGAAACCATTAGAAATAGTTTATTGTTACAGCACACCACAGAGGTCACACACCACTCCTGGCTCTTCCTCTCAAGGAGACACAGTACAATCTGTTTGGTGCAGGGATTAGAAGAGGAAGCTGTTGGCAATCTGCTCCAAACTTTCCTGTTAGTTCAGCAAATGGCCTCTTTAATGTATTAACAAATGCAAGGAGCTACATTAACCCTTTCCGCACTAACCTCGCTCGCTCTCTGGACCAGCTTCCACCCGAGAAGGCAGACGGCACCGGGCGTTCAGCTCCCCGGCCGGCAGTCCCCGGGACCTGGCACAGCCTCGCCGCAGCTTCCCCTGGGGACGGTTGGCTCACGTCGCTCTCGCTGCCAGGACGTTCACGAGAAAGAAAACTGGAGCATACGGCCTGCGGTGCTCGCTCCCTCTTCGTGCGTGGTGATGCGTGCCAACCCTATTTAACAGGGTTTACACAAAGTGCTAGCAGCAAAAGCTGTGCTCCCAGGAAAGGTCCCCTCAAGACCTTCTTGGGAGAGTCCAGCATTCACTCCTATGAATTACAAATCAAATAGGGTAAAATTAAACAAGTCGACACCAGGCTAGCAACGGACTGAAGGAGCCTTGAAGGAAAAACGTTGCACAAAAATGTTACAGACACCACCGTGCTGATGAAGACAAGGCTCTCTCTGGTGGAAAAAGTATGCATTACAAGACAGCCAGGATGGACACTCAGAGCAGAGCAACAGCCTTGCCTAGAGAAAAAAATCACAGGAGCATAGAACAGGATACGGCCCTGTCCCATCTTAGCTCCGGCTCTGAAAGCTGGGTGACGGGTTTGGCTGTTCCAAACACTGGCTGGGGTAACCGGCGCATTCGGCATAGGCACAAGGAGCAGTTTAAACCCGCTCTGCCGACTTCAGAGAAAGTTATTTGTTTGAAGTTGCACTGCTTAGTAAACATGGGTCCAAGGCTTGTGGGACCCCAGCTTTGTTACGAAACATTAATTAAGAGAAAGAGCGCAGTAGAACTGAAAACAGGGCAACTCCAAGGTGCATGCTGCCTTGAGGGCACATGCATACAGGAGGACGAGGATGCACCGGCCAGTCTTTGGAATGTAACAAACGGAGATGACACGGAAAGCATGACTCGGAAACAGAGCTGCTGCTGGCCCGCCACCCCATGGAGAGCAGCACAGTCTCTGGGATTACTTATTATTGTCTAGCACCAAATCACATAACCCCAAAGGCAGTTACTAGAAGTCTCCAAGGACCCTCTGGTCCTTCTTCTGCTGTCACAGAAACAGGGACTAAGGGTTGTGGCTTCAAGAATGTAATAAAGAAAAATCTGCAGTGTCCTGAAGAGCATCTGCAAGCTGGCAAGTAAGCTTGCTTCCAAGAACAGCTAAATCTGCCTGCCACCTGGCTGGCCAGGCAGCTCTCCAAACACCTCATCATCCGTGCCGACCCGAGCGCCCCGCTACACCACGCTAAGCACCAGACCATCCTCCACAGCACGGGCTCAGAAAGAACTGGTCTCCCCTCTAACTACTTATTGAGCAGTCTTTGGAGCGTCAATTTAAGAAGCTTCATGCCTCATGTCTGGTGCAGATTGAGCCTCATGTTTTCCCCAGCCTGACCTTTCCTGTCTCTAACCCTACGAGGAAATATCAAACACAAACTGACAACTGGAAGCAGAATCGATCTCAGCCCATCTGAACGTTGCAAAGGTGAACTCTGATGATGGTGCAGAGCCAACAAGGGACGACTCCTGGATCATAACGTAGGCAGAAGACTCCTTGATGTAATTTTAAAAGGCTCGTCAGATTTCTGTCACCCCAGGTCTCACTCAGCACCACAGGTTACCAGAGGCAGGCAGACAGAGCGGGATCTGAACGGGAATCGTTACAGACTGCCTCCAACTCACGCCCAGCCAGAGGCCAGCTCTTCACCTCGCACGGAGATCAGGCTTTTACCCCAGCAAATCAGCACCGCCGCTGCCAAATGCAAAGCCAAGCAATCAGTCTGAACTTTGCTCCAATGAAACACCCTCACGCGTAATCTGGTTTCACACAAGGCTGATGGAACCGTTTTCAACCCCGTAGCATGAAGCGTCGCTGTCTGCAGAAGCTCAGGGTTGCTGCCTTCTTCTAAGCTGCCTGCACTCTACCTGTGCCCCTTCAGGGCCCATAGAGGCAGCCAGTGTGATTTACACGAGGACAAGAGACACTGGCAGCCCTTCCACAAACAGAATCAGAAGAGGCAAAGCAAAGGGACCGAGAGGAGTGAAGACACCAGTGTGGTCTGGAGGGCTCCCAAGGGCAGTGGCTCGTTGTCGCGCAGCCCGATGCTCAGGAACAGCCATTTCAAACACGCGATCGCGCCGAGGGTGGGACTTCCAGGGGACTCAGTCAGAGCAAAGGCAGATTTACCACTGAAATCAAACCTAAAGAAAGCATTTGGCTTTGGAAGTTTGAGAGTTGTTGTTTAATCCCGAGACAGCGCAGCTGAGTGAGTTTAGAATTTAAGTTACAAAAAAAGAAAGCACTAGAAAATAATCTTGATACAAGAGCAATAATCAGCTGAAGTTCCCCACCCTGCATGGGGAATCCTGCTCCACAATCCGCCCAGCACAGCTGGGATGCTGCCAAGGCATTGCTTGTTCCCAGCACACGCTGGGATGGCAAACTGTCCTGGATGAAAGTTATGTGGGGGAATCCCCAGACGTGGGAGTTAAGATGCTGCCACCAGTTCTGGTTTTGGCCTGTTCTTGACGGGTGACGCTTCTGTGGAAGAAAAAAGAAACTTGTTACAGAAACAGGGAATGCAAATAATCTCCAGTCATCTCCTGCAGAAGAACTAGGACTCGTAATCCACTTCTCTGTAGCGTAACAGCTTGCACAGCACCTGGAAAGTCACTGGACTAATAAAAGTTCATTATAAATAATTCCACCTATCAAGTATGCCCCTCTTTTTCACAGCACTTGCAGAATTAAAACAGTTTCAGAATGTACCCAACACAACCTTAGTAAGCCACCAGCCCACAGATCTAGGGCAGCGAGTGATTTCTTGGAGGGCAGCGGGCAGACAAGCTTTTGCCCTCACCCCTTTGACCTGACAACATGAGTCTAAATGAGGCTCAATCAGCTGCATGCAGCAGGGCCAGCTTGTATTTTGTTTGGTCATCCTGCTGCCAACGTGCAGATCAGATGACATCTGATCCATGTTTACTAGTAAACAAGCACTAAAAAGAAACCAGCCCTGTTCCCCACATCCCAGATTTCTCCTGGGCAGACTCCACAGAGAGGAAATGGCACCTTACAGCTCCTGGTTTCCACCAGCATGGATGTCAAGCTTCTGTGACTGACGGTTCAGTGTTCTGCTGCCCCAGGAGACACACTCTTGACCAGTTTGCTTTATGGCACCCTGCTGAGTCCAGCTCTACCTCACTGTTTGTCTCCAAGGGCAGGCTCCACCTTCAGTTCTTCAGCATGGACAGACACCCGGTAACGTTCTGTGAAGATTCCGTCCTCACCAGACCAACAGCGCCCATTTGGTCATTCTGCTTCACAAGCTCTCTCCCACTTCCCTCTTCACACCCAGCTGCACGAATCCCTGCCACTGAGGTTTTGGATCGCTCAGGAGCAAACACGCATGTAGCAACAGTTGTGAGCAGTTTGCACTCTGACAGCCATGGAACTGTGGGACTCCAGCGCTCCTCATCCAGCTGGTTCAAAATTACCACTGTTACCGGAAGCAAGGTCACAAGAGCTACAAGTCGTCACGAGCCTCAGTGAAATCCAGTTTTATGCAGCGTGAATGCCAATATCTGTGGCCACAAAACATTGTTCCTGCATAGCAGCATGTTGCGACAACATGCAGGGGACCAGTTTGAGTGTTGTGTGAGACAGTCTTGCCTGGGTCAAGCAGAGAGCCAAGGAAGGAGTTCCTCATGGAGCTTCACAATGGAACATACACTGGATGTTTCAAGGCAGCTGGTAGTGTCACAGCAGGTACAAAGTGTGACTTAAGAACAGCAGATGTAACAAAAAGGAACTCTTTGAGAGGAATGACTAGATGCCAACTGAACAAAGAGACTAGAGCCTTGGGTCCTCTTATGGTAAAGGGTCAGCTGGATTTGCCAGAACCATGTGAGGGAAGTTTGCGTAGCCCAGATCAACAGGGCTTTAAGCCAGGAAGTTTATATTCCTTCACATTTGCTAGGACAATACTTAGAATATGAGAGTCTCAGACTACTGCATGGAACTGAGAAGTACAAGAAGCCAAAGCTGCAGAGCATATACAGAAAGCGTACCTGGGATCTTTTCTGGGAGTGGCTCAGAAGGAACTTCTGGAAGCTCCATCTGTTCCTGCAAGAACATTAAAGACAACACATGACACATACCCCCCATACCAGGCAGCGGTCACAGAGCCCCGCACGACAGTTTTGTGCAAAGACCACGTGGGAACAGAGTAATAACATAAGAGATTTCACATACAAACTGACATCTGCCTCCAGAACTGCAGGAAGGATTATGGGCTTCAGTGCTGCCCAGTAAATGAGTACAAGGCTTTTTTTTTTTTTTTTCCATTATTAAATGAGACTTAATAGGACCCTGTATTAGCTACGAGTCTCCCCAAATCTATGCTACTTGCAGAACCTCTCCACCTCAATCTCCACTGGCTGCACATTTCCTACAGTGGAGCCAAAAAAACCCAGTGTTTTGGAAGAGCCACAGGCACCACAGAGATGGGTGGGGACGATAACACACACTGTATGCTGTTATCTGAGCATGACCCAGGACTTCCAAGATCTTCATCTGGTGAAGTGGAACAGATACCCAATAAGAACAGAGATCAACCGACTGTAAAAGACAGCAAATAAAGTATAACCCTTAAAAGCATCCCATTTTTAAATGGCCTCTGCATGTGGAGCAATTAGCTTGATCTTTGATGATGCAATAATTGGGCATAAACAGGTATAACTGAGATCTCTGGCAGAATAAGATAAACTATTGAGAATGGGAAAAAGATACTTTCTCCCCTATTACAAACAGCTTCCTGAAAATGTAGATTTAAAGTAATTACAAGAACATCAGTCCCACCTGAGTAATAGCGTTTAATTCTTCTAGAATGGCATCTTCATCTTCCTCAGTCAGGCTGCCAGCCAGTATCTCATCTATTTGCTGTGAAAGAAAGGAAAAGACATATTCCAGTCAACACAGCGTAGCAGAAGCAGCTCTATGGCTTGCAGCATGGTACGTGCACACGGGAGAGCAACGTAAACATGGGGTGAAGGGGTACTCCAAAAAACTAACATAGCTAATTTTTCTGCAGGCAACTGAGATTTAATTCCCAATCTGATTACCTCTTAAATAAGGCTGGGAACACAATGCACATCAGAGAAACTCTGTATGGCAGGCGGTCTCTGCTCACAACTACTCACGCACACAGTACGTACCCTCTGGTACTCCACAGCATCTTGGGTTTCACCTATTATTCTTTCTACTTCTTCTATTGACATAACCTGAAGAAAAGAGCCAAAACCCATGCATGAGTGAGGTCTGCAGGGAGACAGCTACAAACAGCCAGGACTCTCCTTGGTCCAAAGCAAAAGTGTGCTCAGCTGACTTGGTCACACATACCTGGTGCATTTTGTTTAGACATTCATTGCCTATTTTCAGACCCTCGATGACCTTCATTTCAATCTGGGTGAATTCAATATCCTGGACCTGAAACAGAAAGGAGAAGGGGAAACATCAAAGGCTGTCACGTTCCCATCGTTAGCCAGATACAGACTGCCAAGATACCCAGAGAAACTTCAGGGAGCAATCAGCCAAGAGCCCTTTCTCTAGTGAACAGATGATTAAATTATACCAGTAGTAACAAACATGCACACAAAAAGCCTTAGCACAGGCAGCTGCAAAAGCATATCCAACAGCTCTTTAGCTGATGTTCAAGCTGCCAGTCTAAGCTGAGGCCATAGTTTCCACGGCCACACCAGAACAAACACATCCATTTCTGAAATCAAGGTAGAGGCAAGCCTGAGGAAGTTTCTATGGCAGCTGTCCACCCTGTGACTAAAGTTTTACTAATTTACAAAACACGTATTTAATAGGTACCCTGCACTACAGACTCAAAACATACTCACCACTTGGTTCTCTAGGGAAGAGTCATGGCATACATATGATTTCAGAAACGTCTGCCCTTCAGACAGAGGACTAAACCCTCGTTAGGGCTTGACAGTTAAAATGTAATTCCACACAATCAAAAGGAACATCTACCCCAGGAAAAAGACTTATACCAAGTGCACACAGCGGGCCGCTCGCAGCCTACAGCAACTGAGTCTCACTTACCATCCGCTCCAAGTTGCTGATTTGGTTTTCTGTTTTATCTAGAAGTTGCTCTTGGTAACGCTTCTTCTTTAGCAAGAGCATGGCTTTTCTGAAAGACAACATGAGGAAGAAAACTCAGCACAGATGAAAGCAAATAAGCCTAAAATAATCACACCAAAGCTGTATTTGTTTTGTGCTTTTTCCAAGAGAGGAAAAAATCATGTGTAAATTAAATGACAACTCTGAACTGCTCCTGTGAAGAATAAGGAAGAGCAAATTAATCATAAATTTGCTGATCTGGTGCCTGAAAATTTAGGTATATTTGCTGTGGATTAGGAGTTCACTGGGCCAGCTGTGCTGTAACAATGCAAAGCAAAGTACTTGCACAAAAGGCTTGTGACACACACTCAAAACAAACATGAGAGGTAGCCACTGACACTTTGCAGTAAAGAAAGAGAACCACTTTTTGAAGATCTGTTTTAACAGCAGCTGTGGAACGCAGGCAGACTCTCTTGGCTGTCAGTACAAAACTTTAAACAAAACTTCCTTTCTGAAAGGAGAACCTGGAACTATCTCCACTACGTTCAGTAACTTTTCCTTTCCAGGAAAACGGCCCTTTATTTTGCACTGAGGCTCCCTGCTCCTGCCAGACCCTCGCACCCCCCGGGTGGAGGTGCCACCCGTCCCAACTCACTCTTTTTTGCCTTCTTTCAGCAGTTGCCTGGCCAGGGCTCGCTCTCTCTCCAGGTTCAGACTTATCCGCTTCTGATACTGCTTCAGCTTGTCTCGCTGCTGCTTCAGTTGCTAAAGAAGAGGGAAGGAGGGATGGATGGATGGATGGATGGACGGACAGACAGACCCCCCCCAGTCACAAGTCGAGGCCTGATGGTTCCAGCACCCCCCCCCCCCCGGCCCCCCCCGCCGGCTCACACAGGCCCGCGCTACCGGCAGCACAAACACCGGGGACACAGCAGCCGCCGCCGTCAGACCCCACACGAGCCCCCCCAGCCCTTCCGTGCGCCCTCCGCACCGCGGAGACCCGGCTAATCGCCCACCCGCGGGGCCAAGGCCGGGCAGGGCGGCGCCCCCCCACCCCCCCGGGAACAGCGGCTCTGCCGTTCCCTGCGCCGGCGCTGACCGAGCCGGGCCCGGCCTTCCCCGGCCTGGCACCGGGGCCGGGTGCTCCCCCAGGCCCCCCCCCCGAGCCGAGCCGAGCCGAGCCGGGCCGGGCCGGGCCGGGCCCGCCGCCGCGCTCACCAGCACCGCCTTGTCCTGCTCGGTAACGCGGCTCCGCCGCTTTCGCCCGAAGAGGTTCCCCATGGCCCCGCCGCCGCCGCCGCCGCCGCTCCTGCCCCGGGCGGCGCGGCCGCCCCGCTCCGATCCCGCCCCTCGACGGCGGCCGCGCAGGGCCCGGCCCGGCAGAGAGCGAAGGCGAACGCGGTGCAGGGGCGGGAAAGCGCCGCCGGAGGGAGCTGTGGGGGCGCGCGGGAAGGGGCGGGGGGGGCTGTAAGGAGGGGGGGTAAGGGCGGTGTAGGGGAGGGAGGGGGGTGTAGGGGGTGGGGGGACGGGTCGGTGCAGGGGCCGGGGGGGTGGGGTGGGGCAGAGGATGGGGGTCCGGGGGCTCTGCGGGAGGTGTGAGGGGGCGGTGGGGGTGGTGATGGAGACCCCCGTCCCCACCTGCCGCTGCAGGGACGTGCGCCTGTGTCCCTGCCACCCCACGTCCCTGTGTTCCCACATCCCTGCGTCCCTGCATCCCCATGTCCCTGTGTCCCTGCATCCCCATGTCCCTTCATCCCCATGTCCCCACGTCCCTGCATACCCATATCCCTGTGTTCCCATGTCCCCATATCCCCATGTTCCCTGTGCTCCCATGTCCCCACATCCCTGCATCCCCATGTCCCTGTGTCCCTGTGTTCCCATGTCCCCATGTCCCTGCATCCCCATGTCCCTGTGTCCCTGTGTCCCTGCATCCCCACGTCCCTGCATCCCCATGTCCCTGTGTTCCCATGTCCCCATATCCCCATGTTCCCTGTGTCCCCATGTCCCCATTTCCCTGCATCCCCATGTCTCTGTGTTCCCATGTCCCCACATCCCTGCATCCCCATGTCCCTGTGTCCCTGTGTCCCTGCACCCCCATGTCCCCATGTCCCTGCATCCCCATGTCCCTGTGTTCCCATGTCCCCATATCCCCATGTTCCCTGTGTTCCCATGTCCCCATTTCCCTGCATCCCCATGTCTCTGTGTTCCCATGTCCCCACATCCCTGCATCCCCATGTCCCTGTGTCCCTGTGTCCCTGCACCCCCATGTCCCCATGTCCCTGCATCCCCATGTCCCTGTGTTCCCATGTCCCCATATCCCCATGTTCCCTGTGTTCCCATGTCCCCATTTCCCTGCATCCCCATGTCTCTGTGTTCCCATGTCCCCACGTCCCTGCATCCCCATGTTCCCTGTGTCCCCACGTCCCTGCATCCCCATGTCCCTGTGTTCCCATGTCCCCATATCCCCACATCCCTGCATGGGAGAGGCTCTGGCACTGGCCGAAGTTTTAGGGTCCCTGGGGGCGGTTGGGCAGGAGAAGCGAACGCGGCCCCACCACAAACGGCCCGATTGCGGGGAGAGTGGACGCAGCTGGGGGCTGGGGCAGGCCACGGCAGCGGTCGTGGCTGTGCCTTCAGCTTTATTATGCCCACACCGAGGGGTGCACTGGGTCTTTCTCCCCGAGGGGTGGGAGTCCTGCCCCGCGCTGCTCCCGTGTCCAGAGCCATTCCCACTCTCCCTTCCCATCTTGATCTGCAGCTCAACCACAACCCGCTTGCAGGGGTTTGCCCAGAGGAAGAGCCTGCAGGACGGCACTCCGCGACGGGATCAAAGCTCACTTCAACAATTTGGGTCTGTGAGGTAACATGCCAGAAAATGCCACTTTTTTTCTCTGCCGTGGTTTTGCTCTGGACCACCCACCTGCTCATTTTGTGCCACCCTGCATCCTTAATTATAGTTTCGCCTCTGGAGAAGGTGATTAGGGACCGGCCCTTGTGTCCACGCTGCTGCTGCAAACGCAATGCTGTCCTGCAGAGCAGCAGCTGGGTCAAGGTGAAAAACAGTAAAAATAAAACCACGTAGAAGGTGGTTCCCAGTGCTGTGGCCCCAGCGATACTGAGCCCTTGGATGCCGTGTGCCATTTAAGCCCACCGGTGTCCGTGCGGATGCCCAGTGCTGCCACGGCCGTCACCCCAAGGGGAGCGGGGACAGGACCCAGCTCTCGGTGGCTTTGACGGTCGCCCCAACAACTCCTCCTGCCCGCCCTTCCCCGCTCCTGAAGTCCCTGCCCTCTGGGTCCAGCTGGGAGAGACCCCTGACCCCCCTGTTCTTTCACTGTGGACACTGGAACAGGGACATGCAGGACTGGTGGGGACTCGGTGTCTCAGCCAGGACCCCACAGGACTGCAGGAGCATCGGTCACCACACTGGTGGAAGGGACACCCCGGGAAAGGGACAGGATCAGGATATGCAGGCCCTCAGGACAAGGACAGCACTATTTCAGTTTATTTGCTTGGAGCGAGCTGGCTCTGGGCTGCAGGCAGTGCACAAGAGCTGGACGTGGGGCTCAGACCCACACATACATTCCTGCAGAGCTGCAAAGTAGAAACATCACGTTTCTGCGCAGCCTCAGCAGCAGTGACCTGGCTTGTACAAGCGTCTTTTGCCCAGGATCTCCCCACGTAACCAGCCTCTTCTCTGCAGGGAAACGGCCCAGAACCACACCGCCCGACACCTAAAATTTAACTTGGTTCCTTCGGGGGCTGTAGCTGTGTCCCCTTCCCCACTTCTGCCCCAGGAAATAATCCTCAGACGGGGAAGTGTTTCTGCATTTATTTTTTATTAACCATTTATTTGTTTGTAATTGTTTTACTCTCACATTACAATCGTGTGGTTTTTTTATATTTTTTTATTTTTGTAAAATAAATAGAGATAAGTGAACTTTTAGGTAGGATGCTCTCCAGATCCTTGGTTAAACTTCATGATTGAATCTCTGCATCAGACCTGTGAAAATACAGCCCACACACGCACACGCTTAGATGAAAGCTAAACAGGCCGAGTTAGTTAAAAACCCATCTCCTGGCCGCAGGGGCTGGCTGGCACCAGGGAGCGCTGGCAAGGAGCAGCAGCTTCCCACCACGCACCTTTGCATTTTGCCAGGTATTTCTTGTTCCTTTAATGAATACACTGATAGAAGTTAAAAATCTATTGTTTTTTAAGCTGTGTATGTTAATCGGTTACGTGTAGATCCCAAACTCTGGCTCCATGCTTGCCAGCCCCTCGCTGGCCCCTGGCACGGGCAGCGTGGAGGAGATGTGTACCGCTGGGACCCAACACCAGAGCAGCACGGGAGCGGGTCGGGAAGAGGCACAGCTCTGTTAGACCATAATTAACTTTTGGTAACTTAAAAGTGGACTTTTAGGTAGTTTTTCCTAAGTTTAAAGCCTTTGATTCATCATCCTTGTGAAGTGGCCCTTGGCCTCCCTGCTACAGGGGGGGACAGTGACGGTGCTCAGGGTAAGGACACAGCGCCCAGCCTTCGGCAGCTGCTCCACCTCCATGGCTCAAGGACCCTCACCAAAGCCAGCATCCAGATGTGCATACAGCACTTTGCATTTAGCTTCCCTGCAGCAAGCCTGGGACAGCCACCGGGCCATCTCAACAACCCCTGCATGGCCCAGCTGCCTCAACACATATAGGAAACAAGATTATCTGGTGTACAAGGAGCAGTGACAGGTCAGACGCACTACGTAGGTGCCATGGCAGAGGTGAAGCCGCCATCTGCACAGGGAGAGAGCGTTTCTCACCCCTTCCCTCATTAGTATTTCTTTCACTGTCAGCCTCAGCGCTGGCAGAGTTTGCTGGGAGCCTGCAGACCCCATGATACCGACTGGAAGAAAAACTGGGGACTTCTGGACTTAGCAGGTCAACCTTTGTCGCCGCAGTGATTTTTGCACAGTGCAAGTTCTGTTCTTGGCCAGCTAAACCACACCTCAGCAGCACTTGAAAGAAACCTGCCCCTTTTGCTTTGCCTACCCCTTCCCCACATCCATCTCCAGACCCATTATGGATTTCAAGGGACAGAAACATTCATTATTCAGACACGGAAGGTGCGGAAGATGGAGCAGGCTTTCCCCTAGATGGCTGGGACAAAGCTGTTTTGCTCAAAGCAGGATGACCTGCCGTTTTCCCCCTCTTTAGTGATTCTCTTGTGCTCAGACCACGTGTGGTTACATGCCCAGTTCTGCAGGGACAGACAGACAAGCCACAGCGACATCCACACACAGGTGTGCAGCTGCACACACACAGCAGCAAGTGTGCAAATTCTCCTGACCATCACCTTGCTGAATATTAGCACACCAGAGCAAATGAAAGCCCATGGCTTGAACCTGGAGCCTCCCTTGCCGGCCAGGCAGAGCCCTCACGCTATCAAACGTGTTTGTGGAGTTCACTGTGGGCAGGACAGTGACTGCAGAAGTAACAGTGATCGAGATACCCCAGACCTCCCCAGCAGCACCGTGTGCTTGGGTGGAAAGTGGTTACGTGAGTGACTTGCTCCAGGCTTGTTGGGACGTTAGAGACGTTTGTTCTCTTTCCTTCCTCCTCTTCTTGTATGTGCAACCTTACGGTACGGTGGCATCCTGCCCTGTTCCTGTCATCTCCTCAAGCCCCTTTCCTCAGGATCCCTGCCTCCTCTTGCCACCAAGCTGCCTTCTGTCTTTGCTTCCACCGGAGAGGATGCAGCAGAGAGGACAAGGCTCGTGCAGAGGAGACACTTTCCTGCTTCCCTTGCCCACACTCAGGCAGTGCAGGAGCACATACACTGTTCTGCCGACGGACAGCTCGGGTCTCGCTGCCCTGTCGGAGGAATTACCGTTTGGCACAGGGTAGGCAGCAGCTGGAGGGGTCCCACGGTCCGGTTGAATGCACAGAGCTGTAGGTGAGTCCTGACTTCAGTCCTTAAAGCAACCTACGCTCCAGCAAAACAAAGAAACAAAGACTAAAACAGAAAGCCCTTTTCAAGGGTATTGCCTCATCCAGTCCTTCCAAGCTCAGGAGCCGTGTTTCTAACGGAGAAGCTAACCACTGGAAACAAAAATAAAATGTTCCTTTTCTGTAGCTTTTACAGGATATAGCTGGGAAAAAAAACCAAAACAAAACCAAAAAAAACCAAAACAAAAAAGGAGATTGTCTCTTTTCCCCTCGTCAAAATCATCAGTAGCTAAGTCAGGAAAAAAAATGTTCAAGTTATGGGTTGCAGCAGCAGCCAACACTAAACATTCAAGTCGATAATTTCACTATGTACATTATGGGTGAGACACGGCCCTGCCCGCTGGGACTCCCTTCTCCAGTGCCGCTGCCACAAGCCGTTATCTGATCCGCTTCTCCACTGAGTACACCGAGATGTAGTAGTCATTGCTTCCGACTGCCAGATGAGGCTGTGGAAAGAGCAAATCGGGGATAAACGTACAGGTGTCACACGGTAATGAGAGGCACATCACAGGCAAAATGGTAACGGTCGACATTTTCAGCAGTAACGCCCAGATGCTCGAAAGCTCTTAAGTGCATCTGCCAACGCAGCTCTGACGACATTTCTGCCAGCACCTACATTGTCCCAGCGAGTTATATGCCCATTTCAGCCAGAGGGAAAAATTATGGTGACTATTAGTTGCCAACTGCTAACATAATTTTTCTAAATGACTGCAAATCTGCTAGTTAGGAACAGTTGCCTGGACTGAAAATTAGCATTCCCTCCACTGAGAGGCCCAGGAGCAATCCTAGCCGTGGAGACCCAGGCTGGACAGGGCTTTGTTTGTTTGCTTATTTAAAGCGCAAAACATTTCAAATGACTAGTCACTTCTTTCTCCGTTCCCCCAAACTGCAGAACAGCAAAATCACTCTTTAGCTTTTTGCAAAGCGGCTTTTTGAAGCCGAGGAGACAAGCTTTCCTTTAAACTTGCTATCTTCAGGATGTAAAATGCACATAACCTAGGCAGGGAAGCTGCCTTCCCTCTCCCTGCCCAGCTAATACCAAATCATCACAGGCTAGCACAGCTCTTTCCTCCTCTCTTCTCAGCCCTTTATCATTCCCACCACTCTTTCCCATTACATATTAAATATTTGTGTTCTGATCTGCAGGTTTCTAAAATAACTAACTGCCTTCTTTAACCTCCTCCTGTTTTTCCTATCCATTCACGTTGTTTTCTTAGGCTTTCAATCTCCTTCATTTATTCTTGTCTCTGGGTGAGCCAAAGTCCATAATGCAGATGGGCACCTGCCACCTAATTAAGTAGCAACCAGATTCTCTCTCTTACAACTACTGCAGAGCCACCTCAGGTCTGATGTATTCCAAAACTTCCTTTTTACTCTGATTCATTCTAGCCTTTATCAGCTTATGCCTTTAATTTTTGCAGTTCTCTCATTTTTCTGATGTGCAGTTTTTCTACTGCACAGCATTAGGTCTTCCTAAAGCCTTACATAAGGCGATGTAAAAGCAGCCACAGAGACACAAGGGTAAGCCCACCGTCTGCAAGAGAAGAGGCATGGAATAAATAAGCACATAAAATTTTGTGTGCTGGAAGCAAGAGACTTCACCTCTCCAGTCAGCTCCAGGCAAATTCACCTCGGACAACTTCTGTGGCAAGAACTACAGAGCTAGGCCAGGCTGCAGTCTCAAAGTGATAGGAAGAAATGGGAACAGTCTATCAAGTTGACCCGTGAGTAAAAAGGGCTCAGCCATTGGGAGTCCTGTTCTAGTCTCAGGTGCACATCACAAACTGGCAGCACCAGCAGCGTGGTCATCTGGAACAGCCTGGAGGACAAGCACCAAGGACCTGGGCTGAGAGTCAGGCTCAAAGCATCCTCAGAAAACTAGGCTGGGGCAGCATCTCTCTGTGCTAGAGGAGTGTCTGAGCCTTTCCCTCTTCCAACGCAGACATTAACTAAGAAATACAAATTCCAAAATCCAAAGGGAGAGAATACAGACCCAGTGAGGATGGAAAGCCAGGCAGCTGATGGCTCCAACTCTTTGTCCCATAAAACCATCATAGTATTTGATATTGTTGATCAGCTCCCCGTTTCCGTTGTAGATTGCAGTGAACTGATTCATTGAGCCACTGGAAGGGAATCAAGAGAACATGGTGTCACTGAGAATGCTGTGGTAAGAACAATATTGTTGCCTACAGCCCCCTTTCCAGCTGTGCCGACCTGAGCTGTTCATCAGACTAGCGCGCAATGAGTTCTTGTAAGAGGGGAGACTGACTTTAACTGTACCGTGGCAACCTCAGTGCAGAGAGATTTACAGAAAGGCTGGAACCACAGTTACCTGTTACACTGAGACAAAAAAACCATGAAGAGCTGATGCACACACACACACACACACACACTGAAAGTGGATCCCCCAACAACCCCAGGATACGTGACTGGTGGAGCCCTTGCTGGTCCCCACTCAGAGCCCAAAAATACACATGCTGACTTTGAGCAGGGATCTGACACAGGGGTGTAAGACTGTACACCATCATGCCAAGTCACCAGTGCAGAGGTTTCACTGATGCATGCAAGGGATAAAATTCCTGAGCTGCAAAAATGGGAAAGAAGCCGCACTGTTTGTGGCAAGGTTAAAACAAACAACAAAACCAATAAAAACCCATGAACGATGTCTGCAGAGACAAACCGTCCTCTCCATCCACTCCAGGGATGCAAGAGATGAAAGCAGAACTTACCATGCAAAGAGGTTGGCTTGGGGGTGAATGTCAAGGGCTGTCAGCCCTTTGACTATCTGAAGGACCTTCATGGACTCTGGCATCCGGGGGTCAAAGAACCGCACATCTCCATTTACACTGCCAACACATGAGTTTCACATCGTCAGGCTGTACCCAAACCAGATCCTAAAGCCCAGGAAATGGAGCCATAAGCCTGTCTGTGAGCTGCCCACCTCGATCAGAAAATTAGGATAGAGAAGACACGCACCCTTGCCTTCTCTGTCAGTACCGCTGAATTCCCACTGATGTGACTTATATTTGGTACCATCCCCAGCGCATTAAGTGCTGTGCAAACAGCTCTGCCTCTGCCCTCAGGGGTGATCCATTATTACTTTTATCACTTCCAGCTCATCGCTGAGTGTAAGTGCCTTTACTGTTATGTCATACTCAATACTCCAAGCTGCATGTCAGACCCAAATTCCTTCTCCTTTTCGCAGTAGGAAATTGTATTAGAAAACTCTAACCAGATGGGATCTGCTGGTACCATCCATTATGCCAAATGTCTGGACACAGATGCACAAGTCCTCGCTGTCCAAAGCACTCTGTGGACTAGGCGTAACAAACCCTGCTAACGCTCAGGCGATGCGTCAATCCTGTTAATGACTTTATCAAGGAAGAGAGGGTGCGGAAAGCAATAGTGGCAGTGGCAAGATACTGTGCTTAGTAGATCAAGCACCTTTCAAACACAAATGATTCCTTTTTGTTAAGTGATCTCTCTGAAATACATCAGTAGAATCATGTCTGTTAGATGTGAAGAGGGTGCATCTTTTCCTACAGCCCTGGAATGAACAACTGAAGATTTTGTTACAGTACTTCTGTTCTTCTGAGACCCTTATAAGAGACTGGTCAACAGGTGTACAGAAAGACAAACATAAAAGTCTCTTATGGAAATTAAATTCAAAATCAACTCCTCCAATCTTATTCTGCTGGCAGCAGAAGTAAGGCTTTTGGCATCACAACTTTTAAAGTGTTATTTTTTCAAAGTCACTGATGGCCATACAACTGTGAATCACCATACAGACTTATGAACAATGAAAGCATTAAGAAGCATATTGCCTTCAGTTTCTTTACCTCTGGAATATCTAATACTAATCAAAAGGCTGTTATACAGAATTACTTCTATCATTATAGGAAGCTGCAACTCCAGCTGTCACATAATTAAATTCAAGACAAATTAAACTTGAGGTTGATTTAGATCCTGAAGACTAGATGGAAATATTGTTTGAAAGAGATCAAATAGACAGTAATTTCATTTAAAGCTCTGAACCATTATAAGACTTGAAAATGGTTCTGAATATATTGGAAGACGATGTTAAGAGCTTTAAAATGGAAGTGAAGTTCTGTGATGAGGGACTACATAGGAGAACACGTCCCAGGTGAACAATAACAGGCAACAACAAGTCAACAGCAGCTAAGCTACTAAACTAGAATATTCAGAAGGTGTTTAAGGACCTTTTCTAGCAACGCTGTCAGCCCGATAAAAGCAGACCTGCTGGTTAACGAGAAGCACTGTGGCAGCACTAGCACATAGATCAAAGTGGCTGAACCCAGTACGATGTGGTGAACCAGCGCCGGGCAATGGAGAGCCGCAGGATCTGGCTCCGAGTCACCATTCCTGTGCTACAAAGTCCTGCCTCTGGTTCAGAAAAAAAAGTTCCACTGAGGTTCAGAGAACTGCTCTACAAGCAATACAATGCCTTAAAGTTTTTCAGGAAATAGCTAGACCAAGATCTCGCTACATCCTAACGTTTTTCTTGGATCTTACTGTCAACTGAAGAAGGGAGAAACTGAAAGCAAGGTGGCTTGTATCAACAAACCAAGTTCCTCTGGGATAAGACCAGACCTGTCTTTTGAAGTATGACATTTTCTCATACTTATTCAATCCCAAGAGAAAGCACCACGTGCTGAGAAGGGCACTGAGGAGAGGGAAAAAACGAGCCTGCAGACCCAGGCTGGCCAAGCGTACAGGCCTGACCCCTGGGATTGTTGAAGGAGATTACGGAAAGGAAGATTAAAAACTCTAATATGTGAGCTCAACAAATCTGGCAGCTGCATCACATAATCCCCTTTCTGAAAATCTTAATACATTTTTGCTGGCCCATCCCCCACCTCAGGAATGTTCTGAATCCTGGAAAATTATGTTCTGTTTTCATTTTGTAATCAAGAAAAAAGAGCTTCTTTGTGTGCAAACAGTGGCTTTGTGACAATAAATTATATTCTGCTGTTCTTTAATGGCCAAATAAGTATATGCTGCTCTCTCCACAGTATTTACCAGGCAGCAGAAGTGGATTTATGTGTAGAAAATTGCTAGACAGCAAAGTAATCCTGCACAGCAATATGCCCAACAGATGCAACATCAACTTTCCTTCTCATGTTCTCTCTCAAATGACCCCACAGAGATGTTGCCAATAAAGAACAACAACCATAAGATATACTATATCTAGCTTAGGTTTCTGGTTCACTCCATTCCTCCCTCACATGCCTCGTGATAGTGATTTCAGCAAAGATGCCTTCTTGTTTACTCTCAAACCACACTAACGGGCTTCCAAGGAAAGCTTCAAATTTCTTTTTGCCTTCTCTCTACCAAGTTTGGAGCAGGAGTTAATTACTGAAGCAAATGTCAAACTAAAGAGCTTTACCCTCTTAGCTCTTGAAATACCAGAGGCAGAATTTAAATGGAAAAACAAACTGTGTTTAAGAAAAAACAGCTCAAACAGTAAAATCTCTTTTACCTGACACTCATGATGTTGCCTTCTGGATGTTTCTGCAAGTACGCTTTCACCACCCAGGCTGTGTGCTCTCGGTAGGTCATGACACGGCTGAGGAAAAAGCAGAGAAATGTTTTGAAGGGGAGGAGGAGGAGGAAATGTGAGCACCCCACTGAGCCTGGAAAGGACGGGTAGTTACCATTCACTCAGAGCCATCCTCCTGTCAAACACGCGGATGGAGCCGTCACCCAGCCCCGCCACAATTAATGAACGATGAGAATCACACGAGAGGCTGGTCACACAGCTGTCAGCTCCAGTGGGGATATCCTAAGGAGAAAGCACACAAGAACCAAGCTGAGAACATGATGTGTCTTCAAGTCATTACAGTCAAGGTCCTAAACCAGACGGACCCAATGTCCTCCTCCTCTTCCTCTCCCCATTCTGTAAATCAGTCCAAAACTAAACCAGGGTTTTCCACTTGTCACTCAGAACACTATGACAGTGCATCAGTGTGAAGTTTTCCTTCAGGCTCTCCGGACACGACCAGAAATGAGGAGGTGGTCACCCTGGGGACAACGGTCACTGCTGCTGCCATGTTTGAGCCACAAAGTCCCACAGTTCAACCCAAAGAGCCGGGCCCAGAGAAGGAATTCCAGAAAAAACAGCTTCTGCAAGTCATTCAGCTTTAAAAACCAAAATGAAGGCAAGGTCTATTTTGGGAAGGATGAGTTAACATTATTCTCTACTAGGAATATCTAATTAGTTAAAATAAATGACCAGAGGAATTATTTCTCCATAAACCATCTTTGTTGTGTACAAGTTGTAAATACCATTAGAATGGCAGGAGAGACAGTATATATCTGGAGGAGAAGAGTCATATAAGACAAATATACCTGTATAAAGCAGAAGCTTGTAATAGCATATATAACACCACATATAAAACCAAACATACAGTATGCTATAGGTAACACCACCCATGCAAAAAAAGTACAACAAAACTGCAAGGTATTAGGTACAAAGCTGCAAGGTATTAGCCCTTTTGGGGCATCGTATCAACACCCAGAAGAGTTCTAGGAAGTTATTTAAATACCGCTTGTAAAAGCAGCTTTTTTTTTTTTTTTTGTCTATACCAGACAAAAACCATATCTGGGCCCTGGAAACAATAAAACAATTATACCGGAAGGCAGTTCCCTTTACCCAGAATGGCTCCAGTTATCACTAATGAAGTCCACTTCTTTCAGTTTCTTTTTATTTTATTCTTTAAACACTTAGCTCTCTTCCTCCCTTCATCATTAGGATCACCATTACACTTCTGCAGAGCCCTGGTGGTGGTGCAAATGGGCCAAACTAAGCAGACTACGGTTGGACTGTCAGAGTGTGACCTTCTTCTTCTCCACACCTGGCAGCCGCAGGCAGCAAGCGGTGGTGAGGCTCTTGAACAACGTCAGAGCGGACACGTAAGCCTCAGACAACACAAGGAGCTGCCTGACTACAAAACAGCACTGGAGAATCACTGACACAAGATAAAGCGAGCCAGTGCTGTGCCACCTATCAGTCCCCACTTTAGGACATGTGACAAGTAGATCCAGGTTATCTCATTAGATGCCACACACTGTGTGTATTAAAAAAAATGACAAGGAAAAGGCTGGAGCTTGCAAGGACAGCTGTGCTGAGAACACGGTGTGCACTCTTACTCTAACGCTGCTACTTTCCCCCTTTTTACTTGCTATAAGCAATGTATTTGTTGGGAATAATATCTACATCTGTTATGAGGAAAACCATTTTCAATTAAACAGGTAAAAAAGCTAAGCAGCACTGACAAAGCAGGATAACAATCATGAGGCACGTTAGAACTGCATTAGCTAATTTCACACTTCAATCCTATTTTTGCTTCTGTGCATATTCACCTTTCCTAGCTGCTCTTCACAGCCTCAGCTGAGCGAAGATGCTGCTGGCTAGAGGCACCAACCTTCAGGGCTGTTCTCAGCAGCTCTTCTAACTGCCTAAACCCAGATCCTGTCTTTGAAGCAGGAACAATCAGCAGAAGTGAAAATGAAGTACTTGCTTCTTCAGCTACATCCCAAGTGCTTCCAGAGGTATACTTTTTGTAGTTCAAAGAGTGGGAAGGCACCTTTATTAGCTTGGATTACATAGCTTCGCTGCTCTTTGTGCTGAATTTCACTTTTCCAGTGTTACTGAGTCAGGAAGTTTCAATCACTTGAATTTCAACACAACCAATCTTTGCAATTAAAAAAGAAACAACTTGTTTTCAGATACTTTCGGTGCAATCGTTAATCATCATAATTTAAAAGATTTTCACCTCCTGAATTTTGCTGTTCCCTAATTTACATAAAAAAAATAATATGTGAAAGTAATTAAGATTAACATAGGCTTAATTATCCTGCATTGCAGGGTCAAAGTATCATAATTAATGTTCATCCAAGGGTAATTAATTTCTAGAAGCTTTGAAAACTAGTCTTCCTTTTTTCTCCAGCACAGTGACTCCATTCTCACAGACCAGCTGCTTCTCCTTATAATTTCTGAGAAACTTTCATTTGATTACAAGCGACATGAACGCTTGCTGCATCTTTTCTCCATTACACTGCACAGAAAGTTACGTATGACTGAAATACTGCTTTCATGCTGCCTCGTTTCAGAGGCGAGATGTGAACACCCTGGGGTGCCCCAGTGCACGGGTCCGCCCAGCTCCCCAGGGAGACGCGGGGATGCTGAGGGAGCTGCCAGCAGGCTCGCAGGCATCTTCATCCTTTGCTACCCTGGGCCAGACGACACGGAGCAAACTTCTGACCTGAGTCAGACTGGCCCGAGCTGGCAACAATTCCACTGGCTGCACGTGAGCAGCGCGCGGTTAGGGAATGCTCGTGTTTCTGTCCTGTCGAGCACTGGGGTTCTGACTCAGGAGTGGACTGAGCAGGTATGAACATGCTCTCTGCGTGGAGGCAGATTCCCTGAAAACAGACCTTTGGCTGGCAGGTACCAGTGCAGCGTTGCTCTGTCAATAGCTCTGTGTGTGTCCCAGAGAAGCAGAGATGGCAGCAGCAAGTCTGAATGCTCTACTACCGACCCAACTCACCACCGAATTTCCTCAAGAATTTTTACACTATTTCAATTACGCGCTAGTAGGAAACCTTATCTGTATGCTGGGGCCTGCCTCTGGATTTCACAGCCTCACCCTTCCCACACACTGCTGCACACTGCCCAGAATAACAGCAGCAGCTTCCAGGAAAGACTTGACATGCTCACTAAGTATGTGTGTATTTTTATTTATCTTGTAACATGACTCTGAGGCAGGGAAGCACGAGCTCCAGAACCTGTCAGGTCTTCACAGATGAGTCTCAGATGCTTTGGCTGTGCACAGGGTAACTCACTGCATGGCAGGTCTTCTAGGAGGGGAAAAAGGTGAATGGGATAAACACGCAGATGTTACCTGTACTTTCATTTCCCGATCCGTGTCCCAGATCCGGATTATCCTCACATCTCCCGATGTCATCAGGAGCCCGGTTTCTTGTTCCCAGTCGACTACCATTCCTGCTCCTAAGATAAAACACAGGCAGGACATGCAAATTACTCTCTGCATCAGCACAGGCATAGCTGCACTAATTAGAACACCAGCTTTCATGACCTCACACTACAGAAACTATCATTAGAAGAAATATAAAATTACATACACGTGCATCCATATGTCCTCCGAATGGGATCAGATCAGCTGGTCCTGGATTTGAGTCCAAAACGTGTCTTTGACCCCTTGTCTAGCTTAAGTGCTTAGAAAAGCCAAGGTGCAGATGGCCCCTCTGTAGGCAGGTGAATACAGCCTTCCAGGGACCTTGCCAAGCTACTGGGGACTTCCAAGGGATTATAAATTATCCACTACTTTAAGAAAACACCGGATTAAATGATGATTGAAGTAGACTAGACTGGTGACATCTCACACAGCAAGACCTGACAGCCTCTGGATTACCATGAGTCCTCATTCTAATAGAAATATCTGGCTAAGGGGCGATGTTTCTAAACAAGGAATAGCATAGTCATTGCTGCAAGATAATGAATTAAACAACTTGGTAGGAGTAAAAACCAATTTGCTATACAGACAGGTAAGGAGGGGAACACACTGCAATTACACTAGCTAAAATACATTTACGAGAGCTTTTTTTCCTCATCTTTGAGGGCATAAACTGATGGCTAGGTGAAGTTTAGAAAAACGTCTGATCCGTGTTGTAAGAGAATTACAAGGGATTTTCTATCCCCAGAACACCTGACATGGGCACCTGCTTACACACAGGTTAGTAGCCTGCATGAACTCATGAACTTTCCCAGCATGGCAATTTCCAGAGAAGAGTAAATGTATGTCATCCCCTTTCCCAGCTGGACGAATAAGATGTCCAAAAGCCATTGAGTGAGCTGGCTCTGTTAAGCACAGAGCACACAAGTATCAGAACAAACCGGATACTGGGACTTGGGAAATAGCTGGCAATAAAACCCCTGATTCGGCAGGGGAAATCTCCGAGGAACAATTCTTGTTCATTTAATTAGAAGGGACTTCTCTGTACCTGTGTGCCGCCTCCACAGTACGGAAACGTTCTGCTTAAAGCAGAGAGCTGTACACCAATTATCTCCTGCTTTTTATGCTGCAAAGGCTGCCCAACCCCAAATCTACTGGTTTTCCAGGGAGACTCTTATTCATATATTAAAAACACAAACAGAAAACCCCAGGAGCGCTACATGAGGGAACCGGACAAGAACTCCATTTTTTGTGTTTGTTTTCATCTGCTCGGGCAGGGCTCTCCCTTCAGCAGAGGCAGAAGCAGGATCCTTGCCTTGCAGAGCAGCGGTTCACCCTCTCATCTGTGCCAAACCGAGACTCTGGTGCTGAGAAGTATTTTATAACCACATGCAAGCCAGAGTCGGAAAGCACTCTGCAATGCATCAGGACTGCAGGCTCCTGCTCCAAGCCATTCGCAGTCGCCTTCGGTGGGATTCCTGTATTTCCACTCCACAACTTGCTTGTCCAGAAGGTACAAATGTGAGTTTGTCTCGATTTACTGCTAGGAATTAGCCCCAACAGCAAATTAAACCTACCCCAACATGCGCTTTGTCACCAAAGGTCCCCAAGTACTTTTCACCAGAGCAAACACCTTTACAGGGCACAAAGGGAACAAGAGAGGCATCCTACAAACACCGAGTTTTCTTCAAAGATGATGAAATGACCTTGTTTTGCACAGACTCAAATAAAACATTTTGCCCATCTTCCCCTTCCTAAATATCACATCCAAGCTGTTTCCTGATCTTGCTGCATACCACTGAGAAGATTACTGATGTTTATTGACAGTCCGTCATCTTACCGCAGGAAATTCGGGACTCTCAGCTAAGCTGAGAGCTTGTATCTTTATCTTGCGAGTCAAATTGATTGTTACTTCAGATTGCCTGGCAGCTCGGAGGGCTGCTAGAGATCGGAGGCAAACAAGCAGGCAGTGATTTAGATGATAAACATCACTGAAGTGTTTCCATTTGTCATCTTGTTTATGGCCCATGTGACAAGATAAACCTGGCAGGCTGAGATAGATACCGCCATTACCATCACTGATGGAGTTAAGTAGGCAATGTGCTCTTAGGCAGTTTTAAAGCTCCCAATTTTCCAGTTACATTCCCCAGTTTGAAGACAATGTTTTTCTTCAGTCTGATCGGTAGCAAGTCCCCAGCCTGCTGTGGTTCCAGGTGTCTTTTCTGCGGAAGGGGATAGAGCCAGTGAATTCGGAGTGATGGCTGGCGGTTTTGGTGCTTATCTTGGTGCATCTGTCAGGAATTTAAGCACTGAGTATATTCAGTGACGCCATCTAGAAGGCTAGGGAAAGTTTCACTGAGGGACGAAGCTCCAGAGGGGTTTCCCTTTATATAAAATGGCACAGACATCTCCCATGAGAGATGACCAGGTAGAAAGGACAAGGGGTCACCCCAAACCAGGAGCTGACAGAGAGCCCATAGGGGGAAAGAAAGGAGGGAGACGATGTTGGTGTATGTTGTGCTCTTCCAAGCAGCCAACGCAGCTCCTGCCTTTCTTATAAAACTTAAATAGTCCATATAAATGATAACCTCTACCCTCTGGAAGAGGCAAGGGCAGCATTTTGATCATCCCATAACAAGGCATCTTCCCTTTCTTTCATCAGCCGCCTTCTTCTCTCAAGAAAATACAAAATACCATTTTTGCTGCTTCTGATGCACGGCGCTCGCGGGTGGACTAGGCAGTCTCAGAGTACGGTTTGCTCATATTGCACCACACAACGCAGGCATCAGAAATCACAGAATATTTGCATAAAAGCCGCAGCCGAGGAGAACTGCTGGCACCTTCCCGCTGGGAGATGGAGCCGGCTCCATCTGCAGCCCGGAACGGTGGCAGGTCCTGGCTGCAGAGGTTGTGCCTGTGCCGAGCACCAGTCCCGGATCAGGGGGGTCCGTCCGCTCCCGCTGCAGCCTAGGCGATGCCCTGATAAAGAAGTGGGTGAAGGAAAGGGAGGAAGGGGACCCCAGGATGCGACTGGAAATGCTAAACCAGAAATCAAATGTGCCTGAAAAGAAGAAAAGCCTCTGTACATAAATGTAAGTTGTTCACAAGCATGTAACAGGGAAGGAAAGCTTCCTCCGAGTGTGAAATGTTAAATTCAAAGACGACACAGTACGAAATGAGACATAAATAGTCAAACCACTTCTGTGTACGAGCAAACGTTTTCACGGTGGAAATGATAACAGTATTGGCTCACGTTTGTATGTTAAATTCCTAGTACTTTGGGATGAGACGCAAACGTGGGACTTAATACTAATTATCATTTCCTTTTTAATTAACAGAGGTCCTTCTCCAGGATGTTACAACTGAGACTGCAGTTCACCTGCTGGGTTTTGGCTTGCACATTTGGCACCTAAGATGCTTCTTAGCCTCATTCTAGCAGAGAGGTAACATACTCTGCAAACCCATGCAATCGCAGCTCCTTGCCTGAGCCATGCAGCCAGGTTTTGCGTTACCTGCCACCCCGTGTCCGAGCTCCCACCTACGTACAGAAACGGAGTAAAGACGGGCAGTGCCGTGACACCAATGCAACCATCTGATAAAGGCCAGTAGTGAAACCATGGCACTCTGAGAAGCCAATGAATTGCAGAAACAGGCATTCTAGCAATACATTTCTTTTAATGCATCATTAGTTAAGATTACAGTTTTCCCATAAGGAATGTTATATTCTCAGATAATGAGCAACAAATCTTCCACAGCTCAGGAAAATAAATTTTTAAAGGTTTGTGGTTTTTTTTATCGTTTGGAGTTTTTTTGGTGTTGGGTGGTTTGGTTTTTTTTGAGTCTTTTAACACTAGTACTTGCAGTTCTGTATGATGTGAGTTTATATACAAGGCAACACACATCAACAGCCGTTCTTGAAGCTGTAACTTTCTATGGCTGTTCCCTCAGGATTCCCCCTGAGCAACAGATATTTGTCTGGATGGGATAGTTCCTCGTGTAAATTTCAACAAATAACACTGGTGTTGAAAGCGGCTGCATTCTGAGTGTCTGTACTTATTTTTAATGTCACTGGAATGTGGCCAACCTGTACTTGGTGTTTCAATGAAATCAGGAATACCTACATAGAACACAATATAAAAGCATCTCAGATTCTGACTGATGATTTTTTAATCAGGGGCCTTCCTAGTTGAGCAATGAGGTGCATCACTGTTTTAATTTCCAGGAAGCAGTGGGAGGGTGGTATGACCTCACTCATCATTAATCTCTACAACATCCTTTCAAAACGTATCACTCTTTGGATGCCAAGGACTATGCGCAGCAAGGGAGAAGAGTAGCTGTGATGCTGAGAATCCAATTAAAAGAACACAAACCCCTGGAGCTGCAACTTCTCCAATTATTTTATTGCCATGAAAAAATCTGACCAGAAATAAGGTTCTTCTCCCTAACTTCTTATTCCTAAAGGACAAGATACCAAACCCCAGGGAGATGTGGAGATAAGAATGACTCTACTTTTCTCTCTCCTTGTTCTCCAGTATAAGCTCTGTTTGAGTGTGATCGATTTGATCAGCTCCTTTTGCAGGTTAGAGCCTTCCCTCTGCCAAGGCTCCTCTCTGTCGCAGGCTGCCCCAGGCAGCTCAAGAGCCCTGCAGCTCCCCATGAAACTTCCCTTCCAGTAAGCTGCTAAATTTCTAAGAACGCTGCCTCTCCACCCTCTCCCATCTGGATTGCTGACTGACTGCCAGAAGAGTCAGCAGTATTCAAAGCAGAGCAGAGCCTCCAGAGGGCAAGGTCCTGTTTTGCTGCAGAGCAGGTATTTGACATCTTTCACTTTGTTTCAGAAGCCCCAGGAGAGCAGGAAGGAAGCAGGGAACTGGCAAGTATGTGCTTATTTTTTCTTGCTTGGCATCAGTAGAAATTTTCTCAAGGTAAGACAGATTATGGCTGTTTACATATCAGCACCAACAACCCCCATGAGGCAGCGATGGATAGAGGTGGGCACAGGTCAGATATATGTTCTCTCATTAACACAGTCTCCTTCTTTGTATCGCACATTCAGTTATGCCGACAGGAGGTAATGCAGCGGTGTGCTGGGACACCCCGAAAGAGCTCTGATGGAGCAGGAGATGAAGCAGCCTGGGCAGAAGGTCACTCTAACGTGTCTCAAGACTCCTGCTAGCTCAGCTGCCTTCACAATGCTTACTTTGCTCTGTGCTCACACGAACTTTAGGGATTCCCAGGCTGACTTGCACGGTGACCTGATATGACCTGGACCATTAAGCCACTGGTCTTTCTCTAATTTACCACTGATCTGCAATACAGCAGTGCCCGGTAATTCCTCCCTAAAACCAGCACCCAGTGATGCAAGAATAAAGAGATAGTCCCCTATATTTCTTTCAGTAAAAATTCCTCACAGAAGCCTAGGCAATGAGAACAGATTTTCTGTGCTTCAGTGACAAAACTAGTATATTTAACCTAAATATCGCTGATGTATTTTGCTGTCAAGCAAATAGCTAACCTCATACATTTTTAAGACTTCTTCAGTGGGAGAGAAGAAATCCTTTTGCTGCATTTTCACTGGGAGAACACCTGGCCAGAAAATGCTGGTGAATGCATTTTATTGATTCACAGTTATTTGCATGCTTGGGACAGAGTGCAATTGCTTGGCATCAGCAGTATTGATCCAGCAAGGGAGTGGCTGGTATTTCCTTAAACTGTTCAGATACCTGGTTTACTGAGCAGGGAATTCCCTGCAACCAAGTCTTGCTAATTTTGCCCTTTCCATTTGCCAGTGGATTTTTGAGTGAAATGCAGAGCCAGGCAGCTAACAGGAACACATCAGCTTCACTAATTTCTATCCCAGTGCTCTGTCTCTGAACAGTGAGAGAGAGATTTGCAAAGACCTCAAGCGAAAGAGCTCTGAATCACACACCACTGCAATCATCTTTGTCCTATTAATCATTACAGACACATTCAGCTCTTATCAGTCAACAAATATTAATAATTGATGAATAATCCAAGATGACTACGTCAACATTAACATCCATGGATGTGCATACACACAAAGATGCCCTGACACATTAGCCATCTGTTTCCCCTGAAGACCTCGGCAGCAGAGGAGGGGGCCAGGCAGACATTGCACAGTCCTGGCTTCTACAGATGGAGGCTGGGGAGTTTATTTACCTTCCTTCCACGTGAAAGAAGGGAATTTGTAAAATTTATTAGGCACAGCCTTGCCAGAAGTCCACTATTCTAAGCCTCCTGGGAAAGATTCATCAGCTTCTCCTTTTCACATGATCTTTATAGCAAAAGTGTATTACAAATAAGCCCCAGTAAAATCCACAGTAGCTTAACAGTGGTTCACGTTTGGAACCTGCCATTCAAACCCTTTTGTCCAGAGATGCTTTAAAATCTTCCCGGAACAGAGAGACTTGTACATCCCACCCACGCCTCCTCTCACTGCCGAAAGCTCAGAGAGTATGACATGAAGATGCCCTTTTTCTCAGCGGTTGGCTACGCTTACCTAGGGACCGCAGACACCCTCCCTGCATTTCTCACGGCTGTTACGGACACAGACACAAGGCAAGGAATGGGCGAGGTAGAAGCAGCAAAGCTTTCCAGGAACCACAAGGACACAGCAGTCATTCAAACAATGCCAAAAAACCAACCAACCAACCAGTCAACCAACCCGAAGCCAGACAAGGAGGTCCTTCCCACCCCAGCTGATCATAGGTAACAGGAAAGAAAGCACTCACCTCCCTGTTTACTTCTGTCAAGATAGATTGAAACCCTTCGGGCCAGACCTGTGAGAAGACAGGGATTAAGGGGTTGATGCTAAGGGTAGGTTGGTCAGCCAGAGCAAAAATAAATCTTAAAAAAGGATTAGAAAAAGCAACTCAAATTAAAGGAAAGAACGTAAAAGAGAAGCAGAAGCACCAAAAGCAGCACATGCCTCCATCCAGAGAGCAGGCACTAGTTCAATCACAGCATTCCCTGGGAAGCCATCAACGGTGGCGCTTGTCATGTGTGAAGTGAGTATTCTGGCTGGCTGACAACAGCACAGATTTGACATTTCTTCTTGAACAAGGAGACTATCCTTTGCATGATCTGGTCCCTGTTCTGAAGTAAAATGCATCAGGAAGTGACAGACAGAAATCCAAATAACTCATGGCATCTGTACAAATCAAATGAAGCACAGAACACCAGGCTTCTGCCATGGAAGGTCTGGGCTCCCCGCAGCGAGTGTCGCTGTACTGGGGCTCCTCTGCCCCACACTTTGGTGACAGACAGCTAACCAGCACACAGAAAGCGCGAACAATTTATGGGTGCTCCATCATGGGTGCCGTTTCAACAACTCTTAAATGGGCAGCTAGCCTCAGACACAGACTAGTTTCTAGCCACTGTAAACCCCCAGGCAATAAAAGAGCACGGCAGCAAATGGGGAAGTGAGAGGCACCTTGGGGCAACCCTAGAAAATCTTGCACAGGGAGCTCCGGGTGTTCAGGAAGGGACCTGGCTGAGCCCTTCAGCCCTTGCCCTTTAGAAGCAATATACTGGTTCTCTTTGCTGGACTGGAGAGGGGAAAACAATGCAGGCATCTGCAGAGAGCACACAAGGAGCTGGGGAGGGAACAGCTGAGCAGACGCCGTTTGGTAATTGTGGAGCAGCTGGTTACACTTCTGTATTTTTCCAAATTCCAGAACTGTACTGCTTTCAAGGGCAAAACCATTCTGACCAGGGGATCGTAGCTTGTTTCCCTTTGTCACAAAGAAACAATACAAAACATGTCAGATTTTTGGCCACTTTTCGTAAGAGAGAGCCTGAGGGCAGCGTGACCCAGCCGGTGGCTCTAAACCGAGCTCTCGTGCAGGCACCAGGTGATGGGTCTCTGTGCTGCTCTGCAAGCTCATGCTACTCGCACAACCCGCAGCCTTCAAAGATCCTTTTCTACAGAAATTGCCAGAATTCCCAAAGTCTCCTGCTGTGAAATCACAGCTTCAGAGCACATCAGATTTATGTTCTTCCTATGCTGCTCAATAAAAAATGCTTAGTTTTTCCTACACCTTTTGAAACATTAAGCTATTAGCAACAGGTGTTTTGGCTTTTTCTCAGCCTCCTCCATCTCTCATGTTGAGGATTCCCAGTCACTGCCTTACACTAGAGCACCTGGTACCAACGCTGCTTAAAATACCCTGATTTTGATTGGAAGAGACTTTCTTGGTGCATCACGAGTGCAGATCTAAACAAGACCAAAATGAAAAAATCCTATACAGGAAAAAGAGGGTGCCCACATAGTAGTTTGCCAGTGTTTAAATGAAGACTCACCTACCCTGAGTCTCAAGTCAACTATTAAGTGCAATGAACCGGGGCCAAGTTTAACACACTAACTTGGCTGTATTAGCTCATTTCTCTTACCTCACGCTGGACACCACAAACAACTCCTTTACAGAGTGCCAAAGTTTAAGTTCTGTGCCTCACTCTGGTCTGCTCCCCCCTCTCAGGCAGCTCCTGAGCATGTTATTGTTGACCTCCCATTACTTGGACAACGTGGGGATGCTTTCCAACCCTCCAAAGGATATATTTAGGTATTGCATATTCCTCTCTCCTTTTGTAAGTGGGAAAACTTAGAAAAGCCTAGAAAAGTCAGTATTCTGGTTGCTGTCAAGGCGACTGTTAAATTCAGAGATGAGTATAATATGGGGAAAAAGGTGGGAGAGGAGAGAAGGAAATCAATAGTAGGAGCAAACAAACTCCAGTAAAACTCCTGAGCTCTGCAGCTTCAAAGATACATCTTCAGTTTTATGAGCCAGTGCTGGACCACAGCTATACTGTTGGCAGCAAAAGATAACTGTTGAAGAGAGTCTCATTTCCAAGGGGACTTGATCCGCATAGCTCTTTTGAAGTGACTACATTTATTTCTCTCTGCACAAAGAAATCTGTCCTTCTCTTCCTCCAAACTGAATTCTATTGTTCCAAAGGTGCAACAGGACCCAGACTTCCTAAGACCATAAGGGAAAGAAAAGGGCAAACCCCCACAGTCTTAAAGAGACCAGACTTAAAAGTTTCAACACTCCTGTTTTGGCAAAATCTGCCCTTGCCTCAGCTCTTAACCTATTCTGCAATGCCAAACATTGATGCTTACAATCCTTTCTGCTGTATTAAAGGCCTGTAAGAGAGTAAGGTACAATCAGCAAATGCTATGCCTTGCTAAGGCGCACATGGAAAGTAAGGCAGGAAAATGGAATTAGCCTGAAGGAGTTCAGTCGACAGTTGTCAGCATCCTCCCCGAACACGACTGATGCGGCAAGAAGCCAAGGATCCGAGCAGCCTGGGGGAATTCCCAGTTGTTTGGGTGAGTCTGTTACCAGCACCAAGGAAGCAAGATCCTGAATCCAGGGATGGTAAACATTAACCAACATCTTTCAGGAAAGCTGGTGTTGACAAGAAATACAGACCAACCAAATGACACTACAAAGGGCAACTTGAGATGACTACTGGACAATTTCCATCTAAGGAGATTCAGCCTTTCACCACTTGGTGTGGTACCACTGTTTTCCTCCTGCTTTTAATGACATCTCTGAAAGAGCAGGGTTTGACCATGGCAGTTTTCACAGTAGGCTGCAAACTTCCAGCAGGTTATAATCAGTTTTGTGCACATACCGCAGCGAGGCACAGAGCCTAAAGTTACCTCAAATACAGTTCTTCTTTCCTGTAACACCAGGGACAAACCATGAGGTGTTAAGGAAAACACAACAGATACGAGCTCAACAAGGCAGCACTAGTAAAATCCAATGAATAGCTAAAAGAGCCGTGTAATAGCTAAAAGAGCTGTGTCAGGCTCCTGTGATGAACTGAATAAGCTCAGAAATGAGAACTGTCAGATTTTAAGGTCAGGATGAATTATGATGGTCATCTCATCTGACCTCCTGCATAGCACAAGCCAGGGAGCCTCACCCAGCAATTCCTGCATCAATCCCACAAGTGCTGATTGAACTACCGCACATTTCGGGAAACTTGTACCATTGATGAAAAATATTTAAGTGACAGAGAATCACCATTAGAGCATTAGGGCGTTACCAGGTCTTGGAAGGACGAAACGTCCACCACCTCTAATGTCCTAAAACAGACTCCAGGGTTACTCAAACTGGTCTTCTGGCTTCATCCTGTGTATGGCTGGATGCCAGTGCTCCTTTTTACATCTTTTTCTATCCAACTTCTCTAACATTTAAAGCAGGTCAATGTCTAATTGTGCTGTCCTTCTGCACTGTCAGATTTAGATTGCATATCCTCTTGCCACCTCCTGACCCACAACAAACAGCGAAGAGTAAGCGCCAAAATTTGAGCTCAGGCTAAAGGAGGTCACAGGTGCAACATGCAAAGCTGTGCAAAGGCTGAGCAGCCCATCAGAAGGAAAGAGGCAATACGTGAGCTACTATCCCACCCAAAGGGGAAGAATAATCTCCTGCCACGACAAGCATGGAGCAGGGCAGTGCCCAGTTCCACCGTTGTTCTACAGTTCTCTCCTTAAGAACACAGTTAAGAGGAACACTTGGGCAAGCCAGGTGCTGTGAAGCTTGTGCATGGTAAGGACTTTGTACCCCTCTGCTCCCCAGCAAGAGGCTGCTCTGGTTGTTCTTTGGTGTGGGTGTGTGAGGTTGCTGGTTTGGGCTTTTGGTTGTGTTGGTTTGTTTTGCGAGAACTGGAAAAGTAATTCCTCACCAAGGCCTGGCAAAAGGTCATTCCAGAAGGCAGAGACTGTTGAACAAGGATGTTACCAATGGCTGAAGTTGAGAAACCCATTTTAGGCTCCCCATCCCTAGAAAAAAACCCTACCATCACAAATTATCTTTACCCACTCCTCCAACAAAACTTAGTGGGAACACACCTCGTGTAGTTGGCAGCATGTCTGACAGCCCCTGCCAGGCAGTGACCATCTCTGGGTTCTTTTCCAGGTCTGCAAAGTTCTTCCAGACTCTGATGGCACCATCATCTTGAGGAACACAGCAAAAGAAAACACAATGCAATGTCACTGCTGATGCAACTCTCATAATTACTTGTGCACAACAAAGGAAGAAGAGAAGCAGCAGCGTAGTCATACAAACTCCAAAACTGAGAATGTCACTTGAACTTAATCCTTTTTATTAGAGTTGTTTTTCCTCTCTAATCTTACATCCATGAAACCTAAAGCATTGTTCTACTGGGAACTGTTCTGGAAAATCTTTTCTCCTTCCCTTGAATAACACCTGACCATTAGATGTCACTCCATTTCTTTGACCCATTAATTTTCTCTAGGATTTATCTCTGTCCTCCTTGCTATTGGTGCTGAGAGCCACAAAAGCATGCTACTAAATACAAAATACAGCCCCACAGAAGCAGCTGAATCAAAACCCAGCCCATCAGCAGCAAATCTTTCAAGCACATCATGTATTTTTTCAATTTGTTCCCCATCTGTGAAACTTTTGTGCTAAGAATCAATAAATTGAAAGGAAAATGTCTTAAAGGCCCTCTCAGCTCCTCTTCCACCTCTCCTAATTATACCCTACCTGTACCTT
Source organism: Astur gentilis (assembly GCF_929443795.1). Taxonomy (NCBI): domain Eukaryota; kingdom Metazoa; phylum Chordata; class Aves; order Accipitriformes; family Accipitridae; genus Astur; species Astur gentilis. The sequence continues at coordinate 39,941,857 of NC_064889.1, forward strand.
TCAGCATGAAGTTTGAAAAGCTATTGAAAACACTTAGACTGACAGGTTAAGAATGGTTCCTTGGAAGAGAAGCAGATCTTACTCACAGCTTTACAGACCAATGAATGGGAAAGAGCTCTTCATGTCACCTTACGTGATGCAACAGGGCATTCTAGGGAACTGTTTCCCCTGGGTGAGATATGTGGACTAGAGAGAAACTCAGAACTGTTTGAGAAGTTTTGTGCTTAAAATAAGCCCTGCCTGCTCTAGACTTAAATCAGCACAAGTAACAGAATTTGATTTCTTATACTTTGGTTGCAGCATGATTTCTTTTTCAGCTCTGGACAGCAGCTTTTTAACCAAATAAAATCAAGTTGCCTGAGGTATTGTATAGGAGGAGGTTACCATGAACTTGCAATGATGAAGACTCGGAATGATGTAACAAATAAAGCTGTGATGAGAAGTGGTTTCAGCAAGCACTTGTTAGTCATTTGAAAATTTTTGCAGCACCTACTTAAGCAGTTAAAAGATTTCAGTACTGCCATAAACAACTTTCAGGTTTGGTCCTGGAAATGCCTCCTCAGCTAACAACAGGCAGGCAAGCCACAGGGGAAGGGAAGGGACAGCTTAGGCCAAATTCATAAAGGGGAGAGCAAGAGGTCCAGAACAGCTCACAAGGACTTGAATTCTGCAAAGGCCTGCCAGTCCTGCCCTCATATGTGGGAAAATGTGTTATTTACCTGTAGCAGTCAGCAGCAAGGAGCAGTCCTGTCCATTCAGGTACTCCATTGCTGTGATCCTGGTGTATCGAGGGTTCCCGTTGTGGAAATAGTCCAGCTTTTCCCCTTTCTCCCAGTCCCAAAAACTGGGGGAGGAAAAAATATCAAGTCAGTTCTTAGTTCTCTGTGCAAGTGTAAAGAGATCTACTCATTACACTGAAACTAAAAATTATATACATTCGATACCAATTCAATTTGTTCTTCTCCTTTGGTATTCAGCATCATTTTATTAATAATGTATGTCAACCTTCTGTGAAAGAAATAGGATAAAAGCCTGATTGTAAGTAACTATTATAAATCTGTCAGGACTCACTTGCAGCCCTCCATCCCAGCACCTCCTGTAGAAAAGGACTCGGTGCAATGCTTACAACTATGGCACTGAACTCTGGGAGGACTCTGCCCCATCTCCCTATCCTGAAAGAGGGAAGGATGGCCACAGAGGGGAGTAGGGAAAAGAAAAGGAACAACATACAGCAGTGCCACCCCATGATAATCCATACATGCTCTTTGATGTGCTGCCCTGAACCCGTCCGCGCGTGCTGCACGGCGGCAGGGCAGCGGCACTTTAGAGACCCGGGGAAACTCTTACCAGATGCTGTCTTTGTCGGCTACGGCAATGCAGGGCGTGAACGGGTGGAACTTCACCACGGAGGGGACGCCCGGGTTCCTGTTGAGGAAGATCTGATCATCCAGCCGGGAAATACCTGCAGGGGGATAGAAGGCAGCCACAGCTCAGTGCCTGGGAACATCCCGCCCGAGGGACAAGGCTCGGACCCCCCCAAGCTTCCCGGTGCCATGTGTCACCACTCTCCTCCTCCTTCTTCCCAGATCCCAGTTATCTGACAGCCCCGACTCCTCCATGCTGATTGTCATGCGTCTTAAGGTACAAACTAAAAAGTGCGATGACAGATCAGGGGGTCCTTGACTTTGGTAACTGAAGAGAACATAGCAAGCAAGCACAACCAAGCCCAGAGAAATACTGGTTTGACAGAAAAATCAACATTATTTTTTCAAAATAAAGAAATGAAAACTTTTTTTTTTCCAACTTAAAATACAGCATTTCATTTTAGCTTGTGGATTATTTATTTAACCTTCCATTTCAGTTCTTTTAAATTTTAGGTTAATTTGGAAATGAAAAATGTATTTTCCATGGAGACATTAAAATGATGGTTAAAGACCTTTCCCATCTTTTCTTTCAAACAGTTTGCTGTTCACAAACAGTTTTGGTACCCCTGACACTGCAATTTTTTGGCACAGTATGAATTCATCACACAAAACCATAAGCCCAGGAGACGTTTACTGATTTCTAGTTTGTTTTAGAATGCATCCATTTAATCTGATTTTCATTAAAAGATTGTAAGTCTATTTTAATTCTTTTTAATATTTCACATTTTCATTTTTTTTTTAATAAACACTGGCATTTTAGTCACACGGGTCAAGCAACCAAATAGGAACACTGTCTAGAAAAAGATTTAACTTCTTCAGACAAGCATGAAAAATCCCCTCCTTTGTATTCAGAAAGATCTCCCAAGCCATCTCCTGGGCTCCAGTTTAATTTCTGTATTAGTCTGGTTTATGATATTCTGCAGTTTCATGACATCAAGCTACCCATTGTACTGACTCGAGTCCAGCAAACCTCTAGACAATGAGGTACATGCAGGAGGCTGAGCCTTGGGCAGTTCTTCGTTCAGCAAGTTATTTCCAACTCCGCGTGCCTCAGCGAGCATCCCCGGAGAGGAACACCACCCACCCGTACGGCTCTGCCCCGGGAATGGTGCCAGGAGGATGCCACAAGACGAGCTCCCATAAATGCCACTCCCCAGCCTCTACTGTTCAAGGCTGGAATAATTTAAGTATGCAAATTCCTGAGGAAACTTCATCGGGCTCCAATATATTCGAATAAATTCCTACGCTAAAAGAATTCTAGCCCAACCGCTGCCTTGCAGAGGCATAAAGAGTCATAAATAAAAGCAGTATCAGCTTTCTGGAGAGTACACACTAATGAAACGTGAACCTGAGGCACGTTAGAGGGAAACGTCTAAGCAGCACACATAAAGCCATACATACAAGTATTAAAAATATAATGGGATGTAACGGGTAAGCAATCATTTACAGACTTCAGCGGAGTGGGGAACGTGAAAGACATCACTGAGATGTCTTCTGAGCATGCGGAGGACACATCCAGCAGCTCGGCAGGGCTGGTTTGCCACGACCGGCTGTCCAAACGGCATCTGACACACGTCAGACACTGCCTGAGCCTTCTTAGCCAGACTGCAGCTCTGAAGTTCATCCTGCAATATTCTGCCTTCTATCCATTTAAAAACATAACCTACAGTACCCATCCAAAATTTACAGGACAGGGAGGAAAAGCCCAAATGGTAAATCAATAACATCTGGTAAGGGCCTCTGAATTATCGATTTCATGCTGACTGCTCCGGCTCTCGCGGAGCAGATCTCGCTGTGATCGGGTACGTGGCTGAAGAGCTCAGCTGCTGCCCGACATCCGAGAGAGCCCGGGAGCCAACACTTGCATTGAAAATCGGATGCTCTGTCAATTCTTGTAAGTGAGGAAACCTGCTTTGGTGGCAAGCTCTCTCCTCCTTCAAAGAAGTCATTACTCTTAGGCTCCTCCACGCCTGTGCTGGACTCGACAGGTTAGCCAGCCCGACGCTACGCTCTGGTTGAGCGCTCCACTTGTGACCGACCACATCATTTTCTAACACGGCGCTGTAGTTAAGTTTTCAAAGGGGAAGGCAGATGTTTGACATTGTATGTGGTCACTCTCCTGACCTGGCAAACAAAACCAGCAGCTGAGAACAGAAGGGTGCGTGACGATTAGTGGAACACCCTACAGCAGCATCACCTCGCCTGCACACGGGAGAGAGCACAGGCGCCTTTCCAATTTGAGGGTCAGCATGGGGTCGTTATTAATTGGGGTTTTACAGTTCAGCACCCTGACTAAGCGCAGTGTGCGGAGCTCGAGGAAGCTGCCTGCGGCATGGGCAAGAGGAAAATCACTCACCCTTCTGGATGATCTTCTGGGCTTGCTTCCTGACACGAGCATTGCGCAGAAACCGCCACTCTCTCTCCTTGCGAATCTGGCTCTCCAAGTCATGTTCTTCTGGGATCTTTCAGTACATCAACATATTCACAACACAAAACAACAGTAACCATCAAAACTCCACGAATTACCTTTGTAACACACGCTCATACACATGCACATTAGACTAAGCCATAAATTCTTTAGGGTCTCCAGCTTCAGGCAGTAAACAGAGGAGCTCATGGGACCTTATGTTATTAAATACTTGAGCGTCTTTCTGATCTAAATCTTCCCCATCATCTGTAATCTCTTGCCCTTTCCTTTTATTGTCCTATATTTTGTTTTAAGTCATAGGCATTTCTCCAAAGTGAATGACACGGGGTTTCTGAAAAGCCACGCACATTCAAATCACCCGTCACTGTGACGCACGTGACGGGTTGGTAAGGAACCTCTTTCTACTGTACACACAGTCACCGTAACTCCTTTCCTCCCTAAACAATGCAAGTCTGATTTTGGTGCAATACAGATTACTCTGCTTAACACTTTTCAGCTGAAAAGCATCACATAGCAGTCTTGAGATTAAAGAGAGAACATGGCTTTGATACCGAAAGCTCAGAACACATTAAAATCTTGCTTTCATTGCTAATAGATTACTGCAGGCCAAAAAAGGCATTACTTTTTTTTTCAGATCCCTGAGACGCTCAAGTTACAAACATCACATTTACTAGTAACAGCAACCATTTCAGTTTCCCATACCAGAACTGGTTGCAAGAAAATGATGCCCCCATGTCCTCTTGGTTTGATTACATACAAACTTCCACCTGAAATTGGAGAGAGGCCCTGGAGCACTCTACAGCCGCTCTGATCTATTTTCTTACATTTATTCACACCACATAGCCTCCAGGCTTCAGCATACTCCATGGCTTTCCTGCAAAATCTGTCCTCTAGCCAGAAGGCCAGTTTGGGATTCTGCACCAGCGCTACTGGCAGCTCCTGCTAGGGACCTGAGAAGTCAAGGTGCTGCTCCTAATGATGGGGAGAGACCACAGGTATTCCTACCCTTAGTCAAAGTACCGGATCAGAAGGAATAAACTCGTATGATCTCATCCCCCAAACCACTGCAGGAGTTAGGTATGTGTCTTTTATTTAATGCTTTAAGAGTTACCCAAGACTAGTAACATTACTGCTCTAGAAACATTCCTGGGTCAGTTGAAGGGCTGAGCTACAGGACTCTAGTCTAGCTTCTTTTAGTGATGGCTATTCCAAAAGGAGTAACTCTTGGAGAAGGCAGACGTAAAAGACAAAGTCCTTTCACTCCTCCTCCATTCCCCACAAACACACACTTTTTTCCCCTGAATAAGAAAGCACTTAAATTGTCTGTCACTATTATACAAACTATCTTCAAAATGCACGATACTTTGGAAAACAACTATTACTGAGCTGAATTTCTGCTTCTTTAAAATAAATAAGAAACCCACTCTCCACCTTTCCTCCTGCAAAAAAAAAAAAAAAAGAACACTACTATTTCAATTTTTCAAGAACACAACATCTATTAGAAAGGCAATGACAAATGACCAATAATGTAAAGCAATAAACAAACCGAAGACAAAATACATCAAAGGAGATTTGAGAGCAGCGAGATTACACCTACACCTTAATGAAAATCCAGCTTCCCTGGGAATAAATTAAAGACCTAAAAGGCCAGGGGAAGAGAAGGGAATGAGCAGAATGGTAAATTCTCCTACAGGCACCCAGCGGCTTTCACAGTTTAAGACTAAGAAATACACAGTTATGCAGTTGAGCAAAGCACTCTTTATTCGAGCAGATAAAGAATATCAGTTTAAAGGAGTTGCTGGGCTTTTCAGGTCTGAAGAAAAATAACTCTTCCTAGTAGGCTGAGCAGGCAGTTGTTTTTATCATCCGATATCTGTAATAAAGATTCCTCCTATAACGAGATCTCTCCGGGTATGGTCCCTAGACACTATAGCATCAGTAGACTGCGTATGGCAAGACAAGCCTCAGACACAGCTGGAAGTACGCTTAGTGCGAGTGACTGTAGGATGAAATACTCTGACAAGAGGGAGACTGTGCAGGCTCCCCGTCAACAGGAACAGTGATGCAAAAAGGCACGTAACGCAGGCCAGGATAGTCACACCGAGCTCATCGAGACCAGCGAACCCCCCCCATGCTACCCAGTGACTGCCCATCCTCCCAAGCTCACTAGGACAGCTTCTGCCTCAGCCACTGCTGAACACCAGCGAACGGGGTTTGGTGGCAGTAGTGGTCTTTCCATTCAAAAACCCCCTTGCCTGGTGTGTCCTGCCTACCACCTGCAAGCGGAGGAGCAGATGGCAAAAGGGACTGAGCAAGAAACCGAGACAGAAGTATCGCCAGCGCCTATAGCTTGTCACCGATGGGATGACAAATCTCTGGGGAAGTTCTGGCAGGCTGGCTTGTGAGAAATCTCCAATACTGCTTGTTAAGTTTAAACTGCACATATTGATTGCTTTGGAGACAATAAACTGCCAATGTCCGACCATCAAAGGTTCAACCACTAACAACCCAAAGCCCCCACGCACCTGAGATCCTTTCAGAAACGTAAGTGAAGACCTGTATGACGAATGCAGCAAGAGCACAAGATTTTATTGCAAAACAAGTACAACTCCTCTTCCCCAACAACACCAAAACACTTATTTTTGAAAATGCACGTACAGATCCTTTGAAAACTGTGTGCAATAACGTGCTGCTTGTGCGATACCACCGACCCATCAGTGGACGTCCCCAAGAGGCTGCAGTGTGCAGGCCAAGCCCTCCGATGGGAGTGTGTGTTCACGGACAGCAGGCTACTGCAGTGTGCTTTCCCGAGGTGCAGAAGGATGCGGGTGCTTGTCTCTATCCACTTGTGCTGGTTCCTGCACCTCCTCCTTTCTAGGCTGCCGGCAGGCAGGGCCCAGCTCCATCCCATGAGTATTCACACACACAGTGCATGTCCTTGGTCCTCACTGAAACCTTGTCTTCTTTTTGCACAATCTCTGGAGCACATTTACTCTCCTTTCAACTGTAGCGTTCTGCTGCATCCTTGAGCCCTGCATTCATTTGCAGGTCCTTAAAAAAGGAATTAACATGGTTATTATAATTTCCTTAGGCAGAGAGTAAAGGCATCTTTATAGCCCACTACTTAAGGCTTTCCTCTCTACTGTCCAGGCAGAACTGACAATGACAAAATCCTTCTATATCTTGTTAGATGTAATCTCTGATTGCTTTGACCATTCTGGAGACAATGCTTGTGCTGGGTGAATAACTCATCTGTGCTCTGCCAGGTCAGCAAAAATGATTCTTCATAGAAACCAAACATCCCCTGCCTCTGCTACCACACACAGCCCCTGCAGACACCCTGAACTGCAGGGCAGGGCAGTAGTCAAAGCTGACTCAGTAGACGTATCAGGAAAACATTAGGGAGAGATTATTTCACTACCTCAGATCCCCAATACATCAGTGAGATCCAATGCATGAGTGAGGCATCAACTGATGAGGGGAGAGAAAGGCCCTGCCTAGATTTTCCTGCATGGAATCCTACTTAAACAGTTGCTTTTTGTTTCAGTTCCCGTGTTTGCATCTGCACTGCTGGTGTGCTGCTTGACCGTGACAAACCTAAAAGCTGGACACAACCCCCAGCAAAAGCCTTTCCTCCCCCAGGACAGCAAAGAACGGATGATGTCTTTACCTGGCCCGTTCCACTTTTGGTGCCTGGGCATCTTCCTGCAGCACCTGCAATTCACGTATGCTCTATGGCAGCCTCTGCCTCCACGATCATCTGTTTGCCATCTTTGTCTTCCTCTTCGTCCTCTGACAAGGTGAACAAAGGGGAGTCCCAGATGCTCACCCAAAGGATCGCTATGTTGTGAAGGGGTTATATCCATGCATCACTTTACAATGCAATCCAGCTCCTTGCAGTAGAATGTTAAGGGCATGTGTTAAAGTCTTGGCTTTGGTACAGTCGACTCAAACAACCATATTCTCTGTGCCAAAGGCTCTGCAGACGGTGAATGTCATCACCTTGGAACTGGTAAGGGAGGTTCCTGCAAAGATGCTTCCGCCAGGATCTGTGTGTGTCCAATAACTTCCCCCAGGTCCAGCTGGGATCACAGCTGAAAATGGCCAAAATATACTCGCTAAGCAATATACTTACTCTAGGTGGCTCCACTTCTGGTCCACACTCTGGGTCTCACCAGTCCCAATGTTATCATTAAGCTGATTGATGCTGGATGGAATTCGGTGAGCAGGCAAGTTAAGAAGAGAAAGTAACGGGGCCTGAGCCTGCATAGAAAGAAACCTGGCACAATACTGCAGGAAGGTCACGGAGCTTTGAGAGAATTAAAATGGCAAGAATAATGCAGAAAAAAATCCCTGTGGGTCCTTCTAAAGTGTTATTGGAGAGTAAACATACAAGATCCTTAATGAAATAAACTGTTGAACTCAACTTACCCTTAAAAATCATTGCAAACAACTGTAACCTAGCAGAGATGCTCTTATACCAGTTCAGTTAAGCGTGACGCAGGCAATTAGCATACTTTTGCTAAACAGGCAAGGTTTGACTGACCGAGCCCTTAGACCATCACTGTAGCGAGCAGAAAGAGTCAGAGCATGCAGGCAGAATGCAGTCCTTTCCTCCCATGCCCATCTGCCTGCAGGACAGAGCTGTATGGATGATCTTGTCAGGAGGGAGTAATAATCTATGAAAATATGAACCCCCCAGAACACATCACGAGGGAGCTTCTGGTGACAAACAAGCACAGGAGTACGTTGGAATGTGTGTGTAGCAGAGAGCCATGACCTCTAGCCTAGCTGCTGCTGGCTGGAAAAACAGAAATTATTATTCAAAAGAACTATTTAGGCTCGTCATTCATGTCTTTGTCTCCCTCCCAGCCAGCTTCCATTTAAGCATCAGAAAGTCATTTTAGTAAAAAAACGCCTGGTTTTGGCTGTTGCTCAGCTATCCTCCAAGCAAAGCTCCCAGAGGAACGTGGGAGTCACAAACAGTGCTACACGATGAGGATCACGACATGCCACCGATTCCTAACATCTCTGAGCTTCCACTCACACTGAAACCAATTACAATTCTGAAACCTCCCTCCCAAGCAATGTCATTCAAAAGCCAACTAAGTTTTTCTTCTTTAACACTTTGTCTCTCCCTCTCGACATGGAAGTCAGGGTTTGGAAGGGAGCAGGGAAGATTCAGCAGACTGCTCCAGTAGTAAATACAGTTTTTCCACGGTTAATGTTACTGCAGCAATCGCACGGAAGGCTCGCTTCTCTACCAGGACTTTGAACAACGGCCAAGACACAGTGCTGAAGTTAAGGCAGGGATTTATCAGGAAGGATTTCTTATGTAATTCTCACCTTCCAGGATCCTTACCAGCTCCTGCCTGCATGTTCTGCCAGTTCTGGAAATAACAGATGCTGGCTCCCGCTCTCCTTGACTCAGGGCTTCCTGACAGCTGGCAACAAGGCTTTCCTGTGCCTCTCAGTCCAAGACCGCCTGTGGTTAGCAGAACAGCCTTTTGCCCCAGAGTTTTCAGGAAGAGGAAAGACTTTTGTAGAGATCAGAGCTAGAGTAGGTATCTGTTTTTCCTGGCACACTGAGAATTCACAATGCAGTATTTTCTTTCTCCATTTATTTGATTAGATAATCAATAAATCAACTTCGGTATGATGGTTTGAAACTGAGTCAGTGATTTACACTGGAAATTAATCCCTCAATCTTTCCAGTGAAAGCATTCTCAGAGCAAGGTCTATGAAGCAAAACTAAATTCATAAATTAAATATGACTAAGATGCACTCACAGTCATTTTATGTTTATTCATTACAGGAATAGTTGTCTTGTCTTTCCCTGTTTATGATGGTGGGCAGCATCTCCAAATGAAGCGTCGGAATTAAACACCAATATCATCTTTTTCCATCAGTACTAGGTAGACTTTACTCTGCCTTTTTCATGAGGCTGAAGCTCCCAAAAGACAGCAGCCACCAGCCAGGGCTGTTTGTTCCTTGTTCCTGCTGGAACAGCAATGCTAGGAAAGAAGCACTCTAGAAACTCAGCCAACACCCGAGTTACTGGATGGCCAGTCCTGCCTGATTACACAAGCAGCAATCAAGAAACGCCCAAGAAAGTTCCCACAGAGAGACTTCTTTCTGTCCCTTGCACACACACCACCCACTCTCATTATGAAGCTACATATAATTCCCTGTTAGGACAGGATAACACACAAGTCTTCCTGCAGAAACCCTCTACTGGCCTTTTAAAGCTACTTTACAGAAGTAATAGGGAAATCAATTCTCTTCCTTGTTTTATTAAAAAAAACACAGAATTTGTTTTGCTCAAACTTTAACTAAAACATTGCTGTTGAGGACAGTCCGTGCTCAGAAAGCCCAACCCCAGCCAGTGAGTACTTCCAAACAAAAACACTTAGAAAGCTATTAAAAGACCACTGCTGTCACGCACGCTACTACTCCTGTTACACTAGTAAAAGCTGAAGACACAGACCACTGCACGTGTGGTGTGCACAGGGGTGTAGTCTGCAGCACCTTAATTCTCATGGTGAGACACTGAACACTCTGGGACTCACTGGGGTGCAGGGAAGCCCTCAACTTCAATCAGTCTCCCTCCCTGGCTTCTATAAGTTAGTACGGGAATGCTCCACAGTTTTTATTTCCTCCCCTAAAGTAATTTTCTCTATTTTATGCACACGAAGTAGTAAACCCATACACACACACACACACATATACTCCCCATCTACTCATTGAACCTGCCTTTGATTGGCTGTCTACCATGATTTATTTTATTAATAAAGACACCCCTCTTCCCTGGGAAGAGCTTTCCTTAAAAAGTAGACAAATGTTTTTAATAAGAACTAAGAGATGGAACAACATCCACCTCCTCCTCCTCCTCTTGTACTCTCTCCTGGACTTGAATCAAGACACCAAAACTCATCTTGATAAGAGAAAACCCTGGTTTAAAGCTTGACCAAGCAACCAAGTCCCACAGGCCAGATGCATGTCCTAATGAATTATTCTGCTAATGATATCAGAAGAAAGTTAATTTCACTAGCAGCTGAGGAAGTGTCAGGCAATCACTTTACCATCTAGTCTTTCCTCCTGGTGATTCTCTAAAGAAATCAAAGCTACACAGAAACCGGCTGCCATGTAACTACTTTTCTGATATCCTTAAACTTGGGGGCAATTACCTCACCTCATCACCAATCAATTTAACATGCCTAAAAAGTGTAAGGAGCAGTGACAGACGGCTCAGTGGCAATTCTTGGATGAGACAGCACATAAAACGTACAGTTTCTTCATTATTAAGATTTAAATATCAGTGGTTGGATACAAACATCCATTGTGGAATTGCTCAGGTAACGGCATTAATACAGACTGTGCATTATTATTCACAGAAATTGCAATACCTCCAAGAAATTAAGCTGAAAGTTCTGTCACACTTTGTGCTGCTTGACTCCCAAGGCACCTGGAGACTTGCCTTATCGTGTTTGCTTATAATAAGGTGAGATTTACTGCTTGTTTTGATTTCATACTTAAAATTGAAACCTGATCTTTGGCTAAAAGATTCTGGGAATTCAAGAGTTTCTCTTTCCAGTCACTGATGATCTTTGCCCATCTCTTAAGAGCAATGTTTTGGTTTTTTCCTAGAACAAGGCTCAGGTGTCTCTCTCACTTCACATAGAGCCAACTTAGTTACCAGAACACATTCACTTCTAAAAAGATCTCAGTGGAAATTTGTTATTACCACCCTCATTCTTTGCCATAATAGAACTTTTTTTTTTTTTAACTTTAAAAAACAACAATGATGCTTCCAAAGTTTACCCCAGGTAGTCATGTGGATGTCCAGTCACTACCACTTTCTCCTTTTTAAGTTAAAGGCATCTATACAGAGTGCCTGTAAGCAGAGCACAGCTCTGAAGTCACACTGGAGTACGGAGTCAAGCCTAACTTCAAGTGGAGGGTATATTCTGCTGCCACTGGGATTATGTGGTCTTCACCCACGGCAGCAGCTTCCACCATTTCTCTGCTTGTTTTAGCATCACCACAGCCAGAAAATTCAGCTAGAATGTCAGTAAGAAACAGCATCTCTCCTCCTCCACCCTCTCACAGCTCTTTCTGGAATAAAAGACCCTCCTTATTCCATTTTTTTTAAATGAAAAAAAAAATATCAATATTTACTATAATGCAATTTTCAATTTACACACAAGCACAACATTTACAATGAAAGAACTCTGCAACACAACCTGAAACTGTGCAAAACAGGTGGATCCAGACCAACTATAGAACCTTCCCTCAGTTTTACATTCTTTCTTGAATATGCTCCATGGGGTGCAAGGCTCTTGTTCTGGGCTCTTTCCCTAGTAATACACCGCTGTCCCATCTGTAACTCTTCTGCTCCCTCTGATGATTTCTTCCCTCTTACTTTACCAGCACAGTGGTCACACAGCTCCACAGAGCAGCATGATGCAAGTAAGTCCATTCGTTTCCCTCCCCAGACTAAAGGAAAAGGAAGGGAAAAAGAATAGGGAAAGCCACTAGCCTATACTCAGGACACAACCACTTTTCAAGAGCTGCAGTGCCATGATTCAGAAAGCATGCACAGAGATAACAAATAATTACCTTCATGACTGGCTGAGCAAAATACTTCGCACTCCAATCACAAAACCCGGTCTGCACTGTGGCTGAAATGAAACTTTTGTGTCCAACGGTATCATCAGCATCGTCAGTAGTCTGTCCAGAAAGAGAACAGGATGTTAACCCATGTCCCTCCCATTCACGTGGGCAAGATGCATACGCAGTAATACCCAGATTGCCTTCAACACATCACCGGGCAGAAAAAAGCTCAAACACATTGCCAAGGATATGAAATTTTTACATCTAGCTTTAAGATCACTGTCATTACATTAACCCTTTGGAAGTGCGCAAATTCCCTCATCTGCACAGCACAAGACATAATCAGGCTACCATATGAATCAGGGCTGAAGCACCAGTGTATCATCACAGTGAAGTCCCAGGATGAGTTTTCTCACGGTCTCCCAAGCATCTGGCATGAGAAACAGTGGAGCAGTGAAGATGATTCAGGATAAAACACAGCCAGACACAGCTTCATGTTAAGGGCATATACAGATTGAATATCTGTTACAAAGCACAAGACATCCAAAAAGAAAACGGAAAGACCACTCCATCCACTGAGGTGTCAGCCATATTTTCAGAAATATGATCCAGGCTAGTGCTGCCATGCCCATGAGAAGTGAAGGTGTTCCTTCTAAGGCTTCACCATTTTTTTTCTAGTAACCACACAGAAGAATTGACTCTCCACCTCTGGAACCTTCTGTGAGATCACTCATTAAAGAAAGGCAGAAATGCCAATTTAAGTGAAGAGCAGTTATTTCTCAGTAGTCAGACCACGCAAAAGCTGAGCTGTCCACTTGTCCTGTGGACTGCAATGCACACAGCCCGCTGCTTCAGATGGGAGAATCCTTCCCTTTTATAGTACCAGGATGGAGAAAAGGAGGGTCACTGTCCTCCCTCCATCACACTTTGTGGATTAGTACAGGCAGCAGAGCACACCTGCTGCCTTTTCAGTTTCCTCCCATCCACAGAGCCAGCACCAGGAAAAAATCCTGGAAATGCGCTGAAGTAGAGGGAGAGGTAGGCACAAAACTATTGCCAGATAGCCGACTCCTGAAGAACTCTGACCATTTGTAAGTAATAGTCTCTATCTTCAAGTGATGGGCACAAGCACCGTGCTTGGACTCAACCATATTCATCCAACGTGACTCATCTAAAGTCATCTGAAGGTGACATTCAGAATCCTTTGTGCATACTAAGATCTGACTGATTGCTCTACTTGGCACCACATCAGTCCTTCATGCTTCTGTAAATGGAAAAATGCCCAGTACCTGATGATTATCTTTAGAATGCTAAAATGTATGCAAAACCCTTGCTGGATTGCTTGCATGCCAAAAAGAGGAGTCACGGCTGTTCTTCCCAGAGGTCCTCACAGCTCTCAACTGATCAGTGCTCTTCCAGCAGGGTGACCTGTAATGAGCTTTGGTCCTTCCTTCTAATAGTCTGGGCTCACATTCTCCCTTGTGCATAGTGAAGAGGGGCTGCCAAGCGTGGAGTGGGTACAGGCTGCTGGAAAGGTGAATATTCTGGTGCAGAAGCACCTCACAGTCTCTCGAGAGGAATGCCAGTTTGTATGTTAAAGGAAGAGGAATCTCCCCTTTTTCCTCCTTGGTCCCTGCTTTGCTTGAGGTTGGAGAAAAAACATCTGAGGGCACGGATCTGACTCTGTGTTATCACTCAGGCAGACAAATGTTTCTGAAAGAATAAATAATTAACTCTGACTAAACACTTCTTAGTAGCATAAGTGAATAATGCCCTATCAAAAGCTACAAAACAAAATTTATCCTGAAGAAAAAAAAATTAAAGTTAATCCATTTTTATTTTGCTGGTTAGAGGAAGCCAGTCTGGAGTTAAGAGCAGCTAGAAGCAAACAAGAGATATGTAGAAATAAAACACAAAGAACAGAATGTGTAGCAAAACCCAGTGGAGCAAGGAAGTAGTCAGATCTGAAAGTAAAGTCTCTTTACCTGTTCTGGCCCTTTGTCAAACATTTTTCTTGTCCTGGGGAATTGGTGGGAGTGGGGAGTATACTGAACCCCCATGTTGCCAACATTGGCAGGTCTTACAGATGTGATGTCCCGACTGACTGGCTGTTTTGTCACATCATTTGTCAGGCTGGAGCTGCTTGTACTAGTGGTTGGAGGTGACCCTCTAAAGATCAAAAAAGAGGGAGAGGATTTAGGTATCATTGGACACAAGACTCTTGCATGTGAATTATGTTACTTTTATATTTCTTTCTTATAAGATATATACTTCACTGCTGTGCTTCCTCTACAAAAACAAAAGAACACAATCCCCCCATTGCCTCCAAAAGCCATACAAACCCGAAAACAAGAGTTAACCTTGAGTGTGCCAACTCCAGATTGAGGATAAGAAAATTAACATTTTTGGGAACCTGCAGGTCCAACAGTCACACGCCCACAGGTTACGATGCCCGACGTAAGGCACACTGATTAGCCATTGTATTTCAATGGGGAGACTGGAAGTCCTGTCAGCCCACAGAAAAGCATTTTAATTTACGTGTAAACTGAGATTTAACTTATTGCACAGATACTATCAGTAAATATTAAAAAAACATCACTGTGCTGTTCTGGGCCCTCCATTCCAACTCTGAATCTTACTGGTGCATGTTGATTATGGGACCGCTAGATCTAAAGTGCGGTATTTTCTCTTGGAAAGCAGGTTTTGGGAAATAATCAAATTTTCAAATCCTAGCTTCGCCCATACCGTTATCTCAATTTCCCTGCAGCTTAGGCATCTCTTGTTGATCATCAGATAACCCTGGCTTTTATTATCAGATGCAGAAAATACAGATCAAACTTCAATGGGAAAGTTGGATACCACACAGGTCAGGCCAGAGTGCATTGGTAAAATCAGCAAGTTAGCTCTTCCTTTCAATTAATCTTTAGATAATTAGTGTGACTTGTTACCCTGTCCAAAAAAAAGAAAAACAGGAAGAAACTCCGCACCTTTTCGCAGAGCTTTTGTTTCTGAACACCTTACCAGCGCTAAAACAAGAAGCTACTGAGACCTCAGCATGTTCACTCTGTCTGGTGCGCTTAACTGGGATGGCTGCTGGAGCAGTGACTGTCAGGGAGCATCTAAACCCACTACAGCAAAAGTGCTAGAAAGCAATGCTGGCGCTTACCCCACTTGATGGATGTGCATGCCCTTGTTGGTGGGGCTGGCAGGGGCAGACTGAGTCAGCGAGGAGGTGTCGAGGATGCGCTGGGGGCGAGCGTTTACTGTTGCCTAGAGAAAAAACAGAGCAGAGTCCTGAACAGCCAAGACTGCAAAACACCAACCGCCGTTGTTTATTATCTAATACAATTGCACATCTGGGGTTAACTGAAGTTAAGCTCTCTATCAGTGCGTGTGTGGGTGTTTAAAAACGTATATGAAAAAAAGCCCCTGTGCAGTTCCCAACACATAAGATGGTTTTACTACTTTTTTAGTCAGAAAACACTTACCAGAAAGTACCCTGCTGTTACTTACAGGGCAACGGCTTTGACTAACACATAAGCTTTTTCCCTAAATCGGTTGTGGCCTCCGACCTGTACCAGCACTTTGAACCAAGCTGCCACTGGGCCGGCAGACAGCCCGGGCGTTCCCCTTCAGCAACCAGGCTTTCCCTCCCACCTCACGGCAGAGGGTTGCAATTCATACCACAACCATAATTCAAGGACACATTCTGACCCTGATACCATGTTTGAGTCAGAACTCTCCTCGTAAATCTGGCAGCTGCCTGAAACCGTCTCCTGTTGCTGCTCCATCTCCCCTAACGAGCTTTTCCGGAGTTCGTTAGAGGATGCCCTTTCCAGCAGCACCACATCCACTCTTATGGGGAAGGCAGGGGATTTACGTCTTTGGGTTGCTCTAAGCTCTACAAAACACAGCCAGTCCTCCTGCAAAATGGTACCCAGGCACTCAGCCACTAGCTAGAAAAGACCCGTTTCTGAAAGAGCCTGAGAAATTATTGTTCTGTCTCCTGGGGAAGGCCTCAAACATAAGCCAGGTGAAAGGCAGCGAGAAGTGCACACACCACCACATCGCCATCTCGCACTGCTCCCCCCAGGCTGAGCACGCTGCTCGCACTGTGCAAATGAGCCTCCCCTTTAGAAAGGGAGAAGTCTTCTGTTGCTTACGGACTCCTTTCCTCCTCTTCCACATCACCCCACCTTTTGTGAATTGTTTGAAATTTCTCACATATTGAAATAATTTTTAAAGGAAGCCCCAGACTGGCGTAAAAGACCTGGAGGGACAAATATGGCTATCCAACAGGCAAGGTGACTTTCATCATCTCTACTAAGAAAATCCACCTCGCACAGTGCAAGAGCTGAGCAGGGTTCTCAGGTGATGACACTAGGGTGGTGTCCAGCCCAAGCCAAGCAAGGTTAAGACCAGCAGCTACTGAAACACAGAGCGCTCAAAAAGCAAGACCTGCGTGCATGGTCTTCTGGAGCCCAGACAGCTAACGAGCCTTTTATAAGTTAATGCCTTTACAAGGCAGAACCAACAACCAACATCGTGAACAAGAGTATCCGTCTTTGCACTCAAAGCCCACACGTGTCTCCTGCAGACAAAAGTCTGAGGCACTCAAGCTTGGGAGACACCCTGCCCTCTCCTTGCAGGAGCCAAAAGGCCTCCTGAGATGACCTCCACTTCTCCCTTCCTCCAACGACCCGGCGAGGTTGTCACCTCCCTCACTTTGACAGGTTCAAGCCCTCCTGACCATCGTTTGTTTGGCTCCGAAGGGTGGGAGCGGTGATGACCGTCACCGTACAGCACACCTACGCCGCAGCAAGCACCAGATTGCTACGGCTGGGAAAGCAAGTGCCACGACCTCTGGTTAGCCTGGCTGCCCCCTGAGCTAGCCTCCTCATATGAGACACGCTCATTTTATGTGTTATTTTCCTTCTTTTCATATGGGGGTGGGAGAGGTCCTAAAGGCCACTCATCTCTCCATCACTCAGGAATGCAGTGGGGTCTCCGGTGAGCAGAAGTTACTATATGGGGACAGACAATCACACCATGAGAATGGAAAGAAAGTAGAAACAATTTAGCAACTAGTGACAAATTATTATTCATAACTAATTTTAATTAGTCACAGAAGGCTCAGTTTTAAGATTCTCACAGTCAGGTCTCTGTCACCTGAAACGGGTCAGGTCACCTAGTTTCGCAGCAGAGGGACAAGGTCAACTAACAATAATTTGTTGAAGGGGTACACAGAGAGATGAGCATGGCAGACAGCCTTCCTTTTCCTGGGAAAAATAAAAAAGCAATTTCTTTTCTGAAGGCAGCAAGCAGCGTGAGGGCCGCAGTTCAGTGATATGACAGTGTATTTTGCTGGAGGCAGCAGCTCCCCATTTCCTGGGGATTTGCTCCTCTGCTAGCCAAATCATCTCTTTTCAAGAGGGGAGACAGTAATTCATAATTTTGCAAATTGACCCCAGGTTTAAAAAAAAAAAAAAAAAAAAAAAAAAAAAGCACACACTGTCAGAATTACTTGCTTATGCACAGAAAAGCCTGTACCAAGGAGTGATGTTGTGGAGGAATAACTCCTGGAATAATTCAGCCTCAAGCCTTCCATTAAAAACAGCTGGATGAAGCAACCTGGGAGGAAGCAAACTTTCCTTAATTAATTGTGATTCAAAAAGTCTTAAAAGGCCAACATTGATTATTGGGTCCTTTTTGTTTGTTTTGGTCCACGCAAAAAGCATGTTTTGGATTTTTTAAAAGATCAGGCTGGGAATGAGGGTTGTACCATTCCAATCTGCATCATAAATATAAATCACAACACAGCCACAATCTGTGTGAGAACTAGCAATGTCTAATCAGCCCATGAAATAAAATGGTGTATTTCACATCCAGGAAGCATGCACGTCTGTGCAACCTACTCACCGGCTGCTCAGAAAGACATCACCCTATTTAAAGATCACTGGAGTTCTCCTGTAGATAAAGATCTATATTCATGCCTTCATTAAAAAAACTGAATAGGACTGGTCTCATTTGAAAACAAAAATTCTGCTTTAGATTCACGCAGTGCCTTGCAAATAACTATTTTGCAAATGCAGACTCATAATCTGAACTTTTGCAGTCACAGAACTCGCAGTATTGGCCCCACGTTTTACTGCAGGGGATCAAAAGGTGTAGCAACATTTACTTCTTCTGATCTCTCCAGCCACACTGCTCTCAATGTGTTGTCTGATCGTCCATCAGGGCAACTGAGTTACATGACTAACACCTGCCTGGTACAAAATACGTTTAAAAATCATAAAGACTTAAAGCACAGAGCTTGGCAACATTTTGAGGCTAAATATTTAGTTCACCAAAATGAAGATGCAGTTCACTGATACCATCCAGAAGTATAAGCCAATGGCTAATTTGTTCAGGTCCTTCAGCTAAGAAGCCCAAAAGTAACAGGCAATGTCGTACAGATCGCAGTGTTTTGTTCAGTTGTGTTAACGTAAGAAAATTTCAGCTGTCCGAGTTCCAAAATGAAGCCTCTCATTCCCTGACTTTTGTATTGTTTAGAACAAAAGAATTAAATCCCTAGAATATTCAAGTGCTTTACTTCACCTGAAGCAGTATTTTTGTTTAAGAAAATAAACTTTTGTTTTTATTCAATGATAAAATTCAAACAAAATGGAGAATGCATTGTTTGCAAATACTCGGGAGGACCAAAGGGCCCATGGGCAGCATCCAGGCTGGTCCCTTTTACGTCCAACAGAGGTCCATTAGCAGCAAGGAAAGATCTCAGCATACAGTTAGCAAAAATTTAATTGTTACTAATTTGCATTACACATCAGACAACTCCTATAATCTGCCTGAGTTCACACCAGCAGAGACACGGAATTCAGGCTGTAAATCCTGGCAGCACTGCTCACAGTGGGAGCTTTGTCCATAATGAAACGAATAAAGGCCAGATCATGATCCAGGATCTGAAGCCTTAACTTCCATTTTGGTGGGCTGGTAATAGGGTTGTTTTTTTAGTCTGGGGTTTGTTTGGTTTTTTTTAAATAAAAAAAGCCTTTGTAGAAGCCACCTAAGCCAGGTGGTACTGGCAAAAGCAAAGCCCACAGTATCACAAAGTGCACAGCAGTTAGCCCACTAGATAGGCAGCTGCCCAAACTGCTGGACAAACTGCGCATTTAAATACTTTCCTTATGGATCTTATGGCTAAGGCAAAGAAGAACAAATACATTTTGTTCACTGAAGCATCCCCAGATAAAAATTTTTGGAAATGGGAATGCTTCTCTTACTGTTTTGCAAAACCATTTGAAAAGCCACTGCCTTAGAAAGCCAGGGACAGAGCAGCTGCCCGAGAAGCAGAGCATGAGATGCATGATACCCACCCACTTGAGCTTTTGGACTCCATTCAATACCAGGACATTTAGGTCCAAACTTGTCAGAATCAACACAGAATTTACCAAACCAGTCGTAACATTCACTATGGATATCACAACATAACGATCAAAATTCCTGCTGGCTAAGCAGACCCATAGCAGTGCTAGTGAAGACATCTGCAGGGCACAGCAGCATCTGTATTAATATTGACACATCTCTTTCCACTAGCAAGAGAGTAAGTCCTGAAAAAATATTTAAGACTGGAAAAGCAGATCTGTTTCCTCTTTATATCCCTTTTAATTCCACAGTAGGAGTAAGATTTCATTCTGCAAAGAGCCTTCCAAAATACAAAACTGAAATAGTTTCATGTGTCTAGAGCAGAGAGAGGGAAATCTTTAACCTTTTCCCTTTCTTATTCACCTTAGTTTGGCATCTCCAGCCTGACAGTAATTTGTTGTACACCCGTACGTACCATCAGGGAAGGGTGACCTCATTGTCCCCGCTGGCAAAATAATTCTCTATCCCGAAACCCAGATTTTACCACTCACTGACATGTATACTTAAAACACATAAGAGTTCAAATAAGTAACTAGTTTCTCAATAGAAAATCAGATTTAAAAGCAAGAAATCTCTAAGGCATTAAAATGGTAGTGCACAATGCTGGCATCTCTTACTGCAACTTTAGCTTAGAAGCCTAAGTCTGAAGATTTAGGATTATTCACTGGAAATCATCAGTAAGAGACGTCATCTTGCATTGCAATGGCTCATGGTCTGGATGCTAGAGCAAATAGAAAGCACGTGGGAAGGACTGCGTTCAGACAGCTTTCTGACACCACCGACCAGGGCAGAAGGAGAAAGGCAGTTGGTGAGAAGATGTTCTGGGGTGGCCTGGTGCTTTGTTTCAGGTGGAAGGTGAGGGTGCTTCTACAGCTCCCCAAGCTGGCAATTCTGAATCAGCAGTGACGGCAGCCTCCAGGGACATCTTGTCACCCTTGGAGGATGAAATGTGATGAGGATGGTGGTTTAGGCGGATTAGGCCTGGGTTGAAGAGGTGAGTAGTGGCAGGGGTGTCTGCATGCTGACTCACATGTACTAGTTCACCTGGATTGGAGAGCCGTTGTGGCTTCAGTCTGCAGGCCAGTCCCACTTGCATAATCTAAATCAGTTTGCAAACGGATAATTTAATGAAGTATATTTAAGGTTTCTCCCAGGGGCTGATCTAGATAAGTAGACTTCTAAACAAGACCTACTGTCTAAGGTCTGTACCTAATTTATATCCTAAAACAATCCCAGGCCCTCCCCCATTCATTTATTTTACCTGATCGAGAGCTCATATGAGTGTTTATCATCTGGAAACATTAAAAGCTCCTTCTGCAACAGATCCAGACTGAACTAGGCAGAGCCCTCCAACGGACCTATTCAGTTCAGTCTGCCTACGCTCTGTCTCAGCATGAAAAAAATTAACATACAGAAACCTCACAGACACACACGAACACAGAAGGGCATACCTTGTAGGCAATACTGTTGAGAACTTTCATAGCCAAGTCAGAGACATCAGGATAGGGGTCGGCAGCTAGGTGAAGGAGTACTCTCCAAATTTGGGTATAAACACTGTTGAAACTCACACCTGAAATAATAATAAAAAAAATAAAAATAAAAAACACAGCCCCACAGCACATGACAATCCATCAACTCAAACTCTTTGATCTTATGTGAGAAAATTCATTAGAACTCCAAACATCACAACGGCATCTAAGAAAACATCAAGAGAAGAGCTCAAAAACACCCTACAGGGGCATTTTGTCTCCATTTTGTCTGTCTTTGTGAACTCTGCAAGGGCTTGTAAAATGAAAGTGGGAGAAAGCAAAATAAATTAGACTACCTAAATAAGCTTCAGTCAAACTGCTAGTTTTCTAGGCTCCTGAAACAATGTGAAAAGGCCAAATGGATAATGTCTTTGGATTTCCTGAGCTAAAACACTAAACAGTATAAAACCCACAGTTACTGGCTTATAGTTTTATGGTTATTTTTATTGATGCTTTAAGCATTAATACTCAGCTTGAATGTTCAGGGGTTTATATATTCTACAAGTTTACTAAACATCTAAATGTTAAAAAGGAAGCTTTAGGACCCGTACCTTTGCGAAGCAGTAAGTCTAACTCAGTCTTTCCTATTGACATTTGTATCAATTCCTCAATTGCCAATTTGCTTTTAATGAGAGTATCTGCCGTTTGGTATTTCAGCAGAAGGGACTGACAGATTCGAAGTACAAATCAAATTAATAAGCATTTGCAACAACTGACAAAATTCTGTGAACATTTTATTTTGCTGCTTTTAGGTGCATCTTTAATTTGTTATTCTTTCTTCTAACCCTCACAATGTCTAATAATTGTAACACTGTTGTTTGGGAGTTGAGCCATTTGGACAATATTAAAGTGGCTGCACTAACAAAAAAAAGGAACTAAAATAAGGATTTCAGATGAGTCACAATCAATGGTAAATGACAGATCAAGCTGTTGCTGCATTTCCTTTCATGTTTCTGGAGGCATCTAAATATAAAGTGTTAAGTTAGGAAGAAAGGGTTCCTTGGTCAACAAGTAGCTTCTCACCTTGCATAGCTGCTAAGCCTGATACCCAAATCAACAGAAAATAGACCTGGACAGTCCAGCTTTGAACTCTGGCTGAAGAAGGCAAGTAGCGCACGATAATGAACTTCAGGAGTATGCACGCTGCACTTCATATGCTTGTCTGTGTTAGCCAAGGGAATCTTTCTTCTGCCAGAAAAATTCCCCAGCATGTGAGAAAGCATTCTGCAAAATGCAAAGGCAATAACCTAACTCCATCCTCTCATTTGATCTGAGAAGAAAAGGGTCTCTTACTCAGCTGACATCCAAAGGATTTTCCAAGTGGCATCTGTGTACAGAGTTTCAGGCAGAAATCTCACAAATATTTATGATAGTACCACTTGGCCAGTGCTGTCCATTTGCTGGGGGCTACCTATACAACAGACTCCTATCGCTGGTCTTAACCTTTCCAAGACAGGGAAGATACAGGGCCTGACAAAGATACAACAATGTTAAATTCACCCAGGAAAAATGAAGAAGTTGATAATCAGAGAAAGCAATAACAACTGTCAAGATACAATAGAGTCAAAGGGCACTGATACGTGATATTTGGTTTATGCCAGCTGAGGACAGAACACAAAGTGGACAAAATCAAGGAACGCCTGAGTACAGCATGCATGAGTTGAGCAGAACTGAATGGTGCAGATCCAAGTTCAGGTTTTGGCTTTGGTCATAATAGGCAAAAGTCATCGTCTTTTTCAGAAACTCTTTATCTATGTTTAAATAAAGAAAATGTCAATACACAATAAAGTAAGTCTTCTCTCAGAAGAAGAGGGTTAGGCCTCCCAACCATAAAGGGTGGTGATACAATGCTTGTCTGTCTTCTCCAGGCTTCTGACCATTTAGGTTTTATTTTTGCCATTGCCATGTTCATCCTGGAAGCTTCTATCACCAGGGAAAGGAAAAGGGGAGGGGGAAGGATAAAGAACAAGACGGGGAGAGAGACAAAGTGCTACGAGCTGTGGGAGTAAAAAAAGCCCCAGCCACTGAAGCAGCTAGCCAGGTAATGTAGTCTGAGGTCTGCTCAGAGCTCTACCCTCTACATTCGGTCCTGTGCAGAAGTTACATAAGGACCGCTGGGAAATCCGAATGGCTTGATTTCTTTTAAAGCCCTTGAAAGACAGTAAAAGGAACGGGAGAGAAAGGGAGAGCGAGAGGGTACCCATCAGATTTTCCAGCGTCTCTGATAACCACCTCATTCATGACGCAGTCATGAAGAAAAAAAACCCAACATTTTTTATACATCTAAGCATCATGAAAAAACAAATTTAAAACAGAACTGCACCAGTGCAATTCCTCATTCATTCGGCAGCCTTTGAAAAGAACAGAGGGAATTTCTACAAAGGCATCTCAGGCTCAGAGCTGGTGCTTGAAGGACTGGTCCTTTCTTCTGCCATCCTCCCCCCGCCCATGTTAGTGTTGTTCATTGCACTGATTCAATCGAGTGACACATCTGACATAGCTCCTTGTAAAAACCTGAGCACCGAGGCAGTGGGATAATGGAAGGCAGCAGAGGTGGCAGGAGGAACAGCAGCTTGATTTCGTGTAATGGAGTAAAATGCAAAAAATATCCATGAGATGCAAACAAAGAGCCGAGCAAGGGGGACGGGGTGTTAATCTAAGCAGACAGCTCTGTAATTAGTCAGACTGATTCAAAGCCAGCTAAATGGACCTTGCAGTATAGATTTACGTTTACAAAATGATTCCTCTCTGCTAAGAATGTCAAAAATAAATTGCCTGCCTTTACTGACGACTTTGATTTTCTTTGCATATGCATAACTCCTAGTTCAATTTAACAGCAAGCATCATGCAATGGCCCTGAGGAAGGGACCTGGCTGAGGTCCTGCTGCCAGGTCAGCGAGTACACGAAGGGTAGAACCACGCTGGATGCAAAAACGAATGCTAATGTTTTTATTCATTCTTTTTGATTTGCCAGGCTTTGACAGGGTTTCTCTCTAATCCCTTGTAAAAATCACCGCAGTGATTTTAAGCCTTGATCTCCAGAAGAAGGTGCAGTCCACTCCCCACCCAACACAGCAGCAAAAACTGACCAATGGCTGAACCGGCACTGCTGCACGCCTTGGACCACAGACAGCTCTCCTCTCCTGCGCCTGCACATCCCGCCTGCAGGGAAAGGCAACTTTCGGACTGGCACGCAATGAAACATACAGCTGAAATATTTCAGACTGAACGGTACCCGAGGACTGGGGCATCTGCTTCCCATTAACGCTAATCCCACCTGCTTTGTAAATGTGTATCCC
The DNA here is from genome assembly GCF_929443795.1 of Astur gentilis. NCBI lineage: Eukaryota > Metazoa > Chordata > Aves > Accipitriformes > Accipitridae > Astur > Astur gentilis. The sequence goes on from NC_064889.1 coordinate 39,966,572, forward strand.
GCAAGTCTCTCCTCTTCCCGTGAGTGACACAGAAGGTCCTGTGAGAGCTACTCGGATGAAGAGAACATCCGAAATCCTGATTACTCTCTGAACTCTACTTCGACAAATGCAGACAGCAGCCTGTTCCCTACAGGAGCAGCAAATCAGCATTTCTTGCACAGACCTGACAGTCTGCAAGGTGGTCTCTTTGCATGGGGCCATGGAAAGGGGTTCCTGCGCACTACAACCCCTGATGGCGATTCAAATGGCAAGGCATGAGCTTTTGCACGTTTCAAAAGAAACCAGAAACAGCTTGTTAGGAAAAAGTATGTTCCCCTGGACCACGGCTGTCATAGCCAACATGAAAGCAGCCCACTACAACCAGCCTCTACATCAAGCTTCCATTTCCCAAAACCACTCAGATCCCTGTATTTTGCTACTATGCAAGTTAGTATTTATAAATACTGCTTGTTGACCAGTTACTTCTTATTACGTCCGTGCATTTAAATATATTGCGTAGTGATAGAGAAGGAGGCTCTACCTGTCCCAGCACTCCCTCTCTCATTTGCTGGGGCTCACTGTCCACCTACATCTCTTGCTCTCCTCATCCTCACTGCAGTAACCTCCCGCTCTAAGTGCTACGTTGAGACGGCTCTTCAGGACAGATCCTGTGACATGGCAAATAGTTTTCTGCCCCCAGCCTTTCCTGCTGGAAAAGAGAACTATTCCCCAGCATCTCATCGCTCCAAGATTTATTTTCCTCCTCCTTTGATCATTCCTTAATATAATCTTTCCAGCTATGCTCTCTGTAGGACAAAGACTTTAATCGCACAGTTTGGATATGGATAATCAGCCTCAAGGTATGCAAAACCCCCGTCTTAATTTCCTCCCTTTTCCCATCTTAAAATTAAACTAAACTAAAAATTTCCAGGACACCAAGATTAATGACTAGTTGTATGGAAAAAGCAGCAAGGCTCAGCTTCCCGTCCAAACTGATGTCTTTGTTGACTAACCAAAAACTGCCTCTTGCCAGCTTGAAAACGTGAGCCAGACATAAATGTCTCTTCTGGTAACAGGACTGTCTGGCCAAGGAACAATCTGCCAGAAAACAGCACACCTAGACTATAAGTACACGTTGCATTTGGGGGGGGGCGGGGAGGGGGCACTACACAGGGCCATTTGGCCTATAGTTAGCTAAGCTGTTTCTAAAATGGCACAAGAAGGAATGGAGAGGTTTTCCTCAAGTTTATGGGAAGAAGTACATCGTATGATGCTGCAATGGCAGTGAATTGGATAGACTGATCCCGAATAACCCCTCTAGCACCATGTTCCTAAAATCGCAAGAGAGGAAGAAAGCCCTGAACACCAGTGAATCAACCTAGGGAATGCACAGTACAGAACATGGAATTAAACTACAGTTGAAAATTTCTACTTTTATTAGTACAGACTAGATTTCTGCTTTGGTCTGAGTCTACCCTGTGCCCAGAGCATCCTTTTTACTGTTTTGCCTGTCTCAAATATTTGGCAGAGTCATTACTGCAGAGCCAAATCACCATTACTTCTTCCAAAAGATAGAGAGTAGAGCAAAACATTTCTTCAGTCAAGACAAGTCTGTCACCCAGGTGGACTCCCCCTCCGAGTTACCCCAAGTCGCTAGCTGTATTTTATTGCACACTAAAACTTTACAGAAAAGGGTTAATCTGAGCCCAGGCCAGCTGTGCAGCAGCCACAGCACTACGGAGGGTGGCTGGAGCTGATGGCATTTTGAAAACTCTTTCCTTGGGGAGCAGGCGAGAGCAGGCTGGAAGATGGTAATTCTTCAGTAGAAATGAAAAAAGCCTGGCTGTTCAGCAGGCAAATGCTGAAGGTAATGGGATTCTGTGTGAGTTATGAATTTTAAACACTTCTATAAGCTCTGTCATTTCCAGCTGGATATGAGCTCTTCCGATTGAATAGGAATGAGGGAAGCTTTGGAGAACTGCTCTTTTTGTTTTCCTAGGTCTCCCTCCCTCATCTCCAGCTCATCTCTAGATTCTTTTCCAACTGTACTGTAAAGCTCTTGTGAGACACGCACAAGCCATCAAGCAGACGCCAGTGTGCACCAGTGGAAATGAGAAAACTCAAGTTCTAGCTTAAGATGGAGAGAAATTTCCTAACATTCCTGTCATGCTTAAGAAGATCTAATTTCAATACCTACAATCAAAAGCAAATTAATTGATTAAGTTTCTAATGAACACATGATTTTAAACTGCCACAGGGGCTCAGGAATTAAAATCCCAGAATCTTTCAACTCAGGAGAGCCACATCATCATTACTTCTTCCAGAAAATACACAATAGAGCAAAATGTTTCTTCATTCAAAGCAAGTCTATCACCCAGGTGGACTCCTCTGAGTTACGCCAGTCTTTTTTTCACTGATTTTTTGAAGGCTAGAAAAATATGGGCACATTTACTGATTACAAAGAAAATAGAGACTTCCCGCAGCACTTCTCTGCTGCATGCTGCCATCCCTGCTCCCTGGAAGGAGGCCATTCCAAAAGCTAGATCCTTCTGCATGTTGTCCATGTTATCATCCCCAGTTGGTTTAGATTATATGAAAAACTACAGCTAGTTTAAAGCAAGGCTATTGTTGCAGTCAGACATGACTGCAAAAGTTACTTGAAAAGCAACCGAGTTGAACTAGCTTAATACAAACATTCCAGTTTTGTTCTATAAAAGAAATGCAAATAATCCATTACATGGAAATCAGCCATGCACTGCATAAATACAAGTAAAATTTCCCTTCCTTCTGTGTTATATAGAACTTGACTCTGCAGAGTTCTGTACATTACCCAGAGAGTCAGATGCCAGGAGAGAAAGGGACTGTTGAGTGGTGGTAAAAAGTTCAGTGCTGTTCGTGATGCTAGAGCTCCTTATCCAGGAGGAAATAATGGAGATGGAATTGGAGGCAGCAGGATCAGCCATGAAACTTTTTGCACAAAAGCACATTTCTATGAAACAGTCAGTCTTTTTGCTTTTAATACACAGCCTGGGACTCCTTCCTTTTTAAGTCCTACTTTAACAACGTACATACAAACCTGCATAGGAAATTAGCTAGGTAAGGCTTCCTTGGATAAGTAACACAATAAAGTGGCTGTGCTGTACAGAAACACAACCCATGTAAAAAATAACCAGGGGAAGCAGTTAGTGCCAGTGTGCCCAGCTGCTAAGTCCATGGGATGGGGAGTCCTCGCTTTCATTCTCAAGCCCACGAAACTGCAGTGGATGTGAAATTCCTGTATATGCCACTTTTTTGTGCTTAAATTTCTAACAGGACTGTTGTCCATCATGGTGAAGCTTACAGCTGGAGCCAACAGCTCTCACTTCCAGCCTCTCCATCACTGCAGAAATGACTCTGCTCTGCATTAGCCTAACCAAATACAAGAATAGCATTTCTACTGTTACGAGAAATTTTGCTGGAGTAAGATCTAGCAGAAGCTAAGATCCAAACTTTCCACAAAAGCTAGAGCAAGCATGTGAAGAAAGGCGACACCAAAGGAAGGGAGGAGAGTGTTAACTCACCTATTAGTGAATTCAGAGAAGAGTAAGAGCTGACTCGTCTCATCTTGTCAATAGTCTCAAATGACAGGATATACTCTTCGTTCTCAGGGCTGCCCAAGGTGCTGCTGGCACTGCTGCTGGTGCTGAGATTCCCAGGAGAAAATGCAACAGAGCTTCCAGCTGCCAAAATAAAAGAGGGTAGATGCCGAAACAAGAACTGGTGAGAGAACAATTTTTACCCAGGCATAACAGCCTTTTCTAAATCCTGCAACACTCAACGAAGGTGTAGGCAAATCCACAACATCCCCTTTTAAATACTGAATGTTTAAATACGGAGTAAGCATCAAGGGGTCAGAAAAGATTCAGTTAAAAATCCATATATGTTAAGAAGTTGGAAGGTACCTTTTTGGTCCCCACCAAATACTCAGAAAAATCAATACTAATGACCAGAAAATTGAAACTAATTATTAGGGGGCTTCTCATCTCAGCCCTTGGAGCTGGCAGCTGGATAATCTGGGCTAAAGTTTTGGTTTCAGCTCATGTTGTCTTGCACATGGTATTTCTTAGCTTGCAAGAGGGGGATAAAGAGAAGGTAAAGAAAAATCAAAGAATTTTGAAATCTCTTACATTCTTCATTCAGGCTGAGGTTCTGCAAGGACTTGTTCAGGTTCCTAGCTGTGGTAACTGCTCGGATGTTCCCATAAGAGCTGACAGACCGCAGCCTCGGTGTACACGGACCATCTCGCACTGGTGTCAAACTCCCACCCTCTGTGGATGCAAGATTTAGCCATTAGAGATGTAACCAAAGGGATCATTGCCCCTTAGGCTAAACCAGAATGAGGTATGACGAAAGATCCTCTGTGCACATTATCAGCAAGGACCATGTGTGTCTACAGTTTAAGCTGTGATTTTGTTACATCCAATAAAAGCAGGTGAGTTGAGCCTTGCCAGTGCCTGCAGACCAGGTCGATGCTTGGCCACTGCCTAGACATTGTGCTAGCACATGCTGCTACAGCGGACACCATTTAGTAGGCAGCAATTACAGGCTTCTGTCTGCGTCTGCTCATTAAAAATGCGGTAAATTTTCTCATTATAGAGATTTAGGAAAATTCTGATTTCCTGACCAAATTTCAGGCCTGGTTTCAACTCACATTTCACCCAGGACCTGGATTCTTATAATTTTTCAAACTTTCTCATTTTTGTTCCTAAATACGCACACAGTACCGTGGCTTCAGAAGAGCTATTATTTCACTGCAGAAGTGGCTGCATTACGGTGGTGGGGCCAATGCTTCCAGTGCATCCTGCTTATAAATACTTCAGGATTATTTTGGATAAGGAAAAGCACTATATAAACTGCATGTAATGTTTATTTCCTGCAGCAAAAAGGACAAATGGGGAAAAGCTTATTTTCTGATATGATTTATTTATTCAGACAATAGGGAGATTAAACTACTCATTGCAGAGACAGCACATGCTCTTGTCTCCAAGTCTCCGCTGCAACTGTCCCATTATCCTTCAGTATTTCCAATGTACTTGACATCTAAAGAAAATATGAGGTTAGCAAGAATTTCACTAGGGTTTTTCATTCCTCACATAAAGCAAAAGACACAACAAAAGGGATGGGACAGGAGGCACAGAGCATAAAGTTCTTCACTGCTTCTTGTCTGGTGCTTTGCAGAGCAAGGAGTATAGTTGGTTCGTTGTTGTCTGGTGAGGCTTCTCATTAGGTCAACATGACACTGAAGTTTCTGGTGTAATTTGAGGTGGCGGGGGGGAAAGAAGTCTGGTAAGCCTGTGTACTGCCTTGACAAATATACTTCAGTCTTGATCTGAAGGGAACCCCTTTGAATTTGACAGGGTGTTCAGTCTCTACAACTTGCTGGTGAGCTATAGCTGTGTTTTAGATGGAGACTCGGCAGAGGATCCATTTCTCCAGTGCAATATATTATGGTGCTAAACAGGCATTAGAGCTACCCACCATGCCGCTCAACTTTGTAGCAATGGTGCTGTTTGGTAAATCACCACCAGCAAGAATTTCATTGTGTTGGGCAAATTCCTTAAATGAAAGTTCCCAAGCACTTTTAGGCTACATGTTTCCTACCCACACAAACACAAAACACCTACCTGTGGCAGCTGGAGAAGGGAGAGGGTAGTTCTTCTCTTCTTCCATGAACTGCAAGGCGACGGTGCAGAAGTTGCTCTCATACTGAACCACCAGGTGACTTAAAGCCACCACCAGCTCCTGTGGAAAGAGCAGAAGAAAGGTATTTCACGGTCACATAGGTCAGAAACAATAGACCAAAGGGAAACACAGAACAATGTGGTCATTATTGTTGACATTATTGGGTGGCCATCCAGGCTAATAATTTTCCCTTTGCTTTACAGGGATGAACTGAAGAAAGCCAGAGCACTCAATTTCAAATCTAATTCTCCACAAGTCTATACATGAACAGGCTACCGCTGCTCTTTGATTCTGCCCAATACTGTCAAACTGATGCAGTGTTACAGAAAGTACTGAACTGGCGACTAACCCCCAGCTCCCTCTGCTCCTGTGCGTGCAGCAGTCTCACCCACAAGAAGCGCGTGTTTCCTGCAGAGCAGCAACGAGCTGTGCCGAGGATCGGTGTCCTCGGCCCTCTGTGGCACAGCCTGACCCTCTCTCCCTGTGCAGCACATGTATGCATGGAGCGGAGCTCTTGTCCTACAGCGTGCCCTATCTTCGCTCTGAGCTGAAGAAAACAGAATTTGACAAGAGGCCCCTGGGGACATGGCTCAGCTCTTCCACAAAGAGCCTTGGTGTTCGAATCCCATGCTGAACCGCAGTGTCTCGCCCTGACCTGCAATGTCAGCAGCTGTCCTGGTTTCGGCTGGGATAGAGTTAATTGTCTCCCTAGTAGCTGGTACAGTGCTATGTTTTGGGTTCAGTATGAGAAGAATGTCGATAACACTGATGTTTTCAGTTGTTGCTAAGTAGTGTTTAGACTAAGTCAAGGATTTCTCAGCTGCTCATGCCCAGCCAGCAAGAAGGCTGGAGGGGCACAAGAAGTTGGAAGGGACACAGCCAGGACAGCTGACCCAAACTGGCCAAAGGGGTATTCCAGACCATGTGACATCATGCCCAGTATATAAACTGGGGGGAGTTGGCCTGGGGGGAGTGCTACTCAGGAACTAACTGGGCATTGGTCGGCGAGTGGTGAGCAATTACATTGTACATCACTTGTTTTGTATATTCCAATCCTTTTATTACTATTGTCATTTTATTATTGTGATTATTATCATTATTAGTTTCTTCCTTTCTGTTCTATTAAACTGTTCTTATCCCAACCCTCGGGTTTTACCTTTTTCCTTCTGATTCTCTCCCCCGTACCACTGGATGGCGGGGGGAGCGAGTGAGTGGCTGCACGGTGCTTAGTTGCTGGCTGGGGTTAAACCATGACAGCAGCTAACATGAGAACGGTGCTGCCCACCTGCAAGGGACCATCAGTCTGTTCATTCTCATAGCTGCAACTTGAGAAAATTACTGGGGTGGGGAGGGTAGAGCAGGTGAAGTTCAGACCCTCAGTCAGGTACTGCTTGCTAGGCACTTGGAAACAGCAAACAGGAGAGCTGGGGAGCTGGCTTCGGTTGCTGTTCTCTGTTCAGGGGACTAATCTCCAAAAGAGAGATTTATGAATCCCAAAGAGCATATAGTGTGACATGCATTTCTCTCTTGAATTAAACTGATTAAATGCTAGAACGAGACAACAAAAATTAATCCTCACAATGCTGGTGACAACTGTCGGGGTATTGATGTTCCAGTTAAGTAAACACAAGCATTAGGACACCTAAGTACACCCATCAAGAACAATCCAGAATGTCAAAAACTATTTAATGTACTATTGATGTACAATGGTGCATCAGAAACTGCAATTCTCCAAAACTTGAAGAACTACTTTGTCTGTCATCCGCCCTTGTGGTTTCTAAAAGCAGCAAGATCTTTTTACTGAACAGAGCTCTCCTGTTCCCTCCACAGCACTCTTACTCCCTCCCCTAGGACTAGCCCATACTCAATGTTTCTAGCAACACATTACTAATTTATGTAAAACCTGAGATCCTGTAATGTAAAATATTTGAATCAAAACACTAATCAACGGAAGAGCATTAGTAGAAGGGTAGCCCAGCAAGAATTCTCAGTGTTTTGTGCACCTGGAAAAGACTTCAGTGTAATTGCTCTCCTTCCTTATCCCTGTCTTTGCATTCTCTTTTAAATTAAAAGAAAAAAAGGGGGGGAATATAAAAATTCCCACAAAATCCTGAGATTGTTACTCCTATTTCAGATATTTGTTTAGTGGAATACATGAGCTAGATCAGAGGTCCAGTGTTAAAGAGCAGAAACATTTTGATCTGAACAACAATCTTGTCAACACGTGGACACAATGACATACTACACTTTACTTGTATTATTCCTGTCAGCAGGCTCCTTATATTGCAGAGTAAATGAAATGTTGTAACATGTGCACTGAAAAAGGGTAAGTGGATAAAACAGCATCCCAGAACACTACTGCACATGCCACCCTGAACGTGAAGTGTAAGGCTCAGTGCTGAGCCTTCAGCCGCAGCAGCAGGTTCATGCTGCTGTTTTCACTGGTGTTGTCATTTGTGCCTATTGCTTCTTGGCAGGAACTGAAGTTAAAAGACTTCATGATGAAACAGATACTTCCAAATGAGTCAATTTCATTGAAAAGTCTATTAAATAATGCACTCTCTGATTAGGCACAGTGCAGAGCTCATCAGCATGAATCCAAACTTCTGTACCGCCAGCCTTTCTGTACCTTTCTAACCATGGGGCTCCCATCGTTGATGAGCTGGGCCAACATCATAGCTACATTGTGATCGATGGTGGTGGAGTGATCGGTCCGTTCAGCTGAGTTGCCCACAAATGTTCCCAGTGCAAAGACTGCAGCACAGCGAACCTGTGAGACACAAGCATTCATTATTATTTTCCTCTTGTTTCCAGCCTGAAGTTTGCCAGTGGGATTTTTTTATCTCCCAAAATGGCATCTCTGGAAACCCGGACCACTGTGTCAGGTAAATAGTGAGGGTTAAAGGGAAGCCCATGGAGAGTAAACAGCAAAACAGATTCAGCAAAGCACTGAGTTTTAAGTATTCACAGGTGCAGGAGTATATTTAATTTCCCAGAATACTCAGTGACCTTCCCATGGGTGATGTTTCCAGTTGACGTTGCCTAGAATATTAATTAACAGGAATAAGGTACACAGGGAGTCACTGCTGGGATGTGAATCTCTTTAACAATAGAGTGCTGAACTACAGTCTTCAGATAAGGGCTTAGAGAAAGGTAGAAGATGATGGAAAAAAGAAAAGGAGAAGAGACAGCAGCTCTAATCAGGGTAAACTTTGCCAGATTACACAAAGAACAGAGGGATCAGATGGCTTGGTAATCTTACAGCTAGCCTTGGCAGAGCCTACAAACAGTGGGGATACAGTGCAATCAGCAACTGCAGGATGGGTTTCACAAAGTAGAAACACTCACTCCAGCTTCTCAAAAAGAAGCACGGGTGTGCCGTTAAGGGCAGTCAACTCATCCTTCACACAAATACTGCTTATAAAATGGGGGAAATATGGGGCCTGAGAAAAGAGGTGGAGGATGCAGGAAGAAAGGCTGAATGTAAAGGAGAATCCAATCTTTAATCACTGCACATTAGCAATGGTGTTTATCTCCATGCTTACTTCTCCCACACACGATGTAATTTCACTGGGGTCTGACAGGCTCTGTCAATCATAGCCGAGTTCTGCACAAGAATTGCTTCTCTCTTGGACAGTTTGTCACAAAGGTAAAACACATTCAATTAAAGATGTATTTTCACACATACCAGGAGAAGAACAGTTTTTGTACTTGGACAAAAAGACTAGAAGGTGTTTTAGAACGCACAGTGAGTTTTGAGACCATGTTTTTAACAAGCTTCTGATATGCAAGTAAGTAAAAACATGGTGTTTCCTAACTCTGGTGCCAAGATTCCAGGGCTTTTGGGCTGTATGAACTCCCCTGCATTTCTTTGGTTACTTCTCTTGCGGGCTTGTATGATTTGCACCACCTTGAAGAAACAGCAATAAGATCTTTCTTTGAACCAGACACAATTGTAAAGCTCTTGAAGACCCTGCTTTTTTTAAGTATTTCTGTAGCCCTCTGCCACAATTCTGACAATTCAACTGGCGTTTACTTAAAAAGTTGGATTTTTACCTCTGGGATTGGATCCGAGAGGAGACTGTAGAGCTTCTCATGAGCGCTATCTCTCACACCACACCACCTGGCTGAGTCAAAGTTCTGCCAAATACGTCCTAAACAAATGGCCACCCACTGACGCAGAAGAGGATGTGGATCATTTAACTGCTCCAGGCAAATAGCAATCAGGTTTCCTTGAAGGCAAGCTTCCTAAAACACAAATCAATGCAATTTATTTTGGATGACAGCTTCCCACCTCATCATCAAAAAAGAAGATTATTTCTGAAACAGACAGGAAATCAAGAGAAAATAATTATTCAGTGGTTATATACTTATTTTGTTACCAAATACTATTTGGAAGCAGCATGAAGGGAAGGTCAACTATGTGCTGCTATAGCTAGTTAAATAGTTGAACACTAGCAATGCTTCCTGTAGCACATAAAGCCTGTTTTTTCCTCATTGGAAATACTCCTTGCACCTGTCAGAGCCCCAAGGTTTATGGCTCATTCCACATACCCTTCCCAAGAACTTTATCACAGCCATCAAGTTTCCACTTGACAGAAACTAGGCACTATTTCTTTAATAGCACGTCAGTACACTGCCTGGAGGGGTAGTTGTTGAGTGACTTGTGTCCTTAACCTCCACTTCCAGGTGTCAGGTACATAATGTGTTTGTCACACCTCCAGGTCAATTTTTCTTTTAATCCACACCAAAATAATGTAAAGCAATCTTCTATTTCAGTTTTCCAGTTTAAGGTTGTGCTTTAATGCAAGCCAGGACTTTTATCAAAGCAAAGGCAAAATGCAGAGAAGAGGTAGGAGAGAACAAAAGGAAAAAGGATGTTGGGACTCACCTGTCCAGTGTTGTAGTTGTTAACAATTACAGCCAGGATAAAAGCCGTCATTGTCCTGTGTTCAGCCTTAAAACAATATACAACTAATTGTTATCTAGAAAACAGGTCAGAGAACAACTACATCCCTTGCTTTCTGAAACATGAGATTATTCTAAATGCAGTTTGTATCACATTGGAAGAACAAGAAGGGAAAGAAAGCTAGAATTTTCTTGTCATCCAGTTCTGTCACTAGTTACACCTGAGACACTTCATCAGACTGCCAATACGATCCTCCCAACCAGCCTCCATATATTGCTCTGGAGGAGGCATACAAATACCTATCGCAGGAAATCACAAAAAACTTTTGCAGAGGGAATTATGAAAGTTGCAGCGCAATTAGACTGCCTCTGCACCCAGCCCCCAGGAGCCCCCAGCTCCCATCATCACCACTGAGTAATCTGCACTTATATAACTTCAAACAAGTTTGCAAATTCTTGTTTGGTTCGGCTGTCTCTATCACACAACCTGGCAGGAGCATATTTAACTCCCCTGGTCACTGACTCCACAGCTCAGCAATGACTCTCTCCAGTAAAGCAGTGGGTGTCACAGGAGATGGAGGTGGGAGGCAGTCCTACGTTAGCACCAACTGCATCAGAACAGCAACAGATAAGCTAAGACAAGCTAAGCAAATGCTAGAAGAGTCTGAATAAAGATGACTTGTCCTTACTGGCATATAAGGATCTGCCAGAACTGAAAGGAAATACTTGTGACCGTTGTCCTTCACAAGGTCAGCTTGGCATGACTGAAAAATGAGACAAAGAAAAACATGATGAGTACAATAACATAAAAAGATTTTTCCTCCAATGACATATGAATATTTCACATCGTAATCATTTTTCTCAAATCTCCTTTTCACGTGAGAAGCAAAATAAAGCACAAGCCCTCCATCGGGGCCGCAAGCAAACATCCCCGCAGGAGAAGGGTCGACAGGGAAGAGCGGTGTCTAAAGCAAGGAACCTTCTGCCACCCTCCAACACGACAGAAACAGTAGCTGAAAATGTCACCTCCCGCTTAGGAGAAGAGTTAGACTTGACATCTCTCTGTCCCACATCAAACCTTCACCAGTATTTGAGAGCTACCAAAGGCAAAAGCGAGGAGGAATGCAATTAATTTTTTTTCTCTTTTTTACATTTACCAGAATAAAAATTATGTAAGATGAGATCTTCTAAAAGCTCCCAGTCTTAATTTTCCACTTGATTTCCAATCCCATGTCAAAGCAATTAGCTCACCATAGATCAGGTTTGCTGATAAATGCTGCTCACTAACTTCTAGCTGTACAGTTAAATATCTACCTAACTAGTGCAAAATCCTGGTCAAATCTGTAACGTTCCCCAGGCACAGAGTAAGTGACCTTTCTTTTTAGAGAACATTATAATCACGCACTAGCTACCAAGTCAAGCAAGCAGCTTGTGCTGCGTGTTCAGACGTACACGGGCGTTCCTGGCTGCCAAGCGCATGGCACAGGCTGTTGCAGATGCTCTCGAGGTCCGTCCTCTTCCCCCTGGCTGCCCACCCCGTCTTATCCACAGGACTCCAGAGCTAGGGAAGTTTTTGGGTGAGTCTGCTCTGTGGCCCTGATTATGGGAGGTGCCGTTTGATAGCACAGACAGTCCTTCCTAGTTCTTTCTGTACCGTTGTAGCCGATTTTCCAGTTCAGCCTGGCAGCCAGGATGTGAGAGTAAGTGTCTTGTGAATGTTAAAGTGCCATCTTTCACAAGCAGGAGAAGTCTTGGAGACTGCCGCATGCAATAAACCTAGCACATGTTTCTCTTACAGTGGCCCACATCACTGAGCAATTACCAGTAAATCTGTAAGGCTGGGGGACGGAGGAGGAATTATTCATTCTTTATATACTCATTCTTTATATTCTGTCTAGTCCCCTGCCCAGGTGGGACTAGATTTTGACAAGAAGATTTCAACTCATCTACACAAACGAGACTAATCACTTTATTTATTTGGTCATTTATTATTTGGTCAAGTGCTAAAGTGCATTAAATCCGTACAACAGTAACATGTAGTAGCACGATCTCCTACTACACACAATCAAAAACTGTGGAGCAACTTCACTGTCTTTAAAAGCCTATAAGGAGAATAATGCAGGTTTTCCTGGGGTCGTATGAGGAGTGAAGCACATGGCATACACCATGTTTTTGCTAACATACCAACTCAGGCTTCAGGTTGACATATTAAGGTCAAGTTGAAAGAATACATACTACAACAATGAAAATTTAAGGGAGGAAATACTGAATTGGCAATCAGTCTCCCCCATGACTGTGGTTCTGTTGTATGCTTCATTCCAGAGACAGGATCATGTATTTTTTATCACGTGTAGAAGGTGAAGGAGGGAACTAATTGTTGAAGGGAGAGGGGATGGCAAGACAGAGATGCAAGAGAATATTTTATTGCTGAAGGGAGTGAAGATGCTGGGTTTGGCAGACCAAAGAGCAGAGGGAATGGATTGATGCCAGGCTGCAGCTACAAGAGGCTTTCCCGACTTCTGTGTAATGCTGCGCAAAAAAACAGGAAAAAATTCCCCCTTTTCATCCTCAGCATGAATACTTTCTGTTCCTTACAAAAAACAATCTCTTTGCTATAATGTAGGCAAACAGACACCAGCAAAGAGAAGGCTGCCCATCTTCACACTACATTTATTGTGCTGCCTCTGTTACCAAACACCTGAGGCTCAAGGGAGGGACACAACTTTTATAAAGACAGCACACTTTCTGAAACCCTCCCTGCTTAGATCCTGTGAACAATATGGAAAGCCAGCATCAGTAACACCTCCTCCTCAAGGAATAAGCAGCTACACTTGTGAATAATAATACAGCATGACCAAAACAAGCTGCAGACTTGGTGTGAAAGTTCAGAACTTACATAAAATATAAAGTTCCCAGTGCTGGGGAGGGACTAGAGCACAGATCTCCTCTTTCTCCTTCATATAACATATGTGCTATGTAACTTATCCCTAAAAATCTCACAAGTTCCTGGAATACGGCAGCACTGCCACAGCTCAGGGGTAACCTGAGCGACCATACTGGCCAGTGAACCCTCACCCCCCCAGGTGGGTACCTTTACCACATTATCCTCAGGGAATACTTAACTTGAATATTTGTATTAACCATAAGATAGGAAACAGTAGTCACAATCCTGCTAACAAAGGACACATCTGGAAAGTAAGCATGCTATTTATGTCATGCCATTGCTTTAAAAAGTATGAGAAATGTTTGTTCTCTATTGGTTTTGGCCCATTCCTTGGAGTGGTAAGGTCTTTTTTTCGCTGTCCTACTTCAGTAGTATTCACATTTTCAGTATTGTTTAATGTGCAGGTTTTTTTGGTCTTGCTTAAATTCCTGATTATAGTCCCTATTACAGGTGGGGGGATTTCCCCCCCCCCCCCCCCTTTAAATTCAAGTATTTAAGATTTAGAGGGTGCTGTTTACCAAACATTATCCATGTGGCATGTAGCAAATTCTTGACCTAAACTGTATTTGCAAGTGTTATAGCCATCTCCATGTGGCAGCGCACAACACTACTCCTACACCAATCTATACCTGCCAGATACCTACAGTAGGCAACTTTGAACCATCACTTGCTATGCAGCTCTGCAGGTGGATTGTCTAGAAATACTCCAGCAGGTTTCAGGCAGAGATGACTAGAGTCCTCAATGAATATCCTATGAAAAATCATCTGATTATACATGGAATTAAAACAGATTAATCTAAATATTCCAATATTTATTAGGGACACTATATAGCACACACAAACAATTCTGCCTGGGGTGCAATGTTTCTTGAATACCATTGATTTATCCTCTAATTTTTATGACAAAATGCAATTCTTCACAGCATACCATGCTTACTGAAGGTATCATCTGAACAGACACATGGCATACTACACTGCTGTCTCATGTCAGAACACCTTTCTTCTGCCTCCCTGCCCAAAGAGAGGGAGGGACCAGAACAGAAATATTATCTTAGCAGGATATTCTGCTCTCCAGGGCACTAGCAAGTCTTATATAACTTGTTCTCAGTCACATCCAAATGCAAAGAGGAATGAGCAATTAGCTGAACTCCAGTCTTAAATGAAAGTAATTTCATCAGCTACAGTCTCCTGAAACCAAATGAAATACACGTACAGGGGACAGCAGATGAAGGAGAGAGACAGCACCGTACAATTATTGCAAAGATGAAGATTATCTGGCAGAACGTTTGAAAATAAACACACTCTCATATGCTAGGGCAACGGCTTCTGCCTGGATGATGGAGGTAGCACCCACTCGAACCAGAGCCAAGCCAGGTAGATGCACATCCCGCGCGGGCAGAGGACTGCACCCTCAGACCCACCCACCCCCCACACACGCAGCGCTAATGCTACAGCGATTCCGCGCAGCCTGACAATTCATTACTGCATCTACCCTTCGGTCAGCATCTCCAGCCTGCCTGCCTTCATACTCAGAGAGCATGCCCCTGCAGTTGTCATCCTCCTCCGAGTCTTATTATAAAAGGCCGTCTCTGAGAAAACGCAGCTGACACGCAGCATAGCGCGCTCTCCACGGCTCAGGTCATGAACTGCAGCATCACTGGATCAACCGAAACACTAACAGACCTTCTCTCAACCTAGAGCACGTAAATACCAGCCTTGTGGTTTGTTTAGATAAATTTACCCTCTGGAAATGCAGAGGGCTGGGGAAGTGGAGCAGGCTTTAGCGTTAGAGCACTTGGAACCTGCACAACATGCCCGCTGCGACACTGGTTTTCGTTAAACTTTGTTTGAAACTGAATTTGTTTCAAACATACACGGCCAAACCTTGTATCAGCAGAGGAGGAAAAGGACACGTCTCTATTGATATTCAGCATATAACAAGAAAGTATTCTTTTAGCTTCCAATATGATGATGTATTTGTTCCCTTTATGGTGCGACAACTCGAGCCACTGCCCGTCTCCTCCCTCAGCAGCATTCATTGCACTTTCCTGCTGAAGTTACCCTCTCCTCCCTTCTCACTTGTACCACTTGTTTATGGAGCTAGTAAGTGAAACAGCAGAAAAAAATCCAAATACAAAATTTAAGAGCATTTTTTCTGTTGTTTGGTTGTAAAGCACAGCCTACCAAATGAGTGAGGCAATAAAATAGAGCATGGGAGGGAGCTACACCAATGGTGGCAGGAGGGGTAGGGGGGAAAGAGCCCTCTCAGACTGGCTTCACCACCAGAGAGAGTGAAGGATGGCATGACACTTCACGTAAATTATACATGAGCCTACTCTGAAACGTACCTGGGGCTGAAGCATCAGCCATGGAGAGGCATGCATCAAAAAATAAGCTGTTCAAGAGTAGCTTTAAGATGAATAGTTTTCATTTTCTTTCCAAAATCCTCTTAGGATGTTAATGAAAATGTATTTATAAAACTAAACCTGACAATGCTAGATCAACAGTGGGGAAAAAAATCCAACAAACTCAATATTATTCTCCATACTGAAATGGAAGTGATATAACAAAAATAAACACCCAAATAGGCAAGATCCAACTTCTACAAGCAGTTCAGACAATTTCATATTGGCTTATAATCGTGCCTGCAATTAACTGTGCTCACCACTCCTAATAATTTTATGTTATTACACTTACAAACCACAGAGTCATATATATATCACTATACAAATTCATCTGCAATTACTTACCTGCTTAATTATTTATTTTAAACCCCACAAACTAGAGCTCTGGCTAAGGCCATCTTTAAAAATCAGGGCTCAGTTTTTAAACCTCAACCCAAAAGGTGCCAAAATGTTGTAGAGAAGAATGGAATCATGGACCTGTGATAGGAATAATCTGTCTTCTGTGGGGGGTAAATACTTCTATGCAAACCATCTTCAGTGCATCAGACTTGAAGCAGGATTTATAAGCTGAAGTCACCAAAAATCACTTTTATTTCTCGAAAAATTCTGTGTCTGAAGACTACCCACAGCCTGTTTTGACAACTGACACAATGGTCTTGAACAAACCAAGTTTAATCACTATCTGAAATGAACAAATTGAGGGAGAGTATGAGTGCGTGCCTGTGCGCTCTCACCTGGGAATATGTGACAGAAGACAGGAGTGCTTTTTAAGCCCCTTCAGCAAGCAAAGCAATATCTTCCCCAATAAAGATGCAATCAGTGAGAGCTGATGGCTTTTACCTAGAGCACCTACACCCTAAAACCAGAGGAGGAACTAGGAACTGTGAGATGTTAACGTGATGTTGCAGCATTAACAGACAGAGCAAACCTGCTTTCATCCTGGGCAGGCGTGAAGAGGTGGGCAGCCAAACTACCCAGTGTCAGCACCTTAACGGGGGTTTCCCATTCACAAAGTTTCGGAAGCTAGCTTTCATACAAGTCAAATAAATTAACAAGATAATATGCTGGTCTCCAGCTAATGCATCGTGTTTTTGAAGTACCTCAGGAGAAGGTCCCAAGTCTAAAGCAACTGGATAAAGCAAACGGGGAGGGGGAAAAAGGCACGTTGCTGAAACCCCAGAGAAAAAGCCAAGTTCGGTACTCACACTGTCCACTGCCAGAATTTTGGCCCAGATGAAGACAAGGAGTGGTCTCAGCTCACGAGCTGAACTTTGAAGTAGCTTCAGCACATACGGAAAAATGCCAACAGACAGGGCCTGGGGAGCCAGAGAGAACAGCAAACCCTCGTGAACAGCTCAGCCTTACTGCAGAGGCAGCACCGCGCAGGGGCAGGACTGAGCGCTCTGCGAAGATGCGGCATACTTAATGACACAGATGAGAAATCTGGTAGAAAACAATTTCATACATTTCTAGTAAAGAGGGGATCCCTGTGTATTTGTCTATTGCTTGTTTTCATCTTGGATGTCACCAGATATTTTCAGACTCATTTGGTCCACAGAGACTCAGAGTTAATCTAGCACTAGCTTTTACTCGTTACAGCCTGTGCTATTTTATGCTTCATGATACATTGCGCTCTCCTCAGATGGGGCCATTCGCTCTCACAAGTAAACACATTGCAAAAGCTTAATAATTACAGCCTTCCCACTGGAAATTAAATAAGCCTCTCGCCTTACGCAGACTTTTTACCAAGCCTTTTCCATGGGATTAGAGACTATGCTCACAGGAGGACATGCAACACGTAAAATCTTTGAGAATCCCACTGTGATTGCTGATACCCTTCCCAAAACACAACATAAAGGAAATGTATGGTGGGGGATTGCACTTGCAGCACCGAGCTCCCAGGGGGTTACCAGCCACACAACCTGCAGCAGCTGAGCATCACCCAGTGATACGGCCAACAAGGTTTATAAAGCACATTAATAGCCAGAGAGAAGTCCACTGTGGCTGACTTGCAGCTGTGTTTTGATCCTCATAGAAGTTTATAATCCAGAGGTCTTAAAATCACCTTTAGTGCATACTTTCTTCCTACCACTGAGGACTAAGCTGTCCACGAAGGTGTGCAGAGGGTAGTCTTGGCCGAGAAGGAGGAAGGTTAAGAAAACCACTAAAAAGTCCCATCACTGAGCTATTCCACAACCAGCTGGTGGTTCGTTCGTCTTCATCACTTTTATCAACAAATAGCTCCATTTACAAGAATGTTTTAAACTGCTCCTCTGTTTAATTCTTATTTACTATCCACACTGTGCTAGCCACTTTCCAAAATGCAGAAGGCAGCTGCTGCATTCTCAGCAGAGCTTATAAAATCCAGAGACCAAATAGATAAAGGAAGAGAAGAAAATGATGCAGCTAGTAAGCTGAGAGAACAGACGATAAATGTATGCGCTATTTTTTTGTTATTTATTTTATATGATAAACCTTCTTATTTGTCCCAGATATTTCCTCCTGTTTTGTCCCTTAGAATATTTTACACTAAACCATTCCCAAGGAACTCCTCTTTGTCGTAATGCAAATGAACAGCTATTCGGCCTTTTTGATTAATACAAACCACTTTTTTTTTAGGGATGCTTGCTCCATTGCACACACATGAACACTTAAAATACTGGTCATTTGTCAAATCTGTGGAATATCTTCCACATCTTCCTTCCATAAATCATCATTTGTATTTATCACCTATACTGAGATAAACTAGACTTTTACAAGACAATATGCAACATCCACGCACCAAGCTAACTGCCCAGGGACCCAGGTCCAAAAATCTTCCCAGCAAATCAAGAGCCCGCAGCCGATGTACCTGGCTCAGCAGCACCTGCAGAGAAGAGGGATAATGGTTATTGCTAAAAAGAACAAAAATTCTTGGGACTGCAGAGCGAATCTAAGACGACCTCAGGATCATTACATCACTTGGAACAATCCGATGGTCTGAACAAAAAGCTGGAAGACAAACCCTGACTGCTGAAAACTTTCACTCCACTGAACAGTGTCACCAGCGGGTTACTGCCCCTCCTGATAATGCTCTCCTTCATGAAGTTTCTGCAGACACATACAAACGTTTTCCTAGGAATGCAGTTATCCTTGATCTCCACGTCATTGCTCCACTTGTTCTCTCTGCTAATTTTTCTCTCAAACGCAGTGCTTCCTATGCAGTATAGCTCTGCTAGATGGAAGCAGCCCCTATGGATTTCAAATATTCTCATCGTACCACCTGCCTTTCCCCAGTAAACCAGGAACACAATTGTATCTGCAGGAAAGATTAAAAGGTGAGCAAAAGGCCCAGTCTCCCATTACTCAAAACAGCTCAGAAGCAGAAAAAGAGGCTTTGCTTTCCTTGGCAAATCGATGTAAGAGACTTAAGAGGGAAGCAAAAGGTCACATTAGTCGTTAATAAAAATCTCATTAAAACGGAATCTGACAATGATAATGAGGCAGTAGTTTACTGGCTTATACCTACCCTGGTGTGAAATATTAACAGACAGACTTTCAGTTCTTAATCTCCTTAACAGATGTAAGATATTGGAATGCAACGTTTAATCCTCAGTTTAAATTGAGTAACATCCCTCAGCATAGATCTCAGGGAAAGCAACTCATTGATTTAGCTCCCCAATTCCATCCCCTTCTCAGTGTTTTTCCACTCTGTATATTCAAATTAAATTATTTTTCATGTTTAATATTGAAGAATAACTAAATTACTTGGCTCATGTCTCATCCTATGGACAACTGATACTAAAGTTGTGCAGAAAAAGTCCAGAAGAAGAAGAGAGGAGGATGTGTTAACGCTTCTAATCGCTTCACCTCTGAACATTGTAGCTCAGATCTCAGGACAGGTCTTAAGAGAAAGGATTTTGGTCATCCTGCCCTAGTTGGCACCAGCCTATTCCATAAACTTACTACAGAACTTGGCACAATTAACAATGTGCTTTAAAGATGCACAGCACAGGAATAACAGGGACAGCTGTTTGAGATTAAAGCAGTAATAGAAACCAGGGCATGGTGGAAGCTGGGGCAGGGCTGAAACAACAGACAGGAACGTTAGGTGCAGGGTGCTTACGCGGACAATGGGAGGCATACAGATAGACAATGCTGTTAGTATCTGACCTGCAGAAAAAAAACCCAGTACATCTACAAATTCTGTCATAGCTGGGGAAAAAAATGGCTGTTATTGAAAACAATTTCCAGGTGAAGATACAAAACCACATCTCGACATTGCTAGCATCCCACAAGAACCCTTAACCAAATCAAATTGTGTCTTATTTTAAAAGCTCCATTTCATTATTTTCAAAACCAAAAAAAAGCCATCAGTCTCTCAGGTTTTTATATTCCCACTTCCCAAACTGATTTGCACAATAACCTGAAGCCAAACCTGACAAGAATTCTAGAGACTTGCATGAGGATATGGGGAGTCTAGGCACAATTTATGAACTTTTAGTGAAATTATGAAATTGTTACGCTGTGCCACTATATGCACACAGCACTGCGTCACATCCCTCCCTGACATTTGTCCATCGTTATTCCTAAACAGAAGGTAGGGAAGCTAATTATGTCCACACATGCAAGTTAGAGATTACCCAGGAGAAAACAAGATAATTTAGAAGTAACAATCCACATTTTAGCAGGAATCTTCTAACGAATGCAGGAGGGAAGAAGTGGACTGCAGCAGTGGTCTCCCCGTGGCCTTCTGTGGAGCAAGTGCTACGCTTGTCTGCATGCACTGGAGACCGCATTGCAGGAGGTGCGTCCGCAAGGATCAAGCATCTGCTGCTCAGGCTCGTTCAGGCTGTGCGTATGGCTAAATTCTCTTCGATTACTTCTCTCTTCCCTGCACCAGGAAGCCACATGTCCAATCTGCCCCATGCACAGCAAGAACTCGAAATGGAAAGAAACTTCTTGAAGTCAATTAAAAGGCCATTTACAAAGGGCCATTTCCCCATCCTTGACACACCCAAGCTTTGCATGGCTGGCATCATGGCCCTGGCACTCAAAACCTTCTTCCCCCAGTGCCACATCTAAAATGGGAAAACAGAATCAGCCTTTATTAGACTACAGCAGCGTAGTCTAAGCACTCCGAAGGGGTCAAAGCAAAAAGGGTCTGAAATGCACTTCCTTCCCTCTCCGATCAGTTGGTCTCTGATTCAAAGTATCTCAAACCTGTTAACAAGCAATCTTATTCCACTATAGAATTAATATGCTTTAATTATAAGAATAATTACATTGCCCTAGCTCATTTTTGCTCCAGGAAGGAAAGCGGGTTCCTTTGCCAGGTGACCTCTCAATTCCACTGCAAGGTTAAGCTACCTGCAGAGCCCTCTGGTGCCAAATAATTCACTGGAAAGCAGCAAAGCTGGTGCTAGAGTAGAAGCCTGCCTTCTCCCATTGCAGTGACAGAGATAAACCATACATCTGTTTTTATCCAACTGATCTCTCAAGGCTTGGGAGGCTCAGGGAAATTCAGATTTGGTCTTACAGAGATTGATGGTGCTGTCAGTCACAAAACAAGCTGGTAGCTAACAGAGAGAAGGTGAGTCTTCTCACATTTAGTGAAAGAAATCACATATCCTTGTGCAAATGACTGGAATCATGTTCCTTTAAACGGAAAGACTTTAAATTTTGCTGCCTGGTAGAGAAGAGACCACAGCTACCTTGATGAGGGTTTATATTTCTGTCAATACAAACTCCTGGGGAGGAGAGGGCAAGAGCAGATGACAATTTTAATATGTGCCTGGCCATAAAATATTATTTGAAATGAGGTGTTATGTTTCTCCCAGATTTACTTCTCCTTTATACATATGAACTTTGTCTTGTCTGAGCAAATGCCTACCAGAACTCTACATTCCTTCCAGGCATGGTCTTCAGAGACTTGTTTCTATGTTCTTGCAGCAAAATTTCAGCATCACATTAAAAGGGAACACTTTCCAGGCTGTACCAGACAGATAAAGAAGCTATTTCCAAACTATTTACACTGCAGTAACTTCCACTTTCTGAAAGCAGAGAGAAGATAAAGTCTCTGCCTGACAGAGCTGGCATAGAAGAGGAGATACTACAGGAGAAAACAACAAAGATGTGCTACTCTGTGAAAAAGTCTTGCTACTTCAGAGCAAAAGAGGAGGCAGCAGAGCCTGATACTGTTGAAGCTGCAAATGGACTATAGCAGGAAGTTTTGCTCAACAGAGCGCGAAGGTATGGGAGAAGAAAAGCACTTTGTCTTCATCCGCACAGGTCTAGTAAACATGCAATCAGGTCCAATTAATCCTGAAGGAGCCCACGTAATTTATGTACCCAAACGCCATCTGGTTGATAGCGCAGCACTCGGCGGGCAGGGAGAGGCGTGCACAAACACTCCATGTCAGCTGTGGCCGAGCTCCCTGCCCCGGCCGCTCACCTGCAGGACGATGGGGAGCTGCTCCGGGGGATTGCGGTTCTCCACGCCCATGGTCAGCCACACCTGGAAAGCAGTCAGCTGCTCCGCAAAGAAGGGACTGTGCTGTTGAGGCAAGAACAGGAATGCAAGTTTGGTTTAAAACAAAGTCAGAAACAAGTGAAGCAAACAGTTTTGGCACTTATGGACTTGCACAGTTTATCGTTTCCAAAACCTTTTTAATTGACACGTGTTTGTTTGTGGTTTTTTTAAATGTATAAAAATTTTCCAAAGGCTGACCAGATATAATTCGCTTTAAATATGTTGGCATTCTCTAATATAAGTGTTTGGAAAAAAGGAGAAGCAAAGAGTAGAGAACCAGGAAAAGATATCACAAAAGGTCTTAGGGAAATCTGGCTATTCTTTTCGACATGAGAAGCAGATAGAACAGCAGTGGATTTATCTGTTCTGCAGAGGTAGTTTCACTCCCGTAGCAGCACACAGTGCTACCTCTGCCCAGTCCACAGTGAATACTACCCAACAACAACAAAAAATATGTCCATCCACGTCTCAGTCATCCCTGGCTGCCATAAACCTCTCCTACAAACAGGTGGCAATTCAGATGTGCTGGTTTGGGCTGCAAGAAGGCTGCCTCATATTTATCAGTTTTTTAATTCAAGCCTTTTATTTAGCTATTCATCACTTCTGACACCCGTAATGCAGTAAAAGGACTTCATACAGGCAAACAAAAATCAGAAAATTTACTCAAGATATTGAATCTGCTAATTTAATTAGAGATATCCTGGTAGCATGGGTAAATGAGTACAAAAATAACATGCGGAATGCTAACGTACTTCAGAGACTTTACACTAGTGCCCTACTAAAGATACAAGGGGGGGGTGAACTCCCACCAGCTAATACCTATCAGTTGTACTTTGGTACTTGGTGCTTAAGACAGTACAATCATACGTTATTTTACAAAATGCATCTGAATGGCATCCAGTAAATATAAAGGATACTAGCTCGTAGGATCTCGAGACATAAAGGAATCTGGTTCGGGGGACAGCAAATACAAGTAGAGAAAATACTGCATGCTTTGAAAAACATATGACATAACTATGGTCTTACTCTAACAAGATGTGATTGATTGGGGGTGCACCGCACTGGCTGATGAAATAGGAAGTTTACTTGGTGAGATCTGACATTCTGCAGCACATTTTAAGGCCCTGGAGCCTGCTCAAAAGTGCAGAGCAGCTCTCGTCTCCTAATACTAGTGGTGACTGGCCAGCGATCTGACACTCATTCCCCAAACCACTCCACTCTGCAGCGCACACTCGGACAGTCCTTGGGCACATCAGCATCCCCTGCCAGCGCAGCAGCACTTCGAGAAACATTCCTTTTGCCATCTATCACGCCGAGTACGTGGTGCAAGCTAGGTATGAGAAAGCACCGACCAAATCTCACAGCAGCTTCCAGTTAGAAATCCACAGAAAAACAGAAATCAAAGGGAAGGAGGCAGGGAAGAGATGGGAGGAGGGAGAGTAAACCAACCCAAACCTGCCAGAAGCCCAATCGCTCCCTGCCATCCCCCCCCCGTACAAGCGCTGTGAGCCCGCAGGCCCTTCTCCATCACGTTATCATATTTTCCAGGTCTGGCTAGGAAAGAACACCTAGAGAATAAGCAGAAGTCAGACACACGTGGTTTTATAATGTGCTGCTGAAACAAAACAGCCCTGAAGAGATTATCAATTGCTTTATCCAGGGCCAGACTGGACTCTAAAACCACAGCAGCCAACGCGGCCGGCGAATGGATGGCAGCAGGTAATCCTGTGACTCACCCGGGCATTTGACATCCCAGACACTGATTGCTGCTTCTGCCAGCCTTGTTACGAAACAGGCTGACTAACCTCAGTAACACAACGCTCCTTCCCCCTGCCTTGCATTGAACAACAATTTCTCCCAGGATTACTGCTGGCTAGCAGCAGCTAACCTTCTCTGATACACAACAGCTCTTGCTGGGCGTAAATCAAGGGGTTTGAGGGCAAAACGTTGATTAGAACACAAGGAATAGATCAGCAACTGTCTGTCTGCTCCAAGCATTTGTCACAGCGTAGAGCTAAGCCCCTTCCACTCCCTCCCAAACTAACAGCCAAGTTTCATATTCCTGTAGGTGTCTCAGAGAGAGATGTTCAACAGGTTAATATCTGTCCCCTCTCTACAGAGCAGGCACAAACCTACACAGCATTAATCATGCTGGATTTTAAATGAAAGCATAAGGGATAGCTCAGAAGAGGACTTGAGCCTGCTTTTACGTCTAGGGCCCGGGCTAGCTTGGAAATTCACAGCATTCAGGCTCCCAGCTGTGACTGCACATTGATAGCTCTAGCTACCTCAAGTTCTAGCCAAAATACACAAGAAATTACATTCGTTAGGCTTGAAAATCTGCTTGTAAATTGCTTCCACCCTATCTTGAATCAATATCACTATTTGAGAATGACCACTCTTATTTGCTGATCTCTTGTTTAATCTCTAGCAAGTACGTGCCTCCTCTCATCCCCGAAACACACAGAAATTTGCTAAATTTCCACTCACTTGACAGTGAGTGCCCAGATGAGGTCTAAGACTAATATAAAAGCACCCACTGACATTGTTAAAGACTTGAAATAAAAATGAACATAAGCCAGGAGAAGAAAAATCATATTTGTTTAAATTATAAAATACAGCACAAACAGTGGGGAAAGAAAGTGGTGGGAGGATAAAAGCCTCAGGGCATCTTTGCCAACCCCCACCCTCGCAGAAGTCCACAGCTCTCCTCCTGTACTTGGGTCTTTGGAGACAACCTGCAATCGCAGCCAGAAAACCTTTCAGGAGCTTGGCAACATAAATAAAATGGAAGACTGTTACTGTAAAATTAGAGAGAACGTCATGGCAGAATTGGTATCTGAGGTTGTCCAGTAATTCTTATTTAAAGGTTTCCATTCATGAACGTCAAAAGGAATATCGAGAAAAATCCAGTCTGACTAGAGGAATTTAAGCCAAATATAATACTAAAAATTTTACTTTTCTGCTCTCTCAGATTAACTAAAGTAGAAAAAAACCCAGTGACTCATATTAATGATACTATGCTTAAGAAAACTCTTTGGATATAGCCTCCAGCTCTATTTTATGTTTATTTGAAAATAACTCTACTAAGAGACAATTTTCGCATTAAAGTTTTTCATTTAAAAATCATGCTGGCACGTTGGGATTTTTTTCCTAACAGCATTGTTAGTCGAGACTCAGGGCTCTGAAATTTTAAGAGTCAGGTCTCAGGCATCATTTCCACTGGTAGGAGTTTCCTCCTTACCAACAGATGCAGGCTGAATCAGACATCTCGTACAACGGTGAAGAACTTAAAGTCGCTTTTCTATCTGTTCCTCTAAGTGAGGTGAGTAGACATTTACAATTTTCCAAAAACATAAACCCTTAAACTGCAACAACTCAAGACTCAACAAGCAAAAGTGATGCACTGAACTGAGGTTTCAAATAATGGGTTAAACTGGGCACACAACACTTCAAGATATTATCCAACTTACCCTAAAAGCAGTTCCTTCCTCTATAATTGTAGGTAACTGGGAAAGGCAAATATCAACTGCAAGGTCCCACGCTTGCCTAGAGAAAAAGGTGAAAGGAAAGATAAGTCATTACAAGTTATCCATAAGTAATATCTAGGTAAATTTAAATTCTGATCATACAAGTACCTGGACAAAGCAGTGTTATCTGACTGGCTTAGAAATGCTTACTATTCACTTTTTTTAAAATACAAGTAAAACATATGAGAACTGTTCAGGAAAAACAGTGAGAAGGTCTAGTCCAGCATCATATCAGGCTGACCAACAAAATGAGAGCAAGGTAAAAAGATCCCTAGCTGAAGTTCACAGAAACTGCTCCTCTCTATAACACAGAAAGAAGCCACAGTGAACTGAAGTCTTATTATATACCTGTCCTCATGCAAAAATGGATGACTTTTTTTTTTTTTTTAAAGTAGAAAAATGAACTCAATCCTGGATTAGCTCCAACCCATAATCCTTCAACACACACCTCTATATGCACCCAAACCCTCACTTGCTCTGATTCAAGTCACATCAGAACGCCTCAGGAAGATGCATTCCTGTCGACAAGCCCTCCAACTCACAATACATGGACACATCTACACCACTACACTAATTCTCCTTTTCCGCATTCTCATCACAGATACCGTATCGCTGTACATAGTGCTGAGGAAAGTAACTCGGTCTCCATTAATCTGAGTTGGGTTTTGCGTGGCAACCTTTTTTACAAAGATTGGCTCTCCATGACTCACCCTATGGATGGAGGGATGTACACTAAACTAGAAGAAGAGAAAATATTTAAGGAATTCAGTTTTTACGCTTCCCTACTGTATTATTTAATGGCTAAAGTATTGTGACTTACAATATTTTAGTGTTAGTGTTATAACAGCACGTAAATTACATACAGTGGCCAAGGAAACTGTTGTGGCTGATTCAGTGCAAACTAAATACGTTAAAAGTCTGCTTCAAAATGCTCACAAACCAAAAGAGGACCAAACTAAAATAAATGCGTGTGGTCTCCAAAGTTCCTAAAACACCTCTAAAAAAGTGAAAGAGTTACTTTTTACCCCAGGAACGATTATCCCTACTCTATCCACAGACATTCCATGCACTTTTAATTTTAACACACGTGCTCCGAAAGGCTAGCGAGTTAAACCACCACCCACTGGGTTTCTTACACAAAAGAAACTAATTTACTCTCCAGACACATTTACTCTTCCATGGCTTGTGGCCATCATGTGTTAACATCAATAGGCTAAGCAATTTTTCTTCCCCTAGGAACGTTTGCAGACATAAGGCTATAGGTGATAATCAATACAGTGTATTTTAGTTACCTGCTCTAATAAGTTCTTAAATCACCCTGTTTTGAGTCAAACAAAGCCTTCCATTAGAACAACTGCCGAGCGAAATCTATCCCATTAGCCTAACTGGCAGCTGTTCTCAACTGAAAACAACCTCTCCAATTAGATAGAAAAAATAAACTATAAGGTTCCTGCATTTCTTCTATGGATTTGAGAGATGCAGCTTGTTTTAGTTGCCCCAGACCTTGTCCCTCTGCTTCACAGCACTCACCTTCGCTTGACAATATGCTGCCAATATAATTAAGAGGTAATCAAGAGATAATCAAAGCACAGGCAACAAATGCTTCCCACATGCTCAATAAAGACCCATGCTGGAGATAAAATGTTTACACAGAGCTGATGAGAGAAATATTTATTCCTGGTTGAGGCTGAGGCAAAGTCAATTAGTGCAAATACAAAGATAATTTTACTTCAAGCAAAGAATGAATGTTTCCGACTTTCAGGTTTCTTGGGGGAATGGGCAATACCACCTAAAGAAATTCTCTCAAACATTAGAAAATGTCAATACATATTACCTTTGAGATAAGTTTTGCTGCGCAGCAGAAAAATGGTTTAGAGATCAGAGACAACTAGTCTTATTTTGGCTGCCTATAAAAGGATTCTGCATAGGTCATTATACTGCAGAGACACAGAGCTAAGATGCTGAGCTCCTCAAAGTCGTTTTAGGTAAGAAGCACTAATACTGCTACGAATATGTCCAAAGCAGCCCTGCAAGGTCACATCTCAAAGATTTTAAGTGCTATCAGAAAGAACAAACAAAAATCTAAAAAGAGATTTTAGTAGATTAAAACAAAATCTCTTTTTACGCTTCTAAAAACAGGCCATTAAAAATCAATGTAGCCACACAGCCAACATTACTCAATCTTTCAAAAGAGTAACCACCAACATAAAATCTCAACATTACTGCTCATCACAATCTAGAGAGCTGGTGATTAACATCAACTGTGTAAGAGAGACTAATCAATTCAAATACTTAAAATGAT
The DNA here is from genome assembly GCF_929443795.1 of Astur gentilis. Lineage (NCBI taxonomy): Eukaryota > Metazoa > Chordata > Aves > Accipitriformes > Accipitridae > Astur > Astur gentilis. Next base: position 39,994,872 of record NC_064889.1, read on the forward strand.
CATTCTCCAGCCTTTCCAGACTAGCCCAACACACCACTTCTGCTCTATTTCTGCAGGAAACAGGAAACCTCCCCACCCAACGACACACGTGAGCAAACAGCAGTTTTGCTTGAAGTAAAACTTTTCTATTTCCAACTACTAGAACAGCTACACGTTATTTGCAAGACTTCAAGCTGGACACGAGTTGTCACATAGCTAACTCAGGGTGTTGGCAAAATAGACAATGGCATTAAACAGGCATTACAACAATTAAAAGATTCAAACCCTGTCACAAATGAATGGTAAAGGACTAATGCCATCAAGTATGTGAAGAGAAACAGAAGGGGAAAAATACTTGTTATGGTGAAAATAACGGCTGGTGGTGGTGGGGAGGAGGAGCAGTGATTGACTGTTTTAATATGCCAAAGGGAACTAGGAAGGTGGGCAAATTGTAGATATGGTCGCTGAACTAAGATTACACTTTAGCACACAAACAGAAGATAAATTAGGGAGCAGCAGTGGAACAAGGATAGGTGGTGTTGCATCCTAGAAGTGATTTATAAAGGCCAACCCAAGAGATCACTACCTCTCTTCCTTCTTTGCAGAGACTGCTGTTTGCAAAGCGCTTTGGAAGATTTGTTTTCACTACATTAGCTACAAAAAGAGCTTGGTAATACCTCAGCATTGTTCTTCCCTCCCTCCTTACTGCACTCTTCCAATAACCCCGAACCCGCCACCGTGACAAGACGACAGACACTATGATGTATCCACTGGACAATAACCTTACAAAATATTGCAGTGTTTCAACTTCACTGCATTATGCTACTAAAGAATATCTTTATGAGTTTTTTTCATACTATGTTGTCCTAATCGCTCTGTATGTACAACAAACTGATAAAGCACTTGCATAAGAAGGGAGGACACCTCCCCTTCGTACATCCCAGTTAAGTCAGAACCTATCATATACTTAACGTAAGGTTTTATAAACATTCCTGTTATGCCTTCCCCAAAAGGGCAATAAAAACAAGCAATCCCACGCCGCGACTGATTTGACCAAGTCCAAAGGATTTCCATCATACACCACCTATCAGGAAGTGGCCGTTTCTATGGGATCTAAACCCAACATGTACAAGGCAGTAACTCGAGAGAACCTGGCAAGAGGCACCACAGGAGGTGAAGCTCAAGTTACTCATCAGCTGGACCACCAGCCCTCAAACCACAAGTTCAAAAGCTTTTTTTATGCCATCAACTACACAGCATGGCTATACTTACCCTTATGCTTGTTCGGGACCTGGCAACTTCCGTAGTGCAATCTGGTTAAAGAAAGGGGTCAAACCCACAGACTTTCAGCTATGTTAGGATGGGGGACTCCTTAGGTTCAGCTACTGGGAAAACATAGTATCATGCATTTCCCATATATATTTCAGAATAAATGTATTTTAAATCCTCTCCTTAGTTAGAAGATTAACTCAGTTAAAAAACAGGCAAGAAAGTGCTTTTCCAAAACAAGCAAAGCAATGCAGCATGCCAACAGAAACCATCTGTAAAGAAAACAAGCTAACAACGCCCTGCATCTGTCTGCACTGATCAATCAGTTCAACAAGGTACTCGACATACAAGATCCAAGCCATCATCCTGCAAAAGGACACTGCATTTCAGAATATATGAAAATTAAAAAAGAAAAGGCATTGCTCCTCCATAATTCTACAATAAAAAATGAAACAGGGAAAGAGCTCCCCCAAATTCCGTCAATTCTCTTCTCCCATGACAGAAATACTCATATATTTGTCTTTATATTTTAGTTTCAGTTTTTCTTAGCTCTTCAGCACAAAGTTCCTATTCACATGCCCCCCAGACTCCATCTATCTCCCCCACTCAGTCCAATACCAGTTTCATTACAGTAGGACTGTTTAAACTTTTAATAATTTAATGTGAACTCATCCAGCTGCCTTTATTTTGTTTCCCGGAGGTGCTGCAAAGTTTGGACTTTTAAGCAAAGAACAGGCTGAGAGTTCCAGCTTTGCTCAATGACTATTTTATTGTGCAGATCCATGAAATGTTCAGTAATGGAAGCCCACAGTAATACTTTAACAGCATAAATGAAGCATGGTTACAGAGATGCACGTTAGTCTTTCTTCACCCACATGTACTATATTAGCTGGCAGATCATGAAGGCAGATTTTCTTAACCTCAAATTTTGTGGGCTGAGTCAATGCCTAATGCTTTTGATTCTCATGTCACATTTTTTATAACATATTATTGATGTCTTTTAACATTCTCTCTTCTTCTGGGAATAGCTTGTATTATATTGCACTGCACATAATATTAGTGAAAATGAGTATTTCTTACTGGGACAGTCATGCAGTTGAAGCCTTCTGTAGTCTTGGGGCTCAGGCACCAGGGTATCTGCTTGCTTTGAATTGTGTTTCTGGAACTGCTAAATATTTCAGACTTTAACAAGTATGTTGGACAAGATTTTTCATGTTTGTTTTTTCTGCAAGTACAATTCAACACCATACCCTGTTTGATTGAATTTTCAGACTTCAGCCTGAATTCACCTGCTTCACAGTGACACTGTGAACTCCCTAAGCCTGCTTTAGGAGAGACAGCTGGGAAGCTGCTCAGACACAGCTATTTTTAAAAAATATTTATTGCTATGAATATTTGGTACAACTATGAAATCCTTCTTTCTTCTACCAATGCATTCCCCTGCTCTACCCACAACTTAAAGCACATGCTTTGCTATTTTTGTCCTACATTTCTCTCCATTAAACTATTTGTAGTCCATTAATGGGTCTTGGAGATGTTAAGACTAACACATAGGCACACAAAAAGAAATCTGGTTAAATCAACAGTGTAATCTGAATTAATCTAATCCTTCAAATGTCAAACAGTTCCAAATACCCTTTCAAACAATCACTTTCTTCTTGCTGAGATACTAAGTCTTTCTGTGCAGCTAAAATGAGACTCATTTCTTTGAGAAATCGGCAAGCAGACCTGCATCCATTCTGCAACACTCCCACAGTGTTCAAAGACTCCAGCTCCTCTCTTACCTGTAATTGGGTTGCTATATCATGGTTTTCTTTTCAGCTAGAATTCCAAGATTATTTTATTTGCAGTATGTTATGACTTACTTTCAACTAGAATTTCATGGTTGGCGTACACACTATTGCAATATTTGTATTATGGACAAATCATAGCTCTTCCAAGGCATAATTAAGGCACTTCGTTTTTAATTTATGACCTACGTTAGGAAGTATTTCCAAACACATTATTAGGTCTTTTCAAAGGCCGTGAATATAACTTGCTGGCAACAGCAGTAATGTATAAACCATAATCCATCACAACAGAGATCAAGATGCTGACAGAGCATCAAGGCCTCCTATTCTTACTGCACAATAGACGGAACAACTCTAGAAGTCGAATAGCACAGCCAGTCAATCAATATATATTAATATTAATACTTGTATTATAGTAGTGCCTGCAGCAGCCAAGAACCTATGGTGCGAGGCATCATACAAATACAAACAAACAGCCTGTGCCCAGAAGGGTTTACACCTAAGCAGGTAAAACAGAGAAAGCCAATAAAAGTAAGAACACCACGAAGGAATGAAGTAATATGTCAGAGCCTACCAAACAGGGCAAGGTCACAGAGATTAGCTCTCCTGATTCCTAATTATGGTACCCTTCTTGGTGAAATAAAAAGATTGACAGCTTGTGGGTCAAATTTTCCCTCAAAAAAAAAAAAAAGTTTTTGCTCTTCCTCAGTTCAGGTAAAACAGATAATTAACAGAAGAGGTAACAGTAGTCTCCCAAATGAATTTATTAGAACAACGATTTTATAGGTCAAAATTTTAAAAAGCTGTTTTCAAAAGGACTAAACCAAAAGGAACAGAAGTTCACATCTCCAGCGACCTCAGTGCTTCTATTACAACCGTGCCAGATCCTCAAGTCACGAGACATTTGAGTGTAACTTAGGGAAAATTATCAAACAAGCAGAGACAAAGGTAAGCAAAAAAGATAAAGAGCAAATGGTTCAGATTTTACTTCTGAAAAGGGGCAGTCGTAATTATTCATGAGGTAAACTGATGCTTAAGCCAAGTGCGAGGAACACTTTGCAGTGTCTGCCCACCCCTCCAGCACGCTCACAGCCAGCTGCACGCTGCCAGCCTCGCTCAGCTCTTCTCTGGCTTCCTCTCGGAACTGGCAGAGCTCTCATCCAGCTACAGACAGCAAAGAGGAAAGCAGGTACGTCGTGCTCTGACCTCAGAAGCCCATCTGCATCAGCGAGGCATGAGCTCTTTCTGCTCTTTTCCCTCTCACTCACTGCGAGATGTTCCCAGTAAGAGAGTTGCAAGGCCGGTGCAGAGCACCCCGAGTGCAAATTCAGGGCTCCTGCTGCAATGAGGAGGGACATCCAGGCAGCGTATGCAAAGTTCAGAAGAGATTGCGCTTATGATGCTATAGTCAGTGAAACACTGACATTTACTTATGCCTTTTCTGCAAAAGATGGTGCAAAAAACCATGTACTAACATACAACAGTAATTTGCTTCTCCAGTCAGCCTTCTGCTGGGATAGGAATTACGTCTGTATGTAGATCCCATTTTTAGTCACTATCCCAGCTGTGAATGTGCAGAACGGCTTGTGTCCATAACAGCAGAGAAACGCAGTAATCTTATATATTACCTTTGTCAATGGAGGAGCAAAGCCCAGGAAGCCAGATGAGCACCCAGAGGATAATGGAAGAGAGGAGAATATATGTATGTATGTATGTACTGGAGAGCTAAAACATCACATCACCACTTAGGCTGCAAGCAATAAACCAACACCTGAGTCAGGAACACACCCCCGGTGCACATGGGATGACAATGAAAGGTATGAGGCCCTGAAACAACCCAAGTAAATGAAGGCCAAAAAGTACAGAAGAGGGGAGGAAGAGGACAAGGGGCAGGGAAGTCCCTTAAAGTCTGAAGTCAGATCCTTGAGGAGCGCTGGCCGATACACACCAGAGCCACTATTTGCATTCATTGCGCATTTACAACGCTGTAGGAGAGAACCCTGGAGGTTCTTGCCCACCGCTTGCAGATCAAACCATTGCTGACAACGCAGCTGCCAGGACTCACTCCCCAAAACACTGTCTGACAAGCTGGGTATGAAAACTCTGTTAAAAGTCTCAATAACACACCAATCAGCAAAACCCTCGCCGTATCATCCACCATATAACAATGCAGATGTAGATTCAACGTGGTCATCAAATCACATTGTTTGAAGTTTCCATTCTTTTCAACACTCCTTTGGCCAACTCTCCTGTCCTCCAGTCACATTACCTAGTTTATCTAAACAGTAAAATGGGTTTAGAGGTTTTGGATCAGGGATCCATTAGAAAATTCTTGAATGAAAGGTGATAGATAAATGCAGATAATTATTTTTAGAAAATATTTAAGCAAGCCCTAAATTAGTTTCTAAATCTGTCCTTACTAAAAGTTCATTATTATGAACTGAGCCACCTCTGACAAAAATGGAATTTTCCCCTTTGCTAGATTTGCTTCAAACTGCACATTATTTGGAGGACGCTGAATAAAGTGTGTCAAGGGATTCTCTGCTTACTTGCTGTCTACTTTGCTAGTGTCTGGGATTCACAAGGAAAAAAGCCCTGTGTGTGACTCTTCTTGAGGAATTTCTTCTTCTGGTAAATCCTAAAAAGCAACACCAATGCCATTATCCTGTGGTATGGTTGAGGGCCTCTACAAAGGTATTTACAGCACCATTTTACACCAGGAGAACTACAATACAAGCAAAGAAAAGAATGTGTTTCTAGAATCCATCATGCTACAATACGGGTCTATGAGAGATACAGAATGGGATCCAGGTCTTCCTAGTTTCATTCCTGTGGTTCAACACGTGGATGGCAACACCACCTCCAAGTCAAGTCATACTCCCATAGGAAACCAGAAATATAGGCTTTTAATACACTGGCAATAAAAATGAATTATATTCCCCCAAGGAACTGGAAATATAGGTTTTCAATATGCTGGCGATAAGCAAGCTATAAATAACTCAAGAAATTTACTGTTTTAATTTCCAAATTTCTGCAAAAACGTGTTCCACTCTAATGCAACTGGAAACAGAGTTCTGTGGCTCAAGCTCTGCCACTTATAGTGGCAACATCATCTGAAAGACACCGTGGGAACTTCAGTGGTTTTTTTTCTACTCTTCACTTACAAACGTCCCAGTCCCTCATGTGACACAATGATAAAACAACTCACCATGTTTACAAATGACTGAAACAATTTTCCTTAAAAGTTACTAATCCAAAGCACTGAAGAACATTGTTTGCCATGTACACACAGTGCATTTAAAGTGCGAGGCTGCCCAGTTGCTAATAATTCCATCCAAAGTCTCCCCTATTGCCTCCATGGTTTTCAATAATTAAAACATCTTTGTATTACCAGCAAATGCCTCCTCGATGGCTGCTTGCACCTGCAAATGCTCTTGGGGCTCTGTTGTTAGCTTGCCTCCGTTTTAGAGGAAACCATGCCATATAATTTGAACTCACTGATGCTGCTATCAGTTTTACACTGATCATCATCACTTCATACCTCCTCTACATTTATTTTCCTCCACAACTTTATGGAGGAAGCTTATCAAAAAGATTTTGAAAAATGCAGGCAAATTAAGCCCACTCAGCTACCTTTACCTGTCATTTTATTAGCCTTTTAGCAAGTTACCCAGCTATCATTTTCTCCTACAGGAACTACATTAGGTTGACTGTACCAATTTGTACTTAGCCAAATTTTGTACTGTTCTATTCTTAATCATACTGAATAAAAAAATGAAAGCAAGCATTTTTGTTATTACTGTTATTATTATTTTTATTATTATTATTCATGGGACATTTGTTTGATAGTCAAAACCACATTTAAGAGCTTTTCGATAACTGTGCCACCTCCATTTCCATTAATCTTAAAAGCAACAGTAAAAGTAGATGAAATCTGCAGCAAAAAATTTCTTCTACTTCAACAACGCAAGTTAAGAATTTTTCCCTCAGGCCCTCAGCTCTCCCCACCCGTCACAATCACAGGTGACTTGCTTTACTTTGCTAAAATAAAGGTAGCAGATGCCCAATTTCTTTTCTATTTGGAGTGAAAGATTACATGGCTGAACTGAAGCTTCTGTATTAGAGAATGTCCTGGTTTAGTTGCCAGCTGGGGTTAAACCACGACACGTTATAATTATGTATGCACAGAGAAGAAATAGATTTGGAGATGGGTATTACGCTGCCACATGCTGTTTCATTTTTGATCCACTGACTTAATCAGTAAAGCACTGTGTAGATTTAAGTAGTAACAATCTTTCATGACTACAGTGCCTGAAATCTCCTTAAGGCATCAGCATGCAGCCTTTGCAGTGAGGGTAACCTGTTGGCTGTGACTTACCACATCGCATGCATGTACGTTGGAGGTAGACGAGGGCTGCTGACAGGGGTACAGTTGTAAGATCTCATAATTCTTTCTGCCAAGAGAAAGTTACGAAATAAACTGGCCACAAGCAGGTCTTGCCTGAAGAGCTTCTGGAAAAGATCTGCCAAGAGATTGCATGAATTACTAAATGCGTATCTTTGTAATTTAAGTACCTTAGGTAATATGCAAAAATCCTTTAAAACGTAAAAACATGTTAATATTTTATTCCAGTAACAAGAAATCTACAAGAGTTTTGCAGTGACATGATATGACAACTATTAAAAGGAAATCCTGCCTTCTGAGTTCCCTTAAAGCATCGCAGTTACTCTCCATTTTACATTAACAGAATTAAATACTTTCTACCTCAGGTTCTTTTTTGCCCTTTCTGGATAGGGTTCTCCTTTTGGTGTTTCACTTAAACTCAGCCTGACTAAGTTTTTGGAAATTACTGAGGGAGAAAAGAACCTCTGTGTACTATTTAATCAAGAACTATACACCTGTTAACTGGCAGTTTGATGTGCTCATGAGAAGCCAAAATGAATCCTACAAGATATCAAATGTGCTATCTTCTGCAGAGGTAAAGAAGAATTTATGGGGTACTGAGCATTAGAAAGAGCGTTGTTGGAAAACTGTTTAAAAATTTGGCCACCCATGCTCCAAAAGTACAAATTCAAAGCAGAACATGGGTACAGAAATGGGGTGAAGTTACTCATGGGAAATGCAGACTGCCTTACCAGCAAAGAGGATAAACCCCTTTATTTATGATACTAACAAAGGCCAGAAGAAAATAGATTGCTTTTTACAAATACAGTAAGAAAGAAAATTATTAAAGCTAAAGCAATCATGTTAGCAGTAGGAAAAAAAACCTTTCTGGTTTCTAATGGTCAGGTTGCTGAAATGCTTCTGGTAAAAAGAGCAAATTAAAAAAAATTAACTACCCTTAAGATCCAGTCTGATCTGTTCTTTCAGAATCAGGCTTTAATTTTCTCCTTATTTCACTCTTCATCCTTCTACTTTGAATAAGCAATGCTTACTTGGGATGAGAACTTGATTCACCTGCCCAAGTCTTACCTCTAGGCAAGACATTCCAGGCAATGGTGTCTGTGATAGCGGTGAAGATCCAATTCAGCTCTCCCAGGGGAGTTCTCCTGTCATTCAGTCTTCCAGGAATCCTACAAGTGGGGAAAAAAACCCAAGTACATTTCCTATTAAAAAACATATTTTTTGAGATACATACACATGCACACCTCCAAGGCTCAATCAAGGCTCACAAAAGGCAGTTTTTCCAGAACCTTAATTCTTAGGCAAGAATTAATGTTGCTAGACAAACTTTCCTTATCCAAAGTCTGTTACATTTGCATTTGCTTGTGAGATTAATTGCCAGACAAAGGATAATAAATAGCTAAAGGAAAACATCTGGGAAGATATCACAGAGATGATGTTGATTTCCAAGATGCAATGGAAATGCCTTTTTCTTCAAAAGTGCTGCTCTGCTTCATTTTATCCATTATTTACTTCTTGCTGAAATATTTAATAATAAATACAATTTGTATTACAAACTGTATGCTCACGATCCATAACGTCCCCGTGTAAGAACTTTTGAGTGATCACATTCCAGAAAAAAATGAATTACTATTTTTTAAACAGACAGAAGTCTCAGAACAGTTAGAAAACAGTCCTGTTGTTAAAAATTGTCTGACAGTGACGCACGTACGTCACAGCTCCCCGTTGCTGCAAAGTACTGCCTGTTCACGAAGAAACGCGACCCAGTAAGATTCACTTTGTCGTTCCAGCTAGACTATCTTTTGAGTCAAGATCAGAACATGCCTGTCCCTGCTACAGATGGTGCGGCTGCTCATTTCCAAGGGGCATGTTTGCTATTTCTTACAAAGACACACAGTTTTTTACCTAGTAGGTTCTTTGAAAACTTGAATTCATGAATTTAGTCCTTGGCTGTCTACAGATTCATTGCACTGCCATCATTACTGCATGCAGGTGCAAATACAATATCTTACTAAAAAAGTTATTGAGCATAACCAGCAGCTTTTCGTTCAAACAGGAGATGTTTTCTGCAGTTAAGAACTTTCCAATGAATACATAGGCATCCATGGAAATCAGTAACTTGCATGTCAGTTCCTTAATCTAATCTAAGATTTAACATACTGCCCCACAGAAACTCAACAGCAAAAGACATAGTCTTTCTAATTTATATAAATCAGGCATTATTAAAACCAGAGTGAAAAAGATCACTTTGAAAAGCACCTTCTAATGAACAAACCAAAATGCTGCTGAACACTGCGCTCTGGAGCCCTCCTATCACAAAGTCACAGCACAAACTGAGGCACCACGCTTTACCCCTCGCTGGCTATATGCAAGGTTTGATGCTTGTCTAGAAAGAAGTATTTACTTAATCCAGGTTTCAGTGTAGTGGTAGTCTACGCTGGTGTAGTCACTTCATAATCTTACCCACAAGTGCCATGACGGCACCTACAGGCCTAAAAAGTATAAAATAATAAAGCAAAATTCTTTTCTTTCTATTGTGTTTCCCCCCCTCCAAAGAGAATGAATTCCTTTCCCCTAAAGAGTCAGGGGACTGGCAGCACGGCGCGAGGGAAGCAAACAGCAGGCACCGTCACTGCTGCTGCGAGCTGTTCCGCGAGCCACAGGGTCTCGTGGTCTTCCTCCATCTGGTCAATACGCACATCTACACGGCCTGCAACTGGGAATATAGTTTCAGTCCCAAGAATACCAAAATCGCATCAGCAATACATACCAGGACTCTATTTGTGGTGTAGTAAGGCACCAAAAATGCTGAGGAGTCCAACTGCTAATTTTATTAAATATTTTAAAGTAGAAAAAAGTTGCACTAATCAATATCAGGGATGGCAGCTTTCCAAATAGCGATCTACTCTTGTCCCTGCTCATATGTAGGATATGCAGTGAAAGTGAGCAAAGGGTTGGGTTGGTTGTTTGTTTTTTTAAGATTATATTTTAGACAGGAGAAAATAACCCAAATCATGCAAAAAGCTGAAATATTCATACAGATGTCCCCCTCCTCAAAGCAAGCAAAAGCAGAGGGCCAATTAGTGATTCTGCTGGGACAATCCAGCTGCATGTTACATAAGCATTTAATAAATAAATGCTTTCAAGTGCGCTCCCTTAAAGCCAGAAGGTTATTATAGTAAACATAAGTAGTGTGGGTCTGAAGTAAGTTTGGTTTGTCACAGTGAAGGCCTTTCTATGACTATGTGTGTATATTTTGGCTATAAGATGACTTGCATTTAATAGAAGATTCTGAGAAAACCTGAGTTGTTAACCTCTTTTTGAAAAATCACTGGCATCAGTACACAGGTCCCTTAAATCTTGGATTCTGAAGCTTTACAGCAGTATGCTCACTATGGTTTTAACAGTGACATCTATAAATAAAAAAGAACTCTTTGCTGTAAAATTTTCATGTTGCATTAAGACTCATCAAGTAGTTCAAACAAACAAACAAAACAACAACAAAAAAACCCAAACCAAAACCATCCCATTCCAAAGAAACACTAGTTTACCTAGGAAAACCCTATGTATTTAGGGATGGTAACACACAGGCAACCGAGCACAGATCCTTATCACAAGTAGCACAGCAGCCTGTCTTGTGCAAGGGAGCAAGCAGTGGACAAAGAGGTGATTTTTGCCTTCTATCACTGAGAATGATACTAGTACGTTTTGCCTAGTATTCACATTTTGGTGTTCATTTAAACTGCTTAAAAACAGGACATACAGAATATAGAAGATGCAGAAAAAGCTTACAAAAAAAAAAGATAGTGAATGAATGTCATACAGTGAGTAATTTAAGGAGGTCATTCTATCTACACTACCAAGGAACAACTTGAACATTGTGGATAAACACGTACTAGAGAGAAAAATCTTGGTGCCAACAAATACCTTACACAAGTGGAGAAAGAAAGAAGAGCACTTGTCCATTACAAGAAAGGGAAGCAATTCAATCTTCATCTTTCAAAGGTTCAAGGCATACACACTTCAGAGGAGCACGAGTTATTTGACTCTTCTGAGGAGTAACCTAGTGAAATTCTGTAGCCTGAGCTATGCAGGTCAGAGGAGACAAACTAATGGTCTCCCCTGGACTTAACATTTATTATTCTAAACATCAATACACCAGCGACAATGGACTGACCAAAGCACATTCGGTGAAGATGGAACAGCACTGTTCCACCAGGAATTTTGCTGTTCCAGGGTCCAAGGTCTTGGCTGATCAGGATCTTGCTTTTGTAGACTGAAAAAGTCACTCAAATTTATTTCATCCAGGAACTGAACGAAGATCTCATACTGTATTTGTTCATCCGTAATACAACACGAGCTCCGAAGGAACCACAGGACCAACATACAATCCGATTTCTGTGATTTAAGAGATCAAATGACAGACAGTCTACTGTGACTCAAAATCAACATATGCGCAACGCTACTTAAAGAAACAAAAGTGGCTGTAAACTGTTCTTCAATATCTCTCAGCTTCTCCCTCCACACCGATCAGCTTTCCTAAATATGCTTTCTAATGCTTATTTGCTTCTCACAAAAACAAGGAAAAAAGAAGAAAAAAACCTTCAAAACCCAACCAAGACCAACAGACTCAGTCCTAGCTGTCTTATTAATACTCAGACACTCAAATACACAAACACAACGTGGCACTGTCAAGCACAGCTTTTTCCCCCTTGAGAAAGTATCAGACATAGGATGGGGAAGTTTCAGAAACATACACCCCAACCCGGTAAGACATCCTACGGATTTAATCCTAATGCACCCTAGCTTCCCTTCTGTAACAGGTTTTCAAATATTAAAAGTATCAAGACAAACTACATGAAGCAAGTGCTTCCTTTGTGGCAACTTATTCTTCTGATATGTATAGCAGTATTATTTCCAACGCAGGTTCAGACGAAGCATATTCAGTTGTATAAATACAGTTTCTAAACCAGCTAGAAATTAACATCTTATAAAAAATTCCCGATATCTGTCTTGATATCAGAGGAAAAATATACATCTCTGAAACTGTTTGTTAACTGATCCCCCAGAGCAAGCAGAGGGAACACAAGGCCACACAACTGCTCTTGTGAGGATTTCACATAAATATTTGCATTGCAGAACACCCTCTGCAGCAAAATAGCAGCATTTCATAAGTCAGAATGTTATTAATTAGAAACCAAAGTGATCGTTGCTGAGATTCCCTAGCAAGCCAAATGCTGAGCTTAAACCACTTGATGGCCACTTTCAAGCTGGTTTTCAGTGGAAATAGAAATAGGGTGTTTCACAGTAGAGAGTCTGAATCTTTACAGCAGATGGAGAGTTCTGCGCAAAGTTCATACTAAATTCTCTTTTATTAAACACAGATTGTGAGTTGATACATATCTTACTGATGGTATTAAGCAGGAATGACAGGCTGAAATCCAAAGTTGCTGCTAGCAGCCCAACCTTAGAAACTCCTTGTGACTTGAATATCTACTTTCTTGGGGAACGAGGTATGCTTCTTATTTTTGTGTTTAAAGATTTAAAATAACTACTCACAGTATAGCATAGGTTTTATTTTGGATTTTAAAATGCATTTGGTATTTTTTTCACAATATGACTGTCCTTTCTAAGACTGGCTGCAAAATTCATAGAAAATACAACTACCAATGGGGGACTGCAGTCAAGAAGCAGAAATTAATAGGATGTCATTCTCACATCTTATGTGGCGTCAGGTGAGTTCATTTTCTTTCTGCCCTCATATATAGCCAGGAAGATACTAATTTTGTACCTAGCTCCAGCATTGTGAAGATTAATACTGTTCAGCGCTTTGAAAACCTATGCATTAGGTGTTAATGGTGAGGGCAGAGAGAACGTGGGGAATAGCACAAGCATGAAAGGCAATACATTTCCATAACTGCACAAAACCCTACCAGAGCTTTCAGATTTTGAACTGGCACTAGAAAGCAGCCATTAGAAGGAAATTGGCAGCAGGGCTGTTCTCTATGCTGCACACAGGAATCAATTAAAGTTGGAACAGTCAGCACTATAAATCGGCAGATGAAAATAAACACAACGTATTTTCTGTTCCTAGATGGGACTACTCAAACCCTCATCCCAGAAAGTGGAGGACAGTTTGTAATACTCAAATGACAAGCTGAGTGATCCAAGGAAGGGATTTTTAACACAGTAGTACTCAATGACAGTAGATCTTAATCATCTTTGAGAATTAAAGTTTAAGCTTCCAAAGGCAAGAGAAGAATGATTCTTAACTCTCAGATTGCATTCAAACACACGCTGATGATAGGGACAGTGAATCAGCTGACCATCAATTAAACATGTCAGACAAATTCCATCTCCGTGCTCTACAACTCAAAGGTACCAATCTCCCATCCCAGTTAGGAGAGCTGCAGCACAGCACCACATTAAAATAACCAACAACAGCACATACTAGAAAGTCACAAGAGAGACATACAGCAATCTCCTATTTGTTGCTTCACACGCTTATAAAGATTTATTTGAAATAATCAGTTACACTTTTTTTTTCTAAACATCATCTATACCTCTCAAAGAAATAGAGGTCACTTTACTTTTGTTATTTTTGTAGAGTTCCACTACACAAATTTACTTAATGTCACCTTTCAGATAAAATATTTTGGGGTGAGTACATTTCCCTTGTACAGTGTGCACTTTCAAATCCATCCTATGGCTATAAACTAAAGCTCCTTTTAATTTCTATTTGGGCATGCATCTACATAACCAGAACGTCACAAGGCTCCTGACAGTGTTTTTCCCCACAAGGAATATTGCTATCATCTTGGTATCACTTCTCCCGATGTCTTTCACATTATGCTTTGACAATCAGCAAGAGTCTTTGACAGTAAGGACAAAGCAGACCTCATCTGTAAAAAATATTTTTGAGGAAGGGGAAGAAAAGGAAAAAAGGGCAGGCTGTCTCAGCTGCTCGCTGCAATTTAACATCTCTGGACTCTCAATTGCTTCTTCCATCAACTTCCTGACAGACGCCTTTACAGAGGCCTAAATCACGGCAGTCTATTGTGAAAAGTGAGGACTACAAAATGTCAGGGTCACTAAAGAGCTCGTGCGAGGTGTAACCATCAATGTCCTTGTCAGAAATTTAGCAAAATCCCATGAATCACTTTAATTACAGGGGAAGCATTTACTTCAAAGGATGCCAGGTTTTCCCCTCGGATGGGCTCCATAATTATGTCTACTTTTGGAATATAATATATATAACACTGGGAAACACAATATCATACTTAGACTTCAGAAAAGAAGATGCTTTGGTACTGATGTATACCTGCAAACATTCGCAATAATTTTAGTTTGGGGAAAGAAAATAACACAACTATTATTTCACTTTTCACTCTTCCAGGAAAAAAAGGGAGAGCGTATACGACAGCAAATGGTGTAACAGTAATTCAGGCAGGATATATGCTGTGGAAATCTCTTGAACTGGCAAGAGCTGCTTAGATAGGATCAACATAGTTAACGTGCCCAAAGACAACATGTCCTCATCACAAGACAACATGAATGATACAGACGTGCCATGATTGGGCTCCCGAAACCTTGGCAAACTACATGAGAAAGACAAAACGTTTGAGGTTCTCAAATTATTTGTTCAAGAGCACTGTAAAGCTTTGTACACTAGTGTTCAATCCTGTCATCTCTCTGTATAAAGATATGAAAGAAGTGTTGCCATGAAAACCATCCTTTCGAGTACGATCTTCACTTTGTATTTACAATAGGCTTTGCCTACACTAGAGACTGATACCCTGCAACAATGGCAGTAAAATTAAATACTCCATTTCAATAAAACCAGATTTATTACAGAAGCGAAACTTTTCAGAATAACATCTTCAAAAGCAAAGGTTTTCCTCAACTCAAGTACTAATGAGCAATATACTACCAACAGGTAGCATGGCACAGCATCCCTGTTATACTGTGGCTAATAATACTTACTAAAACACTTACATTCTAAAATATGCTCCAACGCCTTCTGCTGAATTTTCTAGAAGAAAATAAAGGGGCTGAAAGCTGCCTAACCGAGGTCTAAAGGCACACCAAGAATTACAGTTTTCCCACTATAAATAAAATAATGAATATAAAAAAACGCCACAAGCTGCAGTATTTCAGAATTTGGCCTAGCACATGGTTAATTAAATATCTGCAAAGACTTCTTAACTTGTGGCAGCTGTGATGACACAGACCTGCTACAGAGAGACCACGGTCCTGTCAACATCAAACTATCATTCTGCCTTCAACTGCCTTTTAGTCACTTGCCCAGGAGGCTGAAAATAGCAGAACTTTTTTCTTTTAATCAAATGCCTTTCTCCATCTAGTTACGAATCTTGCCGATTTCTGCCAAGCCTAAACACCAGCAGCTCTGGCAGTATTTCCTCGCACGGGGTAACCGGCAGTGTATTTTAGAAGGCAATATTGTATCTTGGAAATACAATTACAGTTTAGCACTTGGCCTCATTTGCTTACACAGCAACAACAATTTTGTTTATTTAAACACAAGTACAGTCAGTAAGATTGTTACCATACTTTGACAATCTTTGTCCTTCTGACTTTTTCAAACAACCCATCATTTCACAGTGACTTTCCACACAACAAACTCTCTTCCGAGACTGATGTGCTCATCTTCAGTAAGTTAGCAAAAAGCTGCTGTTCATGTTAAACTTCGAGGGAAAGCACTAAAGCAATACTCATGTAACCCCGAGCAGTGACTGGGCAGCCGGGCCAGGACCAGCTCTCTCTGTGCATTCCCCCATTTACCCAACACAATCAGCCCAACCTGCTGCTCTTGGTCACTCCGGTCTGGTCCCAGGCAATATTATCCTAGAGCTCTCCAGCCACAACATGCAGTATGCCAGCCTGGCAGAGGAAAATTTACTAAAAGGGACTGGAGTAGCTGATATTTGCTACTGGGACCACCTGGGGGAAAAAAAAAAAAAATTATGATACTAACCAGCTGCCCTCCTTCACCTGCCCTCCAATTTACCATCCTGAAGGCAACTGATTAGCTAAGTTCTAAGAGCATGCACCAAAGATATTTGTTATATTACAACATAATTTCTACATTTTCTCCAATTACATTACTTTTGTCGTGTGATATCTTGGGATTTTATTTTTCCTAGTTCACCTCCCACTGAACCATTACTCATCAATAATCAATAGACATTAAAACATTAATAATTTCCAGTCTGTGACATTCGACAATACTTTAAAGTGGAAACAAAAATTTATTTTAGTCTCAAATTTGTTATTTCTAGTGATTTTTATAAATGGATTTTGTGCTGGTGAATGACAGCCTAGAGATGGGCTCTCCTCTCAAACAGCAACAGCACACACTGCAGCAAGACTAATTTCTCCCACGTTGCTCCTGCCTACGTGATGCAGAGCTGACATTCAGAAAAGGTCCCCTGTCACAAAACCCTGACAGCAAGCGACTAGGCTCCTCTCCAGTTGTGAAAGTAAACTGTGGTACCATATTCACATGGTCATTTGAAAAGACTGGGTTCTAAGTGGCCCCACCAGAAGCATGAACAGCTCTCGGGTCACCAGGATTTTTGTTTAGAGAATTCCCTCCTTCTGCAAAATGGACCCAGGAAAAAAAATCCGAGGAAGGCAATACACCATTCTTGCTCCCCTGAGAATGTGATTTCAGAAGAGGGAGCTTAATGCAGCAGTATAGCTCAAAGCATTCTTGTACATCCCCAATTCCTGGCATCCAGCTTTGTATTCCCACCCTACACAAAGTTAAACCATTCCTTAGGATTTTTTTCCAAAATTTTTAAAAAGCAGAACAAAGATCCAGTTCATTTCACTCAGCAGCCACACAACAAGTGGTGCCAGCAGATGACAGGATGGCTTGTGATCAAGCAGAAGAGACCAACCAAGGCAGTAGGAATATCTGACACTGATGCTGCCACTGAAGAGTCTTATGAAGTGGCAGTCAGAGGTTTCTAAATTCCTAGAGCTTCACCAACATAATTTTCCTTCCATTTTTGTTTACGTTTTACTGTCTGGCTCCAGCAAAGATCTTTATTTCTAAACTAGGGATTATGTTGGCTTAATCTTAGAAGATCTGTAATGTAAGTGCACATCAGGATACACCACACATTTATTCATCAGGACACTGGTTTAGCCCAGATAATTAGAAATCTGAGCCCTTCAAAGACGGTGCAGCCTAATTTAGTGTCAAAGTCTGCAGCTTAATTGCAATATAAACTCTTTCCCCCGTTTTAAAGACAGCTAAATTATAAATTACAATATACACACAGGCAATCCAGGAAGTATTCTAGGTGTATCTCGAGACTGTAATAAAAAACATGTGTTTTCTATAATTAATATATGTAGCAGATTAAGATGATGAGGTTTAAATATTTGATATCCACAGGAACCTACTTCTGGCATGCTTTCCATGAAGACAGCCTTTAAAGAATGCATGTGTGCTGTGGTATTAACCAACAAGAATCAAGAATAATGAGTAATTTTTTTATTTATTTTTTTTTTGCCAGTAAACCATTATTTAAAGAGTATTTAACCCTCAGCAGCACATCCGAGCATTCAGTGAAGCAGATTCTTGAGCTACCTGGCTCAAGACCTTCGTTGACCCTTGCCATATGTTCTTTGATTAGATACACTCTTGTAGCAATCTGTTAATTGCAATTAACATAATATAGTCATTGTTCTGGAACACATTTATCCAGTGGCCTGAGGTGATCTCAGTCCACGCTGATGATGAGCCCATCAGCTCAGGAAGAGCTGCTTACCTTTGCTGTCCAACAGCCAGAGATGACCAAACAACAATCGCTCACTCTGCCCATTTAAACAACAGTCAGGGAATTACGCACCCTTCTACCACTAAATAGCTTTTAACTTCAGGACCATCTAACCTTCTCACACCAAAAACCCCTGTTAGCACACCTTCGAGTACATAGGCAAAGCAAGGTTAACCCCGGGTAGATTTCCTTCCTGCTTCTCATCTCCTTAAAACCAAAAGAAAAACAAAACCTACCACAATGGCTTTTAGAGAAAACAATTTCCAGTGGTGGACCTTTTCCTAGACTGATGCATCTCTGCAAACCGCTCTAACACTTCCTTTGATAGATAGGGTCCTGTCTCCATTATCTTAGTTGTAAACTGAAAAATTATTTTTGTTTTGGTCAGATTAGTGCCTCTCAAATACAGCTTTACAAGAATCATTGCTTAGCTTCCCCAACTGAGATGAGATAGGATAATCAAATTTTCACATTAAAAATTAGCATGATTAAATACCTAAATACTACTGATGAGTTGACTATTCTAAAATGCATATTGTGGAAGAGCTAGTAGCGTTGAGAAGCATTTCTAACCTCATCTGAATGTAAAACATGCAAGTTAACATGGAATGATTTACTAAAGCAAAAACTGAACAAGAAATTTTAGCTGATGCAATCTTATCCTCATTGCTTCTGCTATAACAGATAATTTGCTATTGGCAGCATGAGCAATGAATGATTGCTGCATTTCGCTACACCATGCAGAAGCTTATTAAAAAACAAGGAAGTATGATAACATATTTCCATTAAGAATTCACATTTATTATCCAGATTCCTGTTCTCCTAACCCTTTTCAGGATGCCCTTCAATTCTACAGTTTTCATCTTAGACAAAAGATGATCACTAGACTCTGGACATCCACATGTCAGAAGAGTTCCAACTAATCTCAACAACAGTATTTCTAGAGTCAAAATTTCTCAGAAATTGAATGAATGATCTTTAATTAATCACTCCCAGACAGTTTATGCACGTGTATAAGTTAAGTTCCAAGAATAGAGCATTCAAAAACAATCTGCAGGGAGCACAGAACTCCTGCATCTAGTGGCTGCAAGCATCGAAAGACCCTGTCTTTAAGAATATATTTCCCTTTTAAAAAAAATAAAAAAAATCTTAAAATCCAGCAAAGACTACAGTGGACAATTATTATTATTTCAAAGTCCAACTTTTTTGTATAAACTGAAGTAGAATTTGAAGACTAGTAGTCTAGATTAATCAGTTTGCCTCAGCTGCCTGACAACCAGTAATTATGCTCAAATATTGCTTGGATAAAAGGATTATAACATGTTTCAATGGTGTTAAGTCTGAAACGTAACACCACTATCAAACAAAGAATAGTAGGACAGCATAGTGATGAAATGACAAACAGTATTTTTGGTTGAGCGTTTTTCTGTTCATCAGCTGGTTTTGGTGACGTGGGGTATACAGCTCGCAGAGCTGCAAGCACGCCTCCTCTGTCAGCGCTCCCATGGTCAAAACCCACACCAAAACCAGCCACACACGTGGCTTTTCAGTGCTGGAGTTCCAGGAACACGGCCACAACCTGTGTCTGCAGTTGCCATTTCTCTGGCTAGCCCACGATGACAGCACGAGTGGCGAGAGCTACAGGACTCTCAACTCACAGAGCTTAGCAAAGCCCCAGTGCAGCCATAACTCCCGGCTGCAGTGCCGCTCCCCGAGCGACTGCTCACTTTTATGACCACTGCTTATTTCAGCAACACATGGTAAGGCAAGAAATGACAAATACTGTAGGTGCAGACTCTGCAAGAAGCTTTCCAAAGAAATTTCCTCGCAGACAAACAAGAGAAATGCTAGAAATAATGAGGAAATTAAGAGCAACAGGGGGGAATCATAAAATTTGGCTTACTTCTCTATTAAATCCAGTGTGACTCCTGGCACCAGTCTGACACTCTTCTGCATACAGAACCTGTGGAGAAGAGAATAAAAATAAAACATACTAATTGAATATTTAATGACAAGGTTCTATGGAAAGAATATGGAAGGAGGTTTCTTTATTACAGTGCTTCTGCTTTTAAAATGGTGTTTGGGTAGAAAACTTTGCCGCAGCATAATAAGAATCAAACAAGGCCCTCAATATTTGTCACACTCATGATTATGCGGCGATTTCCATCGTCAGGTGTCAAAACTGGGGTATTGTAACTGTCATGGTGACAAGTTTTCCAACACATAGTGGTGGGGAAAAGGGCTCACAGTCATCCAGCACAGTCTCTCGGGAGGAGCAAGACGACACGAGAGCCGAGGAGGTTTATGCTTCTGGAATAATGATTAGCGTTGGCTGGGTTTCCCCGAAGAGATCTGGCACTGCAGGCAGGAAAGTGAGAAAGGGAGGGAAGGAGAGGGATTCATCAAGTTCAAACACCTCCGTTATTTAATTAAAAAAAATGCTGACTCCATTTCCTCAGCATTACAAATACCACCACTTCAGGAACGCCGGCCCTGGAAAACGCAGAGTCCTGTTAGCGCTACCACTCGCTGTGCCTAGAAAATCCCAAGAGTCACTAAACCCAAGCGGGTGTGGGAAGACAAGATGACTGCCAGCCCAGTTTCCAAGCACTTGTCTCCCTCCTCCAAAACTCTGGGGGACGCGCTTTGCAGCCCTGAGGGCAGAAGTGGGAAACAATAGATGTGGGAAGAAAAACCAGCAAATTCAACTTGAGAAATTACTTCCTCAGTGATATCACTACCCTCCCAGACCATTTTCCCAGTACTTCATGAAGAATTTACCCATTGGTGTAACCTAAGTTGGTATTTAACCGCTACGCTTCACCCCACACAGCAACAGAAAGCTCTGCGGGCAGCGTGGGACCCGGAGGGCTCAGCTGCCTGGGAAACCCACCTCCCACATCCAGCAGTGGCTGGAGTTGCTGCAGCAGGAGCCCCTCCTTTCACCAGAGCCATATCCACATCCAAAAGGCTCTTCCCCAGGAAAAGCAGAAAACAATTACTTCTTTAAAAGACAAGATGTGCAGAGCCCAGTTTTGAAATCTTGAGGATCCTCCAGTTTTCTTGTGGCATCCCCTGCCTGCAGGACATCCATTACTGCCAAGAACAGGGACGGGCTCTGAAAAGCTTAAGTGGTCTCCAGGCTGCTTTTCTGATGTGTGCGCCATCCATCATAAAAAAAAAAAAAAGGCATAAAGCTATCTGTGAACACTACAGTGGGATCCCTATACAATCTGCTAAAATATAAAAATCTTACAACACTGCTTTACAGAATCACGCAGGTAAATACCCCTCTCAAACAAAACCTGCAGGCAGAATTCAGCACAGCAGAATTAGGTCATTGGAATCAGGCTGGGGTCTCCCTACAGACTAAGGATGACAAAAGACTAACTCCTCTGCTCAGTGCCTCTACATTACGACATATCTGAAAGGGGACCATAACAGAGCCAGCACAACTTTGTACTGTTACACATTTGCTCTCTATAAGGAATGAAGAGTTCCACCTATCACCATGTCACGCAGTATTTTGTATTTACTTCAGAAGCCTCTCATCCAAGCCATGATTTGACCTAACCTCACTCACTTAGCAATATTTTACAGGCTCACAGATTAACAAGGCAGCGCTTGCACAATGTTGCAAGACACAACACCCAAAAAAAAGGATGAGCATCCTAACTCTGCTCAGCACAGCCAGTCTCCTCCGGGCCAGGCGGCAAGAGCACATTTGCCAGAGGGCGAACAAATCATTAGCCTCCTTTTTGCAAGGATTTTTCCTAAGCACACGGCTTTTGATTCCAGCTTGTTGGATTAGAAGCAGAAAGCTTGCCCCGCGCATGCAGACATTCAGGACACACAACAGGAGAAATGCCTGTGTGCCGAGCATTTCCTACAACTTCTACAAGAGCAGGATAGGCACACCTTTGAGGGTCAACTATAAACAGATATTTTCACATCTAAATGCATTCTGCAGCTGTCATTTCACACTTCCTTAGGGACCTGCTAGTATTGCACCGTGGGCAACATGTAAATAAGCTTAGATTTCAGTTATTTCATTTGAGCTCGTGGCTGCTCAAAGATGACAAAATAAAACCAGATTACATTAGACTAGTGAAAAATCATCCTTTCTGCCCTGACCATGGATCTGTTTGATATTCACCAGAATGGGAATAAAGCAGCAAGCGCTTACTGCTTTTGCATATACTGGGCCTGTTAACAGTAGAAGCTCCCACCATTGCCCTGAATATTTTGAAAGAGATTAATTCATTAAAACACCATTTAACCAGTAGCAGACTATCTGCACTTCCTCTTTAACAACCACTGATTGCCAAGAAAATGTACTCATAAACAAAATGTTCCTCATCCTGTATCTGCAACCCCCTTTCATCACTCCAAGGCTCTAAATGTGAGGTCTCAAGTGATGGTTGGTGTCATCATCACAAACATCAGGCAAAACATGTTAGATCTGCACGAAAACATACCAATAAATGTGAGGCAATTAAGAAGAAAACCAGAAATACACATGACAATGCTCAATCAGGTTCTGCTCAGACATCACAGGAACATTTTGAAACTCAATTTAGTTTCTCTAAATAAATTTGGGACAGAGGATTGGCTTAGTTTACTTCCTAAAATCTCAAGCAGAAATGCAAAATAAATACCTCAGAAAAAAAAAAAAAACACTTGAAGCATTTGTTTTAATTGACCCAACAGAAAATCAGCTGTCACAGGTCAGGTTCTTTTTTCCATGCACTTAGAAGCTTGCTGTATTAGCAGTCTAGCGTACAAGCTGTATATCCAAAATTCCTGAGTCTGAGCAGTTCCCAAACTTTTTATTTCTTTTTGATTTGGGGGGATTCCAGCACTTTTCAGGAACCCTATTACTCTGAGTGGGACTTCATGGTTCAAAGCCTTAGGGTCCTTAAGACAATTTAGACAAGCATAGCCTTCTCCCTGATGTGTAAAATCCTGAATTGCAGCTTGTTTATGTCTTAAGGGACTGATGACAATTTAAGCATGTGATGCACTACTGATCACAACTTTCAATATAGTTGCTTTTTGCTTTAGACAGCATGAGAGTCAGATCTGCGTAAAACAGTGCACCAAATACACACTAATTTCTGCCTCTTCCTGCAATAGCTGCGTCTACTTCCCAATTAGTGCACATCACTCAAGATTAACAATCCATACAGCTTATCTCTAAGCTTCCCTCACATATAGCTATATATAGTTACATATATTTGGAATACACATACAACATATATTTGGAATACGTCAGCTCCCAACAGTCACTACACATGAAGATAATCAGTATCAAGTTAGCCAGAATTGAATTCATACACTGGATTCCTGGAATTGTCAGACTGTCATTAAGAGTTTTATGCACCACATTCAGAAGGGCACAATTGACCTGTGTTTCTCCTACCAGCATCAATTTTTCTTCCCCTGAAATCAGACTGGATGCAGCTGCAACCCCATTTGATAAGTGATTTTGCCCATCAGTTGTTTACTTAAAATACAGAGCACAAAATAGGATGTATATAAATTTATTCATCAAACTTTTATTTGCCCATAAATTCAGTATATGAAACCTCATTAGCCTGTCAGTCCAGAATTGCAAAAATGCTTTATTTCAAAAGCAATTCTGCAGGGTTCTGGATCAGCTTTAGTAAAAGGGCTAGACCCAAGTAAAAGAGAAGTTTCAATGACAAAGGTTTACATCTTTAGTTTAGGTTAACTGCCTGCTTTAAGACACCAACTTATGGTTTGCATCAAACATCTGGAATGCAGGAGCGTCTGCCTTTGCATGTATTATGTTTAACAGCAGTGAATAACAATGCTCTGCAAGCAAGCACTTATTATTTACAGCACTTGCATGGATAAAAACATAACCATAATAATGCCAATCAATAGGCAATATGAAAGGAGAACAATTTTCATCAGAGAATAGAGGATAAATTCTTTTGTGTGCGGTAAGCAACACACATAATCATTGGAGTAGATGTTGTAGGAAATGCTTTACTTGTCCAGGAGTTTGCATGGCATCTACCACCATCTACCCCAAGAACAGCTGAGGTTAACAGTTTTAAATCCTTCCCCTGAGCTGCATTTTTTACAAACACAACATGTCCTATCAAACACAAATGAGACACAACTCTGAGAATCTCATGTTTATGCCAGGTGTAGCTCTGCTTGAGAACCTGCCCTGATCACCCCCTCAGCCACGTTCCCATGGAGATGAAGTAACAGAAAATTCCTGAACAGATCATAATATCCAAAAAAAACCTTTCTCAGTTTATATAAACTGTGCATTAAACACTGTTGTATAAAGCAGTATAAATGTTTGGAAGGGACTTCCTAAAAAAAAAAAAAAATAAACCCACAAAAAAACCTCCTAAAAAACAACAAACCAAAAAAACACCACACCACAAACAAACACCACCAAAACCCAAAAAAACCTCTTAGAGACACTCAGTATTTTCAATTTCAATATAGCACAAACTGTAAAGTATGGTTCCAGTAATTGCAAGGGAAAGAGAACCCTTAAGTCCCAATGCTGATAGTTTTCACTTCACTTACAAAGCTTCAGTTTGCTATAAACCAGTTAATCTTCAGTAGGCATCAAAGCCCATGCTAGGGATTCTCACAAAGATCTAATGAATTAGTGAAAACAGCACGAATTAAGTGGTGTCACTGTGCCTGCATGGTATTGATTTAACACACATGCACAATAATGAGTTATTCAGAATAACTGCAAGCCTCAGCGTATCCACCCTGAAAAGCAATTGTTCCACTCTTTTCTCCACATTAACATAGTGTTTTGGTGAAACATTCTCCCTGAAGCCGAACTTAAACCTCCATTTGCTGAATCCTGTGCCACTTTTTATTTATTGGTTGTGGACTCCATTCAACAAGTAATTTTTAAAAAGCACGTAATTTGTATTTACCAAATTGCATTCATTGTCACCTGCTGCTAGCCTTGAGCTAATCAGGTGGAACATTCAGTTAAATTTCAAAGTCTTTCTCCATAGATAAAAACAGCAGAAATCTAAACTTCTTCACATTTGAATAGCAGTGATCTGATTAGCAGCCATATGATAAAAGTAGTTCCCTGCGACCACATTTTCTTGGTTATAAAACATAGTATTTCTCAAAGTTCCCCTAAAGGAATTTTGCAGCATAGTAACTTTCTTAAGCTTTTAAAAGACAAGGATTTATGCAGGCAGCTTGAGAATTTTCACATAGCAGGCAGAGTTCAGAGCTAGCCTACCAGCAGCACGTCAGCATCAGGAAGAGCAAGCTAGCAGAGCTCCGTGTCAAGGCGGTCACTTCACCAATGAAGAGCTGTCACAGTAACAGCTATATTGGAAGTTAACTTCCTCTTTCTGTTCACCTGTCCCAGAAGAGAAGCACATCATTCTCTCGGGATTAGACAAGATCAAACGTCTCTGGCTAATCAACCAGCTTGATCCTGTTGCATACCTGCAAGTGCTCACTTGTGAGTTTTGATGAGTGGTTAGTATAGCAACCAGACTGGTATCTTCGGAAAACAATATACTGTTTTGTTTTTACAACAGAAGAAAGAAAAAGAAAGATGAAAAGGCTTTTAAAACTATGAGAGGAGCACACACCTGCCTAACTTATTTAGAGGTTTGCCATTCCTTGGCTGAAACTCTAGGCTAGTCTCCCATTACTTCAGAGTCCTGGTCCATGACTCCTGGGTCAGAAAAACCATTTTCTCCCTAGCTCTCTCAAAACCTTCCTTTGAAAATATTCCTAATGTCACTGAAGCTCTTTGCCCTGCTTTTCAAAATTATGCAGGACTTCTGCCAGTGTTTACAAGCTGTGACTCTCTTCTGTAAGAAAATACCCTGTGAGCTCACAAAATCAAAAACAAGACAAAAAATTAAACAGATCTTGTGCTGTCCCTCACAGGAGCAAAAGGTATCAGTCAAAAGCACTACATATCTAAACGAGAACCTGGTCAAGTTAAGTCATGTAGTTGGTTGCTTATTAAAGGCAGAAAGAGTATAAGAACTGTAAGTTATGAGTATCTCCAAAAGACAGCTAATAACTTTTGAAGCTGTGGCAACTCAATTGCTTACCATTGTCTGCAATGTCTATCGGCTTTCACCTGTTTTAACCTAGTCTAGCAAATGACCTGGCGTTTTTCATTCTGGCCTACACATAACCTTGAGAGGATCAAGTGAAACATGCTGAAAGGAATGAATCAACAGAGCTATGTACTACCTGGGCGCACAGGCTGGATTCCTCACAACATGTCCTCAGCTGGCACCACAATTGGTCGTGATCTTCTCTGTTGTTGAGTAAAAATATCGCTCTTCGAAAGCTCCTGCTATTTGTAGCAGTCTTTTATAACTTTCTGCCTAATTAACTTGGTATGTCATTCCATAACATCTTTCTTTGGTTTATCGCTCAATTTCTTTCACTACAGCCTTATTTAATGCTACTGTATTATTTACAGCAACTGCAATATTTGGAATATGATTTGTACAAAGGACAATTTACAAAAAGTTGTATTGCACTATGTAGTATTTCTGCTCTCTGAAGAAGCAGATATTTAATTCCCAGAACAGTAAATCCCTTAATCTGAGCAAACCTAGATATTGAGCTGGAATCTAAAACGTATTAAGTAGAAGATAACAATATTTTCACCTTTCTAGTTCTGATTAATAAAACGCTGTCCCAAATGCATAGTTCAAATCCAGTAATTCAATATTGCAGAGAAACCTTAGGATAGAGAAGCATTTGGATTAACAAATCTATCATTTCAACAGAGAAGCTACACAAATTATGCACTTGCCTTCAATAATGGGGAAGATACTCACCATCTCAGAGCAATTTTGATCGGCGTAGTAAGGCATGATGTGAAAAGGTCAGCTGGCAGATCAGGGATCATGGGTAGCAATTCATTGGCTTCACATGCTGCCAGCTGTATGCAGTTCTTCATCGATGGCGGCAAAGGCATTTGAGCAAGTGGATGGTTTGGGTTAATTGCAGCCACCTGGAGAGATCAAGGAAATTACTCAGGCAGTGAATTCAGTGAAGTTAATTTCTGTACCATTTTGAAAATAACCAATGGAGACCTGTCAAATTTCAATGGATCTCTGGATTCGGAGAAATTTACGACATCGTAGCGCCAGCCACAGTTTTAACTCGCATACAATTAACAGTATTTAAGTGTATTTACCATATGATACCACACACCAAAACCAGAAACTTGCAACAGACTGAACTGTGATCACCACTTCAGAGTCTTCAGTTCACATCTGCCAGCTTGGAATCAAGCACTGTAGAAGCAAGTTGGGCTAATTATTCTTTCTTTTACATTTAAGCAAAAAACATCCTTCCTGTGGCTCATAACCATTCACCACAGATGGCAGAATAGCTTCAAAAGGAAAAATGCAATTCACTTGGCTGTACTAGGCTGCATTTCCTGCCACGGAGTATAGAGATGACCATTGTTGGTAAGCCAGAAGAATACCGAACTCCCTGTATTTCTCCCCGTACATGTTTCTACTTCACTAGAGCAAAAAGGTCAAGCTGGAAAAAGGAAGAGAAAAAATTACTGTATGTAACTAGAGAGGCTATCTTCCAAATAAAGAGAAAAAGAAATGTGCACTGCCTTCTGCAATGCAAATATTAACATATCAGCAGATACAAGTTTTAATCAATGCTTTCGTAAAAGTGTTCAATGTCCTTATACATATTCCTCTGGATGGAAAAAACACGGTAATTTCTGCTCTAAGCAGTGAATATTACACTGAAAAATAATTCTAAGGTAAGGTCTTTGCATCTCAAGATCTAAAACTGTTCTAAGAAGACATAATTTTCCAAGATTCAATTAGTTTATATTTAACTGGGCTTAATCACCTGTTTAAAATACTCAGAACTGGGACACACATTAGTGCAGATTTCATGCTAGCCATGGACTGATGGAATGCATTGGTCCGATGGCATTTGTGCATATGCAGACAAGAACCAGCTTTGCATAAATGCTATTCAACTCTTTCACTACACATGCTGTAGATCAATTTTCAAAAGGCAAGAAAGAATGGGAAACAGAGCAGACACTTACATGAGCATATTCAGTGGGTTTTTTTAAATCAGAGTCAAGTCTGCTGTGGAAGAGTTGAGTTTCTAAAATTCTGGCCTGGACTATGGCCATCGATTAATCTGTCCAAACATCAGTCCATAAAGTAGAAATACCATATATATCAGTATTCCCATTTTTCAAAACCACAGTGATTCTCCTAATTAAAATTTTGATTAAGAGTATGATTTTTGAGACTAATAGTTCACAGAATGGAAAAACATAATTTTGATCTATGCTACTCAAAGATTCTTAAAGGAATAGCAGAAAGAAATGTAACATGTGCAGTGCCTTCATTGCCCTTTCATGTAATAGTTAGAAAGCAAAGACCCATCAAAGTGATCTATATGCTGTGTTATCAAAGTTAACAGTACGTTCCTTCAAAGACCAACTCTTCAGCCAGTTGGGTTTTTTTGCCAACTGAGTAAGGTGATACAGTTGACTAATAAACTAATCCTTTACCATCTTTATATGTGAAAAATTCTGTCTATCTGAAGAGGAAATCCATTTGGTGTCTCAGAAGGGTCGATGGGGAACAGAATTCTTGTGTTACAAACTCAGAGCCTGGGAAAATCATATACCTCTTGTCTAGCAAAGCAACCTCATAAGCTACAGACAGGTTTCAGATGCTGTTTCACAAATTCTGCAACCTATTAAGCTTTTTCATTCTTTAAATATGTTTTTTTCCATTCTAATCCCAGAGGCAGCAGTGACACACTTTGACTTTCCCAAGTTGTCCAAATTAGCTAAGACCTGTCCTTGCTCTCAGTTGAGTTGTGCTGCTCTCAGCACAGATTCATGCCATACCTTGGGTGGAAATGAAGCTACCCTCAAGTCATCACTTGTCCTCTACTGACATTTACTCTCAATAAAACTTAAGCTGTATGCTAAAAACAAACAAAAAAAAGGTAATTAAAATACTGAAAAGTTCTTTTATTTGAGGAGAAAGGCATGAGAGAATGTGGAAAAGCATTAGCTCTTCTCAGATTTATAAATATAAAGCAGTCAAACTGCTTAGCTATGGCTATTCATTTCCTAAAGAAAGACTTGCCCTCTGGGCATCCTCATAAATGGGCTCCGTAGGTGGGAAGTACATTTAGATGGATTTTCTGCTTCCTGAGTAGTGTGAAACACTGATGACTTGACATTTGTCATGGTCTGGTAGTGCCCCTCAGTTCTGATGGGGAAGTAGCTCATACTCCAAGACCTGCTCCACTCTTGGCTTCTGCACAGTAAAACGAACTAAAGAAGCTGTGACACATGCAGTGTAAATATTTGTCCATTAGGAGATGAACTACTAACAACCATAAAATGAACATACAATACCAGCTAGTAATTACAGATCTTGCCAGACTTCTAGGCATAATGATATAGCAAAACATTCTTTTACAAGTAAAAGAAAGGAGAAAAGGAAAGGAAGGGAAAAAAAAAAAAAAAAGACGGTTGAGTAAAGCCCACTATGAACATCTATTTTTGCATCCTTAGAACATCCCCTGAAGTCAGACTTTCTAGACTGCTTGGTTACCTCACAAATATAACTTTTTATTAGGGCAAGATATGAAGTAGAAGGCTAAAATATTAAAAAACATAAACTGGCAAAAACGTACTCATTCACAACTGTAAGAATAGTAAATAAAGCACATAAAGTTAGCATATATGAAAGGTTACCAGAATTATCAGTATGCATTTATCTACAATCTTTGATTTTCTGTAAGCAGTCAACCAGATGTAGACCTTGCAGCAGGCCATAACTCGCAACTTCTTTCAGCAGAAACACAGCCTCAAAGCAAAGGGATGCATATTTTCCTATGTAAGCTTTGTAAGTAAAAATTCCTTACTATCAACAGAGTACTTATTGTGTTACTTATTGTTATTTCAGGGCAACTGTCAATCCTCAGCCTTTCAGACAAAATAATAGTTGTAATATTATGTTATCAATTATACTGAAACATGCTATCATTCCTGTAAAATGGTGGTAATCTGAAAACAAATTATAGCTGTCCAAGCCAAGAAGCACTCAGATGTTCTACTTGCAAGCACTCTGTCTATCCGGAGGAAGAGCTAACGGATTTGCAAGTATTACTGCTTGTAATTAACAAAAAGCAAAACAATATATGTATTTTAAACCACTGTTATTGAAAAAATTTATGTACCTATATAATTAGACTGAGAAACAAGCACTTGATAGAAAACCAAGCCTTTTTTGAATTAACAAACTTCTTCAAGGCAAACTTGAGAGGAACTGAACTCCTAGTTTCTGTCTCAGGGCAACTTCAAGTATTGACCAGACCTGCCACTTTCACACAACTCCTGCTGTGAGAATCCTCTTCCCCTGTGGAAGGCATTAATGCAACTACAGAAAAGGAGATGTTCCTCTCTCCCAGCAGATGGTGGATTAGAAAAACTCTCCCCCCAGACACGATGCTAATGCCAGATAACATTCTGCTGTGCTGCCGTTAAGCTAATTTTTTGAGAATTAATGTTGAAGATGGAAAAATAAAAACTGAGTTCCTCAGCTCCAATTAGGACTCGTTAGTCATATACCCTGCTGGAGGGAAAAACGAACAGGCGCTCCCACTGCAACACCAAATTCCTACACAAAGAACAAAACAAGTTAGTATGCAGTTGTAAGGAACGCTGTTGAAAAATTCAAACAATAAAGCTGCAACTCAAAAAGTTGTATCTCGTGCAGCAAAGCACACATCTAGGAGACATTTCAGCCTTCACCTCTGTACACCTCAAACGTGGCCTTAAGACAGCAGACCTTTGCTGTATGAAACCAAGTATGAGTCAGAGGAAACACAATGTCACAATTACACAGAAAATTAGCCAGAAATAACGAGCCTCCTCTTTTATCATTGTTAGCACAGCACACTTAAAATGCCTGCTTAATTCTCCAGAATTACGGTGTATTTATATACTATATATACACTCACAGAAGCATCGGAGCTAGCTAACTAGATGATCAAGAGCACCCAGTGCCATCACTTCCACTACACATTACGAACAGAGCTCCGAGCTCCAAGGCAGGCATAGCAAAGGTGTCTTCTAAGCAGGTTACTGCCTGCTCTGCAGACATCATTTCACCTGCCATTTTCTTATAGCGGCAGGAGGTCAAGTGCCTGCCAGGCAGCCCTCTGCCCCCTCTTCTGCCACCAACATTCACACTGGCCTTACTGCTGTCGGGCTTAGCGATGCCAAACAGGACAATAACCAGGAATTCCAGTTTCTAAAAGCTGGGGTCAGTTTCCAGGTCTCAAAAATGTCTTTTGGGAAAAGAAAACAACAGCCTTCTATTACAAATATCAGGAGAAAACCAAAGCAAATAAAGGCAGGATCAACTGGAAAAATGAACTTTTAAACTAATTTATCACACGTAATACTATGCCACATCATATCCACATCATGCTGCTAAAGGGATGTTTCTTATCTGCAAAATATGTACTTTTGTTTAGCTACATATTAAACCAAATCCTTAACTTCCCATCCAGTTGACAAGTAAAACAGTTCACAGGCAGTTCTCTGAAATAGTCAAGTTTACCACAGTCCAGGGAAACCAACAGTCCTTACATCAACAGCATTTAACTTAAAAGTTTGCAAACACTGTAACATATTAAGAATGATGGGGATTGGTAGACCTTATTAGCTTAATTGCTGCCCAATAATTACACGATACAAAGCTATAATCAAATGACAACATTATCTCCACTTCCCATTCCCCATCCCACCAAAAACCAGTTACAGCTGAACTGGCTCTGGCCTCTTCAGAGCTAGATCTGCCTTCACCCTCACCTCCCTCAGACAAGCAGTCTTGCCGAACATAAAAAATAATTTCCAATTGCAATCTGTTCACCAGGATAAGATATGACAGATTCCTGCCTCTGGTAAACAAAGTCATCTTCTTACTGAAACTGATATACTTCTTTCTATCTACACAGCTCTTCACTCACACACACTAGCCATAATTTATTTACTAACAAATGAGAAAAAAAAAAAAAAGTATTTACTATTCAAGTGCTGTTTTGGAGGCAGCTCTCTTAAGAAGACAATGTACCATGCAGTGCTACAATATTATCTTTTCTCAGGTACCTTAGAGAAGTGCTAACTGCTTTTCTATCACTCCCAAGTTATCATTTCTTTCTGTGCTTCCCTCTCTTTGGAGGCTGAACAAGATTTAGATTTTACATTAAGAAAGAGTATACCAGCCTTTATATTCCATGGACAATGAAAACACAGTATAATGGGGTTGCAAACTTACCTATAAATACGTTGTAATTAATTTTTACATTTCTGGTGGAACCATGTATAATCTGATGGCACTTGGCCAGTGCTCTGTGCCAGCAAAAAAAAGGGATCCCAAAAAAAATAAAACAAACAGCCGTGGCTTCCCTCAGCCTTCACTCTGTCAGATTAAGAGAATGGCAAACTCCTCTAATCTCCTTTCAGTAAGATGGTCTAACAATTATCTTGATAGCTCTAGTAGCCCCTCTTGAGTACCAGTTCCAGCTTTACTTCACCTTTCATGAATTTGAACAATTCAATAATTCATAGTTTTCTGAATGAATTCTCACCAATACTTTGTATAACACTGTAAGCACTTTTCTATCTCTGTTACCAGGTCTTCAGCTTTCTATTAATAATAAGCAGTTATCTCAGTAAGTGATCAGTAGCTAATGAAATCTAAAGATACAGAATGGGAAGCTGACATGTAAGCCTGAAAGTATTTTCATAATCAAATTAACTGATAGTTTTATCCTGCGTTGCAAAGAGAAGAAATACTAAAGCAGTTTTCTCATGTAACCTCACATATTTCACAAAATAAAAAAATAAAACCGAACAAATGGAATTTAGTATTTTTGTTGAAATACTGACATCGTTACTCGTACTTATCTTTCTCTCTGTAACCAACTGTCCTTGTCTGCAGACAGTCTGGTTTGCCTGACTTGCAGAGAGGAACTTTTCCAGCCCAAGATTCACCTAAGCAATTTATCTGTCTCACAGCAGAAACCAACAGAGACACCTGCGGCTGCCTTCCTTCCAAAACAGCTACAAAGTCATGCTAGAGCTCAGCAAGAGCCAAGGGAAAAAAAAAGGAAATTCATGAAGAAAGGAGGGAAAGGGAAGGGAAAGTTAGTCCCATTTTTAACCTCCTTAGGAACAGAATGAGAAAATGAAACAAAAACGCAGAAGGGTGCTTTGTACGAACAAAAGAGAAAGGCTCCAAAAAAATATCACAATGGAAGTCCAGGCCAGTAGGAAACCTGCAAAAGGAGAACATAACATGACCACCAGACATTTTCCTTGACTTAAAAAGATGGTAACCTTCAAAAAGCATCTACTACCAATACTATTGATCTGTGTCTTGCAGTTTCATGTTCTTCCCAAGCCACAGACTTTGGGAAGTTTCTTATCTTTGCAAAAAATGGCATTATCACTGGCTGAAGAGAAGGAATAATGAAACCATCTACGTATCTCAAGCTGTTAAGACTGTTTTCTGTCAGTAGAATGGAATTCCCACCTGCCAAAAGAGTCACCACAAAAGCATCTCCAAAAACTGGAATTTAGAAGAAAGGAATTGTAGCCAGGGATACTGTTAAGACCTGCCTGAAGGTTTTGTTTGTGACAGTCAGTTGCCTAATTAATTAATATTCCTTCCTTGATATTTTTTTTTTTTAAAATAGTGTCCCAGAACTGTGAAAGTAAAAAAAAGTTAACCTTTGAAAAATATGCTTTCTCTGTCAGCTAAAGCTAGCAGGAATTTCTGGCTGTGGGGAGTCTTGCCATCCCAAGTTGCTACACAAAGAATCCTGACTTATCACCTTCTGCTTTGCATTTCAGATTTACTTCAAGAAATTTATTAGTAATTACATTTGCAACAAAAGACAGCTTTTCATTAGAAACACATTCAACTTAAGCACTCTGCGAAACTGAAACCACCAGTGACAATCCCTCTGTGCATCAGGTTTCTTTTATTTTGTTTCACACTTTCACATTGACTTCAACAGCACAAAACTCTAACTGCATCCAAATGCGTACCAAGATACCAGACTTCTGCAACTAAAATAAATATGTCTAGTTCACCTCAGCATTTATCTTAGCAGAAAAGACCATTAGGGCACAAATTGATTCTATTAACATTACCATTTAATTAGTGCTTGTATTAAAAATTGTTCCAAGTTTAATAGGATAGCAAACTGAACCAGAAAGATTGGAGTGGCAAAATTATCTGCAAAATAATTTGCCTTCCAACAGAGTTTTAAACACATTTTTCAGCTGTATATAGCAAAGCAAGCTTAAACTTAACCCTGCAGCACAAACACAAATGAAACCTTTGCAATAGACTGATCTCACCTCCAACTCTTGCTCCCTCTGTAGTGCAAATTGTTTGAATGACTTGACAATAAGGCCAGCATTAGAGCAATCATAGACGAAAATGGAAGGACTGCCCATCCAAGTTTGCAGGTCGTATATGGAGAGGGGAATATACTGAGTATAGTTCTATAAGAAGAAAAAAACCCAAAACACTCAAGTTACAAAGAGACAGAGAAGCAACAAAACGTGCATTGGTGAGATGATAAAATACATACAAAACAATTCCAATTCTGAAATAACAAATTAAAACCTAGATTGAACATTAGGCATTTTAATCAATACAAATACCATTCAACATCTACTAATAATGAGGACTATGAAACCAATTCCAACAAAAACAAGTAGATTTTATTGTGGTATTGTTTGAAACACTCAACTCTAAACTAAAATTCTAAAACTCAGCAAAGAGTGCTTTTATATATGCTAACAACTCCAACCAGCATTTAATAGTCCAATTTCATCTCAAATTTCTGCAACACTGGTAAAGAATGTAAACCAGCTGTCTCTAATTTAACATCAAACATCTTAAACTGAAAACTTCATCCATAAATCAAGATTGATAATTAAGACTCTGTAGCCCATCAGCAGCTATGCTATCTTAGTTTAACGAGATGCTTCATAATTTTATTACAGCCTTTAACTTCTGTGCAACTTCCAGAATTATCCAGTAAAATTAAAACCAACAAAGCCTGCCTTCAACAAAGTGAAGTACCAACAATTCAGTTTCTGTAAATATGAAGTATTTTGTTCCTTGTCTTCCATCTTAACCCCCCCTAAATAATTGGAGGCAAGAGCTTCTTAAAATACAAGGAGGATAAAATATCAGACATTTAAAATTAGCTATGAAAGGCCACACCCTAAACTAAGTGGCAGAACTGGAAATATAAACCAAAGCACATGTCTGCCATTTAAGCCTGCAAAGAGTCACTACCAAATATAGTGGCTGACTGCATAATCCTTCCCATCCGCAGCCAGAGGGCAACCTGTTCATGTTCATACAGCTTTGAACTCTGCCCAAAATCTACAGTAAAAGCCGTGATGTTCCTATTAACATCAGCAGAATGATGGATGGGATCATAACTCCCATTTAAATTCCAGAGACTTAAAATAGCTGTAATAAAACCAGTAAACTTTTACAAAAATCAAATTTTCAAGGACACATATCAGCATATATAAAGACAGAAGTGATCATAAACCATATGTTAGATAAGGTATGAAACAGTAAGTCATTTCAAAATCCAGTTTTGCCCATATTTAAAAGTTTTGGTTGTTTCATTAAAATTAAAAGGAAAAATTGTTTATAAAAGCCAGAGTTTTAGGGAGTTAGGAGCTTTGCAAATTGTTGCAGTACAGAACGATACATGAACAACTTAACTCATCCTTGGCCCAGACCTTTGTCACTCAGTTTAAGCACATTCCAATCACAGTAAGTTACAAAAAAAAAAAACCAAAAAACAAACAACCAACCTGCTCTGACACATGTAATCAATAAGATTTTATGGGCATGCACTGTTTTAACTTTGTATTTATAATGCATGTTGCTACAGTTAAGACTGGATTATAGCTCTGATTAATATTGTGATATTTCCAGCCAGAAGAATTTTATGTTCCAACTTTACTGTGGGGTCACATATAACTTATCAAATTTGCTAATGATATGTAAATGAGATAGTTTGAAGAAAAAAGGAGTGTTAAATAATAGCTTTCTAGCACGGTTGCTCAGGGTGATCTTTTGATGCTTGCTCATCTTGTCTCTGCCATGCTGGGCCTGTCCGTATGTTTTGTTCTCAGTATTGACTTTGGTTTTCAGCAAGAAAGTTTCTGCTCTGTTAACACAGCTCCCACCATCCCTCTGTGACTGTTTAAAGGAATGACACAACAAAAAACTAAACTAGAAACTGATTTTGAACAGATTTCAGAAGCAAATGCTTAACAAACAACTCAAAAATATGAAAAAAAAACCCCAAAAAAACCAAAAAAAACATTCTTCAGATTTTGCAGAGAAGCTCCCCAGAACTTCAGAATGAACATGTTTGAAGTCGGGACAGGGGGGTGGGGGTGGGTGATTTTTACCTTTTTGAAACCACATTGAGATTTTCTCTGAAAATAGCAGCAAGCAAAACTAGAAAAAGAACACTGCTCCTTATTAATACAACAGTACTCTCAATAAATATATGAAAAGCATGTTATCGCATCTTCAAAATCTGGCAAAATGCCAGACAATGCCAAATGAACTGGTTTACAAGGACTGTCTCAACCCTTCCTTTGTATGCCAATACTGTACAGAGACCAGAGCAGAAAGCCTACAGTAAAATAAAGTACAACTCCATAATTAAGTACTGGCTTGTAACGCAAGTCAACAAGAGCAGCCAGTTAAAACAACAAGCCATGGCAATCTGCTACAGCATGAAGGAGGACCGCAGCTTCTGGCACTTATTTGGTCAAACAGAGGATGTTTCAGCAGAGCTGTGGACAGGATGAGTGCTATGTAAATAGTTTCCAAAGGACTTAACAGAAACACAATGATGATGCACATTCTGTGTTGCATATTCTCACATTAGCAGCAGAATTTGCTTCTGATAATGCACACATTTCACATCTTTTTGTACACCAGTAAGACATAACAGACCAAGGAAAAGGACATTTTCAAAATAATCATTCCTTCCAAAGCACAGCACAATTTCACTTTCCATTTCCTATCAAAGATGAAACAATGCTTGAAGAGTATTCTCTAAAGAGATTTCTCTAAAGCTAAAAAGCTTCCTCAGAAGATTGCTGTGTTCAGCTTCTGTCCTGGGATTTCTGAACTTTGTGGAATCCCTCAGAAATCTCAGGAAACGAACCTTGTGGCAATGAACTTACAGGAATCCATCCCCAGTTCTTTCTATACGTCCTATTATCTCTCTAACCAAAAGAGTTCAGGAACATTTTGTTTGTCGAGCTGCCAACCAAAAATTAACAAACTAAAGCACTATAAATGCCTTCACATGCTGCCTTGGAGTAGCACTGCATTTGCTGAGCAGCTGTGATTAAAAGCTAGGGGAAAAACTACAACTGAAAATACTTTCTGCTTCCATTAACGCTGTCTCTGACCCCACGATGTTACCGAGCTGAAGGTAATTTTTGAAGCGTGTGTTTCGAGGGGAGGAGGAAGGGCGCAGGGAAGAGGAGCAGGCACCTTCCCACACTCACACTCTCTGCTGCAAGGCAATGCAGTCAGACACACTCCTCGCTACTGTCTTCTTTTCTACAAAGCATATATAGAAGGTCAGGTTTAAATTCTAATAAAATGAATGCAAGTGAGTATCAGATTATTTATTTACTACTCTCCTCTTCATCTGCCAGGCTAGATTAAATACCAAAAGGAAAGGCTTGCTTCATAGGTGAACCCTGAAAGGTGAAGGTAACCAGAGGTATTTATACTACAGCAAGCACAACTTGTCAAAATCTATAAAAAAGTTAAACTCAAGAAAAACCTGTCTGTAGGAGAGAAGGCAAGTTTGGTTTTTAAAGACCAAGTTAGTTTAGCTACTAGCTTTTCAAGTGCCTTATCCAAATTGTACCATACTCCTTCCTCTTCCGCGCACACCTCTCTGGAAGCATTTGAATGCTGTTAACTGAACAAAGTGACTGAGAAGTGTGGCTGAAGTGAATCAGGCTACATGATACTTCCTGAAGGTTTTATCTTTTTTAATCTACATATCAGAATATACCATGCTTAATCTCTCCCGAATACACTACTGCCATGCAAGGAAGGCTTCTTACAGTGCACAGAGATCAGCTGCAAATGTCTCCCTCCAACAGAGCAGGGGGACAATCTGCTAATAAGCTCTGGCAGCTCTGCAACCCCGCCGTCAGAGAAACGGCAGAGCTGGAGCAGGGCTGCCCATCCCGGTGTTCCTGGGACACCTTCAAGAACATGTCAGTCCATCTGCCAGGCCCTTGGTCAACTAATTCAGTCAGCTACATAAGCAGACAGTTTTTCACAGGAGTAGATAATAAAGCGTGTAAGAGAAGCATTCTCCTTATATTACCATTTTAAAACATCAGTTCAGACAGAGCACCAACTGTGCAAGGGCAGAGGTCTAAATTAATTTTGAAATACCAACTCTTGAGAAATTAAGGGGAACATATTAATGAAGATCTAACACTTTGTGAACTTTCTCCAGCATCATTACAAAGTGCTCCTGCACCACTACGTCTATTTGCTGTCTCTGACAGCTTGCTGGCGCACGTTGGGAGATTTAAATAATCTGTGGTGCTACAGGAGAGATGCTTACGAGCAGCCATGTCCTTTTCCCCTAGCCGCAGCGTACCTCTTCCAGCCCCAAACACAGAATTGTTTGGGGTATTCCGACAACACCATGACATTCCTGGCACCATAAGCTTTAGTAAGAGCTGAAAGCCATAGCCTCTCACAAAACATGAGTAATAAACACACCTAAGTGTTGTGACAGCAAAAGTAGATTTCCAAAGATGGCTAGTTGTTAAGGGGACTTGGGTGAAAACGAAAAAACTGAAGAGGTATTAAGGTCCTCTAAGTTTCCAGTAGCTACCAACAGCACTGCAAAGCTTTTACTTCTTCCCTCGCAGTAAACTGGCAGAAAAGAAGAGGCATTGGGTCTGCTAGTCTGTGCATCCCAGAAAGCTCTGGCAGCCATAAGGCACAAGGTCGCTAACCCGTACAGCTCTGCCAACTTGTGCTGCATGCAGGCTGGGCTGCAGGAGCACAGGGAAGGCAGGGCCGGCTGCTCAAACCCAGTGGGAAAAGTCCTCTCTGTCACCACCTTCGTCATCAGCCCCATAATGGCTGCACACCAATTTTATGGGAGAAAAAAAAAAGGAAAGGAAAAATGAGCATCTACAGACTGAGAACAAAAGCATATTGAAATGTTTGGACAGACTCTTGAAATTCCATTGTTGTCTCCTATCCTTGAAGTAAAATAGATGTCGCACCTCCTATTTGCCACACTGCCCTCTACTCTCCTGCAGCACCTGCACCAAAACCTTGCTGACAGACTGACGAGTCTCACCCGGACCGCACGCTCTGGGGAACAGGAGAAAGATGCTCAACCCATGGGAAGTCAGTATAATTCCAAAAAAATTTTATTTGCTTCGACAGACACAGGTCAGCCTGTAACACACCACATCCACCAGCCAGGCATGTTTCACTCTTTTTGGCCCCTCACTTGGATGATCTCAAGGTCCCTTTCAGCTCTGCCTTCATGGTCTTATAACTGAGACTTCAAGTGCATGCATGAGCATTTTAAATCTCATTTTAAAATGTCAGCACAGTCAAATTTCAGTACCTCTACTATTTCAATTCAAGAGGGCTATAATACTGAGCCTCATTAGGCCCTCTGCTTAGATCTGAGACTGAATTCTTTAAGACTGATTTCTAAACACTGCTGATTTCCACACACACCCCTGCAGTATTTCCTTAAATTGAATCCTTTGCTTAAAAGAGAAGTTCCACTTCTGATTCGTTCTTTCCCCAAAAAAGCCAGTATTTGGTAACATGCTGCAAAAAATACTAAACTTCAACTTTCCCCACCAACCTCTATGACAATCAGATTATTTTTTTCCACTGCCTGTAAGACAAGTCAGAGAGAACTCAGCTCCTAATCACGAGTGGTGTCCACACCACATTATCCCAGCTGATACTGCAGGCAAACTGGCAAATACCCCGTAAGCTCTTAATAAAGCATTTGGCACAACACACAACTTCATTGAGCAGTAATTTCCTCTTCTTTCATGTGTAACACATTCCACCCAGTGTTCTTTCTGGCTTATTTATTACCCACTGGCTGTTAAGTAAGAAGAAGGTCACTCCTATTTGTTCTTAAACACCAAATTCAGCTCCAAAATGAATTAGTATTCAGACCAATTATTTATTGGTCTGAATACTAATCAAGTCTCCAAATAGATGCACCAGAATAAAGTGATGCCCTCTTGCACTTTCTCCCCTTCCCTTCTACCCTGCTCTTTCAAATTACCAGTGAATGATCATTCAATTATAAAAATAATACAAGTGAAATATGAGAAAAGAAGCTCAGTAAGCTCCCAAAATAAAATAGGAGCATATATATAATATTGAATGCAAGTCCTGTGTCAGCTGAATGTCCTTTTCAGCTACAAGCAGTATCTCTCAATTTCCTAAGATTCCATTCTAAATCAGTTACCCTTAATAGAAACTAAATAGCTTAACTAAAGGGAAAGCAAAGTACATTTAGGTCACATTTGGAATCACTGGAAGGGTGTTGCATGTCATCTACATGGCTGTACAAACCATGGCTACAAACTATGGCTAAGCAGGAATAACACATTCTTTAAAAAAACAAAAGATCCCTCTTATATTGTACTTGGGGGGGCTTTTCAGTACTCTGTGGTCTGGAAGCAGAGCTAGCCATATGGTTTATTGTCCTCATGCGGTATCTCTAGGTAGTTTGAACAATGGCTGTTCAGAGTTAGTAGACGTTTTAAGCATAAACTTCATGGTAAGAACTTAATAATCAGTAAGTGATGTAATGCAGCAAAGCCAAGTCCATTGAGGAGCCTCACAGTTTACCCAGACATGACAGAGCTGGGGTGCTACCTCTAAAAAGCAGATGAAGCAAGGAAGTAGCTGGCTTTTCAGTGTTTTGCAAATGAGCTTTAGAGCATCTGAGAGTAGACCCTCCTGTCCCACTGGGAGGTGACAGACAACCTATTTGGTCTCACAAAAGTTCAAGAACATGAAGAAAGCAAACAGCTGTCAGCAGGGAACCAAACAAATACCTGTGAACACATTTTAAACCCTGAAAATCCAGCTGTTCTCTAACAGAACACTTCAATAATTTATACAACAGTAAAAAAAAATCAGCTGTTCAGCACTGTTTCACAAAGACGCACCTTATTGAAGACCCAGATCTCCCCATTTACTGTTGGCCTGGGGACACCATGTCCATTGTAGTGGAAAAGTACCCGCTCTTCCTTGGCGTTTCGACGCAGAGATGTACACAGTTTCTTAACTTCATCCACCGTAGGATCAAGACTCTGCTTGTACCTGGCCTAGTAACATAAAATGTAAGATAATAATTTTAAATGTAAAACCAAATCTATTTAAGATGCAGGTACCTAGTTAAGACAGAAGCATGTATATAAATTGGTTACTTGGGAAAAGAAAACACAAAACATTTACTGTAGAGCTGAATAAACAAAATATGTCTGCTACTGGTGTGTGGGATCGCACACACACATGCAGTAACAACACAGGTTTTCAAAAAACCTTCAGGAAGGCCAAATCTGTTTTCAACATTGGCCAGCCTCAAAAATAACCCTGCACAATTCTCTTAATCATCAAATTCATACCCTATACATCTCCAACTGAACAAAATTCCCTCTTAAAGACAGAAAATTGTATAAATTGGATATTCCGTAAACCTCAAATCTCATTCTGAAATGTTCCTTCCCTCCCATATGGAAAAGGGGTCCCAGCTCTTGCTTAGAGCCTTAAAAGGAATGAAAATACCAGACTGAAGGGTGGAGGAGAAGTTCAGATAGCTATTCTTCATGGAATAAGAATAAGAATAGAATAAAATAGAATAAGAATAATAGAATGGAATAAGAATAAGAAAAGCAGCAGCCTCATCCTATTCCTAAGCCCCAACTTTTATTCCCCTTTTTTTAGTTCCCCTTTTATTACTAAGACAGATATAAAAGAAACCTGGCCAACACATCTGCAAATATGTTAAACCTAGACAGAGTCTTGCCTTTTCTAGATGGACCGACAGCAGACACAGTGAAAAATTTTATGGCAAAAAGTTTGTCTTCAAAAAGAAACATGGCCAACTTCTTGCAGCTGTACTATGTACACTATGGGCATACTCATCTTCAGTAGTGAGTTTACTTTGAACTTGCAGATCTCGCCATCCCAGCAGGTTATCACCACTACTGGTTCCATCAGGCCATGAATATGACTATGGCTCCATAGCTTGTCTGCTCTTTGCATGTAAGAGGTGTAGAGAATACTGCTGGCTAAAGTACAGCTGTTTTAAAAGCAGACTAGTTACCTGCAGATACTAGAAGAGACTACAGAAACCTACCGAGTTACAGAAAAGTTAATAAATGTTCAATCAGCGAGTACATGACGGTTTTAGTCAACATTCAGTGATAGATAAAAACAGGGAAAAAGATCAAAGCAATCTAGCATAACACTAACACACTTTTAAATTAACTTATTAACTATTAGCAGTTAAGATCAGGCACTAGGTTACACAAGACTGTATTGCACTCCCCTCCCTAAAGAAGGGTTATGAATATAACTATATTTCATAACCTCACCTCAAACAGTTTATAGACAATGTCATTCTCAAGATAAAAGTGCACAGAAGTCCCAGAAATTTGATATTCACATAGCTAGGTAAAAAGAAGGAAAACTGATTGAGAGCCCTTGGCAACCAACCCTTACTTTTGGAAAATTTTTATATTCAATATCATCACAACTTTGTTTGTGGACACCACATTATCGTTCCTACCTATACAGCTCTACAAGCATGTAAATCAGAGCACACTTCTATGAGAAAAAAACCCAACTTAAAAAAACCTCAATACTTCAAAAACATTTTTACTCACTTAAGTTCAAGATGCCTATATAGTAGCTAGTTTGTCATACTCAAAAGTGCATTTTTTTGAAGCAAGGCCAAATACTAACAAAAAGTCTTTCAACTGTCCTTCAAAAGACAAAAGCCTGTTTCTTCCTCTCTTCTTCAGAACTGCAGAGAGAGACTGAGAATCCAGAATCACAATGGCTTAAAAAAATTAAAGCCAATGTATTGAAATAAAGAACCAAGTTTAAGAGCAGGAGAACCGTCTACATACCTCTATAAAAATCTGCTATTGAAAGCCTGTTTATAACCAAATCAAGGTCTCAGAAGTTTGGGTTTTCATCTATGATAGGCAAAGATAAGAAAGTCTTAAAATATCACAGTAAAAGAGGATGAAGCACTTCAATATAAAAATGGTTTGCTTATCTATGAAGCTTGAAAAACAGATATCATGCTGCTCAATTAATATTCAGCATCTCAAGCCAATAGGCAAGATAGATACAATGAATGGCATCATTTACATGATTACAACAATAAAGAAAAGCAAGCAATAGGAGAAAAAATATTAAGAAAGAACCAGTGATCTAAA
Source organism: Astur gentilis (assembly GCF_929443795.1). Taxonomy (NCBI): domain Eukaryota; kingdom Metazoa; phylum Chordata; class Aves; order Accipitriformes; family Accipitridae; genus Astur; species Astur gentilis. The sequence goes on from NC_064889.1 coordinate 40,038,783, forward strand.
ACACTCATCTTTTTGGGGAACTTCCGCACTAAGTAAAGGTAAGAGGCTATATTAATCTTAACACGGATCCCCCCCCACACCTCTTTCTTTATCCTTTCAGTGTTGTTATGAAGGCGCTGATTTGCAAAAATGTGCACCCTAAATCACATTCTGCCTGCTGGCATCTTTACAAGACACTATAACCAGAGTGGTTGGTAATTTTTCAGCTCCTTTTTTTCCAAAGGAAAACATGCTCATTCAAACACTCCTCACGTCCTTTTAGCATAAATATTAAATATAGCTCGCAATTAATGGAGGTGAATTCACACTCTAAAACTAAAGCCTGTAGATCTAAAGATCCAAACTGTAAACATATCATTTGTGCATTGAGAAACACAAGGCTGAGAAGAATGAAAAGGAGACGAGGGAGCCTGTAAATAAGCAGACAGTCTTAGTCCTACCTGTCAGCTCAGGACTTCCAGGCATGAGTGCATCATTCATACACATACAACAAGAAACAGGTATCTGAGTAACAAAGTAGACCAGGTGGTGTCTTTTTTTTTTGTCCTTTTTTTTTCCCCCCCTAAAAAATACCTTTTCATTGGTATGCAAAAAAATACCAGGAGAATAAGTACAGTAATTATGAGAAATGTTCAGGGCTTGTTCATTTGATTGAAGTGTGGGACATTAGTCGTGGGGGGAGACGAGGACCTTACTGGTTTATGTGATGGTCTGTGGGACAAGGTGCTATTTTTAATAACTGTAAAAAATAAATAAGGTCTCCTTCCAGAACAGAACTACAGAAACTGAAGTTCTTTGAGAAGAACATAGAGAAACAGCATAAAAACCTTGCTAACCCATGGGCTGGCACTCCTACCCAGTACCAGAAAGCACATTACCGACGACCAGCTCTACAGCAGCCCATCACGTTTAACACAGCTGACACCCAGATGAGCTGCGGTCCAGGAGAATCCACCAATTCAACAATTTTACCTTTCCTTTCACAGTATGAAGAAGCATTTTTTAAACAGAGTTTTAGTTCTCATATGAGCATTTTGCATTTTAGCATCACTACCCTTTTGATGAATAATTTCCTTTTGTCATCCTCCTATATTTCCTTCTGTCATTATTCATTTGTCTTCCCTGGCAACGTGCTACTTTCCTTCCCTTCCACTTCCAAACAGATGCTTTCAAGCAGTAGTTAGTGCAAAAGGTAACAGACCGCCCAATTGGAATCCTCAAAGATCTGTTGGGCTTTATCTCAGCAACTTCTGTTGAAGTCACAAACAAGAAGCTTTATGTCTTGTTTTCCCTTTGTTTTTATGAGCTATTGACCAGTTCCAGATTGTTACTGCATCTGAAGACCTTGCTGGCCTTCCCTGCCTTCTATTATGTGTTGATGACAGATATTTTCTGGTGTTTGGCACAGAGTCTTTGCTTCCTGACGCAATTATCAGACAAGACAATCTAGACTTCGATTCCTCTGCAGATGATGCCCAGCTGTATCTGTTGCTCCCAGCTGATGTTGCAATCATAGCATTAGAGCTGTCAAAAAGCCCAACCAGAGCACTGTGATGGACAAGCATGAAATTGCTGACGGTGATGTCAGCTGGCTTTCTGGTGTGAATTTGATTTTCTGATCACTTCAGTGTCTCACTGAACAGCTCCTGTCAAAAGCAATAACTTTGTGGCAGCCTGATCTAGACTATCCTCATTATTCTGCTCACGCAGGCAAAATTAAAAGTTTTGCTTGTTTATGTAATATTGCCACATTTCTATGAAACACTCAATGGTTTATCCAACCTTTTTCCTGTATACTTGTTTAAAAATACAGGTTTTCTGTTAATTTTTAAAACCTTTCAATTTTCAGTATGCCACAAACTTCTGGGTTGACAAAACATTGTATTGACAAAGTTGCAAGAAATAGGAGGAGTTTCAATGGAAAGGGAGTTCTGGCACCCAAAACAGGAAGAGAGAACACTTTAGGGCTAAATACCAAGTGCATTAGCTAGATGTTTTTGCTGTGGACATTAACATTAACCATGCTTAATGCTGAAATTTAAAGTGAGATGGTTTTGCTCTACAGTAGTTATGCCGATTGCCTATTGACACACTTTCTCAGAACTACTCTTCCAATTATTTCCAAATTTCCTATCACTACAAAATCAAAGCAATCATCATTAAGAGAGAAGACAAGGATTCTGAAAAGATGTGATCTATCAAAGCCGTATCATTCCCTTATTCAAGACAAAAGCAACATTCTGGCTATATCTGGTTTGAAAACTGTCGTTAGGATCTACACCAGCTCTGTGTCATTCTCGTCAGGACGAGCGAGCAAGGTCCAAGTGAGCCAGCAGCGCAGGGCTGACACTACCAGTATAATTAGCAGGTCTGGGAAAACACCAGAGGAAAAGTGTCAGTGGGCAAATAAAGCAGAGTTACAGCTGAATAGCCAGTCAGCTCCTACCCCAGCCTCACTGAAGGGGCTGCACTGGGACACCAGGGCTCAACCACAAAATACAAAAAGCAGTAACAATAAAGTACAAGCATTGTCCCATTTATTTCATGAGGGATTTAGTTCTTTCAAAGGATAAATAAAACACCCACATGTTTACTGATTAGCAGGTGACAGCAGTAACCTCTCCAAGACGAGTCTCTCTGGAGGGGAAAAACCAATTCACTGTGTTCATCAACTTCTATCCCACTGGGAAATGTCAGTATGAATCGGCTGCATAAAGCAATTCCCACAGTTCTGTGGATTTTGTGCTTAAATTAATGGCTTTGCTTTGGAAACTTCACCTAATTACAGGTTTTTTCTTTTACTTTGAATGGGGCCAAAACATAAATCAAACAATGAGGAAAAGTCAAAGTTTTTCAGGCCCCTTTCCCAGGATATCACCAAGCTATGCTCAAAAGAGCAGGGGCTGCAGAAGCTCAACAATTTCGTGACAAAGTGCTTTTGCTGTCATTTGAGAAACCAGAACCTGACTCATTATCCACATTCCAAACTCTGGTGTGCTCAACCCTGCCAGATGCTGAGTTCAGGAAACTCACCTCAGGAATAGGTCCTATAAAAAGGATGAAATGCAGAGTGCTAAAAGTGACAATTTGAGAATAAGTGATTTAAGTTGCTGATGTTGCTTAACCATTAATGGGCAATGGAGAGGAAAAGAAAAAAGAGTTTTGGAAGCCAGACCAGGTTTCCATCATCATTGGCACTCCTCAGCCCAGCAGGGTGACTGATGCATGCTGGAGCACTATGGCATTTTCATCAGGGAGATCAATTTTTTTTCCCCTCAAGAAAATACAAGGATAAACCTATTTTCCCATCAAAGTTATAAAATTCAAGTCTTGATCCTTCCTTTTCCTGCAGCCTAAGACCTCAGTCTTGGTTCCAGAAAGACTCCACAAGACTTAGACCACAGCGTGCCTGTGATTCAATGTCAAAATAGCAACACCTAGCACAGCATATATGAACTACATGAAAAATTTATCTGTTGGCATTCATAACCTTTGCTATTTACAAGTTATAATACTACCCTCTTTTCATTCAGCATAACAAAAGCCTAAAGTCACTCACCTTTTATCCCCAAGATACCTCACTAAACCTGATGGGCCTAACTTCCATAAAAATACATTTATATTCCATTTTTTAGAACTCATACCGACACATGATCCCCAAATTGCCTTCCCTAGTAACTTCATACTGCTGAGGTGTGATGCTTTTGGTGAGTCTGGGTTGAAGAACATAGCTATTCCAATGATCTCCCTAGCCACTACAAAGAGACATTAACTAGTATGTACAGCTGTAATGAAGAGGGTAAAACTGTGCTCATCTGAGTGGAGAAAAGGCATCATCTGCACAAGCTCACACTTAAAAGTTAAGAAATTCTCAGGCATAACTTGGTTAAGCAGGATTTAAGCCCCTTAGCATTTTGCAGATTAAGCTCTACAAGACTGGAGTGGGGTCACAGGGCACCAAGAAACAACTTCAGAGAGAAGTAGCTGGGGGTAAAAAGGCAAACAGTTTGGAACGCCTTGAAATTCACTGTGTAAGGACTAAGGAAGCTCTCCATGAAATCACACCCCTGTTTCTGTTCATATCTGCCCTTCTCTTGTTCCCATCTCTCCTCAAAGAGATCAAAATCACCCTTACCATCAGACGCACTGTTGGGTAAAAGATTCCCCAAAACAGGAATGGGTCTGGTAAGACAGCTCTCCTCTTCTTGAGAGACTCACTGGCCCTGCTGCTCCATTTATCATCTGAAGATGTGTTCCCAATTTATCAACAGAATAAATTACTCCAACATTCAATATTTTATACTGAAACTGTCTTTTACACCTCCTTACAGAAGAAGCCACATGCACGATCCTACCCAGGATCTACAATGAAGTATTTTTAAATATAAATTTTTAAATTTACAGCTTTTGCTTTATTTTGCTGAAGACTTGTTTTTAAAACAGCTGTTGGGTAGAAAGAATCCCACATGCAAAATAACGCACACAAAGCAAGAAAAACACCGTTTCAGAGTTACTGCTACAGGTAAAATAAATAAAACAGAATCAATATAGTTGTAGCATTTGAGGTTTTAAAGTTCACTATAGAACTGTCAGTTGATATGCAGATACAATAAAATGAACTGAAAGGTTTCCTATTCTGCACCCTGCCATCTCATTGCTTAGTCCCATAGAATCTCAGAAAGCAAGGCTGGGTTGGGTTTCATGAAGTAATCTAGTCCCATCCCAGTTATCCTGATGCAGAATCAATTACACTTGCATCCTTCCTGACAATTGGTCATCTAACCTATGTTAAAGCCTTCCTATAGCAGATGCCCAAAAGCCTTGCAAGGCAGCAAGTGCTGCATTTCCCTTATCATTGTTAACATTTTTTCCTAACATAGCCTAATTCTTCCTTAGAATGATTTATAATCTTTTTCTGCTTAATTCTTCAAAGCAACTCTACTGTTCAAGGTGAACTTCTACGTAAATGGGACATCACAGGATGTCCTGCAGCTGCTGCACTGTGACTTGGATCAGATTTGAATCCCAGTTTCCAAATGCAGAAAATACATTAAACCTGAGACTTTGTCATGCACACAGACAGCCTACTTAACATGATTTAATTAAAAGGAATCAAAGCAATCTAATTATTCCAAGAGAGTGTTTTTTGGAACAATGCCCAAATTTGAAAAACAGAAATATAAAAAGCCTTACAAAGAAATAAGTTACTAAACCCCAAAGGTAACGAAACAAGCCGTTTCAAGGGCCGAAGATGTGCAGGTTTCATACTACCTCTCTTGGCTGTGCGCGTACCGGAGCCTCCAGCCCAGCACACAAACCACTTTGCTACTGCTCAAGGCATCAAGGTCACTGCTCAAAACTGCTGCTGTTGCTCCACTAGCCAGTTTAGCTAGCACGGTTGGTGAGGACAGAGGGAGCAGAACACCAGGAAAAAAAGGGGAAGAGGAGACCTAATAGCAAGTTCTGAAATGACAGGAAAATTGTTATGAAACTTGTGTAGTCAATTTTATCAAACTAACTGTTAAAGCTTAAAATTTTGAGAACACTTACTCAAAGGCATGCCAATGGTCCTGGAAGGAAGCAAATCCACACTGCTTCCTCCTGCTCCATTCTAACGAAGCAGCACAGTAACTTCAGAAACAGATTATTTCTACAACAGACAAAAGAATTCACCCAATTCAGGGTAGGGTGCTCTGGGGAGTGATACATCACTCTAATCTCTGCATTCCTGACTGCCACCTCTTTGTTACACACAAGAATCCCTGCAAGTTCCCAGGACTGCAACTGTACAAACCATTCTGCAGTTAAATCCGACAGCCACATCTTCTACCAGCAACACCAGCACACTGGAGGGCCGCTCTGCGATATATGGCAGTGCAGAAGCAGTTATGCATAAGACCATGTTAGCAATCATTTTCACAGTAAGATAATTCAGACCAGTATCTTATATCCAAAGAATAAAAAAAATCCTGCAGCCAGAGATGTTTCTCAGATGTTTGAAGACTTATTAATGATGAACACTAAAAATCCTGGAATTAGTTTTCCTTAAAGTGAAAAAGATAAAATTGAATTAATTCAGATTCCATCTTTTATGGGGCAACTGCCAGTTTGATGCAACATGTTCCTCCGAATGTCTGGAACAAACTCTGGCTTAGACGTATAAAATAGGCATATATATGTCAAACAGTTTCACAGGCATGCAATTGGACGACCATGTTGTGCCACACAGCAAAGCAACATCATTGATATTTTACTTTTTTTTTTTAAAACTATTTAACACACTGAAAGCGTACAAAACCATGAAAAAGAACATTGCCAAAATGATGGCTCTGGTCTTCCCAAGCAAAACATAATAATTCATTCAAATACTGGTGTTACAGTTATTTTACTTAGCTTAACACATTTAAATAGAAATTTTGAGCAACATAACAATTCAGAAAATTAGAAGGCCCAAAACAAAGAATGGGTGCATGTACAGGAGAAAGAATTACGGTGAAAACTCTGAAGATCACTGGAGAAATTTAAACCTATACCACACCTACACGCACGTGCTTCTGGCTTCATCTTCATCCTTGTGTAAGAACTCTGCCAAGCTGCATCTCCATTACAAAAGCAACAAAGTGGAGAGATGAGGAGTATCTTCTCTTTTTTACTATTTTAGAACTATTCACCACGAAGACTACCTCAGCATAGCATTATTATTCCAGTTGCTACAATTTAACTTTTGACAAAATCAAAACATCATCTATGTCCCATTGCTTTCTTTTCTATATTTTTATTAGATAATAATGATGAAATAAGGAGCAACAATGCACACTTAAAGAGTTTTCACATGATGCTCACACTGACTGAGATATACGTGAGTTAAACTACACAATGAAAACCTTTGTGCTTTCTTATCCTGTGACTTTCAGTGTAGAATAAAATAGCTGTGGTCGGAAAAACTGAAGTAAGTCCTTTTGAACTGAGTGACCAGTATATTGAAGTCTGATTCTGAATTATGGTACAGGAAAAAGCAATTCTAGCCTTTCAGCATTGCTCTAGGTTTTACTTACTACGTCAGTAGTATCTCAAAGTGGTAACTATCCCCTTAATAATACAGGATAACAAACTGGCTCAACAGAACCTCAAAAAAAGCCAATGGGAGCCCAACTCTTAGAGGCCACTGCATTTTTACAGTGATGGGGTGGGAACATTTTGGTACCATCAGCCTTTCTGAGGGCTTATTAAAAGACTTTAAACAAAAAACTCTTCATAAGGACGACATAAATATATAGCAGATAAGCCGAAAGAAAAATTACCCGCAGTGGCACTGACAGAAATAGAGATAATAACTTCTATGTATATCTAAATCCTGCCGAGGAGACAGGACCTGGCCAGCCAGGTTACAGCCAACGCTGGATCCCCAGCACCATGACCTGCTGTGGTTCCCAGTTGTGTCTCATGCAGCTTAGAAAGATGAGCTCTGAGAATGAAATGTGCATTTGATTTGTTTTTGCATGGCAAGGAATTCTCTTTCAGATCTCCACTCACTGAGGCTCCAAAGTCCCGGAAAATCCTAGCTTAACTGATTTCAAGTAATGTTTTTTTTAATTATTAAGAGCAAAAGTTTAGGAAAAAGAGAAGACTAAAATAGCTATTACTTATAATGGTGCAAAATTAAGACAGGGCATTTTAAGTATACACCACACAGATAAGCTTCTGTTCCGTTTTAAAACATTCCTCAAACCCTAATCCTCACTTAGTAAAGCAGCAGCAGGAGAACAGCAGCATTTATACTTGCACGTTAACAAATTAAAATACCATAGAAATAGCTTAGATAAATTAGAAGAGAATAGTGTTACCACAGTTTTATTTATTTATTTATTTTCAAAGCATTCTATAAAATCATCTTGTAATGACATGCAGGAAAATAAAAAATAGGGTCAAAATATTTCAGTAAGCTACTGAAAAGGTTTAAATCATATTCTAGTGCAGTAGAAAGGAAGCTCAGTGATTTGTGCCATCTTTTTTGTCCTTTTAAGGACTGGAACTTCAATTTTATTATTCTTGACGGGATGCTCAAATTCACCCTTGTTTCCATTTCTCTAAAGGTCACATTGGATTTCTTCTCTGAATATTCAGAAATTCTTTGCAATCACCTCCAGTCCTTTTGTTAGGGAACGTTTTGATGTTGAGCAGAAAGAAGAAAAAAACCTAAAGCTCCAAAATGAGTTGTAACATGCAGACAAGCTCATATATGCATGGAATTTGGGTAGTCACCCAAAGATCAGATAAAGCACAAGTAATCTCCAACAGAATCCCATGTAAGCGTGTGCAAGGGCTGTATGACCCAGCACTATTATCTTGCACTGGGTAATATCTTGCATCAAGTCAGAAAACTGTGATGAATACAGTCCACAAAAATATATTTTTATATTTGTACATATTTATGAATTGTAAGTTAATTTCTATGAGGAAATAGTACACAGTACATCTAGCAAATACTGGGATTCACAGTTTTCTAAACACCTTTCTGATTTCCTCTGTCGAGTTTGAAAAAAAATAAAATAAAAAAACGTTTAAGTGCAGCCAAGCCTCAGCTAAAGATTTGCTCTGGTTTACTGCAACCCAAGTTTGGGAAACACAGAGTAAGAATTGTACACTAGCTGTGACTGCAAGGCACCACTATGATTTGGGGGTTTTTTGGTTGAGGGCTGGGCAGTGTTTCTCCAAGCCTGAGAGTTTTCTTCTCCTTAGGAAGGTTTTCAAATAAAAGTTATTCTATCACAAAACGTAATTAAGATTTAAAACTGACTGCCATTTTGATTTTTGGTATTAAAAAACACTTCAAATGAATCAACATTCAGATCAATATTTCAACTACCAACAGAAAGTCTTTAATTATATCTATAAGGTGGGTTCCGGAAAATTAAAGAGGAATTAAAAGATACATGGGGACTAGCAGAAAAACTTGGAGGAAGCTAATGCACAGCACGAGTAGTTGTTCCAAGTGATCAGGAGTTACAGGCTTTGGAAAGCATGTGCTTAAGGTTTAACTTGCTGGACGCAGCCAGTTCGCAGCTACAGAGCTGACACGGCCATCATCAACCGCAATCAGTTACAAGCAATGAGATCACCAGATTTTCCACCCCTCTATCACATCTCCAGGAGTGATGGAACAAAAAGTGTAAACTAAATTAACTCAAGTATTAAATTACTGAGCTTAAACTGTAGAGGGTGACCTCAGTTTAAAACTGCCCGGGTATCAGGAAACGTGAAAGCAGTAAGCATGACATAATTCTTTTAAGTGAATCCAGAGGAAATCCAGAGCAGTCTGACATGTGTGCTAAGCACATTGGTAGGAATAATAATAAACAAACAGAAACATGAATAAACACCTCATGGAAAAGTCCATTTAGCATCCATAATGAGAAGTCATATTTATTTTTTTTTTAATCAAACTCTTATCTTCTAGAGTTTTTTTAAAGAAATCAAAGAGCATGGAGATGAGAGAAAGTATCTTTTTTATATAAATCCATTTTGATTCCCAGAAGACATTTAGCAAGATCTTAACATGAGATTTGGAAGAAAGTCCATATATAAAGACTTGCTTATAAAACAAGTGGGTGGGGGTAGAATCATTAATTTTGTCCATGGAGAGAAGTCACTGTGAAGTTCCAAGGGTATCAGTTTTGTAGACCAAATCATCCAACTTATTAATAAATACTACTGAAAAGGGAATGAGCAGAAATATGACAGTCTGTTGATGACAGAGGGTTATTCAGAATTACTGCAGGCAAACCCTGCGATAGGGAGTGTTTCGGCAGCAATACAGAAGAGGATATCCAATACGGACACATCTAAAAAGTTATGCAAGAAGAAACACCATTCTGATTTTACACAGAGAACAATTAGCCTTGAACTACATACTAGCACTCAGAAACAAGATCTTGGGAGTATAAGGAGCTGTTCTGTATAAACATCAGCCCACCACCAGTCATAAAAGCAAGTACAGAGTTAGAAATTGTCAGGAAAGCAAGAAAGAAGCCCCAAAACCACTATGCCACTGTAGAGATCAAGCAAACACCTGTATCTTGAAGATGGTCTGGTTTGGGTTTTTTTTTAGGTGTGCAATAGCTTTCACATGAGGAGCGATTAAATGGCCTAGGATTCATCTGCCAGGAGAAGTGATACAGAAGCTGTACGTAACAGTGGTCTGTAAAATGAGAACTAATTATGCTTTATTCATTTTCTCTTGGCTAGCCATTATGTCTTCCAACACTAGAACTAGGTAAACTAAAATGAAAATATCCATTTACATGTTTAGAGCAAAAGAACACAGACACACAACTTAACTAAACATTGTAGAGACAAGCATGTCCTTGCCACAGGACACCACCATTCAATCACTTCTTTGAACTATTTTAAACTTTTCAGCTTTCAAAAACTCCTGGAAGAACAATATATGCAGGACAGTAAAACACTAAGACTCCACCTCCAGCTCAGAAAGCCATCAGGTGAGCAAGATACACACTCAGTTCCTCGTGTGAAATGTTTTTACGCATCTGCAGTTGGCCAGGGTACCGGCCAGGGTACCAGCCAGGGTCCTGAATTAGAACCAGTACAGCCCAGTTGGTCCAGTCCAGTTACCTACCCAGACAGTTTTTAATCACCACTTCATTATTCATCTTTGCTCACTCACTATAGCCTTGGCAGGGACAGTGCTAGAACTAATCTAGGGGATAAACCTCTCCTTGGAGACTGAGCTTCCGCGCAGACCTCTGAGGATCTGCATCTCAAGCAATTCTCTCCAAGCCATTTCTTCCACAAATTCTTCCAAAACACACTAACAGTTCCTGTTCCTAATTACTTTCACTACTAGTTGCTTTACACCTACTAATTTCTTGTCAATTAACTTCACTACTATGGACTTTTCACAATATTGTTATACCCACACTTTCTTTCTTTTTCTATATATGACACTGAGTGGGCCTACTTCCAAGTCTTCTGAGGTTGAAGCTGTTTGAGTGAAAAACTACGTATTTCATTCATAGCAAAAATACTTTGTTCTTTGGTTCATTCAAAACCGTTATTAATATATCAATCCTGTGATTTGCCGTAATTTAAATTTTAATACTTACTAAAACACATCTTTTTTTCTTGCATCAAAGAAAGATTTAGGATCCTGAATTTACACTGCCTTTGGAAACACATCAAAGAATAGACAAATTTAGAACTGTACAAGACCACTTATATTTTTGTGCAGTATCACAATAAATGAACAAACTACACAGAAAAGAATTCTTCCATGAGCAGTAGAATCAAGCCAATTTTTCTCCAACTTTGCTGCTCATTTTTGGATTTTCTGTCACCTGATCAGATGTAATCTCTTTCTGAAGGTTGGGGTGCTAATGGTGTTTTCTCTCCATACGTAGCTGTTAACGTCTGGTAAGAGTTGGGCTCAGACTGCAGCCTGTTCCTTAGTTGACCAGGAGAGTAACAATATGCAGTCTGTCCTCTACCTCCATCCAGCTATTTTCACAAAATGTTCAGGACAAATTTAAATTCTGAATTGTCAACCCTTTTAAAAATAGCATGTGATGTGTTATGGTTGCTGGGATATACAATGGATGCAAGATGCAACCACACACTGCATAGTTTTAAAAGCCTGGCTTCCTCAGAAAATCAGTCAAAAATATATTCAATCCTTGTAATTCATATAGCAACATGTTCTGCACTACCCCATTACAAGCATTTGTTTAAAATAACTCTTACTACATCAATAAAAAGTATGTCTTGTAATAAATCTGGACCCTTTTCTCTAGAGGTTATCTGACATTTTATCCAGAAGCAATGTACTCTAATTTGCGCAGCTGTTTTCCACATCCACCCCAAACAAAGAAAATAGCAGCAAAATCTTAGTAAGACAGAAATCCTTTACAGGCAGCACATAACCTTGTAGTCACTCCCAGTTTGCTGTCAAGCCTGGAAAGGATAGTAGTATGACAAGTTTGTCCTAAAGTACCTGGCAAACTCTGTCTAGCACAGAACTTGGCAGGAAGCCTGCAGTCTCACAGCGGGTTTTCTGAATTTCACAACATTTGCACTGATGCAACTTTGCTGTTCGTTTCCTTATGCTTGCAAACATGAGTGCCAGAGCAGGATTTTGCTGCACCAGGTCATCAGACTGCAAAATGCAGGTAGCAGAGAAGTAAACAGCTGCAAGACCATGTTATGTGATAACTTCAGAGATCAATTCAGCAATGTAAGAAGTGATTTCAATTTATACCTACTATCAATCAATCATAAATTCAATTCCCTGTAAGCCCAAGCTGATATGACCACAATAACTCTTGGGTTAGACACATGCATGCAAATACAAATTATTCTGAACCATATCCACAGACTCCAGGCTTTTTTTTAAAAAAAAAAAAACACCTTTTAGGTGTTTTCATCTTAGGTTGTGGGCACATGACATTACCCTGATGTAAATTCATGAGGATTAATCAAAGATAATAAAAACCTGCATATTTAAGTACAAGGGAGTATGCTGGAAATCCTAAACTGATGTTACAAGCAACAGCTTAACCTGGTTAATGCAGGCCATGAAAAATGTTTCTGATAAAATTATTAGTTATTGCTAACTTGAAAAATATTACTTACAGTGAAGACATATTATAACTTACAGATACATAAGTTTAAATGCTAAACTAAGCCACAAGGAAGACTCTTGCAAGTCTTAGGCAAGTCCTCTGTAGATATTTGGTTGCATTTTAAAGATCCATCTCAATCTCCTCCATGCTAATATATTCACAAGCAGCCCAAGACTTAAACAGCTTAATTTGCTAGATGTCTAGGACAAAATGCATTACTAGAGCTAAGCTATAAGGGTGGAACATTTATTCGCTTGACTGTAGTCAGCAGTGTAGTGACTTTACCTTTCCTCTGCAGAGTCTTTGACCTTGCTTTTAAGTCCAATGTGAAATGAATTCTAAAGTACCTAATCCTCATTGTGTGGATTCAGTATTCAACAATACTTCCAAAAAAATACCTTTGAGCAGTCTGTTCATGAGAACTGATGTTGACAGGGAAGACAAAAATCAAGACTACTAACCTTGAATATCTGCTACAACAGATTCAGGAGACAGGTGTGTTTCTTTTCTCAGCAAAAACAAGCTGCTACACACTACAAGTTTGCTCCAAGATTTATAGAAACTCTACCCACCAGCCTACCCTGTATGGTAAGAATCCCTCCCTATCTGTTCAAATAAAATAAACGTTCTGAGATGGGTGCATAAATAATTGTTTATTTTTAAACAAAGGGAATTGTAAAAGAACTTAAATCTGCTTCTCATATGCCAGATCTCCATCCTCAGACTGATGACAGTTTGATGGCTTTGATGGATCGCATCACAAAATGCTCTAACAGGATTTTAAGTACACACCAGGACACCTCTTTAAAACCTACTTAGTCAAATAACGTAACTCCTAAGCAACAGTGTCATTTTGGTACTATTCCTTCTTTATAACCTCTATTTTAAGAGCTCTTTAAAGTTTCAGGCTCTACATCTTCTTGTTTCTTAAATATAAACTTAGACATTACTCAGAGCCCAGTTTAGGCTGCAGGACCACAATCTGGTGCGTAAGTGAATCGTCAAACTGGTCGTCTTTATTTTCTGGTTAAAGTGCATCATACTCAACAGGAGGAACTGCTATCCTGTACTCATGGTAGGAGACCTTGTTAATCTTCTCAATACTAAATAATTATTTAGCAATTTCAGGTTTTCCTTTGATTGCAAAGTGATTGTTTAATGAAGCAATATTCAGATTAACAAACAGCTTAATGAGTCAGGAGAAGGAAAAACAATCATTCAGAGATTTATGCTTTGTTAAGATCCATATGAAAGGAGTTAAAACCAAAGTATTTCAGACTTTTCTCATTCTGCCTTAGAGACGAGCAGGATTATAAATAAAAATGTAAACAGTTTTCTTTGTTAGTGCTCCAAGTTTTGCACAAAACTCTGATGTCTATTCAGAAGGAAGCTTCAGTTGCCTAATACAGTATCATTTGCATGTCCAAGTTTGCAGTGACTGAATGCTTGTCCAGTGGATCCCTAGTGGTATTTACTAGATAAAGAGCACCAGGGTCGATGCAAGTGGATCTACAGAAGGCTCCTCCCTGTCTCTAATCGCCAGTGATTCACTACTCTCCATGGAACACAAAGACAAGGTATTTTTAAATAGGTCACACAGAGGCTGGGTGGTAATTACAGAAAAACGTTAATCAGATTTGAGCAGGCAGAGCTGCTTATCTCTTTCAAGAAGCCTTTCTAATATCAGTTCTTTCTTCACATCTTAGGACAAATGACATTAAGAGTACAATGGTCATATGAAAATACCCTAGAATACACAAATCTTGCTTGTCTGCCAACTCTGGCCTCATTTTGATGACAAAATACAAAACAAAACAGACAGGCAGTATAAAACATGTGAATGGATCTTAATTTCAGAATACTACAGAAAGCAAAGCAAGAGAAAGCATGGTCACTGAACAATTGCATTCAAATAGAGGATTTCAAAATTAATAGGAGTCAGATGCTGGGTGATAAAGCAAAGGAAAAGCATTTCAGAGGCCGTCTCAGGAAGTTCCACCTTGGCAAGGAGGGCCCATTGCTTCTGCAAATGACAAAGTGTGTAAGGGAGGTGAAGGCAGTAGGTAAAATAAGAATCTTGTTCTTGGTGGCCTTAGGCCCTTAGCACCTTCCCTGCAAAGCAGGCCTTACTCAATGCGCATCTGGGAGATTTTACCAGGTCACTCTTTGCATTTTTAAGGGGAGTTGTTTAAAATGTGCAGAAATAGCAATGGGATGTTCTGGAGCCTCTGTCCTGCAGCAATGCAGGTCTGCTTCCCAGAGAGAGCACAACTGAGGCAGGCATCATCATCCAGCAGCTGCTTGAGCAGTTTAGTGATTTTGAAGACTGCCACGTTTCAGAGAGATACACTAACCTAAACAGTCACATTACTGCACCACTTTTCAAATAAAATGGGAAGAAATTTTGCTTGTTTACAAGTTAAATGTCCTTTTCATTGTGGTTTAGGCTTATCTTTCTAGACTTCAGCGACAGCTTTCCCCTTTGCCCCATCTCCTTCATTCAAGGTCACTCCTGCCTGCAGTGTTCGAGGGTTTCAGCAAGATGGCAAGACCCAGAGGATTTTCCCACTAAACTGATTTTGCAAGTTCGTTGACTTAGTTCCAGAATGCCAGATCACTGCTGATCTGCAATGCATGAACAGTTCAGTTCACAAAACAGCTTAATGCCACTTCCTTGTCTTTACAGCTTCTGAACACGCTTCTTCACATCAGTTCATGCCTGTAACCATTTTTTCCTTTTTGTGCTCCGTTTTTCCACGAGAATCTCAGAGAAAGCAGTATTAAGTACATTACTGCTGCAATTTCGAGTTTCCACTTCATTTTCAGTAGTGTGTTCAAGATTTATCAGATTTTTTTTTCTCACTATCTAAAGAATTAAAACAGGCATTCTACCTAGACTGAGCCCCAGAACTGCAGTAGGGAGCTTTCCACTTGTACAGCTTACTCCCAAATCCTTTAGTTATCATTGCTAGAGATTTTTTTTATGTACAGGTGGTACAGCTGCTCCCATCCGAAAGCAGTCACATCAGCAGTGCCTATGGATACACCACTACAATTCAGGCTACAAAACTCCAGGGAACCTATGCAGTGGTTTAAGATGCTAAAATCTCCACAGTTGTTCATTGTGACTTCCTCCTTATGCTTAGCACCCCAACTACAGAAGAAAATAGGTGGCCCAGTTGAGATTTTTCAGCACAAAAGAGTAGCTTCAACACAATGCATCTTTGTTGATGGTTTAAACTGAGACCCTGGTCTTGTGTTGTCCCCTGCCAAGCTACACTGTGGATGAGTTCATGGTTGGGTTGCAGACCACTCGGAGAACTACCAAAAGGAAAACTGCAAGTCAGATACTGCTTAATTTGCCCTCATTTTCTCCATATTCACAAGACATAAGTGGCTTTCATCATTTACCATACTTACAATCTGTGCTTTTCTGGCTAAACTACCAGTTCTTCTAGAGGGATATTTTGCAAAAAGAGCATGTGGCTAATGGTCAAACTCTGAATGGTACCACAACAATTTTTCAGATAAAATGAGAATGTGACTAACTGGTTTTGGCAACTATGCTTATTGACCCCTCTTCTATGACAGACTTTTTTTTTTTGTGGAAAAAACCACTGGTTTATGCTGAAGATAGTTGATCTTTAACAAGACAGCAAAAGATTGATACAGCAAAATTTTGCAGAGCCTGAAATAGCTGCCAGATTCAAAAGGCTGTTGGGAAATAAAAAACAACAAACATAGTCCTCTTAGGAAAAAACTGGTTTTGTTAAACAAGGTCACAATGTCTTCTTTTTTTTTTTGTCTCTTCATTTTTTTGTTACATGTTCTTATATCTGCAGAGTAGGGAGAGACCAAGTACAAGTTTTTCTATTTTACATTTTCCCCTTTGGAATACAGTATTTCTTCTTGCAGGAGCAATTAGTATTTGCTGTTGTTTTAAAACAAAAACCCTACAGAAATAAAGGAAAAGTATGACTCACAGAGACACCAATAATTAGGTCATGTGTTCAATTAGTTTTCATGCTTAACTAGTTACTCTTTAGGAAATGCTCAACCTTTGATGTGCAGCAGGCAACTTACCAATTAATTAGGCAGAAGGAAGCAATGTAAGGAATGAAACCTCAGAAACCGTATCAAAGCCCAGAGATATCTAATGAGGGAAACAACAGCATCAACAACAGAAAACATGCACAAAAAGGTAGAGGCTTTAAATTATCTGTTTCAAGTATCTTGGCTGTACTTCCTTTGAAATTAAGAGAAAACTGTTGGGAAGCAGACTAGAAAAGAGAAAGAAGCAGCCTCGTTTGATCAGAAAAGCATCACTGTTTCCTTGAAGGCTTGCCACAAAAAATATAATCTATCCGTATTGTATGAGATGTCTCCTCAGAGACCATCACTCACTGGTGGATGCAAGCTGCAAGAGGCATCACACAACATATGATATCGGATTAGAAAAAAAAAATAGGAAAACCTTTTATTTAAAAACCTGCATAGTTAAGCACAATGGGACACAGACACACTGCTGGGAGTCTCAACCTGGCACCAACACCTCGGGGGAAAAGATAATATATAGCTATAGTTTAACTAACTAACTATTTCTATTAATGCCACACATAAAAGGAACAGGCATGCCTATCCAGGATTAGTACCATGTTTCTCAGTTCCCTTAGGCCTACTTCAATAAAAGATTGCTGCAGTCACTCCTCCTTGACTATGTCACCTCTTTGAACTGAGTGAAAAAATGGGTACAACCATGTAAATTAAATGGGCTGGAAAGACCTAAAACATGCCTATATCTGCCAGACTAATGAGTTCAGATATGTTACTGCCTGTCTCTTAATAAGTGACACTAATGTAAGTAACAGAGCATCAAAAAGAAAACTGCATAAGGAACAGAAGCAAAACTGCTGTGTGACAGTGTCCACACCATCATTAACACAGCATCCTCAATGACTAGGGATGCTACAGATGCAGGCAAATACCAATATTTGCTCTCAAGCCACCCTTCCCAACGGCTTTCTAAAAGTTTATTTAATCTTGCCTTCTAGATTTCTCCAATCCTTCCCCTAACTGGGATTTTCATCACCCTTCATAGCTCATAGTTCTCCTTCACTCCAGGGATGTCCATTCAGGTGGAGCTATAATGAAATACAACTAATCCCCATTAGATAATCAAAATAGTGCAGATGACTGTCTTAGCAAAAAAGGAGGAAGTGGAGACAACAATGTAGCACTTGAATTAGAAAAATCAATACTGTAATTTACTTTGTTTTATTTAGGCAAGTGGGTGTAAGGGGAAGAAAATTCTTTGGAATGTAACATTTAAAGCTCTTCAGCGTTGCTGGTGTTGGTTATGGCAAGGGAAGTACAAAAGCCCTAGAGCTACTGGCCTGAAGGGACAGGAGGGGCAGTGGGGGAAATAGACGTTGCACAAATGACAAATTACAGACCTTGCTGTGGTTAAATCTTACAGAGAGGTACAAACCTCTCACACGCCATTAAGTTACTTATCAGAGGATGTAAAAAAAATCCCAAATTCCATAGAAGAATTGACTTTCTACTTGAAGTAAAGGTCTATATAAAAGCAAGATCCAACTAAAACAGTTTTATAGGATCTCAGAATAGCTCAGACTGCTTCTCACCTCTGTACCTTCACTGGCTCGCTTCCAAATCTCTTGAAGACCAGGGCCGAATGCCCACTCCCTTCAGTGGCAAGATGGCCTGTTTAAAGAAACTGACACTTGAACATTGTACCCCTGCAACTGGCTTCAATGAACAGCAAATATTCAAATTGCTACAAGGGTCTCCGGAGCAATTTTCCCCCTCCCCTGAAACCTCCATACACATCAAAATAAGATACCAGACCAAAGTCCACCTTAAATATAGCAGAGAACGCAACTTTCCTTTTATTCTAACCCATTCATGGTCCTCAAGTCTTGTGTATCATAACTAAAGTTTTATTTTCTGTAACACTCCAGCTTAAAGGGTAACAGTTCCACTCCAGTTCTTGGCTTTGCTTGACAGCAAGGCTGTCAAGGTTCTTTGATGGACCTAGTGAACACGCCAATTACATATTGCTTCAGCTCAAAGAACACACTGCTTGTAATTACTCTCTAGATATCCTCTCCTCCAGCTCTACTATTACTCTTCTTTTCACCTTCCAAACCTTATTTCTTTCAGTAATCACACATCCAAACCTAACTTACTGACAACCCTATACTCTGGTCCGTTCCAAACCTACTGCTCTCAGTATATTCTCTTCTACCTGGTGACTGCACTTTCAAAACTCCCCTATAACCACTTGCCTCTTATTTCTATATTGTACCATGCTGTAACATTTACCAGCACGTTTAGAGTCAGGCTTCTGTTATGCTAAGACCCTATCACATTGACTGCTATTGTTTTACTGCCTCTTTGTACTCTCCCATTTGTTTGCATCACTCTTATTTCAGACTGTGAGCCGTGCAGCAGCAGTTTCCATGTCATCTGTACACCTGGCTCAGCCGAACCCTCCTCCACAACCGGGGCTCCTGTGCACTGCAAGAGTACAATTAAAATTAAAAATAGGAAAAAAGGGAATCCTTACAAACCACACTCAGGGAAGTCACAAACATCTGTTTTTCAGTGGTCTCACAGCTAGCTGTGCAAAGACCACTGCATGGCACAAACTCTCAGGAAAAGGAGGAAGATTTTAAAAAACTTAAAACATTAATTTTCACTGGGACAAGGTCCTGCTCCTCCAGTGTTACAAATGCACTTCGTGAGCAGTAGAGGAATCTAAGTGTCTCTGAGACAGCTTTCTTAACCTCATCTCTACTAAGAAAGAGTTACAAACAGCAGTTTTTGACCTTCTACTGACAGGACTGGGAAAGTTTCTGTTAGAGAATAAAGAACAGTACTGCAAAAAGCACCAGTGTAGGAGTGCCATTGGGATTCATTTGGACTAGGAGAAATCACAACAGAAGCAGCACAATTATTGAGCGAGATGAGAGAAACGAAGAAAAGTCCGGTGAATTTTCTGGACAGTTTAGAGTTAAAGAAACTGGTCAAAAGCCATAGCCAATAAAAAGAAAAAAAAAATCTATAATTTCATGCAAATTTAATAAACATATTCTCCAGACTACCTCATACCAGATCCTGAATTATGTAAACTGTGCATCATTCAACCTACAGTTCTGCCTTTGGCTACACAGCCACATTCTCAAAGGCATATACACAGTAATGGAAACAAAGGAAACTTTATTGTCTAGGGAAGGCTAGACGCCAAGTAATGAGATGTCCATTACGAGAAGGGGGAGGAAAAAAAGTCTGGCATCCTTCTAAGAACGAAGCCAGCAATCACAGATCAACCTCTTCTCATAGCATTCTGTGCAATACTGCACACAATGATCATTTTACACAGGGTAACTGGCACTTTTTATACCAAAGTACTGTAGCTCAGTTCAGAGAACTCCAGCCAAGAGGATGCAGGAAAAGACACTCTCAAACCAGTCCACAAGAAAAGGAACAGCGTGCTGAACAGAGAAGCAGTAGAAAGCTGAATAACACCTTCATCCTCTCCACTAACCCCTCTGTTCCAGCTCTGCAGAATGTTACAGCAAAGAACCCAAGTCCCAGGCTCTGCTGATAAATGGATGTAAACTGGGACTTAAGTTTCTGCTCATAAAAATCCTCACTAGCTACTGCATCTGTATAAACCATCTCACTGCAGCAGCACTCAGAATTCACAGTCTATTACTCCTATTTTCAAACAAAGTCTCTTGACTTTTAAACTAAGGAAGGTTCCTGCCTTTTGAATGGCATAACATGCAACACTACCAAGAAAACTAAATTTGCATCCAAACAACAGGGAAGATATTTGCTACTTACTGCCAGCACAAGCCAAGGAGTGCTCTCACTGGTCACTTACTACAATGTTGCACCTAACACAGGCAGTATTCTGCAAAGGGTAATAAATGAAGATCAGAAGCAGAGAAATACCATTTCAATGTGATCAATTTCTTATCTAAATATTTTAAATACAGAGCATGCAAAGAATCTCCAATAGAATTTTAAAGTATTTTATTCTGGGCAATTAAAGTGATATAATGTGCTGTCTCAGCTAAAGGCTCTCCCTTCTCATGGTGTTATGCTGACACTGCCTGCCAAACTCTTTAGTCTAGGCCCTGTAACCGGCAAGCCCCAGTTTTGCTCAGCTCCACCAGCCATTCGCTAATCCATCAGTCCACAGATTCCCCCAAACACCAGAAGAGCAGTCGCAGGGAAGGTTTTTCCCCTCCAATCAGGCTGGGCACTATGGGGTCCTGTGCTCTTAACTTTCACTACCTTTTTCTCCTTTCATTCTCAGCTGCTTAAGCAACCCCTTTTATCCCCTGTAATTGAGCCTGCTTTCCAGATTACCCTCAGGTTTAACCCCTTCCATGCCCAGTGAAACTCAAAACCCGTGACCCAAGGTAGTAGTAGAGAAGAGCTCTTTTTTTTCTTTCCACTTTTCACTACCACCTATATTACCTTTGCACTGAATTGCAAAAACTCTCCCTTGTTCAGAAAATTCTTTATAAAGACAGATAAAGCCTACAGCTTTGTCATCTCCTACTCTCTTCCCCCAGTAAAATTTTCATTTGAGAACTGCAATGAAATGACTGAATATTGTTTAACTGCAGTATTTTGCAGATGAAACAACAGCTGAAGCGTTTTTTACTCCCGCAGCACACAAATTTATGTAGCTACACAACAATAAAGCAAAGTCTTAAATTTAATCAGAAGAATTACTTCAAGCAATGGCAAGCTGTTAAATTATTTAGAAAGGGGCTCAATAAGACCTGGAAGGAAATATGCATCAGCTGTGCAGCCTAGGAGCTTCCAGAAACAAAGAATTTTCATGCTTACCCCTTTTAAGGCTTTTTCATATAAGCTATTTGTATTTAACAAAAACAGGCGTGTATTTGAACAACATCCTACGAATTATAAGCAGACACGCACTGCACTGGTAGTGATGTCACAGGACTTCCCACTCAGCATTTATTACTGACATGATCCATTTACCAGTAGTTAGCACCATTTGTACATTCACAGTAAGATATTGACGACAGGCATTTCCTAGTGTAAGGATTGACACTGACAGCCCAGTAATACTGGCTATTTCAGAAGATTTTAATGACTTGGTCTTTTTTTCATACTGCCTAGTTTTCCCCAAATCATCTTCCTTCCATCAATTCTTCAACAATTCCAAAACACTGAGAAATAGACAAAACTAGATGTATTAGTATTTATATGAAAGGTCTAGGAAATTCAATAATGTTCCTATTGTTTTATTGCAGATGGCACATCAACTTCTCTTTATTACTGCAGAAAACTCAAGAGCCCTGTAGAGTGCAATAAAACGGTACGTGTATAGCTTTGCAATGTTTCAAAGGGCTGTGATTTACTGTTCAGAACCAGGCACCTTGCACACAAACATCTGAGCTCAGTAATTGCCTCATGTTTTGTGCAAACTCTACAAGGCAGCGTGAGGTCGGCCCACACAGGGTACCTGCTGCTTCTAGATGCCTGTCCCTCATTCCCCAGTAATATGGACTCCATTATTAAACGACAGAGAAAAAGGTTTGTTTTCACCTTTGTATCAAGATGTTTTACTCTTCTATTTGATTTCAGACACTATTTGAATTTTCTGCCAAATTCTTCAGCTGCTAGAGAGAGATTTAAAAAAATTGTCAATGTACCTAGAGGAAAAACACAAGAGTAAATTCTCTTGTCTTAAATATATACCATATATGCTTCAAGACAAGTCCTTCTTATATAAATATACTTACAAAACACTTCAGAAAAAAGCATACCCACAGATGATTATCCACAGATTTAATAATGTAAACATTTCACCACTAAAACCAGTAAGTCTCCTTCAAGTAATACATTCAGCTTTTACTGAATGATAAACTCACTTCTAGTCAGTCAACCCTAAATAAGGGAGCAGGGAAGTATCGCACAAAGGCAAGAGGTAAAGAACCGGTACAAACTGTATTTACATGCAAATTGCTCTGAATATAATATTATTTCCATCAAGTTTGAATTAGAAAGTAGAAGAGGAACTTGGAACGCATACAACAAACTACTTCACCAACAGCCTTTAACAACACACGTGCCAACAACCCTTTTTTTAGTCAAAAAATATTCTTAGCAGTGTCTGGCAAAAGAAAAGTTTGTATTTACTACTGCAAAGATAATCTCAAAGCCACTTGTCCTTTATCTGAAGGTATCAGTCCTTCATGAAGGAATGGAAGACTTGGCGGGGGGTGGGGGAGGGAGCAGGGAAAGAATAAAAACCCAAGTTCTCTATCTCCCTGTAGGAACAGGGATGTTCAGAGCTTCTATGTTCCAGACCCAAACAAAATATCAGCAGTGGCAATGTATCTTTATTGATTCTATAAACTATAAAGAAACTAGTAAATGAATGTAACCCATCACCGTTTAAATAGAAGGACTGATTAAAAGTACTTAAGGACACCAGTAACACAAAGGCCTTCTCCACCAGTCATCCTCTACAGAGGACAGGGAAGTACCAGTAACTTTTCCAATTGCAGACCGTACTCTTAAACTATATACTAACAGACATTACAGAGACACTCAGTAGATTATTTATACATTAAATAAGGTAGTGAGCGATGTTAGAAAATATAGCCCTGGTGCTGACAAAAGTGCACGTAATTATTATTACTGAAGACAATCTAAAAGGAAGACAAGAACTAATGCCTCCCTAAAAACTGAAGGCCAGGTTAGCATGCATGCCACATCATAAGGAAAAAAAAAAGTTAAAGCAAATCTACAGGCAGGTTCATTCAGTGAAGTTACTATTTCTGTTTGGGTTACACATTACACACTTATAATTATAAATTTATGATTTAGTAGTCAACAGTCCACGTACTTTGAAGAGGAATATTTTGACCCCAACTGCCTCGAGCATACAGATAAGGACATGAACATACCAGGGAATATCAACAGTGAAGACAATTCTACAGTTTGGTTTTTGTATCTATTTGGAAAACTCTGCAGGCTTCAAATTTCATTCTTTAGATCTTTCTGTAGTTTATTTACTGAATATTTATATGAATATGGACATTGAAATATCCAGAAGCAAAACACTTCCCCAATGGTGAAAGAGTGAGATGTTACAAAACAGGAAATAAATAGTCAGTTGCTTGCATGTTTCTTTAACTCCTGCTTTGTGTTACTACCATTCAAAACATTCATTTTCAAAAACGTATACACACATTATACTTTAGTTAGAATTAGCAGTTACCAAAGCTCTGAAATCATGTTTTACAACAAAGCCAAAAGCCTTCCTTAGCTACTAACTGTACAGCATTCATTTGTTCCAAAAGATAAAAATAGTACTGATGAGTGCTGGGACACAGTTTTGAACTACCCAAGGCCAAACACATTTTTATAACAGAAGAAACTATAAACTCAGAATGAAAAACTTCAAAAATACAATAAAGTCAGCGGAACCTAAATTAAAAAAAATCACAGTAGGACTTAGTACTTTAAACAAATACCCCAGACATAATCAAAGAAAGTGCTAGCCAAGAGGGGCATCAGCTAGAAAGCTATCAAGTTTGACAGCCTGCAAGAATTTATTCACACTGATGGATGAAGGAGGCAACAAATGCTGCAAGAGCACCTCGCCACGTAACAGACACACATCTTAGCTTTCGGCTGTTGAATGTTATCACAAAGGAGCATCATATCTATAGCTGCAGAGGGGAAGCCCAAGGAATACTTACTCTTGGCTGCCAGTTTTCATACTGCTTCTGTAAATTTGCACCAATGGTTTCCAGAGCTTTTTGAGGACCCATTGACAGAGGATCTAGGAAATATAATACAAATGAGTATTTTTGACCACAACTGAATCACTCAGCTTGACAAGAGGCAGAAATTATTTCCAATTCTATGTGCATTTAACCCTTTAGCTACTCCACATTATGTTTCTGTAAAATCCAGATCTACAACCTGGGAGATCAAGGTCTACATCAAAGCATAAACACCACCCCCCTCTGCAGAAGAAAGAAGCCAAAAGCTTTCCACACTTTCCCTCTCCAGTGTTCTGCTTGCAAGAAAAATCATTTAATGACATTTTAATGCAGGTTCCTTTCATGCATTCAATTTCAAATTCATAAACATTACATTCTTCATGGAATTTACTTGGGTACAATATCCAAAAATTATCCCCAAATTCTTCACTCAAGTACAAATTAAATACCATTAAAGACTATCAAATCTGGAAGATTTCTCTCACTAAGGTAATAAATGCAATTTTATTTGGAAAGACAGGAGAGGCATTACATTTGTTTCTTTTAATATTGAAAAAAGGTTTCTATAGTAAATAATGACAAAAATTTAAATTGGTGAAATATTTGATGATAAACATTTTTTCTTGATGAATGCAAAATCCTGCTTCATTTACTTCCATTGCTTACTGCTTCAGAGATTATATGTCATTTGTAATTTTTAAGAAGTTAATTTCATCACTAGATAATTGCCACCATCCATACACACCAATACAATTTCAGCTTATGTGCTTTATTCAAAAAACATGGCCATATAATTGACACTATTAATAAGTTTCAAAAAAACCTAGAAGCTAATATTTTGCAATTTAATATAAATTATTTTAGAAGCATTTAACCAAAACAATGACTTTTTTTTTAAATCTTTACAAATATTCTACCTTGTACTGTTAGAAACAAAATATAATAAAGTAGGATGAAAGCAGGATTTTATGACTTAATTTTCTTTAAATGAATAAAAGCTAGGATCCTATTTAAATTTTAGTATACTTTTGTAGAAAGATTTAAGGTAATGCGAGTACACCATTTACCTTTTTTCAAAACAAACACAAGCAGTAGTAAATTGTCTGCTCAGATTTCAAGAAGCCTGTCTACTGTCTTTGGCTGAGCTGCAGCTGTTGTTCCAGAAGCCTCACCAGAGCCGTCTCCAGGACAGAATGAGCACCCGCTCCCCACTACAGACCCTGCTGTTGCAGCACTCACTGACATACCTTTTAGAAATATCTATATATATATTTTAGCAGTCTTTGTTGCTCTGAACTGCAACAGTCCCCTTGCTGTTTAAGGTGAGCTGATACTCTTGAGATTTTGAACAGTACTCCCCCAAAAGTATTCACACTGCCTTGTAACGTCTTTTGTTAGTTAATATGCCATTAGCTACTGCTCAAATTAAAAAAAAAAGGAAACAAAAAAATAGCATAAACACACCAGAATTTCGAGTCCTTCAAAAGGACCAAACTGAAGTTCAGAAAAAGAAATGAAAAATACTTCACACGCACTTTCACAGCAGAGGAATGTAGTTTGTGGACTCTGGAGTGCCTTCAGAGCAATTAGCATTATTAACAATACCCTTTATACAAAAACAAAGTACACTGGTGCCATTCCAAGAGCCAAACAATGGAAATTAATTATTTTTCTAAATATAGCTCATGCCACCACAGTCATTACGTGAGCCTTCAGCCTCCCTTGTTGAGTGCATACGTAAGGCTAGCAAATGCCTGCAGATATGTAGGGCAAGATACCTTCGGTATCATCACGGCATGAAGCTCTCTGTGCCTTCAACCGTGCCAGGTTGACACTGTAGCACCGATGTCAGCTAAGGCTTAATTCTGGAGAAAAACAAAACACTTCAGATGTTCTAAGGGTGTATCTGGAAGGTACAGAGAGAATTGCAAGCAGCTTTTGTCTGAGACTGCAATGGCCATTTGTCACCAGAGTTCACAAGCTGGTGATCTCAGCTCGGTTGTAAATAGCAGCAATTGCACCAAAATGATTTCCACACTTCCTTGCACATCTGGCAAAGACGTTATGTTTCCACAATACACACGATTAGCTTCTCTTGAGACTGTTGTATAGAAGAAAAAAAGCAGCAGATATTTTTGCAATTACCTTTTTCAGATATTTAAAGTTGGCTAGAAATGGAAATGAGTACTTGTGTGTATATATACACACTAAAAATTTAATTTAAAAACTGCATTCAAAATTCTTTGTTGATGATAGTCACTAATAACTTTATTTTAATGACTCTGCAACGCTCCTCATTCTCTTTGCTCTGTACTCGTGCATCAATGAGAAATCAGAGCTGTTCTCTCCACTGAATAGATGTATTTGTTAGTGCATGCTCATGGCTTTTTAACTGCTTTAAAGTCATCAGCATTTTTAGGTTAAAAAAAAAGAGATGCTATGATTCATAAAGCAGGTAAGGCAAGGTTAGACACGAGATGTTCTGAAAGTTTTTAAAGAAATTCAGTTTGTGCAATGATTAATTTGCTTCTGCAGCCTATCATAAGCCCCTGAGTTTAGGATTATAGTGCTCTGCATGTTACTTGCTGAAGACTGAACATTTTCAACTCCTAGATGAAAAACAAATCTCTCTTAGAAAGCTTTCTTATACAAGGTATTTCCTCCTAATATTACTTCAGATATGTTTCACCTTGATAATCAGACTTGATCTCCAAAACCAAGGGAACTTTCAATTTATCAACAAAAACCTAGGAATTTAGTCCAATACTGCACCAAAGTAGCAAGCCCAGGTGTTGGAACGGCAAGCAAGACATCCTTGGGAATAATTCCAGGTCTTCTGAATTCATGATCCCAATTAAAATAGCCCCAGAGCAGTCACCTCAACATGCAGTAAAGTCCATGCATTTTATAGAAACTTATTTCTGTATTGTATGAGGTAGGGTAATTTTAAACCTTTGCAGATCACAGTACTTTAAAGATGTAACTGCTCAGAGATTTCCTTAGATATTTATAAATCTACAACAATGAAAAGAAAGCTAAGTAGCTAATTAACAGCTTTTTTCCTCTATGCTGTCTCATTTTAGAATAAAGCAGGAAAGATGACCTATGGCAGCAGTTACTGCTGGACTCTTAATTAACTCATATAGACAAAGTAGAATCAGATGCCAGATTTCCTCTTGTTCACGGTAGTTTTAAGTCCAGGAAACACACAACTTCAAGATTACTATATATACTATAACTCAGTATTTATAAAACTAATAGAGTCAGCTGGAGCTTGGAAGTTCTCAAGACTTACCTATCCAACACTCCAGACGGGCACAGGGAGTAGTTTTCACTACATCAGGAGGGTCCACACCGACATTTAGGCACAAAACTAAGGCAACACTAACAGTCTTCATCTGCAAAGACAGACAATAAAATGCTTGCTTAGAAACAAAATCAATTTTCACTTGTGTTAAAATTTTACCACTACTGTAACTTTTGAAGGGTTTCAACAAACCTTTGTTATCTGCTCTTTAACATGGACTATTTTAAGCAAGGCATGACTGATTAAATTTTTTTTTAAACAGAACAGTACTTAGACTTTATGTTACTATTTTTATTATTATTTCCAGAGCCCATTCTTCTTTACAGAGCATGGAAATGGATATCAGTGGACTTCTGCTACTCAAATTAGTCACTGTCCAACTGAAATACATTATTAAAACATGAGAATATGCTATTCAGGGTCCCTGATCAATATTATAATATAGCATGTCCTCTCTAATATTAAAACTAAAAGCATTACAAGGGAAAAACACCCAAGTGACCAACCAAACCATTACAAAACGTTTAGTCCATCTTTTTGTTTTGGTTTTTTCCCCATGTCAGTTACCCTGGATAGCCTTATTTTAGGAGAAATCATCACTTGGCACCCTTTCCTGGTCTTGGCTATAGCTGCTGCTTCAGTACCCGCCCCACGGCCCTGCCCAGGCAGCACGTTCAGCCACACTGCTGGAGCCACAAGGGGCACCACGAACACAGCAAATCCAAACCCACTGACACCTTGCCTGTGACCGAAAAGCTGCATTAAACCAGTGACTAAGCACTACGGCCAGTTAAAAATATTGCTTGAAAATTATTATTTCACGTCCTTATGCTCTTTTCTAAACTCCCTTATCCCAATACCTAAACCAGAGAAGGAAAACAAAAAAAATAACGTGGCTCACAGTACTTCCATCGAGCGTTCGGCACTCGCTTACTTGTCTGAAGCGAGGCCACCCACATCTCCACTTCCCCAGGGTGCTCATTACAATTCAGAATGCAGGCAAAAAGAAAAAAAAAAATCCAAACTTCACACTTACAGAAAAAGCTAGAGCCACACAAATGTATAATTTATAAAGAAACTAGAAACTGGAGCAGAGAGACACTACTCACACCAAGAAGGGGGGACAAGGTCTACATCAGGCCAGAAATTCTGCAGTGTCCACTCACTCCCATGTCTATGATTGGGAACCTGAGTAAAAAATTAGCAAAAAATCTGGCTTCATCCCAAACTATGTTCTTGCTAGCAAAACCCTGCAATCACGTAGGAGTTACTCATCCCCATGAGTTAACAAGGAGGAAGCAGCACTTTGCAGAATACAGATGAACACAAGAGTCTGAATGAGGATTCCCTCACTGGCATTTCACAAGGGTTCCCAAAGGAGCACACATAGATGGGGTGACAAGGTCCAGAGCTGAAGTTTAGCACTAAGTACACATGCACTAAGAGAACTTTATCAAAATTAAGAACAATACATAGTAAAAATATAGTTACTTGCAAAATGAGGATCAGCTGCAAGATGCAGCTTCATCCTCCAAAGCTGAGAGCAGTCAGGTAGCCCTGAGGCAACACCACCAAGACTTGGATGCCTGCAACCAAACCTGGGGGCTTCCGATGGAGAGCAGACATCTGCACTGACAACCAACCTGATTCATTCCTCTCCCCCTGGAAGTCTTTTCCATCCTCTTCCCCCTCTATCTGCTTCCCTTATCTTTGGCTTTCATCTCTCTTTTCACCTCGATTTCCTTCACTTATTTTATCAACACCAAACTGCTACCCTCAAAAATAAATTGTGCCAGCAATTGTTGACACTTTTCACGTTGTTCACACACATCTTACCCTT
This sequence comes from Astur gentilis, assembly GCF_929443795.1. NCBI lineage: Eukaryota > Metazoa > Chordata > Aves > Accipitriformes > Accipitridae > Astur > Astur gentilis. The sequence continues at coordinate 40,068,375 of NC_064889.1, forward strand.
CCCTCTCATTTCTTGGTTTAGAAAATTACTTCATCTGGACAGAGGGCAACCGCTGCCCTGGTTTTAGAGAACCCAGCACAAAGATCTCACTAGTCGTTCACTACGATAAAGACTTCAGTAAAAACCATTCTACAACAGCTGCAACAAAAACATGATATATTTACAAATGTAACAGGCACATACCACATGGTTCACAAGAAGTGCACGCAGTTAAAAAAAGCTACTTCAACATCCAAGTATTGACTGATTTACCTCCAATCCAAACCACACACAGAGAATCCATGACCCACACAAAAGGATACCAGACTTCTTCCCCAGCCCAAGAACCACATACCACTACACTAGGAGTTACTTTCGGGAAACATACACTGAGGAAATGGCCTCATATTGCACTAAGGGAGGTTTAGATTGGATATTAGGAAAAATTTCTTCACCAAAAGGGTTATCAAGTGCTGGAACAGGCTGCCCAGGAAAGTGGTTGAGTCACCATCCCTGGAGGTATTTAAAAGACGTGTAGGTGTGGTGCTCAGGGACATGGTTTAGTGGTGGGCTTGGCAGTGTTAGGTTTACGGTTTGACTCAATCTTGAGGGTCTTTTCCAACCTAAATGATTCTATGATCCTATGATTTTCAAGGTAGCAAAATAATACCCAGCACTAGTAAAAGGAAGAATAGTTCCAAAATTTTTCAATTCATCCAGTACAAAATTTGTATGTTATAAAAACGGACTGATTTTTAAAAGTGATCAGAGGTGGCCTGGAAGCTCCATGCACTTTCTGTTACCAGTACATCCATTACTGGGCTCTGTGAACAGATTAGCTCCTACATGATGCAGGCTGCAGTACATAAGTGGCAATTGGATGAAAACGGTTCCCTCTAGTCTTAAAATCTAAGGGACAGGCTTTCTACCCAGTAAAGCAGATGTCTGGCATGGGACACTTCACTGACTTATTTTTCCTTAGCAAGTGCACTTGGCTTTCTTCCTGCTCACCTATTTCATGTACAGTATTGACTATTGCACCAATGAAAACATCATGTTACTTCGATGTTGCAATAAATACTTATTACAACATGCAATTTGAAACCTTTCTATTCGTTTTGAGAAGATAACAAAAGATAAGGAAATAACTTCATTTAGAAAGCAACACCTTTCAAGATTATTATTCAGTGTCATCTTTTCCTGCCTTCCCAAAACCCACAGAATATGTTTAAAACAGTAATAGGTACACAGTTCCTGTTGAGACTTTTGGCTTGACCCACCCATGCACTAGGCAAAAATAAGAAATCAATCATATTTAACGAAAGACCTTAAATAGGTAACACTTTACTATTTCAAGAAGCATAGAAGTGTTATGTACCAACTACACATATTTGTTGAGAATAGTAGTGCTTAGCAATATAGTCTGGCAGGAAGAAGGAAAAAAGAAAAAAAAAAAAAAAAGAAGGAAAAGGATAAAAATAACCCAAAAAGCCCCCCCCCAAAAAAAAACATCTGACCATTACAGAACTACTTGCACTGACTGAGCTTTAACCTGCACACCGGGACACCTTTTCAGTATGCTTACATCCACTGCCAGTTCACACACCCTCAGAAAAAAACATGGTACTGCAGGGTGTTAAAGAGCACAAACATCCCCAGAAGTAATCACACACTGGCAAACAGGCACTAAAAACCCAGAAGGAAACAAAGAAAACTACAGGACAAAATAACTTATTAGAAGTGGAAATGCACAAATCATTCTTCCAAGAGAAAGTATCCTGCCAAACAATCTTTTCTGTCTTATTTATTGTTTCCCATTTGTGGTCTAATACTGACTTATTTTTCAATATTTTACTAGTAATGTCTGATCTGTGACTTACGCTGAACAGGCTGATATTTATTTTCTATTCCCAAGTTCGGTGTTTTAAATAAGCATTTCTCCTTGAAAACAGACAGCAAACCAGTAATGAAAAGTAACAGTCTAACTGATCCCAAAGACAAATAGGGTTATTTCCCCTCTGCCTACCTCCCTACAAAGCACATAAAGTATTATACTTCACGACTATTTGTTCTGCTAATAAAGAGCACATCTTCAGTAAGAATTACAGCTCTCTTATACTCCCCTCCAACTCCTACTCAACATCCATCTATGATGTTGAATCATTACAGATCAAAAGAAAACCTAGGCCCAAGAAATCGAACAATGCTTTTCACATTTCTAAACTCTTTTGGAACATACTACCAGAAACTTCATAGCATATTTAAAGCTTCTTAATGCAAGAAGTACTAGGACATTCTCATCTGTTATTAAGACAGTGGAAATTTTCTTTTCTACATTTCAAGAATATATCCACCAGAATACATTTCAATGGATTTTTGTTAGAATTAAAAAATTAAGCATAAGAATGTTTGGCAAGCTTCTAGGAAAACCAATATCCAAAATGCTTTCTCAGCAAAGGCTCAAGATCAAAACCATAGAAGCTCTTACTGTGGACTCTTCTCTATATGGTATAGTTTGTATGTTAAAAAAAAAAAAAAGGATAAAATTCACAACCTCGTATTACATTAAATTTAAAATGATTTAATAACCCTGGGTCAGAACCTGCAACATTTAAATCACAAAATCCACTTGGTCAAAAAGCTCTTCCTGAGATGTAATGGTACTGAATTTAAACCCCAAATCCATCAGAAATGGGAGTAAGTGAGCAGAGGTAGTTCTGTGTCCATTCGAAGAGAAGATGCTTATTAAAGCATTTGACATTAAAATGTACATATTATACTAAGGATCAGAGAACTTGTAAAATATTTTTAATTCACCTCTTATTTCAAGACAAAACAGATCTGCAGACAAGAGAGTAACATCACCCACAGGTATCTCAAACCAAAATTAGTGCAATTTCTGCAGTTATTCTCTGCTAAAAGAAACATTACATTATCTTCATAAGAATGGTTTTGATTGAAAACCTGAAGTTTTATCGTCACAGGGAGCCCAACTTATCCAATTGCAGCACACTTAAAAGTAATTCCAGCCCAACCGGTAACTGAGACACCCTATTTCATCAGTTGCTAAAGATTTGTTACAGCCTAAGTAAGAACCAGGTTAGCAACTAAGAGAAGAGTCATATAACTGTTTTATCTTCTAGTTCAAGTAATACCAAGAACAAGTCAGTCCATCAATTTATGAAAATTTTGCATTTTGTGGTAAGACACTCACCTAACATTTCAGAATGGACATTTTCAAACCCATAAATATTTTATTTCTACACTGCAATTTTCAAGCTGAAAAATTTCTGTTTAAATGTTACATAGATGAACATTCAACCGTTATAAACCTGCCTGGTTTTATGCCAATAAGTTAAAATTGCTTCTGTGAGCTAATACAAACACAAGATTAAGTCAGCATTAAACATAAAATATATGCTGCTACATTATTTTACAGAGCTGAGGGTGAACTTATCAGCATTAAATACAAATACTGGGACAGATTTCCAGACTGAGAAATCCTCAAATCCGTCTCATTTGGGAATCTTCATTGGGCAGCAGGCTCAGTTCTACCTGCTTGTTCAGTAAATTCATTCCCTTCCTAAAGACTTTTTGGGGATATTTTTCTTTATATACATTTACATGGATTTAGTACAAGTCTCTCAACCAAAAGGCAAAACCACCCATGTTCCACAGATAACTCAAAAATGTTAACTGTTTCGGAGACATGCCATTAAATACTTCAGCAAGGAGTTCTCTAAACACTGAGCAGCAACAGCAATATTTAGCAATACGAAACATTGTTCTCCCTTTGGAGTTTCAGTTACAGATCATTCTGCAACACCCAGAAAATCATGTTTTCTCTTTCCCAAGCCTTGTGGAAGCTTTTATACATCACACCCACACCTGGCAGGCTTTCTCACAACAAGGTGGCCTCTTGCAGCAACCTGCGTCCTTAAGTGGAACAGGGTTCTTCTGGGGGTGACAGAATTCATGGCAGATCTGCCATGGGAGAAGATGGGCATCCTGAACTCTCTGGCAGCTTCCCATTTCAGGCTCCCAGCTAAGAGGTGGCAAGTGGCAACACTTTGTCCGGTCTGGATGCTCTCTAACAGCACACGCGTCGTTTCCAGGGCTCAGGCACAAAACACACAAGGGAGGAATGCCAGTTCAGAAATCAGCTGGTGAAAAGGCTGAAAATTTTGAACAGGCAGACAAAACCTTGACCTTCCTAGTCCACTTGATCACAGAACTCCACACAAAAACAGAGAAAGGTTTCTGAAGGGAGTGACTCACACAGAACATATCCCACATGTACATGACTTATCTCTACCCAGCAAACAGGCAGAAGGAATACAGATCCTTGCTGCAGAAGTGGGATCTGTTTGATGCATTGCCCTTTGAGCAGTCACTTATACTATCAAGCTCTAACTTGGTACCCTTCTACACTCATTTTGCATCACACTGAGAGATGCTTGAGAATCAAGAGTTAGTCTTCTTTTTAATGGATCTTCCCTTTAGCAGGCCAAATACCAAAAGGAGTGAGATGTGCCAGTCCTCCTTCAGCGCACCTGTAACATTTGCAAGGTAAAATACCTGAAAAGGCAGAGCTTTCCGTTTCAAGGAAGTTTTTTTATATAAAGTTTAAAAGAAATAAATTGTTATGGAAAAAATCAGTGTGCTTCTCCACAGCGATAAAAATAGTAGAACGCAACGAAATACTTCCAAGTTAACATTAATTATTCAACACCTCTGCAGGTAGTCTTCAGCCATCTGTAGCCCAAAAGGTCAGTTCTTGCTGTGACTGTTGTGACAGCATACACTAGATTCCTAGATCAACTCCTCCTTAGTGTTTGTTTTCCTTTTCTAACCTCTGTATTCTGCACTAATACTATGAATTTTCTTCAGAGGTTTATTATGTCCAACATGTTCATTTACCCAGTGAATGCGGCTAGTACACAAAGTTCAAGAGCAGTGAGTAATGCTAACACAGCTCCTCATAAAACGGACTTTTAACTGCTGGCTGCTCTATTTACTTTATAAGCACTTCTTAGGCTTGTAATGAATTACTACTGTCAATCAATACCCAAGATATACCTACACACTTTCTATTTACTTGCTCTGGGAAGAGCGTGCATCTTCTCTGTCCGATAGGGACTAATATCAATTGACATGCTATGGCCCGGCAACCTCAGCTTCTGAAGGTACCCTCAGAGATCAAAGGTAATTGTGCATGACAGAACTGCTCTGAAGATTAAAAACTACAAAGTCAAGTAGGCTGATTCACTCTGTCATAGCAAAGCATCAAAATATTGCCTTTAAACCACTGCTTCGATGCATATAACCAAAATAGTGTTTTCTTGTCCCTATCAATCATTTCTTTAAAATAATGAAAAATAATAGGAAGCAAATATTTTACTTCTATGATCTTTGCTTTCTTCATACAACATGCAAAAAGAATCAACAAGAGACATTTTCTAGATGTTATTTCTCATTTGATCTGTGACAACGGCTTTCCTTCTCACCTCAGCACTACTCTGTATCTGCTTTGCATTCTGTACAGGCTTCTTTTCATCATTCCACCACATTCCCACTCCTGTCTAGCACTATCTTTAAAAAGGTGTCCATCTTCCCATGCATTGACTTACTACATCTTCAGATCTTCCTTACAAACTATTATTTCAAATTATTCCTAGACGACACTTTTAGATCTTTAACAAGTCAATAATAGATGCTACACAACATACGTCTGATCAAGAATCACACTGCTCCGTTCAAGTGAAATCCCTGAGCTACAGCCAACTTCACTAAATTAAAATAACTTTTTAAAATAGGAAGTTTCCCGAGACTACAGGAGCAAGTAGGAGAAAATGGTAAGGACAAGATCAAGTCCATAATTTCAACTAAGCGTCAGGAACATGAAGATGTTCGGTTTTGTTGAGAGCCATAAGGTACAGAACACTGTTCCCCCCTGCCCAATAAGGCTCAACCACCTGATCACTTCAAGGGCTTTAAATTTCTCACTGCTGATATGCCATGGAGAGAAAGGAGGAGTCACTGAGGGAAGAGTGTCAAGCTTCTCAGAGCAAACCATGCTATAGACTGTGCTCCTTCTTGAGGCTTTGTCAGACTACAGGGAAGTCAAGCAAAGGGACAGCCATGAGCACAGAGCTCCACGCAGATGGCAGGCTGCACAGAGAAGGATGGAATGACTCAAACCATCACTGCTACCACAGACTATTTTGCACACCTCTGAAGCACTGCTCCTTTTCTCTGTTCTGCAGAGTATAGCACTAATTACATTGCCACTCTCATCCCCTACCCAACAAAAGGTACTCCAGCTGTAGATCACCCTGCCACAACACAGCATGAATAAATAAATAAATACAAATACAGAAGTAAAAATACTGGTCACAGTGTCACTGGTAGAACCACTGGGACAAAAAGATAAAAAGGAACTCTTCAGGCCCTGAGCCCATCTGTCACCTACCATATCCCACATCATAACTTTGTATTAAAGAATGCCATTAACACAAATCCAGGTTTTGTTAAGTACTTCACTAGATAATTTATTGAGAGAGTCTACAGTACATTCTTTATAGAAGAGCAAGACAAACATCTTGGGTTTATCAAGTTTAGTTGGAAATGCCAGTTAAAGCTATGAGACACAAAGAACAATCAATAATCTCCCTCAGTTATCCATGGCCATACTATGCTAACAGTCACCTTTGGAAACGTTCAAGGGTAGAAGATCAGCACAGCAGCATGCCAATTAAAGCAACATCCCAGAAGGAAAAACACAACCAGACTTCCCAGAAAACCTACATAACCCATGGAGACAAACAAAAACGGAACTCCACAGAAGCCTGGTGCCCTTGAATTCCTCTATCTACATAAAGGCAGAGAAAAGAAATCCAAGAACTGGAGAAGCATTAACAAAGCATTTCTAAAACATTCACATAACCTCCAGTCTCTCAACTATCAAAACACGCACAATGCCAAAATAAAGAAGTGGTAGTTGTCAGCAGAACAGATGTTTCACAGTTTTCGCCACAAGAGCTTCATGTGAAGCAGCCCGCTACCATCTGGCGATCTACCACTGCACCAGGGTTCTACCAATGTTTATTAACATTTGCCACACTTGAGAAATTAGAGGAAAAGCCTCATATAGCGATACATATTTTTAATTAAAGTATACAATTTGCAGTAATAGTCCAGCACTTATGTATATCTTTCAAGGTGAATATTTTTCCATTGTCTGCTATTCGCAGGCCTTTCAAATTTCGACAAAGGTGCTGGGGGGGGCAGGAAGGTAACTAGCCACTACAACATATATCTTGATTTTAAGTAGCAATAATTGCCTAACTCCCCTCCAAATACCATATGCTCAGCATTGCAGCAACACCAGTCTCCAAGACTGCCCTAGTCTCCAAGTCAAAAAATGAAGCACATTATTTATAAATAAGTATCCTCTCACTCCATTTTTTGAATGCACAAAGATATCGTTATTTTCTGTCATACCATTTGCTAACAGTGTTCATTTTACATCCTCTAGATCTCAGCTGAAGCGAGAAAATTCATAGGATGAGAAAGCAATTGACCGAGTTGAAGATTTCAGTGTATGCTACTGATATATAAAGGTAAGATCTTTTTCTTTCAAAATATGTGACTAGCTATACTCTTCAGAGCTGTTAATGAAAGTCCCCTCTCTGCTTAGACATAAGAACATTTGTAGATAGTGGTAGATAAAGCGCAAGCTCCCCAACTCTATCCAATCAATACACAACCACCTTAATTCAAAGTGACCTTTGTTCTAGGTAAGAGAAGATATAAATCTATAACTTAGATGACAGTGCTCATTACTTACAGCAGGGGGTTCAGCTCAGGGAAAAGCTGGGGTTTTTATTTTGTTTTGTTTTTAAAGACATCTGTAAACCAGCAGGTGCCCTATGCTACCACTCAATTCACACACCTCACTAGACAGTAATTGCCACTTTTAGTGGCAATTGAACTAAAATGGATTTCAACCACTGACCTAGAAGAGAGAGATTCACACCATTACCAGTTCTCAGGACCACGCTATAGCATCAAAGTGCTCCAAGTTAGTCTTCCTAAGAGTTTATCTTCATAGCAGGGGAAGAGCAGAAACTACATATCATTTGGGTTAGATCCCAGACTACTTACTGGGTTATCAGTTTCCTAAACATGAACACAGTTGATAGTCCGTGATCATGCCTAAGCAAACAGAAAACAAACATTTAAGATGGAATAAGTCAAACTAAAGTGAAGGCTGCTGCCAAAACATGAACTCCCACCCTTTCCCCACACAAGATTCCTGCTGCCTCGTTTCAGCTCACAAAAAACACATGAAACTAGGCTCCGAATAGAGCAAGGAGATGATCCTTCAGCGCTCTAAGAGCAACCAGTAGCCAAGCCACGTTCATTACAAGAGTGCCTGGGAAGCTTCCTTAGCTTGAAACAACTATTTCAAGCTAAAATGATGTGCACAAACTTCCAATGCTACTATTCTTCATTAATTTCCTTTGACACATGAAACATTTACCATGCAGGCAGGTAAACTCCGCTTCTCTGAATTAAGCGCATTTGTATGCGGTCCTGCTTTAATCTGCATTTCCATAGAAACCTAATTGTGTATTCCTCTTCTCATAAAAAGAGGATTTAATTCCCACTCAGTAAGTTATGAGGCAGCAGGAAAAAAACGTTAAAGTAAAACTATTACAATCAGCTTTGTTACTCTCTGCTTATTTTGGAAATCAATATTTAAAGTACAGCAAATCTTAATTTAAATATTCTGAATTTAGTAGCAACTTGTCAGTAAAACCTGGTGTATTTGAAATCTTTTTATTTAAATCAAGTTTCATGATTTGGTTGCTACTGAGGCTGTGAGATTTAATTCAATACACAAAGCATAATTCCAACCCTCTTGTGTTAAAAATATTCTTTAAATAAATAATAGATCAAAGTAGTGTCACTTTGATGGCATATGTAGTCCATGAAAGCAGGAGACGAAGGCTTAAATGTTTTCAGAGCAATCCTTCTGGATGAAGGGGGCGGGGGGCAAGCGAATGTTCAGTTATTTTATCTAGATTTACCACTCATTACTTTTCTTATTTGATTCTTCCCTCTTATTAGAGTTCTGCCTTCTAAAGAACCTTCAAGTTCTTATAAACTCTTTTTTTTTTAGAGCAATAAAGCAAGATGAAAAAAAGAGTCATTCCATACTGAATCTTAGTGAATCATTTCCTACAACTACAGTAAAGCTAGGATCACTCCCTAGGACTACTCAAGAAGATGAATAAGGGCAAAATCCACCACTGCCTGTGTTTTTTCATTATTCACAGGGAAAAAATGCCACATATTTACCTGCAACTTGGGCAAATAGAGACTTGTTTTGATTAATCTTTGAGAATTTCTTGATTTAGAGATAGGCTGGTGTGTTTAAATACAGATAAGGGTTCCCATCCTAAGTTTGACAAGTTAATTTATCAAATATAAAATAATGGAATGTTTTCCACACTCTCAACTCACACCAAGAGGTATATCCCCTCCAGCCCTCAAGAAAATCTCTTTCAATAGCATCTCAAAGATAAGACTACATCTGAAGTCAATCAGACCTGGCTTGTGAAAAAAGGAGGCAAGAGACAAGAGAAGGAAGCTAAAATAAATTGGGGAATGCAACAGAGCCACAGTCAGATTGACACTGGAGGGAAATGACTATGTGTTGCTTTTAATTTGATTAGCAGCTATAGACAGACATCAGAAGCCTTGAATGCTGACCAAAACAAGCATGGCTGCAACACAAAATTCTGATCACTGAGGAATAATTATTATACGTCCTGACAGTAAAGGCTGACAGATTACTGCATATCTTCCCTCACACTATTATTTCAAAATGCTTCATAATAAGAACTCCACAAATCTCAAGTTCCTGCATTTTTGTTACAATGCTTGGTTTGCTGGACAAACCCATTACACTCGAACTGCTATTTTCAGTTGGTCTACGTGAAAACAACAGCAGCATGAAATAGCAAGCTAGCCTTCTACCTTCTGTTCACATAATGCAAGGTCAAACCACATTATATGACTTTATGAACTATTTTGCAGGATTAACCCGAGTTAGTTGTGGAAAAATATTTAACAAACATCATTTTCTATACAGAATTCTAAACACTGCATCTTCAGACCCCTTTCTTCACCATTTTTGGTTCTGGTAAGTTTGTTATATCACATCAAATGCTAAGGAGACATCCAATGATAGCTAAAAAGTTGAATAAAATACAAGATATTAAAAGTAACTATTAAGATTTAAAAGTAATGAGATTGAGCAGTCTCAAATCAGCTTCTCTTCCTCTTTCAGATGTCTTTATCTGCTTTCTATATATTCCTATGAACCTGTTCCTAAGCAAAAAAGTAATTATACACAACGGCAAGTTTGTCCAAACAATGCCTAATAAAGCTGTCCAGATACAAATGACACATGAGCAGCACCACTAATCCCAATATAAAGAAAAGTTATTTGATTCAAGTTGACAGTGAAAACAGAAGGACCAAACAGAAAATTTCAGATTTGCTCTTATTTTCTTCATTTACAAAAATAAGACTCAATATCTTGGAGAACGATTCAGGGTCTCATTTCGCTGAGCTCATTCACAGCAAGTAGCACACTATTTCGCAAAAAGCACATAATTCACAGCACAGAGGACTCTCAGAGGAAGAAACCGCAACTCCATAGGAGTAAGGACGGTAGGAATTGGGCTGTGATGATCACTGTAACCAGTGCTCTTGTCTCCACTGAAATTACTCTCTTTGGCTGTAACATGTATATGAAATGTTTAACAACAAATACAGAGAAGACAGCCGATTACTACCACTTTACTCATGCTTATGCTGTACAACCTATTGGTTATCTTGATCAAGTCAATGTCATTCCCAATTTAGAAAAAGACAACTTTGCAGATCAGGAAATAAGTGAACAGGAAGCTTCACAGGAAGGCAGAGGGATCACTAAAATAGATAAGCAAGCTCATCACACCTCCACAGTCTACTAGAGAAAAATCCCTTCTTTGCCAAAACCCTTTAAAGACGACATACCACAAAACTTTGTGTTCTGTGGCTCGTTTAAATTACACCCAAAAAAAACTCAATTCAATCCATTAACGATCTGCCAAGTGAAATTTTCAGTACATGATTCTACTCAGTCAAAGATTCTGGTTCAGCCACAGCCTTTCCCAGAACTTCTAAGCACTATAACTATTTAGGTGAACACCCCTCAAGGAACATTTAGTCTCATGCATACCATCCTCATGCCTGGTCATAATGCCTGTGGAAAGAAATTACAGGATGGAGTTTCAACAGCAGTTCCCAAGTTATTCCACAGTATTACAGGAGAGATCATAAATATAACAGAAGTCTGGTCACCCAAAAAAATTCATACATATTCATAAACACAAAGTTATGGGCAAAACAACTATGAGACCTAGGAAATCCTGCAACCTAAAGCAGTTTCCAAGAATAGAATGAGTGGAACTGATGATCCATGACATTTCTTAGGTGCTCTGTTTGTTTGCTTTTAACTTAAATGTTTAAGTTGGGACATGGATGCAACGCAGGATTCAAGACCCTCTCTCTGGCAGGTATCTTTCTTTGACACGCTTGGTTTTATCAGTTTAATATGCAACATACATTCAAACACAAGAGAAGCACCTTGCTTTAATACAGTGCGTGCTTCATCTAATAACTATTTTCTGCCCTCAAAATCACGTAATCTCAGTTTCCCCACACACAAAGAATGGCTTATTTCTATATTCCACAAAACATACTGGTGGCAAGCTTCACAAGCACAAAGCTTCCATGCATCTTTACCACTAGACAACTGTAATGACTCCGTTTATTGCACCTTGTGCTCACATCATTAACCTGCTGATCCAGAGAGCTCTTTAAGACCTCATTAATTTTATTGTCTTTCCTGAAAATCACCAAATACCCAAATTTCACATAAAGATCTTAAATGAGGGAGCTACTCAAAGAGCGTACTAGCGTGAACTTGGAGTCAGTACTTTTGACCCATCTGAACATTTGCCTCCCGTAATACCATATGGCAGGCACACAAACTAAAGGCAAGTTAGACTGTCAGATCAAATACCCAGTGTAGCCCTCTGAGCGCTTACTCCTCCCTTTTCACCACTTGTCCCCCCATACCTCCTCCAAAACCCATCCTGCCCTGGAGCATTACCCGGTCCTTCATCCTCCAGCTCTGAGCCAAAGACTTGGAGCCTTCGATCTTCTCGCAATGCCTTTTCTTCATAAAGGCCAGAGGCAAGTTCCAGTCAGTGAGGTCAGACTCATCCTCCTCCCCAAGCCCCAGAAGAGGCGACTGCAGCATCTCAGACTCCATCAGAGGGGAAGTGCCAGGCAACAAGTGAGCAGCAATCTCCAGCCCAGCACGCAGCGGGGGCCGAGGGAATCCCTCCGGCAAGTGGAGGCGCAGAGGTGGGCTGGCGGGGAGGGAGGACGGGGCAAGGGCAGAGGGAGGCTCCTCTCCCAGGTGTGCAGGTAAGGACGAGCCCGGAGGAAGCAGCGCCTTCCACCTGGAGAGTCTCCTCCTCCTTCTCCTCCTTCACCCGCGGACAGCAGCCCCGTCCGGGTTCCGAGGAAGGTGGCGTCTCCCGGCCCGGCGGAGGGGCCGAGGTGCCGGCGGGGACCGGGCCCCGGGCCTCCACTGGCGCCTCTAGCCCTGCGGGCCCTGCACTCTCTGCGGCGGGAGCCGCGCCCGGCCCATCGCGGCTCCCAGCTCCCTCGCACACCGGCGAGCCGAGAGAGGATCGGCGAGCTGCGAAACGGGAGCGAGGGGGAGGCGGGAGGAGAAGGGGAGACTCGTCCTGCGGCGCCGAAGAGCCCGACTCCTCTCACCACCACATCAAGGAGGCGGCCATCTTTCCCCGGCCCACAATGCACCGCGCTACGGGCCGCCGCGTGGGACAAGCCGGGCCGCCGCCGTCCAGCCGCGGTTACCATGGTGACAGCGCGGCCTCTCCCGGGCCTAGCGCGGGCCGGGAGACCCCGGGAGCCTTCCCGGAGCGCCCCCCCCCCCGGGGCTCCCACCGGGAGCCACAGGGCTTAAAACAGGCCACCCTCCCCCGGGCAGGCGGGGACCACCCGGGTGAAGGTCCCCCACTCGCCCGGTCCTTCCCCCGCCGTGCGCGGCCTCAAGATGTCGGCGGTGGGCAGCCCGTCCCGGGGGCGGGGGGGGGGCACCACAGCCTGGGCAGGTTTGGGGCTGCGTGTGGGAAAAACGCGTTTCAAGGGCAGGACAGGCACCGGCGGGGATCCCAGCCCGAGAAGCTGCTCGGGTCGGATCGGAGGACGAGGGGTTGAGCCGTGGCGGTACCGGGGTGGGGGGGTCGGCGGGGTTGTCAGTCCTGAGGTGGGGGCTGAAGGTCCTGCACTGCTGCGCGCAGAGACCGAAAGGACGGGATTTCGGCCATGCCGTCTGCTCCTCGTTTTAACTGGCCCGCCAAGCTGCATGTCCACCACAGGCTTCTTGGCTGGGAGGCGTAGGATGCAATCTCCTTGTTCCCTCCAGGGATTTTCCCTCCTCCAGCAGCGAAGGGACAAGTCCACCGATTACCTTCGGGGCACAGAAAAATGAATGCACAAAAAAAACCCAACATAAATTAGGCTTCCATCATGTAAAGCAACGCAAGACTTGACTGCACATCATACCGAGCCTTCCAGACCACCCTGCCCTACAATCACAGATCTGATGATCTTCATCTTAAACAGAGATAAAAATAAATCCGTGATGTCAAGCTCCTGGCTCTGAGCAGCACGAGCATTGCACTGGTGTGTCCTGGTTTCCCCAAATGCGCCCTGCCGCGGCACAGGCCCAGGTACTAGTCCGATGGTGCCAGTTCTTGGACCTCACTTCACTTCCAGTTGTGTGGTCACTCTTGCTGGGGCAAAAGAGCAGGAAAGTGGTGAAACCGGACAATAGATTCCAGCATAATTACACCTGATTTATGTTCATATATGAGGAAAAGCAGATGTAGTATTTCAGGAATATATCCTCTTCACTATCAAATAAACTGAAGGTTAATGAATATCAAATATTGCTCCTAATGAAGTTCCTCAGAGTGTTTGCTCTTAGCAGCAATCAAGTCCAACTGTGTTCATGTTTGTAATACTTTAAATGTGTAAAAATGATTTCCAAGTAGAAATCAAAGAATACATGTATAATTTGATTTATAGAATCATATTAATTTTCATTAGTATTTTCAGTGTGTTTACATTCATGGACTATTTTAAATGCAAAGACCTTTCTCTACAATAGATCGGAAAATAATGTTTCTTGGAGGCTCTGGGGTGGCCAACATTTGCTTTTGCTCCTTCGATTTACTGACTGAGCTGATTCATTGCTTTACGGGTGCTTTATGCTGATGGCTGATCATAACTACATGATTGTTATTGAAATTAATTGCCATGGCATAGAAAGCGCTTATGGCTGTGTTTCTGCTAACCTTTAATGAATTCCTCCTACCAACGGCAGCTACACAAAATGGGAGTTACAATCCCAACACGCCACCTGAAAAAAATTACAGCCACTGGAGCACCCAGGGCAGCTAATCCAGTGCCACGGCTGCACAGATGGACCCTCGCGCTGGGCAGCGCAGGTCGCTAATCCCGGCTCCCAACAGCTTTAGGGAGCGTGTGCCGAAGCCGGCGCCTGCCCCACCAGAACGTGCTGCTGCGTGGCCTTGGGAGCTGCCACCGAAAATACCTTTGAAGGACACAGCTGCCAGAGGGCAGAGAGCACAAATCTGCCTCTCGCTTCCTATGTGCACAGCTTTAAAATGGTGATTATTTAAGATAAGGACCCTGTGTTTTCACAGTCAGCCAGGAGAAGTCCATGGCCTGTGCTGGAAAAGCCGTGCTTTCCCCCGTCCCCTCTGCACCCTTTTATTCAGGGACTTCTCTGAAATGCTGCCCTGCTCCCCTGAGGCTCTCAGTGCTCCCAGTGCTTTCATCCCATCCACACCAGCGTCTCTGCTCGGTTCCACCTGGTAGGAGCTCTAGGAGGAAGGGGACGGGGAAGGTGGCAGGAGGAAGACTCCGCAGAGCAGAGCCAAAGTGATGGCTTGGCTGTCACGATGAGAACCAGAGAGCAAGAGCAGGCTGTCAGCAGACTTCCCACACAGCTCTGAATGCATCAGCTCTGACCTGCGATGCTCCCGTTATCGCAGACGTGCACTTGCTGGGAGGACCTCAGTCTAGAGCTGCAGCTCTCCACTCTTCCCATTGCGGATCCACCCTCTCCTGTTTAATTGCATCCTTTATCGTCACTGCTGGCCAGGATTTCCTCTGGTGTTGGCTTCTCTGTACCGAAGGCAGCC
Organism: Astur gentilis; assembly: GCF_929443795.1. Taxonomy (NCBI): domain Eukaryota; kingdom Metazoa; phylum Chordata; class Aves; order Accipitriformes; family Accipitridae; genus Astur; species Astur gentilis. The sequence goes on from NC_064889.1 coordinate 40,083,746, forward strand.
TGTGGTGATGCATGCTGCTGCAATCAGGACCCCCCATTCCTTGCAAAGTCAACCCTCTGGCCCCAGATTCTGAGCAAAATAACATTAAATTGACAGATGACAATTTTTCTTGCCTTAGAATAATAGGCTGATAGAAGGTCCCTACACACAAGAGGGGCTTAGCAGCCCTTTATGTTCACGCTGTACTGGATCGAGGTGTATACAACTTTCCACAGAAGAATAAAACCAGACATTTTTTCTGGGCATGTCTGTGGACACAGATGCTCACAGATACACACCTGCTTCAGGCTATGTCACCAGTCCCTGTCCCCTGCAGCAGAAAGCCCAGAGCCAGTTCCCACGCTGGTAACGGGGCTGCGCACACAGGCTCTTCTCACAGTTTTCACAACAAATATTCCTCCAGTCCTTGTGTGGTGATTCAGGATAGAGCTCTTGCTACCCCCAAGGATTTGGGTTGCGTTGTCAGAGCATTGCAGAAGAGCCGAATGAGCGGAACATCAGAAAGGCTGGCTGCCTGAAAAATAGGGGGACCTCACAGGCTCCTTATGACCTTTCTAAGCCTGCTGTGCCATTTCTACAAGTGATAAAACACCGTAAGAGTCTGCGGTTGGGAAATACCACCTGCACAGGCAGCGACTCAGCCAGGAGCGGGCTGAGGCAGAGCATCGTCAGCGTGTGCGTCCGCACCTACGACAGAGCGGTATCGCGCTGCCCCAAAGCAGCTATTGCCACAGGGCTGGGAGTCCCACCACCCGCAGCCCATGGGGTGACTTACTGCTTCCCCCAGCCTCAGTGGGCACAGCGCAGACCATGGGGACCGGCACGGCAGAGCACCCGTAACCTCAGCAAAGGGACGGTGCTGCTCTCCTGACAGTTTCTGACACCTGGCTGGGATGACATCATCTACACGCTAAATACATGTTATTTTTTAATGCATCATGAAAAGGGCATAACATTTAGTTTTAGAAGTCTGTGATTGGGAATTTGTGAACTGACCAGAGCCAGTAAATATCAAATGAAAAAATTTACTTGCACTTTATCAGATCTCTGAACAAGCCTTGCAAATATCCTTTTCTAAAGGACACGTGCTGCAGGTCAGGGGGGATCAGTCTCCATGTGAATTCTTAATTTTGCAAGTTTTGATGGAAATCAGAATTAATTGATTTGTTCAAAAACAGCACTGCCAAGCACTTGGCCCTGATGGCATCTGCTCTCTGATAATGAAAATCTTCAGGATGGTAGTCATGGGCTCTCTGGTAATTTGCAGCTCTATGCTTCAATCAAAGCAACTTACCTTATTTCAGTCTCCATAGGGCAAGAACAAAAGGGAGACATAAATAATCGTCCATTTATATCTCCATAAAAATTAGTTGTTAGAAATGATGCCATTCCCTGGACTACTTTCATTTCACTCCATAGGCCAGTGTCAGGTCCCAGTTTCTTTCATGGCAGAGGAAATTCTGCAGCTTTTACTCAGGCAAAATATTTCTCAATGTCAACAGGCCATGGCAAGCCCCATACCGCTAGAGTATAGAATCTAGGCTACATATGTGCTTCTCCTGCTGGGCTTGTGTGGGCTTTCTTAGTGTTCTGATTTAGTTATTTATAGTGTTTAGTTCATATTTCTACAGTACCACAGACTCGTAAGACCTCCAAGGGTGGAGGCTAGGTAACTTCTCCAGGCAATGTACCCTTGACAGCTAATTTCTGTCTTAAAATTAAAGGAAGTACTTCATTCCTACCATCAGTGGGCAGAGAAAACAGCTTATTTCTCCATACTGTAGTGAAACTAAATCTTTTTAGATGTCTCAAGTTTGTCCAAACCTTTCTTAATTCCAGCCCCATCCTCTGACATGCTCCAGGCACACTCAGCTTTAGTCTGAAAATCTAGTAAGCATGCTTCCCAATCACTCATCCAAGTCAGCAGCAGCAGTTGTCAAGGCAGCTCCCAGCCCCAGATGGAGCTCTAGAATACCCTGCTCCTTCCATGTTAACAGTGGGTCCTTGATAACTCATATCAAACATCCAAACTGCTGTAATTTCATGTAGGCCACATTTGCTAGTCACTGCATGTGTTGTGTGATTTTAGGCATTAGACAGGTGAGTGTCTGTGTCTAAGCAAGGCATCTGGGCTTCTATTAGAATTGATAAAGATCTAGTCAAGTCAGTCAATAGAGCTTAGCAGTGCAATTCATCTAAAAAAACACAGGGTGAAGCGAGCTGCGTCCTAAACTTGGTTGGCTGTATTGACTACGTCTCTGCCTGCATGACTACATTCAGTCTGGAATGTCAATTATGTTTTAGTGCTCTGAAAATATGACTGGGAGCCCCACAGTCAAATGCTCAGTTAATTTATTCTCCTATGCATTTCAACACCAAGGAAACTTTTATTGCAAGTGCAGGGAGAAGCTTCAGCTCCTGCTCCCTTTGGAGGTACTTTAGCTGGTTCGTATTAGTTTATTGCACTCCACATCTGCCTGCCCGCAGGCTGAATTTTTCCCTTTGAATTCTTTGTAGCACTTATTGCCTAGCTGGCTTTGCAGCCCCCTAAAACACACACACACACACACACTCACGCTCGTAGGCAGACCTTCACCTACTGTACTTCATGTTGGGAACTCACTGTGTTTCAGATCCCTGTGTTCCAATCCTAGTTTTATCTTTTATAAAGCTGAGCCCTGGTTTAGCAAATCTGTTCTCGATTAAAGTGGCATTGTAAAACCCTTGTTCCTAGAGAATCTAGGGAGTGGAAACGCCATGTCAAGTAAGGCACATTAAGTGATGTCCTAAAAACCAAAATGCAGAAGGATTATCTTCCAGAAACACACTTGGACAAATTCTTCCACCTGTCACTCTTTTAAATGAAAAATTCTCCTATCTCAGTCTCTGTCAGTGTCCTTTGTTTTGCCTTATTCAGCCAGCTAATTCTAATTCCACTCTGGGGCAGGAAGAAAGAAAGATGTGGAAAGAAGAATGTTATTCATAAATAACAAGAGAGATTTTATCTTTAATTTTCACTAGTCAAATTCACAGGTCACCAAATGACTCAAAGTCAGATGCAAAGGTCTGTGCCCTTAGCCAAAGGGTTACCTTTTCTAAGGCTTTAAGAGTAGGTGTTTGTCTATACATGTATGCATGTGAACACATACCTTCCCCGTACACAGCCTCTCAGCCAAGCATTATTTGTACAGCCATGGCCGAGGCTGTTTTAAGCATTTAGGGGCTAACAACAAGGTTTGTTTTAACACTTCAGTCAGGGGAGCTTTATATCCTAAAGACAGTAGGTAAAATATTTATTAGGAAGAATATCTATTTTTAACTAAGTATGATTTCAGTTCTATTATTTATGTGTGTACAGCACATAGACTTCCGCGTTTGTCTCCTTGCAGTAAATGTGAACCGAAGACTTGAGGCTGGAAACGGGAATTGGAGCCTGGGGAGGAAGGGATCGGGAGGCAGGTGAGAAGGGGGTGGTTGATGTTATGTGCCAAATCCAATACACATCAGAAAATGATTCATAAAAATTGACCTGCCATCTCGTAAAAGAATCCCAGTGACCTCCCTCTGTGAGAAAGAGAACTGAGGAGTCTATTCCTAGCACTGCCACGCTCTTCCTAACTCAATTCCTTTAAATACACACGGGTGGGGAAACGCACACTCGTACAGGCACTGCCCCAGCGCTGCTGAGAAGAAGCAGTTGTAGCATTAAACCTGTCAGATTGGGCTTAACAGAGCACTTGTCTGACTGCCTGCCAAAGGCGCTCTACTACAAAATACCATCTCGTGAGTAACTTAACTGCTGCCGCAACTTCTGCTTTCCAGGCGGTTCACCTACAGCGCAGGAACCGGCGCAGTGTCTAGGGGGAACAGAAAATCTGAGGCTTTTCCCTGCCCAGACAAGAACCAGCTTGAGAAGACTTGAGGACAGAAGATGACTCAAACCTGAAGCAGAGGAAACCACCACCGGGCTGCTGAGTCTTATTCCAACCCGTCGTGCTTCCAGAGAGGGGAATACGCATCCGTACAGATGCAGTCGCACCACCCTGCTCAACACAGGGCCACGCCAGCCCACGCTTTCTGCAGAGCAGCCACCTCTCTACGCTGTAGGAAGGACAAAAGCGTCCCTCTGAAAATCCTTTGCCGTCTGCATTTGGGTGTCCTGCAGCTGATGCAGAGGAAACCAGCAGCCACTTTATTCTAGGAGATGCAGATGGGATTTAGAGAGGGCTGGGGATCGTGGCCAGAGCATTTGACGTCCCGGTTGTTCTTAAATGCCCCTGGCCCCTCATGCTGTTGCAATGTGCTGTTATGAACACACTCACACTGCCTTGAAATTATGGGAGACATAAAATAGGTGCGAAGCTGTGTCTTAGTCAGGAGCACTGCATTAGGAACATGACAGGGATTCTTCTTCTCTTCTCATGTTGAAAAGGCCAGAATAAATACTAGGTCAAAAATCTCTCTTTGCCCTTTCAGTGGAAGAAGTGCTTTGCCACCGGGGGCCTTTTTTGTCACCAAGGAAAAGGAGAGAGAGAAAGAAGAGGTGATGCCACAGTTCGAAGCAGATAACGTGGGAGTTCTATCTTTCCGCTTTGCCAGCACGGAACTATAAAAGGGCAAGTTTCTTGGCAAATCACTAGCTGTAGAGTTTAGTTAATGAGTGTATTTGACATCCTTGCATACAAGGTAGTAAAGAAGCTAGAAGTAATTTAGACTGTGAAGCAACACCTGCGTTTCACCCCAAAGGTGGCTTTAGGTCACCGACAAATGTAAAGATTTCTGTGATCCTGCTTGTACAGGGGAGGCTTAAATGACCACTCTGAAGACTGACAAAAATTGGTTGCTTAATGGAGATGTTTTTCTCATAAAGCCTGAGTGAAGCTGCACTCAATACGTTTGGGGATACGATAGATTAGATAGTTTGTAGAAGTCGTTAATAGAGTTCTCAAACCACTTTGCTATCCATCTCAATGAAAGGCGTTGTATAAATGTAAGCTCATTTGTTATCATTATCTCCCTTTGTCTCCTTGCAATCTGGATAATTTGCTAGGTTATCAGGCTATGTGTGTTTAAAAACACATGATAGATGTCACCTCAGCAGATACTCACTGGTTTTCTCATTATTGAGAGCAGAAATGTTTCCTTAAACACTCTGTAGCTATTATAGATCAGTATCAGCTCTGACTCAGCAACAAAACCACCCCAATACACTAGAAATAGAAGCCAGCGAACTCTGCTGGCTCCTTCTGAGCCTGTCAAAAGCATTCAGACCAAATGTCCTGTTTTCTGGCATATCTTTTTGCAGTCACCTTGCCAAGCGCACCTTCCCACGGAGGACAGGCAGGACTTGACATTCCCTTTAACCAGAGCTGAACTGGCTAATAAGGAGTAATTCAGCATTTTACAGGAGGTTCTTGCCGTCTTCTTCTGGGGCTTGGAAATGTGAAAGTTATTTCACGGAGCAGCCTCTGGAAATGCCCTGCACAATGATGCAGATATTGGTTCAGAATCAGAACCGCTATGGTTTGGTTTTATGATGAGCAATAAAAGAGGCAACAACCAAGAGGCTTGGATCCAACCAAAACAAACCCTGAATGCAAAAATACAGCCTGGGTTGGCCCCTGTAGTGTTAACGACTAACATTGTTTTAGATGGAGAAAACAAAAAAATCTCTTCCTACACCTAGGAAAGGTAATTATCCATGGTATCAGCATGTTTCTCTAGTCCTCTCTTTAGCATTCCCATGAAATACATCAGTGGAAACCTGTTCCTTATGCCTAGGATGTTTCAAACTCCAATTCCTGATACAGAGTGACAAAGTGATCAACATCTATTTTCTAAGTCTTGGTGGGTTTCATGGCTGATATGTTCACTGCTGAAATTCAGCAGGTTTCTAAGAAATAATGTGACTAGTCTTATTATAATTAATGGAAGTGACACGAACATATACACAAACTTCTCTTTCTGTCATTTACACTGGGGAGCATCCATACAGCTGGAAAGTAAAGGCTTTTCTACATAGTAAAATAAGCACTACATAAATATAAAGTGTGAATTTATAGTCCACTGATGATTTCCCATTAAACTGCTGATTGAACAGTTAGGATGTGGCGAGAATGAGAAGCTTACTCCACTTCCAAAGACCATGCCAAGAGTTTCTGTCCTTGGAAGCAATGCCGCATAGCTAGCATATTCTGGATTAACGATTTAATTTATTTTGCATTTCCCATGCAGAAAAGCCCTAAGAAGTAACAGCATAAGGCAATCAGCCCCAAGGACCACATGCTGACAATATTATTATTATTGTTATTATTATTATTATTATGTACAAGTAAAGCAGGGCAGTGCTGATGTTCCCAAGTTTGGATGGCATTGTAATTCTAGTAGTGCAAAATGCTGTAACAAATAATAAAAGAAATGTGCATCGCTCCAGGTGCGGAGCAGCCCAGCATTTTGCAAGTCCATCTTTCATCTCTAAAAGATACGGTGCTTCAGGGCTTCCACTGCCACCCCAGTCCTGGTTCAGAAGCAGCTAGGAAGACCTCCACTGGGCTCCTGCCATTCCCTGCATCTTCGGCTCAAGAACTGTCAGCTCCACACACCAGCCAAAATGTCTCCAGCTTCGCTTACTGCCTGGAAGCAGCTTCTATGTCATTCCAGTTACACTTACTAGCTCTGCAGCCTCTTAAGCCTCAAGTCTTGAAAAGGAATCAATAACATGCCCAGCCCTAATGGCATCCTTGCCAGCAAAGACTCTTCAATGTCCTAAGAGCCCCTTTCCCCCACTAAAAGCTACACTTTAGGTAGGGGTCAGCCCTCACAGCAGACAAACGCAATGAATTCCTATTGCATTATAGCATCTTTACCCATCCTGTCTTTAAAACCTTGCTGCGTTTTAACTCCAAACCATCATGAGCACAAACACAAATTGACTTTGGCACAGACAATCAGATCTCTCACCCCCCACGAAGGACCAGAGCGTTCCTCCCTCTGAGGAGCTCTGCCACTCCGAGACCTCACCGTCTCCACTCCAGCTTCTCCCTGTTTGGGAGCAGGTGCCAACACTGAGCTCCCAGCTCCCTGATCCAGGGGTTGCATCTATACCTGAGCTTGCACACATATCTGCCCGACCCAGACTAGTCATCCGTCTGCCTTGTAAGCTCTTGGAGCTCCCTCCAGACTTGTCCTGCCGTACATCCATCCTCCCTTCAACTCCATCCCAAAGGTGTGCACAGAGGCACGCACAGCCTCCACATACATGTACTGGGTTTGCGTGGCAAGGTTTTGGTCGCAGGGCAGGCTACAGGGCTGGCTTCTGTGAGAAGCTGCTAGAAGCTTCCCCCACGTCCGACAGAGCCAACGCCAGCCGGCTCCAAGTTGGACCCACCGCTCCCAAGGCCGAGCCCATCAGCGACAGTGGTAGCGCCTCCGGGAGAACAGATTGAAGAAGGGGGAAAAGTTGCCGCACAACAGCAACTGCAGCCAGAGAGAGGAGTGAGAACATGTGCGAGAAACAACCCTGCAGACCCCCAGGTCAGTGCAGAAAGAGGGGAGGAGATGCTCCAGGCGCTGGAGCAGAGATTCCGCTGCAGCCCGTGGTGATGAAGACCACGGTGAGGCAGGCTGTCCCCCTGCAGCCCAGGGAGGTCCACGGGGGAGCAGATCTCCACCTGCAGCCCGGGGAGGACCCCACGCCAGAGCAGGGGGATGCCTGAAGGAGGCTGTGACCCTATGGGAAGCCTGTGCTGCAGCACATTTTCTGGCAGGACCTGTGGCCCCATGGAGAGAGGAGCCCACGCTGGAGCAGGTTTTCTGGCAGGACTTGTGACCCCCACGCTGGAGCAGTGTGCTTCTGAAGGACTGCAGCCCGTGGAAGGGACCCGGGCTGGAGCGGTTCGTGAAGAACTGCAGCCCGTGGGAAGGACTCACGCCGGAGAAGTTCATGAAGGGCTGTCTCCTGTGGGAGGGACCCCACGCTGGAGCAGGGGAAGAGTGAGAAGTCCTCCCCCTGAGGAGGAAGGAGCAGCAGAGATGACAAGTGACGAACTGACCCCAACTCCCATTCCTGGTCCCCCTGTACTGCTGTGGGGAGGAGGTAGAGAAATTGGGAGAGGAGTTGAGCCTGGGAAGGAGGGACGGGTGGGGGGAAGGTGATTAAAGATTTGGGTTTATTTCTCATTATCCTACTCTGATTTGATTGGTAATAAATTAAACTAATTTCCCCAAGTCAAGTCTTTTTTGCCCGTGACGGTAATTGATGAGTGATCTCCCTGTCCTTATCTCAACCCACGAACCTTTCGTTATATTTTCTCTCCCCTGTCCAGCTGAGGAGGGGAGTGATCGAGCAGCTTTGGTGGGTGCCTGGTGTCCAGCCAGGGTCAACCCGCCACGATACATTAACATAATAGAGCAGAGAGCGTGGGAGAAAGAGAGCAAGAGACTGTGCAAAATAATAAATAATCATGGAAAAAACTAGGGCAACAACAGTGTCGCTGGCTTTTGATGTTTCCTTTTCATCCTGCCCTGCCTTTTCTGCCGTGAAAAGGGAACACTGCAAGGTGGGAAGAAGCCCCAGAGCAACAGGGACACAGGGCTGTTTCTATTCAGAAGCGGTAGCAGGATTACAGATAAATATTGAAGCTATCAAAGAAGCTTAAGGGATTTAGGAACCCACTCCCCATTATTATCCTCTCCGGGGGGAGGGGAAGCGATCTTTTGCAAAGACCTACAGCAAACACCAGGACAGTGCTGACTTCTGAAACACCCCGCTCTGGCTACCAATGTCCCCTCCTTTGTTGGACAGGGTGAAAAAGGACCACTGTGATTTTTTGACAATAAATAGAGTCACAGTTCGTCACTTGTGGGTGCTTCAGTGAGAGGCCAGGCTCTGTGCAGACCCCACGGGCAGCGCTGCGCTCCCAGACTGGACCTTCCCTCTGTCAGAGCCAGGCTGTGGGCAGGAGCGGCAGGTCCAGTCCCACGGCCTGGGCAGGACAGGGAGGTCCATGTCCTGCCGAGGAACTCGGATCCATCACGCAGCCGGCACCCCGCTTTCTCTTACAGCAGGTAAATCCTGAGAAAGCTGAAAAATGACTTGAGGGATGGTCTGGAAGGCAAAGCTGTTGGTTATTCTGATGTGTGTGTGTGCAGATAGGGGTGGAAATTACTGTACAAATCAATTCTGAAACTGAGAGGCGGATGTGGGATGTTTTAAACCTGCCTCCATTCAAATCTGCTGCTGAAGCATCACAACAAAACTTCATTAACAAAACATGATACCAGGCCCTATTCCTCCTCCTGTCTCCCGGTTCCTGCTGTAGGACAACTTCACTGACGGTAAGGAGATTTTTAATTTGCACCAGCATAAGACAGTGGAGAAGGATGTCTGTGATCTCTACAAACGCATTAGCATCCTCTCCTCCGGGACTTCTGGGCTCACAGCTAATTCCCTGGGAGTCTGCACAAGCTACAGACCAGCTCCTGTCCCACAGCCCCAGGGCACAGCACGTCTCTCTCTCTCATTCTGCACTCCTCAGAAGTTATCGTCTTCTTCACGCCTAAACTAACCCCAGATTGGTGCATGTAGCTGGAGTGGGCTGCAGTGAAACGGGGTAAGGTCTTTTTTGTGCTCACGTGTGGCTGCTAACCAGAGACACAGGTTAATGCTTAATTCTGTACTCAAAAAAAGAGCATCTCACAGCTGGCAGGAACCCAACAGGACACCGTATAGCCAGATGCCAAGCCCCAGTTCCCTCCCTCTCTTGGTCCAGCCCGTTGGATTCCTGGGCAGGGAGCATCACCACGGTACCGAGCCCCTTCTGCAGCTCTCCCTGCAATTTTTGGCTAATGCAAGATCAGTCCTGAAGCAGCCAAAATGGTTTCTCTGCTACACTTTTAAGGGAAAGCTGCAGTTTTAAACCACAAATTAAATTTTTAATGAAACTTCATAACTGTTGTACCCAAATGTAATGTAATATTGATAGGAACTGTGCATCCAGCTAGCATGAGATTGCCCTAGAAAGCTTTTTAGGATGTTATGCAATATATAGCTAAATTAATTATTTGTAATGAAAGGATCTGTGTCCCTATAGCATCACTGAGTCCTACTAGTACAAAGAACACACTCCTCATTCTCACTGGATGTAAATGTCAGGCAATTTAGAAGGAAACCGACTTTTGAGAGGGGAACAATGAAAGAAAGGGAAGGAAAAAAGGGGAGAGAGTGAATGTGTGTGTGAGAGAGAGAGAGGGAGAGAAACAGAGAGGGAGAGATCTGCAAAGAAAGACTGCAGCAAAATGCAGCAAATTTCCGAACTCCAGTCCAAAGTGTTTGTCTGCTACAGAAGGGAATACTCCACCTTACACACACTGTATTTGTACTAGCTACACACCATGCTCAAGCTGTTCTAATGACAGCTGTAGATTTTAGAAGGTGTAAAAAAAAAAGATTTTGCATATGCACTATTCTGCAAACTTAACGACGGAGCAGCTCGGAGATGCGTGCTGGTTCTGCGCGTCTCGTCTGGCTGCACAAGGCAAAGGGCTTTGGGAAGGATCCTGCTCCCTCCACATATGGGCTCCGCACAGACAGCGGGGAGGTAGTGTGACCAGGGATCCTGTCCTTGCTGTAGTCCCCCTGAGAACAAGCTTTTATATTAAAAAAAAACCCAACAGAACAGCCTCATAGCCACTGCCATGTCCTGCTTTAAGCATGTTGGGGATGGGGGTGTGCAGGCAGGGGCTGGAGTGGACGATCCCTCTGGGAACCTCAGAGAGAACACGGGCACAACCAGCCGCTCAGCTGCGTACCAGCTAGATGCACAAACAAAAGGATTTCTCGCTCAGTGAAGTCTGTTTCCCATTACTGTTTCCCATCGCAAAGCTGTCTTCATCCCATAATGGATCATATTGTTCCCACTCGGCAGAGGAGACTTAAATGCGGAATCAGCATTACCCCACAGGACATGTTTTATGTACAGCAGGCTGCACAAACAGGAGAGAAAGCTTCTTCTCCCTGCTCCCTAGGGCTCCAGCTCCTGGGATTAAAGAGATTTGTCCACTTTAAAAAAATGTCCTTTACGCATTTGTAACTCTGCTGTTCTCACACAAAGGTTAGCGCCGAACAGATTGAATATTTGCATACCTCACCTCTGCACTGGACAACCGGCGGTGGCAGAGGGCACTGGGAGCCAGGGCTTCTGGTCCCTGGAGGGAGCACCCTGGACTGTCCAAAACGATACTCGTCCATCACAAATACAAATGTGCCTGCTGGCTCCTGTTCAGAACTAAATCATCTCCAAGGGTCCTTGATAGCTGTGCTCAGCTCTTTTCAGCTACAGAGCAATAAATCAGCTAGCTACAGAGTGCGCTAAGGAAGAGGCAAGAGAAGAGTTAAAAATAATAGGGGCTCCATTATTCCATTATACCCACACAGCTCCTAAACCTACAAAAGCAGTAACGGATCCTACTGCATGATTCAGTGGTTCTGGGAAAGCTGAAATCTTGATCATATTTTCTAGTTCTTTCTCTGCATTAGGAGACACAGGGGTTATTTTGCTTATCTATTGTAGTGCAGCTTTGTTGTTTTTTCCTATCTAGGTGTTTATACGGTCTCCATCACCATAGTATCAGAGTGTTTATTTTATTGCACCTGTCACCTTGGTCTCATCTCAGCATAATGTACTGTGGATGACAAAAGATTCCTAGTCAAATAGGTTCAGTGACATGAACAGCTTTGCCGATACCATGCAGATGTTAACAGAAGCGGGTACCAATTCAGCTGCCTCTCAGACCAGTTCTACACTGGTGTAATTGTATTGCCTGCAGTAACATTATTTTTGGTTTGCGTTCCTGCCTGTGGCAGAAGAATTAGACCTGCAGTCTTTTCAGCCTTTTCCATAGCATCCTTTTTCTGAAAAAAACAAAACAAGCAAAAAAAACCCCAACACAACCCAAACCCAAACCAACCCCAACACCAAACCAGCACAGAAGGGAGACTGGTCTGCCCAGTAGAACACATTCCCACCTGTTCCCCTCCTTAACTCCTCTCTGCTCCATTCCCGTTGCATTGAAATGCTCTACAGCACAGAGAGCAAACAGCAGGAAAAGTAACCAGGGCAATAAAGCCAGAAGCGAAGAACCTAGTCGAAATGCAGATTTTCCCCCAGAATTTCCTGAAGCAAAGCACACAGCACCAGAGATGAGCTCCTCACGGGTTTCAGGGGGCTCTGAACTGCTGTGCGGGGGCAGGATCAGCAGTAAGAACCAGAAGCCTTAGGAAGGCTACAAAGAACAAGTCTCTGAGGTCCCCATAAGCACTGGGACAGGTTGGATGGAAGGCAGCAACGAAAGCACCGCAGGATCCCCGAGAAGGTGCTGCAGAGGTGCTGAGCACTCTGGCACATCTCCGTACTTCTTGGCCACTTGTGTCCCAGCGCTGCCCTGGCTCCCCTGGGCTGGGCATCAATGGCCGTACCCAGCCACGGCAGACAGCTGGGGGGTTTGCCACCCCTGCCATCCTCTTTCTGCTGGGCCTGATGACAACCCCAGCCCTCTGGGTTTGGCCATGAGATGCTGTTTTGACTGTAACCCACAGAGCACTGCTGGGTGAGGAAAGGGGCCTCGCAAAAGCAGCTCAGGTGCCTTTGAGAAGGAAACGCTCTATGCCAGGGTAGCGTGTCATAAAACTCTTGGGGCTAGATAAACACCTGCAACTGAAAAGGCATCAAACCGAGCCACGCAGCCACAGGTCTTGCTGCGAGCAGCTGGGTGCGCTCCAGCTCCCGGAGAGGGCTCGTCAGGCCCACATCACGGGGGTGACAAAGGGGGGGAAGGACCACGGAGCGGTAGTACTTCATCTTTTGCCGATCCATGGACTGAAAGTGTTTGTATTTTACTGACCCACTTCGCTCATCAAAATTAATTGCTTCACATTTCACAGGGAAATACTCCAGCCATATGGACTGCTGCAGCGCAGGTTGGGTAAGAGCAGGCAGTGAACTGAACCGAGAGGACCAAATTCACCCGTGGTACAGCCAGAAGCACATTTACCCAGGCAGCCTGCTAGCTAAACCTCTCGGCAGTTCAGGTGATTTCCTAACACGATACAATACCACGGCGAGAAGACCAGGATAAAACCAACAGGTAGGAGAGCCTCAAGGAGCCGGGGCTGCGGGGCCGGCCCGGTCCTGCTGCTGCTCAGGTGTCCTGGCCAAGGGAAAGCTGCGGGGAACAGATGCAGGGAGAAGCCGCTCGCTCGCTTCTCGGGGACTGGAGAGGACTTGGCCTTGGTTGAAGTGCTGAAAGATGAGAAAAGCGGCGGTTCTGACGGCCACGAACTTATTTCCACCAAGGACAAATCCAACCACTGCCTAGGGATTTTTTTTTTCTTGCCGATTAAAAAAGGAAGAAGAAAAGCAGCAATCGCTCTGCTCTGCCCACGGCAGAGCCGTGCACCGACACCCCTTTGCCGCACCTCGCTGCTGAGGACACGCAGCCACCGCTGGGCGCCCACCGGGGCCGCAGCCCCCCCCCCCCTCGTGGCCCCCCACCCCCCCAGGCCCCCAGCGCTCGGCTTCACCCCCGACCGAGCTGCTCGGGCTGGAGGGCAGAGCCCCCGGCCCCGACCCACAGCCCACCCGCGTCCTCCCCACGGAGCCCCCGGGAGCCCTGCGCGCTCCCCTGCCGTGGGGGCTGCCCGCCTGGGGAAATTGCGGGCCGGGGGGGGGGGGGGGGGGGGGCAAGACCGGGGATGCCCGGGGAGGGGGGAACGAGGAGCCGCTTTGCCGGGCTGCCGGGAACAGTCCCGGGCGGGGCGAGGAAACGGCACCGAACGCCCCCCCCCCCACAACCGGCACGGCGAGCCCGCGGGGGGGGGGGGGGGGGGGGGGGGCGGCCCCCGGTGCTGCCATCGGGCGGGGGCGGGACCGCACACGGACCCCCACGGACACGGACCCCCCGGAGAACGCGGGGCGACCCCTTCCAGTGCGGGACCCCCTGCGGGCGCACCCGCCCCCCCACCCCCCGCTAGCACGAGCTCTTCGCCACGGGCCCGCGCCCACTCACTCCCACGCCCCCCCCACTCGTACACACACACACGCAGCCACACCCGGACGCGCCCCCCTCCTCGCTCCGCGCACACACACTCACACTCCCCCCCCCCCCTTCTTCTTCTTCTTCTTCTTCTTCTTCCTCTTCTTCCTCCTCCTCCTCCTCCTCCCGGTGGCGCGGCCGGGATTCCACGCGCCGTGACGTCAGGGCGCGCGGCCCCGCCCGGGCGCTATAAGAGGGGCCGCGTGCCGCAGTGGGCCCGGCGGAGAGCGGCGGAGCCGGTCCCGGTCCCCGGTCCCGGTCCCCGGTCCCGGTCCAGCCATGGCGGCGGGGCCCCCCGGCGGCGGCGGCGGCGGCGGCAGCAGCCTCCGCTTCTTCCTCCTCCTCCTCGTCCTCCTCTCGCTGCTCTGCCTGCGCGGCCGCGGGCAGAGCTTCGGGCAGACGCGCTTCATCTGCACCTCGGTGCCGCTGGACGGGGACATGTGCGCCGCCACCGCGCCGGGCACCGGCTCCGCCGAGGAGCTGAAAAGTACGGTGCTGCAGCTGCGGGAAACGGTGCTGCAGCAGAAGGAGACCATCATGAACCAGAAGGAGACCATCCGGGAGCTGACGGCCAAGCTGGGCCGCTGCGAGAGCCAGAGCGTGCTGGAGGGGCTGCCCGGCGAGGCCAAGGGCGGGGGGGCCGGCAGGAAGGCCGGCTTCTCCAAAAACACCATGGGCGACCTGTCGCGGGCGCCCGCCGCCGAGACCCTCAGCCAGCTGGGGCAGACGCTGCAGTCCCTCAAGACCAGGCTGGAGAACCTGGAGGTACGCGGCGCGGCGCGGTGCGCCCCGGGGGGAGCCGCCCGGAGCGGGGAGCGGGCAGTAACGCGCCCGCCCTCGCCCCTTGCAGCAGTTCAGCAGGATGAACTCCTCCAGCCAGACCAACAACCTGAGGGACATCCTGCAGAACAAAATCGACGACCTGGAGCGGCAGGTGCTGTCCCGGGTGAACAGCCTGGAGGAGGGCAAGTTCAGCCCCAAGAACGAGTCCGAGGAGCGCGGCAAGATCGAGAGCACCCTCACGTCGCTGCACCAGCGCATCAGCGACCTGGAGAAAGGTACCGGCGGCTCCCCGGCCCCGTTGCCCGCGGGACACCCGGGCCGGCCTCCCGGCGGGGCCGGTCCCGCAGCCTGTCCCCGCTCCCCGGCCGTGCCCGCTCGCCGGGGACCGGGATGCCGGGGACCGGGATGCCGAGCCGCTCCGGCCGGGCCGGATGCCGGGGACCGGGATGCCGGGGACCGGGAATGCTGAGCCGCTCCGGTAGGGCGGGAGGCAGGGGACTGGGATACCGAGCCGCTCCGGCCGGCCGGGATGCCGGGGACCGGGAATGCCGGGGACCGGGAATGCCGAGCCGCTCCGGCCCGAGCGGGATGCCGGGGACCGGGAATGCCGGGGACCGGGAATGCCGAGCCGCTCCGGCCCGAGCGGGATGCCGGGGACCGGGATGCCGGGGACCGGGAATGCCGAGCCGCTCTGCCCGAGCGGGATGCCGGGGACCGGGAATGCCGAGCCGCTCCGGCTGGGCGGGATGCTGGGGACCAGGAATACCGAGCCGCTCTGCCCGAGCGGGATGCCGGGGACCGGGAATGCCGAGCCGCTCCAATCTCCCAGCCCTGGAGCGGTCCCTTTCCCCAAGCTGTAGCCAGACGGTGCCAGCGGGCTCCGCGGTAGGAGCCAGGGATGGATGCTCCGGGCGCTGCCCTGTGCCAGGGATTAGGCAGCCGTGCAGGGCCGGAGGGATTTGCTCCTCGCTGCCATCTCAAGGCCCGTTACATAACGGGGGGCGGGTGGGGGGGGGTGGACACGACACCCCCAAAGCGGGCAGAGAGGGGGGGTCCGGCCGGAGCCCACCGCGCCTCCGCCCCTGCAGGCCAGAAGGACAACCGGCCCCCGGACAGGTTCCAGCTCACCTTCCCGATGCGCACCAACTACATGTACGCCAAGGTGAAGAAGAGCCTGCCCGAGATGTACGCCTTCAGCGTCTGCATGTGGATGAAGTCCAGCGCCTCCCCCGGCATGGGCACCCCCTTTTCCTACGCTGTGCCCGGGCAGGCTAACGAGCTGGTGCTCATTGAGTGGGGCAACAACCCCATGGAGATCCTCATCAATGACAAGGTACGACCCCGGGGAGCAGGGAAGGGTGCTGGGCAGGCTGGGGGGGTGGGCAGCATGGGGGACCCCCGTGCCCACCACCCTGACCCACCACCCGCAGGTGGCCAAACTGCCCTTTGTCATCAACGACGGCAAGTGGCACCACATCTGCGTCACCTGGACCACACGGGACGGCGTGTGGGAAGCCTACCAGGACGGCACGCAGACCGGCAGCGGCGAGAACCTGGCACCCTACCACCCCATCAAGCCCCAGGGGGTCCTGGTCCTGGGGCAGGAGCAGGTAAGGGCTGGGGGAGGGGGGGAGTGTAGGTGTGGGGGTCTCTGCTCGGCCGGTTGCACCCGAGGGGATGGACGGCGCTGGGTGTTCCCGGGGTGGGACGGGACAGCCCGGCCGCATGCCCCCCCCATGACGGTGGCTCCTCCGCAGGACACGCTGGGCGGCGGGTTCGATGCCACGCAGGCCTTCGTGGGGGAGCTGGCCCACTTCAACGTGTGGGACAGAAAGCTGAGCCCCGGGGAGGTGTACAGCCTGGCCACCTGCAGCACCAAGGCGCTCGCGGGCAACGTCATCGCGTGGGCCGAGGCCAACATCGACATCTACGGCGGGGCCACCAAGTGGACTTTCGAGGCCTGTCGCCAGCTCAACTAGGGCCACGGACAAGCGAGAGAAACCTCATCGGGTTCTTTTATTCTTTTTTTCCTTTTTTTTTTCCCTCCTTTTTTTTTTTTTTTTTTTTTGCGCAAAACCAACCCAGAACGAAGCCACCCGTCTCATCCCGAGGAGCGGGGATGCCCCCGGCAGCGGGGCCACCCACCCCCGGAGCCCCATGACCCTCTGGTTTCTGTCTTGCCAACGTCCTTCAATGCCTGCGTGCCTTGGCCTGGCGCGGCTGCGCCCCCTCCCGCCGTGTCCCCCCCGCCCCCCCAAAATCCCCCCACCGGGCCCGGCCACCCGCTTCGCCGCCGCCTCCCCCCGCCGGGACGGCCCCGCTTTCCCCGGGCACCGGCGCCTTAAAAGGCTGCGGGGCCCGGACTGGAGCCCCCCCCTTAGGGCTCTTCTCCCTCCAGCCTGAACACACCCCCCCCCAGGGGGGGTGGTACCCCCGGAGCTGGGGAAGGGTTGCAACATCCCCCCCTCAGTTGCACTCCTGCCTGGGATATGGTAGCAGCTGGGACTCCAAGGAGGGGGTGACCCCCCCCCCCAGGTAAGGGAACCCCCCCCCACACCTTCTCAGACGAGCCCCGTTGCCCCCTTCCCCGGCCGGCGCTGCTCCCGAGCACCACAGCCATAGCCCCGGGCTGCGGTGGGCACCGGGACGGGACCCCCCGGATGGGACAATGCCCCCCCCCACCGGCCCTGCTCCCCGACCTGCCGCACTCAGGTACGTCCCCCCGGCCCCGCCGCCTGCAGCCCCCCAAGGCCTCCTACGCGCCGTAGCTGGTGAAAAATAGCCTTTACCGTCCCCTGGAAGTTTAGCTACCACTGAAAAGTCTGAAGCCTTTCTGCTTTTGATAATACACTATATTGTTTCTCTTACTGTAAAGGGAAGTTTATTACCAATAATAAAAAAAAAGGGGTATTTTTATGAAGATAAAAAAAATATAGAATTAAGCAGTGCTCCCTGAGAAAAAAGTACTTTGAGATTCTGCAGGAAAAAAGAGATAAAGAAGCGTATTTTGAAATAATAGATGCATTTTGTATGGTTTGTTTTTCTAAACTCCTGGTTTGTACTACAGATTGCAGAAATCACCCCCCAGCCCCCCCCACTGACCCCCCGAGGGCTGCCCTGGGTGGCAGTGGAGGATGAGGCCGAGAATTCCTACAGGGCTCCAGAGCCTCCCTGACCGACTCCAAAGATGTGGCAAAGAGACGTGCAGCGTGGAGGGGCCCCTACGGAGCCGGGCAAGGCCACGGCCGCCCCCGGCCGGGAGCACAGAGCTGGCCCAGCCACCGTCGCTTCGGGGAACCAGCGTCCAGCTGAAGAGCAGCACGCGCAGCGACACACGCCCCGAGATCAAAATACCTTCGTACGAACTGTGGCTCAGGGCAGCGTATTTTAAACTGTGCTCTTTTTAAAAAAAAACAAACAAAAAAAACCCAACAAAAAACCACCAACCAAAATCCAAAACCATCGTGAGTTAATTTAAGTTCCTCCTAAGAACCTGTTCACATCAGCAAAGCGACAAAGCACAACCTGCTGAGAAGAACAAGACCACTGAAAAGGTTTCACCTACAGTCCCAGGTGCGTCAGATTTGCCAAAAAATTAAAAGGGTGTGATGTCAACACAATGTATATAGTGTATAGTAGGGGAGAGAATAAACGTATCTTAATTTGTCATTATTTTGCTAACCAAAGCTGTACATTTTTCCTATTACTTGCTCTCTTTGTCTCCTTTGGGTTTTGAATGGGTTACAATATACTACGCATCCAGTCCGCATCAGCAGTTCTGAAAATGCACTGTTTCTACTGATAACTCATGCTTTTTCCATTTTATTGCCGAGATTACATGAATTGTTGACTTTATTTTTACACAATAAAGAGTGAAGAAAGACAGCGGCTTCTCTTAAATGTGTCAGTTCCCTGAGCAGCCAGGGCTTGGGAGCCGATCTCTTTACAGAGGGAAGTTTTGCCTGTGTAAAGCAGGAATTGCTGCTCGGTTCCCCTCGGAGCCTGCACGAGCCTTCCCCTCGGCCATACCTGCCAGGCTCTCTCCTCCTGTAGCATTAGACCGCACCCTTCCCTGGTTTATGCAATACCATCATACAAAAATTGATTTTTTTTTTTTTAATTTTTTTTTTTCCCCTCCCCCCAAGACGCAGGCTGGAAGCTCAGCTCCCCCCCAGCTGTCTCTGCCAGGCTGGCCATGGTGGGGACAATGACACCCCGCAGCCCCCAGTGCCCGTCAGCTCTGCAGCAAACGCTCCCGGTGCGGGCCGGACCGTGCGGCTCCCGCTCCCTCCCTGCAGGCAGGAGCTGCGCTTGGGGAACTTTGCTTGTCCTTTGGGGGAGCCAGGCTGGGCTCCAAAAGCAGTTCCTGGAAGGCATCGCTCCAGAGGGCAAATCTGAGCGCAGGGGTGACGCCGGGGCACTTGGCTCGGAGGGCGGCGTGGCTAGAGGCCACCCGTGCGCCACTGGCACAAGGACTTGGCAGCGCAGGGCTGCGCCTCGCAGGGCGGCTTACGCTGCTCCTAAGTCACGGCTACCGACTCCCTCTTGTTACGCATCTGCTGCAGCACAGACTTGCCAGATAGATTGCTTTTAGCATCAAAGATACAAGCAATAAAACCATTATTTACTCCTTATAACCAGCCAGAAACAACTCTCCCCCACACACACCTGTAACCCACCCCATCCCATTGCAACTGGGAACGGGAGCTGTACGGGTCCAGTTCAGTACTGCTGCCTCGGGCACCACGCAGCACTTGGTGGCACCGGCACTCGCCTGCCTTCCTCCGTAAGAGCAAGGACACGGTGACGCGGCCCCACGGGACGCAGCCGGCACAACTCAGCAGAGCCCTCGCTGCTGCCACGCTTGTGGCCGGGGGGGTCTCGGCTCCCGGGGGCTGGCAAGGGCCACGGCGAGGGTCCCGCGGCCGCTTGTGCTGCATCTTCCCAAGCAACCTCTACAGCCAACAGCAGCCTCTGCTAACGGCATCCCGGAGCGGTCACCGGCCACCTCCCGCATCCCCAGCTGCTGGAGAACAGCCACGCCAGGGCCCCTCTCCTTCACCCAGCGCCTGCCACCCTCATAAAGCCTCTTTTCCTTAGGAGGGTTCACTCCTGTGACTGCTCCAGGTCCTTTCCAGGATGTCTCGAGTCGTAATACATCATAATACGGCCCACAGCGCGAGGGAGAGAGGGAGGATGCTTCAAGCCAAACTGCAGGTCTGAGGTCTGGGGACCCGGTGTGTTTTCCCGTGCTGCCAGCCACAGAGGCAGAATTCCAAGCGCTGGGTACCCTGGGCAGAGGACAGTCAGGATCAGGAATCCTCTGTGGGCAAGTGGTAGAATGATACATCAAAACTGGTTTAGGGCAATTTACTGAGTCCCGCAGGAGACGGGCTGAGTGTAACATGCCACTCATCAGTCACTCTTGCAGGTGATTAGAGAGAAGGCACAGATGGGCTGCCAAGGGAGCCTCAGCCAAGGCTCGTAGGTGGGCAGGATGGGGACCAACGCAGGCACAGGAATTAAAGCAGGGGCGCGGTGCCAGAGGACACAGAAGGGGTGCTGAAGAGAACCGTGCAACCGAGAGTTTCCCCCTCCCCGATTCCCCAGATCCCCCCCCCAGGTCTAGAAGTGCTTTAGATCAGCATCTTGACAGCCTTACAAAGGCACCAAGATTGCAGAGCTCCAGCCAGAAAACCCCCACCACACCCCCCCCTTCCCCAGGCAGCTCTCCTCCCCAGCCCTCGGATCAGAGCTCAGCCCTCCCCAGCGATGCAGATCCCATCCCCTTCCCCCCCGCCCCTGAAAACCAGCTGCTCCAAGGACAGGCTGTGTGGTTTCGTGTCACTGGGAACAGCCTACATCTTTGCAAGGGGAATGCTATTTTTACCCAGGGAACGGGGTGGCAGCTCCTGCATTGTTCTCAGCCACCGCCAGCCCACCCCAGTCCTGTCCCAGCTCCGAGCGGGGCCCTGCCCGCCGGGACAGCCGTCCTCTCAGCTACGCTCAGCCATCCCAGGTGCCAAGACAAAACTACCGTGCCCACCCGCTACCGCAGGAGAGGGAAACGATACCCCCAGCTGGAGGCTTGTGCTGCACTACGATTTAAACTGCAATAAAAAAATTACACTAACGGGCCGCCTTTTTTTTTTTTTTTTTTTTTTTTTTTTCTGCTGGTAGCAGGAAAACATCACCGTGATTAAAGCGGGGCTGTCTCGCTCCCCGAGGCGGGCGGCAGCAGCACGGCAGGGGCAGAGCGGGTGGGAGGCTGCTGGCGAGAGCAAGGTGGGATGTGGGTGACGGTTGAGGGGGCTGGAGCTGGAGGAGCCGAGACTTCTGCATCAAGAGAGGAGGTACCAAACCTCCCGGGCTCCCCGAGGCTGCGAGGGGACCCTTGGTCTGCCTCTCAGCCCCACGGAAATCTCTGGGTACGGAACCCCCCGTGCCTGCCCTCACGCGTACAGCCATTTCAGGCAGCGCGAAGAGGTGCAGAGCAGCCCCAGGACCATCCCTGCCCGTCCCTCCCGGGGCAGCTCGGCACACGGCAGCAGCTCCGGGCGTGCGACCTGCGCGTCCCAGCGCTCCTGCCACTGCAGCAACGCCGGCTCCCGTGGCGGGCAGGGAGGGAGGGAGGGAGGATCCTGCGAGAGGGGATGAGCAGCACAGGCCCATCAATAAGCCTCACCAATCCTGACACCTCACCCTGCAACCAGAAACTGCTGCTCGGGGCTGAAAGCCGTTCACCGGCACCAGCTCTGCCTCGCTGATGCTGGTGACAGCCAGCCTAGCATCCCCTGCAAGCACAGGGATAAGGGAGAGCGTTACCCGCACCAGCGCCGAGCGCGCTAAATCCAGGAGGCTTTTAGAGCAGCGGAGCAGATGGAGATCTTGGGCTGCGTGAGGACAGGCCCCACGACTCGGGAGATGGCTCAGAAATATTGACGGGGGCGAGGGAGAGTTCTTAAGGGCAGGATACAGCTGGGATTTACAGCTCTGATCCGACTTCTCGCTGGAGACTCACACGGAAAAGAAACCACTCTCGCGCGCGGGCGTTTTGCACCCCGTTGCCCATCCTTTTCTCCCCACTCCTCGGGCACAGGTCAGCTCCACCAAGGGCTTTCAAGAGGTGAGAGGAGGTGATGGGCTAGATGAAAAATTAAATCGGCTGTATTTTACAGCAAAACGCCCATGAAAACCAGAGAGACAGCGTATCCCGAGACGGCCTCTCCCGCATCCCTGCCCTGAGCAGGAGGGCCTGGGGGCACGCACAGCCCCCCCACCCCGGAGGGGAACGGCTGCCTGCAAGCAAAGCTGTCTGCAGCACCGGTCCAGAAACATCCCAGAGCATCATTATTATGCAGTGCCAAAGGCATGGTAGGCACTTAATAACATGCCGTTAGATTAATTAGTAGCGAGCGTGTCATGCCGTATCCCTGGCCTGCGCTGGCGTGCCGGGAGCACATGGCTCCATGAGACCCAGATTAAATATGCATGAGACACGGAGCAGGGAGCCGGTGCGCAGCGGGCAGAGCCCCCAGGAGCAGCGAGGGGGGCTCAGCTCTGAGCCTGGGCAGGGCTGCGTCAGAAAAGCGGTAGAAACGTTGGCACATGCCTACAGAAAACCCTCTTTGTCTTCATTCCACAAAAATTGGAGGTGATGGGGTGGGGGGGGAAGAGGGGCGTACAGGCTGAAGCATCCTCTCCCTCCCTAGCACGGCTCCTGGATGGGGTTCGGAGCGTCGGCACCATCCTTCCCAAGGCCAGGGAGCCCTGCGGCGCTGGGGGCTCGGGCAGCAGCTCCAACCTGCACCTCAGCACCCCAAGCAGCAAGCGTGGGGCCGAGGAGCTCAGCCAGCACCGAGCACCGCTGCGGCTTCTTGCCGAGGCTCCCTGCTGCGGACGGGGCTGCCAAACCCCAGGCCGGGCTCCCCGAAGGACGCGGCTCCGAGCGAGCGACTCGCAGGCGGCATCGGCGAAGCACGGGAGGAAGAAGAGCGCGGGGAGGCAGGCAGCCAAATACCGCGCTTCGGGACAGCAGGCAGGGCTGGGAGGATTTCCCGACTTGAGGAGGGAAGACATCGGTCCCCCCCCCCGCCCCAGGGTCCCCTGCAGCAAGAGGGCAGGGGGAGGAGCGGGGTCCCGGAGCCACAGGGCACCCAGGGCTGCGGGTGCCGCAGCCGGCCAAGCCCTGCCGCTGCTGCGGGAGTACGGGGACCAGCTGGGTCACTGCAGGCAGCTGGACGCGACCCCGGGCACAAAATCAAGGCCGACAGACCGTTCCGGTCACAGGGGTGAGTCACGACTGCGACAGAGCGTCCCTCAAATGCCACTCAGGAGCCTTTGCTGGCAAAGCACCGTCTCCCCGCACCTCCTCGCCGCGGCACTGCCCGGGCATCCTTGCCAGCACAGCTGAGGAAGGGGCTTCCTTGAGCCCCTCCTGCCCCTGGGAAACCCAACCAGAACTGGCCAGGGCCCCGCTGAAGCGGAGCCAGAGATGCCCTGGCTGGTGCCCGTGGGCAGGCACGGATCGCAGCCCCAGCCCGTCCTTCCTGCGCCGCGGGACCGGAGGAACACGAAACCTGTTTAGCGCAGCGAGACAAGCCTCTGGCCAGACATCATCCTTTTCCAGGACCTCGTAGAGACTGTTCCTACAGCAGAAGTAATGAATCTGTAACATGAAAAATCTCCCCCAAGACAACAGCTCCGAGATCCCCGAGCGAGCCAGCCGTGGCTCCTGCCGCAGCCACGGCAGACCTCAGCCAGGCTGCAAAACCTCCCCAAGGTCTCCAAACGCTCAGGCTGCGAGCTCCTGCCAATCTCTGCGCTGCCATAGCCACAGCCGGCACGACCAACTCGGGGATCTCACACCGAACACCCCTGAGCGATGGCCACCCCAGCGGGACAGCAGCCCATCCCCACGGACACCCCCTCCCCGGTACAAAGCTGCCTTTGCCCAAACGGCACTGGAAGAGCAAACACCATTTCACATGCTCAGCCACGGTTAAATTAAGAGCAGCAGCCTGGAGCGGCGGGTGTCTGATGAGCACCAGCCCCTTTGCAGCCTCCTCGCAAAGAAACTGGGTCAGTAGAGGCAAGGGAGAAGAGGAGCGGGGGCTCGCTCTGCTCCCCGGGCCCTGGGGGTCCGACGGGGCTTGCAGCAGGTGAATCAATAAAACAGGCTCCCTTCGGTAACCCAGATTCTGCAGTTTAATTAGGCTCTTGGTGGCTGCAGGATTTATTCAAACCCGTGAGGTGTTCAGGAGCCTTGGTGAGGGGCAGAGAGCCCTGCAGACGTCCTGCAGCACCTCTGCAGCCCCTGGACCCCGCAGCAGCTTTGGACACATGAGCCCAGAGCACTTCTATGGGATGCACCAGCAAGCTCCAAGGCACGGCCCCCCCTCAAGCCCCCCCAGCCCTCCAGTCCTGCACATCTCACTCGCTCCCACCGCACCAGTACCCCCCTTAAACCAGAGCCCCCTCGGTCACAAGAGCGGTGAAAAGCCCCGACGCTGCCACTCGCCATCTTTGCAAGACCCGGCAGAGCCTCCTCCAGCAATGCAGGGACGAGGCGGCGGCAAGCACGGACCCTGGCAGGGTGAGGCTGTGGGGACACACACACCCGTGGGGAGGTTTTGCTGCACGAGCATCACGATGTTCCCACGTGCCGGCACGTGCAGAGAGCTGGGACCACCCCGGTCACAGACCCCGAGCCCGCTGCCTCCGTCCTGCTGGGAGGCAGATCGGGCTGTCCCTGCGCCGCAGCCCAGCTGATGGAGCTGGGGAGATGCCTAGTGGGTAAACACCAGGAAAGGGCAGTGCTGTTGTCCTACGGTAATGGGTTAGCAGCAGCACTCGGTACAGCTCGGGAGGGAAATCGTTTTGAGCAGCAGAAGGGAGGAAGCCGTGATCCCGGCAGCTCCGAGTGCGTGGCTGGCGGAGGCGGGATGGGCAAGGACAGAGCGGGGAGGTCGGGGAGGGCTGTTTGCATGGGATGATTGAAATGGGGACACACCGGCACTGCTCACCAAACGGATCGTCTCCGGCAGCTTGGGCTCTGGGAATACCTTGTGTACTGGGGCCTGGCTCAGCTGCCAGTGGCACGGCAGGCGGACGGCTCCCACCGGGTAACCTGCCCCATCCCCATCCTACGTGGACCTACCAGATTGCTGGTGGTCCAAATCCTGCATACACCTACCCCAGGGCCCCAAAGAGATCTAGATTCACCTCCCAGCCATTAGCCCATTTCTGTGCAGCCCTTCAATTAGTTAAATGACGTATTTACCCTTCAGTCCTGTTGGCTGAAGACAATTAAGTCTCCTTGTCCCCTGACTCACAATATTGGCACACTCGGCTCAGCAGGGTCTCTGCAGAGGGATGAGCTGCAGGCGGCCCCCAGGCCCGGTGGAAGGATCAATCCTTTACAGCAGCAGCTCCCTGCCAGCCCTGCTGCATCCCACCCCGAGGGTTAGTTTTAAAGCAATTTTGGAAGAATCCTGATAATTCTGGATCTTTCCAAGCTGCTGCCTCCCCGGCTGCCAGCTGCAGGAGGAAAATTCTGCTCTCCAGGGCGTCCTGCAAACATCCCCCCTCTTACACATCACTTTTGGCCGTGTATGTCACAACCTCACTGGTGCCACAACCTGCAGGACTGGGACCCCCCCACGGCTGCAGCAGACATATTTGTCCGCTTTAAGCGGCACTTTGCATCTCTCTGCTAAAAGTTTCAGAGCAAAGTTTGCTTTTTGCACCCCACAGCTCTCTCTGAAGCAACCCTTCCCCAGCCAGGGCTGACACCAGGCATCCCCCAGCAGCAGGGAGACCCCATCGCACCCGCACTGAGGGCACAGAGCTGCTGAGAAACCTGCGCTGCCCCCTCTCCCCCCATCTTGCCTTCTCAGAATATTTTTGCAACCTTTTCCTGGGCTCCTCCTCCTGTGATTTTCCCAGCTGCTGTTGAACGCCACCTTGACAGAGCTGAGCTGATTTCCTCCATCCCTTCCATCCATCCCTGATGGATTACAGAGGAGCTGGGATCTCAGCAGGAGCTCAGACTCCACCGAGGAGTTGGGGGGGGGGGGGGGGGTGCTCCTCTGGCTGGGGAGCCCAGGAGGGATCCCAGCCCCGTCCCAGGGGTGCAGAGGGGAATAGCAACCGATTTCCCACCAGAGGGTCCCTGACTAAGCACCGCTCCACCCTGGGAGAGGCTGCCGGTGAGCACAGAGCAGAAGGAAGCATCTATCTTCCAAAGCTGATTAAAAATAGATGCAGCACCTCACTAATTATGCCATGTAATTAGCATTTGTTTTCTGCTTAGCGGAAATCTGCGGGGAGCGAAGCTGAGCTGGACCCCAAGTATCTTCTTTGCCCTGGCTTGGGCACAGGAGGCTCATCCCATGGAGGGATGGGCTGCAGCAGGGTCACAGCCCATCCTGTGCTGCCCCAGCACACCCAGCCCAGGGCAGTGTGGGTCCCCATGCCACCCAGGGCTGGGGGTACTGGGGGGGGTGGGGCACAGCCCGGGGGTCCCCATGCACCCTCTCCCACACTTAGCTCCCTGTCAGCCCATCCGCACCCAGGCTGTAAGCAACAGATGACGAGATCCACGGCGATGCTGGAAACGGGGTCAGTGATAGCCTGCAGCAGATTTTAACATTTATTATCCTGGCGAGGCTCTTGTGCAAGTCAGAGATGCCATAGGGCAGCTCCATGCCAGCGGCCGCCCCCGGCCCGGCTGGCTGAAAGCAAAGGAGGGATGCAAAGGCCTGGATCACCCTGCAATCCCCTCCTGCCAGGGAGGAGAGATCCAAGTCTCCATCGCACCACTCAGTGCTTATGAAAGCCAGAGACCTGCAGCCTCCCCCCTCAGATACCCCCACACCCTCCTGCCCACCCGGCCCCTCACCCCCATACCCCGACAGGGTGGTCAAACACCCAAGGGGACACAGCTATGCTGATTTATTCCCTCCCGAAAGGGAAGCAGGACCCCAACTCCCCAGCAGAGCCCAGAGCCCCCAGCTCACACCAGCCTTTATTATCCAGCCCCCCCCCAGCACCATCCTATGCACAGAGACTGGGTTGGTTTCTTGCACCGATGTTAGATTTGGGACGGGTTGTGCTTCACAATTGGCAATGCTTTCTGCTCCTTTCTTCTCCCTCCCCAGATCCATCACCCATATGTGTGTGTCGTTAATATTCATGAGCTCCGTGGAGGCATCCAGGGCTGGGAGAGGAGTCCCCAGCACCAGCATCCCCGGCACAGCACTGCCTGCTCGTACCCAGCCCCGGGAGCCAGCTCTTGCAGCTCATCCTGGGGGTGCTGAGCTGCCAGATCCCCAGGGATGGCTGGGGCTGCCTGGCTCATCTCCGGGCTCCCTCCGACAGCAGGAGAGCTCTCCAGAGCCAGATGTGCCCACAGCCCCTCTACACAATGCTTGGCCACCCCAGCTGCAAGTCCTCAGCCCTGATGCTGCAGCCTCGACCCTTCCTTAGCCCCATCCACCTCGCAGAGCTGTCACACACCCCATATCTAGGACCCTTCCCAAGGGCTGGACTGGGGGCACTGTTCCCCACACACTCCCGCTGCAGCTCTGCCCTCTTTTACCCAACTGCTTGTGTGATTTAGGGAGCAGCTTTCGCATCCTCTGCCGCTTCCCTTGCTCCAGGCGCTGCAACCACACACTCCAAGCGCAGCTTGGCAGATCCTGGGGTAGGAGGCAGGAGAACAGCAAGTGGCACGGTGGAGGGAAGCTCTTTTCAGCAAAACGAAATTTATCCACCTCCAGTTGGAAGGAGAGAGGAGGCTCCGGCCAGCTGCAGGGACGGTTTCGCAGACCAGCCTGACCATGGGGCTTCGAGCCCCGGTGCCCACCCCCGGGCTACGGAGGGGGACTCGGTTCAGCGGGAGCACCAGGAGAGGCTGTGGTGTTATCCTCAGGGGACTGGGATTTCCCTGGCCCTGATGCTGCCCCACAGGTGGGGTAGAGCCCAGCCACTGCCAGCGCTGCCCTGTCCCACCGCCTGCCCCTTCCCCGCCTGCCCCTGAAGCTGTAGCGGCCTCAGTGGTGTCAGTCACAAGCAATAACCACGTCAAATTAATTGGATACCAGTTTACTGCAAACAAAGAGAAACCAGGTGACATTTACCTAGCAAACTAATTGATATCCAAGTAATTTGTTGGAGTAACCTTGTTATACGCCAGCTGGATTTCCCAAACCCTCCCAATCGGACTCATTACAAACAAGGTATGTCTGTTAATCAGAGAGCTTTAATCACATTGCTGCCCACCATAGTTTTGAGCAAGTTAAGGCTACCAGATTTATCACAGGCTTTCAGATCCTAAACACTCTCTTAAGAATTTGTTTGATATTTTATTAGCAGGCAATAATGCTCTTCGTGAAGAAGACGGACTTTTCTCTTTCAAGCGATGACACAGGAGCAAAGCTGGCTCACAACACCACCGCTCCTCCCTTTCATCTCCTTCCCGCGCCTGTCATCGCAGGCATGTAGCCCTCCCTCCAGACATGCCACTGGCCTGGTTAATCACATCCTCCTAATCAGCACACAAACGGGAGACGTTTCCACACAAGAGGAACAGCTCCCGTCAAAACATCAGCCAGGAGATGCTCGTCCCCCCAGCAGAGCCACCTACGTCAGGCAGGGCGCGAGGCAGGAGTCCCTGCGTTCACCAGGGGCCTCCCATGCACAAGGTTCTCAGGAGTGCTCAATAAATATAACATTAAAAAAAAAAAAATCAATGCACTAGCTCATAAGCACCAGCAGCAGAGTGTGAACAGCTGGGGGTTTGCAGGCTGAGGTACAACAAGCCAAGCAGCGAGTCCAAGAAAAGCAAGAAAAAGCACGTTCCTAAGGAAACATTCTGCATCAAGCCCTTGCGTTGGGAACTAAACCAAGAATTAATTACAGGCTGATTTTACAGCCTTTATTTTTTGTTTTTAAAGCTGATCAGGCCTCCAGAACGGGGACAGAGGCACTCTGAGCACGCCCTTGTTGAAGGAAGCCGGCACGTGCGGGGCCCTGCAGAGCATCCATGTGCAGGGCCCCGGGGGGCTGCGCCCCCAGGAGAGCAGCCAGCCCCACTTCACCTTCTGTTTCACCACCCCATCCTCCTCCTTGAGCCCAGGTGCTGCAGGAAGAGGCTCACTGCCCTGCCTCCTCAGCACCGATGGCTCTTTGGCCCCCGATAAATCCAGCCAGTAGCCCAGGAGATGGGATGGGCACCTTCTCGCGTGCCCCAGCCCCTCTCACTCTCCTGTGCGGGGCAGCCGGTGGTCCCGAGCCCAGTACAGCCGCCTGCTGCTTGGGTCGATCTGCCCGGGCAAGGCTCTACCTCTGCCCACCGAGGCTCACAGCCCCCGTCAGCCAGCTCCCCTCCACGCAGGCAGGTACTGTTGGCCCTGGGTCTAGAAGAGCAGGTGCCACAAAGAAATCAGGTCTTCACTCTCATCTGCCCAAGAGCTCACGCATCCCCTGCCTCCCACCCTCACCTTCCAGGCTTCCCCCTCCCCAGTCACCTCTCGGGGTGGGGGGACGCGGCCCCTGCCCCCAGAAAGGAGAGATCTGCGTGCGCACTGCAGATCTGCTGTCTTTTTTTGGGCTGAGCCCTGTACAAGCTGCTCCATCACCCTAATGACACAGCTCATAATTATCTCATTTGCTATTAATTTGGATGTCAAGAGAAATTCCACTCATTTGCTTTTTATTAATATGGCCTTAAAATAAAGCCAAGGGGCTGGCAGGACTCTGGTAAGAGGCATCTGCCTCAGTATTAGAGAGGATCAACTGAGACCAACAAAGGGAAGAGTGGTTGGGGTGGAGAACTATTGATAGGACAAAAGGAGACAACCGCAAGGGACAGCGATGCTTCCCAGCCTCACCAGTGCCCTCTGCACACACAGGCACTGTCTTGTAGCACCAACCGTTGCATCCAAGGCACAAGACGCTTCTGGATGCCCTGACGGGGCTCAGCTGTCCCCGAGAGGACCGACACCAAAAATGCCTGTTTGCAGCCAGACATTGGGGCCCAAAGCTGGGGAACAGCCTCCCTGCTCTGAGCAGAGCAGAAGGGACAGAGCCAACGGCACACAGCTGCCCCAACCAGTTCAATGCAAGCCGAACGCACTGGGAACACGGGAGGGGAAGCTCAGCTGCTTGTGGGTGCATGCTGCGCCCAGATGATGGCTTGATGCTACCAGTCTACAGATGGACTTGGTTTGGGGAAGCACGAGGGAAACAGCCCCTCCTAAATCTACCTGAGTAGCACGAGTCAAAAGGGAAGAGGAATGAGAATTAGGGGCAGGGAGGTGGGAAATCCCAACAAAACCACTTTCCCCTGTCCTCAGCAAGAACGTCCCAAAATACAAACCTTCACCAGTCACCAGAGCTCAGTCTTTGCAATACAAACTGCACAGGCAACATCTAGCCTACCACAAGCTCCAGACACGGAGGTGGGAATTCATCTCACCCAGCTTTAGACATCTGTGACTGAGTTGCTCATCTAGAATCCCTCAATAATCAGAGAAGAAACAGACTTGCATCCTAAAGCATCTTCTTTCCCTTATCAAGGGACCCCAGATAAGCAGCGCATGTGCAGAGAACTTCCTTTCCAACCTCTAGGTATCCACAAAAAATGTAGGGGAAGCAGATCTGGAGAATCTCTAGCAGAACAAATTATTCAGCATTTGACTGGCACAAATCTTCCATCTCCTTTCACATCCTCAGAGGACAAACAAAGCTGTAAAACAAGTGGCCGTAAGAGCTCTCAGGAGGCGGGTGAGAAGCTCCTATCTGGAAGGGTGGCACCAATACCAGGTTCAGAAGGGGAATGGGTTTGTTTCCTTATGTCAGCTCAGGTTTGCATGGAGACGCTCTTAAGCGGCCTTTGATCTGCCTCTGACCGCGTGCAGGGCTGAGCCTGACCTGCAGTAGCCAAGCTCTTGCAGTAAGGAGGCTCCACATGGGGCAGCTCAGGTTTAATTAAGCCAGCACAGGCTGTGTCTGTTGATGAGCCTAAGGCATGACAGCCAGAAAGGGCTCTCCAACATGTGCATCTCAGCAGGATGAGTGACTCCCTCCAGCCTCCCCACCAGTGAAGCCAAGAAATGGTTCCTGCTTTAATTACCAGCTTCCTGGAGGAAGGAGCTGGCTGCGGGGCAGCGACTGGGGAGCCCGGGGGGGACACGCAGCCCTCTCCTCACTGTTGTGGCTCAGAAAGCCACCCGGCCACGTGCCCCGCACGCAGATGCCGTGCATGGGAGGCTGCACAGGCCAGGCAGATCCAAGCATTCCCAAGAACAGGCAGTTCTTTAAAGCTTTCCTCCTCACACATCCCCTCCCAGCAGCGTGTTCTCACGCAGGGGAGGTATTAGGCACGCTCCACACCCCCAACACGACTCCAGCAGGAATCATTTTGCAGAGCTGTCTGGGTGCCACATCTCTTATGGAAAGCACAGCAGGGAGTCAGGAAATCCAAACCCACACAGCATTATCCCAACAGTGCAGGCTATGGAGCAGCCACCCAGAGCAGAGTGGGAGGATGCTAGTGCTACAGCCCAGCCCCACCTGGCAGCACCAGCTGAATGATAAGGCAGCAGAGGTGGCAGATTAGTTTAATCAAAGGTAGTCAGCCTCAATCCATCCTGCAGGCACACTGCAGAGGGGCAAGGATTGTGCTACAGTACACTATTTCACTGTAGTGAGAAGCTGAAGAACTATCTTAGCAATCCTTTCTTTTTTACAGAGCCCCTACCACAGCCACAAGAGAGGATTCGATCTTCTCCCTTCATCTCTCCATCTTCCTCCCCTTTGGTTTGTGCACCAGCAGCACTGAGGAGTTACCAAGCCATGAGACCCGTTCAGAGACTCCTGAACAATCACAGATAGAAACATTAAAGAGGAAAGTATCCTTGGTGATAACAAAAGGGAAGGCTTTCTAACAAGTCAGCAGTAAGTTGTTGGGAACCAGAGAACAAATATTAACACCCGGAAAAACTAATTTCCAGTAAACCGAGAGTTAAAAAGAAAGAGATGTGCCTAAGTTTACTTAGGAAGGACACTCAGGCACTAGTCTCCGAGTTTCCATTAAGAGGAGGTTTCATGCATTACAAAGCGATTTTCCCTTCCCTAGTTTATAAGCCAATTAGATAAAGACCAAGTTAATCCCTTATTGTGTTCAGAGAGCCACAAGTAGACACCAAACACAGAGATTAGTCCGTTTGTTTAACCGCCTCCCCAGGTTTTGGCAGCTGAGAGAGCATCACGCAGTATAAATACTAAACCCAAGCAGAACAGAGCCCTCAGCTCCACTGGGGCTGCAAGGTCTCACCAGCAAGGCAACACCCCTCCTCCATCTGAACCCTATAAAGGTGACTTTCATCCAAAATCATCTGATCTCAGGAGTCTACCTGCACTCAGAATAAGAAGAGTGCAGAAACACGTCAGTTCACGCAGAGGGAAGCAGCGGCAGTGATGCCGGGGGAAACAGTGCATAGCAATATTGTTATCTTTTCTTTTTTTTTATGTTAGCTTTTTTCCCACTTCACCCCTCTGGGCAGAGGCATTTCACCTGCAGCGAGGCAGGCTGCAGCATACAGCTCAAGACAGCAGCGTTACCAGACCCAGCTCTCTCGCAGGGTGAATGCACAGGCCTTACATGTACCAAAAAGCCCAGAGCCCAGCAGAAGACAACCCCCAGCTGTAGACCCAGAACAGCACGAGCCTCACATTCCCATTCAGAAAATGGGCTCAACATAGCCCAGCTCACATCTTTTCCTGCAGAACTTCTACCGACCACCACACCCCAACCCTCTCATGGTCAAACACCAAGCAGAAGCACACCAAAACACCAATATATCAGAAGAGCTTAAAACCGCAGACACTCACCCACTTCAGCTGCACAGCCAGGTCAGGAGGAGCTACAGACCCATCTGCTGAGGAAACCCCTTTCCTAGCAGGGCAATGCCCAGAGCATGAGCTGCTCTGCTCCCTGACAGACCCCTCCTCTGGCACAGCTG
Source organism: Astur gentilis (assembly GCF_929443795.1). Taxonomy (NCBI): domain Eukaryota; kingdom Metazoa; phylum Chordata; class Aves; order Accipitriformes; family Accipitridae; genus Astur; species Astur gentilis. Next base: position 40,116,649 of record NC_064889.1, read on the forward strand.
AACCAAACGAGGTGCTTCAGGACCACCGAGATACATTTGCAGCAGGACCGGTGTAACCCAAAATTTGAGATGAGCCTGGGCTGGTCCTGTGGCACCCCAGCACAGGCTGGCTGCTCCCTGGGCCAAGGTAACCAGCAAAAAAAAAGAATGAATTTCTCTGGTGTTCTGCCCGTAAGATCTAAGAAACAGCTGTCCCCTGCCCACAGCATGTCATTTGTGCCTAAATTTGTGACAGGCTTTAGAAGACTCTGTCCCCGTGGTTTAGTGAAGTTGCTGCTTCATGTGTGGTTGGAATGAGAAATGGATGAACCATTTGCTGCTGACAGCAGTCCCATGGCTCCTGGGAACAGCTGGGAAAGGTCCCGGACCCACTCCTCCCAGTAAGAACTTACTAGTTAATAACCCTGCCCCTACAATTTAGGGGGGTCCTGCAAGGCTCACCCCCAGTCCAATAGTTTTGGCAGAAAGGGAACAGAGGGTGTTTGTGCTCAGAGCTGAAGGCACCCACCCATGTGCTGAGGCAGGGAGCACAGGAGGTGGTTTTAGGGGGTGTGGGGGTTCCCACCCCAGCAGACCTTCCTTTGCAGACAGCTCTGCACAGCAAGCCCCTCCTCGTTAAGCCAGATTTGAGTTTCCTGTTGCAGGGGGAGTGGGTCACTGCTGCTAATTACAAGATTAATTCTCCTCCCTCACAAGGGTGTCCAGGCTGCGGCAGCTCTCTCTGCCATCCACTCCAGCTGTGGGTCATTACCAGGGTCCCCTCCCCACCACACCTGGGAGTTGGGAAGCGGCATTTTGGCTGGGCTAGCAGAGCAGCTGGCCTGGCCACCTGCAAGGCCTTGAGCTCCCACTGCTCTCTGGACGGCTCTGGGTGTCTTCATAGTGGATGAGGGAAGCGGCAGCAGCGGGGAAGGTTGTTCCCACGGCATTTGGATGTTTCACTGGTTTCTCAAGCTGGCAGTCAGCACAGTTGTGGGGTTGCTTTTTAGGAGGCTCCACTTCCACGCTGTTCCGTCAAGACAGGGGACAGGGCAGCATCTGAAGAGGTGCTGTGGCCATGGCATTGGGAGCGAGGCGAGAAGGCTGCCCTAGCATTCCCTCGGCCAGGGAGGGCTGCCCACCAGCCTCCTGCAGCCCTGTCCCCTGCCAAAGCCAACATCAGACGCAAAACCAAACACTTCCTCTTCCCCTGGCCTGCCAGGCAGCCCCTCTGATCCCACACACATCACCGCGATCAAAGGAGCACGCTTTCACTGCGACGTTTTTTCCCTTCCCGGTCCCTGTCCACCCACATAACAAACTCCCATGTGAAAACAGCTTTCAGGCTTCCCAGGAGATGGCAGGCTCCTTGATGGGGTTTGAAAACTGCAGCTGCTTCTGGCTTTGTCTTTTAAAACACATCAATCAGCAAGGTTTTTTTGGGAAGCACCCTGTCAGCACCTGTCCCCCTCAACACTCCCAAGGACCAGCCCAACAAAGCTCCCCAAACGGGCCCTGAGGGAGCCAAGTTTGTTGCTTCCTCCCTTTTTCCCACCTGGGTTTCAGGGTGTAGCGCTGAAGGAGGAACCACCCCAGACTCCAGATCTAACAGATGTAGCACAGACATGTGAAAGGGGCTGAATGTCCTCTATACCCAAAGCAGCACCAGGACCGAGATGGTGGCAAGAGCAACAACAGCTGTAAGATAAATTTATGCAAAAGTGCTTGGCAGCATTTAAAACAGACCACAAGAGTCGTGACCCTGAGCACCCCTCTCCAATACCAGGAAAACATCCTTTTTTCCTCTTCAGGCTGGAATCTTACAGAGCCATGTTTTTTTAAATCAACACGCCAGAGTTTTGGCTGTGTTCGAGAACTCGCGCATCTGCTCCAATTTTCTTCGGAAATGGTCACGAATAACCTGCCAAATACAAGGAGGAACCCACACCTTTGCAGGAAAAGCTTTAGCCCTGCAAACTGGACAAGACTCACTGTATTGATTCAGGGATAGAAACGGATTGTTCTGTGCTCTGCTGCTAAAGCAAAGCTTCAGACGTGGCTTAACTGATGGGTGTTGGTCCAAGCATACTGGGCACAGAGAGCTTCCTCCTGACCTGGCACGAGTGCTCCCAGTCCACTCAGACTGCAAAAACTCAAGCCTGGGATCTGGCCATCCTGACCAATTTGTGTATTAGGAAGGACCTCCCTCCCCATTCTCCTTGGTGGGAAATTCTCCTTTCCCCTAAGATGATCTTTCCTTTAGGAAGAGCTGGTCTGCACCATGAGCCCCCTGCCTCAGTCACTGGACAGAGGGCGACAGTAACACCCAGCAAGTCTGGGTACCATAATGCCCTTCCATCTGAATCGTTCTTCAGCAGCAATGCAGAGCAAGTTCCCATCAAGACCAGCAACACCAGAGCACCATGTACCCCAGCACAGATAACGACCAGCACACAGCCACCAAGGTCTGGTCACTGCTGCATGGCACCAAGGCAGCAGCCATGCAGAAGCCACTGACACCAAACAGACAGAAAGCTTCTCAGGTACTGGAGCTCAGACCTCCAAGCCTCTTCCAAAATCCACAGCAGACTGTTGGCTCCATCCCCTCCCTCGTGAGTCACACGCCCACCTGAAACACAGCGTCCTCTGCCCGTCTGTCAGGACCAGCCGGAGCTGCATACTGGCCTTCTGTTCCCCGGAGATGTGCAAAGTGAATGTGAAAGTACAGGCTGCAGGGACTAGGTGGAAGCTGTTCCAAAAATGACGAGAACGGAAGTCTCTGTGCCACAGAGGCGTGGTGGAGCCAAAGGCCAGCTCTGGAACTAAGTCCCTCAGCATCTCTTTGTATATCACCTCCCGCAATTGCCCAGGTACTCAGGGAAGTTGTTGCAAACTTAACAAATGTACATTTGCTTACACAAATATTTTTACAATGCTTAAAAATCAACCCTGAGAAATATGCTCTAAACATTATCTTAGAACAGAAGCCGGTCTGCCTGCCCACCGGAACCACACGCAGTGGCTGGCCTTGTCCTGACTGACACAGCCTGGCACTGCTCTCCCCTGGGGTGGCACTCGGCTGTTGCACTCGACAGAACCACAGTCTTGCTGGAGGAGAGGATCCAGTGAAGAGGAGCTCTGCAGTTTCTTCTGGCATCAGACTAATCATCCAGTTCAGCCTCCTCTTTTCTGCTAGGAACAAAAACAAGGAAGGGTCACAGACTTAAAAAGTAGAAACCAAGAAGACCAAATAACTATGTCACTTGGTTAATAAGGGGCTCAGATACATGGGTTTTGAGATATATGGCCATAAATGGAATGAGTTTGTTTTTTCTGTTGCACAGACCTCCAAACTAGCTGGCCTTTGCGTAAGCTTCAGCATCTGCCATGGCAGGAAGGTGTTAGAGGTGTTAAGAGATGAAGCTCCAGCACAAACGGGACACCCAGCCTCGCACTGCACAGGGCTACACCCATGGCCTGGCCACGCTGTGCAACTGCCACTACAAGAGCAGCGAAAGCCCCTTCTTTTGCTTCTGGCTACATGACTCAAAGAATAGAGGAGCTGAGCTGAGCATGACCAGTTGCACCATCCAAGTGTCCTAAGGAATCCACAAGAGGTACCTCAGTCAGCGTTAAGTAATCCCTCACTATTACCACTGGCTACCCTCACTCGTTCTGGTCCATCAGGACCCTCAGAGCAGAGTGGGCTTTGAGTCCTGACACATTTCATTCATTCATCCCCAAGCAGCTCTTCAGGCAGCGCTATCTGGTGTCTGTACAGCCCGGTACTGGTGTGGGTCTGAGGGAATCCAACAACAAACTCTCGTGAACCATGCTGAAGAGGCAGCGTAGCCCCAACAGAAGGAACTCCTGTGCCTCAGTTGACTTGCTATGGATTTACACAGATAAACAGAGCAGCCGCTAGCCTACATTATGTAAGAGTGGGGGAGTCTGACCCTCCCCTTGCTTTCTGGGGGCAGAAACCAGCTCCCTGCAGGATATTTCTGTTCACCCTCATGTCACACCTGTGGGCGTTAGTGCTTTGCTTATTGCAGGTGCCGGAAACAGACCAAATCCCCAACGACCTTCCCCAGCCTAGGACACGGTGCTCTGCAGAAGAAACGTGTGAAGTAGCATGGCTACAATCACCAGAAATCACCTTTTATGGAGGCAGCATACGTCCTGATGTCACTTGAGCTCACCTTGTTACCCCATCTGTCCCTTTAATGCCATTACTGAAGATCATTACATGAGCAGATCCCCTTTGGAGAGGCAGTTGCTTGGACTGCCCACACACCTACCTCTCTGGCTCAGAAGAGATGACCTCCAGTGGTGAACACAGCTGTGTCCGAATATACTCCCTCGATCTAATATCAGCCTGGAATTAAGGAGGAAAATGAGTGAAAATGGATTGATCAGCCTGCTTGGTGCTTCCCCTTTGTTATCTCAGTATGTCCCTGCACACCCTGATGTCAGTACATCACAAATAGCTCTTGTATGACTGTGTTGCAAAGAAGAAACTGCATGTTTCTTCCCTTGTTTGGTTTCTGTGCCTCACTGCAAGCTGCTTGGGAGAATGAAGACTTAAAATGAAGAAACAGAAGGTCCTGGACCAAACAGACTTACTGGAGTACAGTCCATTTCAGAAGCAGAAATGACATTGGCTGAACCCTTGCTGTTTGCCCCTTTACTTCTCATAGGAGTAAGGAGATGAGACATTGGGCACAGATAGCTCCTGCCAGCCAGTGCCTAAGGTCTGCTCAGCCCTGACCTACCCCAAGCACGGCAGGATGAACTGCCAAAGTAGGACCCAGACTGGCCTTCCTCAGCAAATCCCAGCTGCAGCTGAGTGCAACCAGCCTTCACCAAGGGCCCCTACGAGACCCAGAGGATGAACTAGCACAGGCTTCCAAGCACACACTGTGTGCAGTGAGCCTTCTTGCAGCAAGCACTGACCCAGCTGGAATCCCTCATCTTCCACCTACACTGAATGGCTGCTCATCATCATCCAGGGATGTGACAGGCCAGCAAGGATTTCCAGAGGCTTAGTAAGTAGCAGTGTTCACTGGCAAAAGGAGAGCTGCTGAGGTGATGGACTGCTTTTCCATTGTGCCTTATCTCTACACCAGAACTGCAACTCTTCTTTGATGAACCCTGGCAGCAGAGCCAGACTGGAAGAGACTTGGGAGTCTGAGAGTGCTCTAGTGCTTTCATCCTTAAAGCTGACCCAAATGACTTCTTCCACATATAGACACCTCCAAATGCAATGCAGAAAAGTGTAATGAGCAGCTAAGCTCCTTCACAGGCCTTCCCCAGCAATAGCTCATCACTGTCTGATGAGAAATGGAATAGACTTGTTAGAAACTTCAGGGCAGGGTAAGTCTTCCTTCCTTCAAGAGCAGATATTCCAAAAAGTAAACCAGCTCTCCCCTTGAACCAACGGAAGTTGCTCCACCACCCTCACTCTGTAAAGGGATCGCACGCAGGTCTCTGTAGTGCTGAGGAGTTCCTGTGCATCAGCAAAACGCTCAGAGATAAAGGTCCCCAAAACAAATTACTCCCCTTCAACCCAGGACCCTGCCCACCCTTCTATTTATTGAGATCTTCTTCATCCCTTTTGCTCAGAGCTAGCAAAATCCTTCAGCCTGTACTGATATACAGAAGCAGTATGTCCCCTGACCCCCAGAAAGCTGCTGGGAGTGCCAAAACTATATGGATGTGAAGGCAGATCTCTGCAGCATTGCAAGGCAATTTAGCATGAGACAGTGGCTCATAGATCCCTTCTCAGAAGGTGGGGAACTACTGGAGCATTTTATTGACTTGTCCCAGAGCAGCAGAATGCCCCATGGACTCTCCTGCAACAATCTTCACTGTATACTCAGTGAAACAGAAGCTGTGTCCCAGGACTATGCTGAGAGGGATTCCCACTGGCATTGCAAGCAGGTATAGGCTGCAGCCTTCAGGCTCACAGCACTCCAAGATCATTCATGGTCTTTATAGCTGTGATGCTCCCAAAGGATTAGCTCTTCTGGTCACTCATCAGCTGAGAAATGGGACTCTGCCCTCCACAGGAAACTATAAATTGAGAGGTGGAACAGGGCTATGGAGAGGGCTGTAAAGTTTGGGAATATGGCAATCCAGCAGGCGAGTTCTCAACAGGACATGGGATGAAAAGAGAGAAGCTGGCATTGCCCATTCTTGTACCCGTCCCTTTCCTTCCTCTGTTCCAGCAGTTGTATGATGCAGCAACAGATGGAGAAGCACACCACTCGTCTGCTGCATATCCTTTTCCCTAGGCAAGAGCTTGGCTCATCCTGCCTATGTGCCTGATGGGCTGGCTGTGTGATGGTAATTATGCAGCTAAAGCAGGTAAAAACATCCACTAAAAGCAAACAGAGACAAGACATAAGCACATCCTTGGCTCTATCGCTTCTTGGCAGCAGTTGCAAGGCAAGTGACTGACACACCTTTTACACTGTCCTACCTCATGAATCCAAAGGCAAAGCTGCCATGGAAGACAACACCAGGACGTATGCATGCCCTGGGCTCTGCTTTCCAGTACCAAAATCAAAAGGAGTAATGTTGAGAGTCTACCAAATTCATGGGTTACTGCCCTCCTCATCTGAAACTGAGCTTGGAGCCATCACCAAACCTCATCAAACCCATACTCATGCAAATGTCCAGTTCCTCCCTTCCTCTTCTGATATACTCTCCTGTGACATGAGCCCTCCTGAGCTCACCAGGAAAATGAGATTGGTGTGTCTTACCAGCAATGCAGGATAGTACGTGGTCAGAGTGGGGCAAGAACACCAATGGAAATCCCAAGAGCTGCAAGAAAGTGTTGCTGGACATTTACTGGATGTTCTTGTCCTCCAGAAGTATTATTGTTCAGCTTTCCAATGCTGCACCATACTAGCAGAAGACTCTTAGATGCTATCACAAGCACGCAGATCCTGGGCTCTTGGACAACTTCGAGAATTGGCAGTTGATTTTTACATTCCCTCAAAGTTTCTTTTTTAGAAACTTCCTTTCTCAAAAACACTGCTACGCCATGACATTTTAGAACAGCTGCTGTGCCCCACCTCAAAGGCAGAGTGTCTCTCTCCGCTTAAAAAAGCAGTATGTGAACTTCCCAGCTGGAAAAGCTTCACAGCATATGATGATCATGCTAATAAAGTGGGTTAACGCATCCCCAGTGGCTGTCCTTGAAGCATTTGCTACTCTCATCACTGTTCTACTTCTGAAGTATCTCTCCCACACCTCAAGAAGCTCCCCACCACCCCTCCATCCCTGCCACTCCTAGTCAGACCTCTCAGGTGGAGGCTCTGCCTGCTTACTGCTGGAAATGCAGCTCCACAACTGCTTAATGATTCTGCAAGCTTGAGAATGAAAAAGTTATGTAAGGGGTGGTTTGTTTGGGAGATTTTTTTCCTTTCTCTCTGTAATTGGACAGTTTCGTAACTGAACTGACAAATAACTTTGATCACTCTTCAGGATAAGAGATTACGTGATGTATTTTATAACAAGGGAAGGAGGTTGTTCAATAGAGTCCCTACTGGGAGACCAAGGCAGCAAGAGTCACATATGCAAACTATTTTCCTGGGGGAAAAAAAGCCCAGCCACCTTCTGCTGATAACATAAGCTAATGCTTGATTAGGTGGCAAGTTACTAGCCAGTCCTCACTCCTAACACAGTGCTGAGAGACAGCTTAACCCAGCGTATTAACCAAGAGGCTAATCAATAAGATGGATAACTGTCCTGTAATAATCCTCACAGATTGTTTCTATTTTCAGCAGGGACTAGTGCTGGCATTAGGGTCTGGAATTGTTGCTTTGCCTATTTTGTGAGGGGCAGTGGTGATCCCTGTGCACCCAGCAAGCTTGCAGTGAGGGATACCTCTGAAGGGAGTTAAGAGTTTCAGGATATCAGTTACTGATTTCCCTGCTGCGCAGCAGGAGCTACTCACACAGAGGAGAGGGATGACGGCTTATTTCTCAGTTCTCCTAAGGGCAAGTGTTTAATATTTCACATGAAGTGACCTGCAGAAATTCACAGCCCTGGGCAGGCCTACTTCTGTCCTTCTTGGTGGGCTGGAGCAACATCAGGCTGTCCCATCAGCCACATCCTGAGCCAGCAGGAACCACTGGGCAAGATGCCAGCTGGAGCTAAAAGGATCATCAAGTGAGCTGGAGGCTGGTGTGCAGCCAACCAGGAACCTGAAACAGCGAGAGCAGAAGAATCAGTCCCAGTGCAATCCTTGTCAGCTGGAGAGTGTTAAAAGCTTCTGTTTCCCTGCTGTGCGTGGGGATCCTGGGTCTGAGCAGGCTTGGAGCGTGGGCAAACACTGGAGAGGGGTTCTGACCTCTGCCAGAAGTAGGCAAGGGCAGTTGCTCTCAGGAGGGCTTGGTATTGTTCCAGGGCCACTCAGTTTGAATGCTTTGCTTATTATTCTGGGATGACAGTTCCTGCCTACCTCAATCACTGTCTGGGTAGCTCCAAATGACCAACCCTCTGCAGAAGAGCCTCAAAATCTCACAAACTGGCTGGGTAGAGAGATCACGCCCATGCAAGTAAATTCTCCCGGATTGGCCTTGCGCTTAAACATGGAATAAGGACTAAGTGAGATGTAAATACTGATTGTAGGTGATAATGAACTTCCCCCTGCTTTCTCTGAAAGATCACTTCTCTCACCTGCATCACAGCCACAGTTCCTTTGGCAGCATGACCACATTGTGGGCTGAATGCAAATCAAACTGTTTCTGATCACTGCCTAGATAGTGTTGCATGCCCAAGCACAACATACCCTATACAGACCTGCCAGCTGTACTTCTAGGAAAATAGGTTTAAGTTCCCACAACAGTTACATAGCACTACCCATGCTGCAGCATAGTACTGCCTTCATACAAGCCATAAACACAGCCTCAAGAAGGCATGGGCAGCTGAGCTTTCTTAAGAGCATTATAATTCTAGGGCTACCAGAACTTACAAACTAGGAGCTAATGATCCAGAAGTCTTTCAAGGCACTGGGAAAGCCATAACCACATCACCCATCAGGTCTGCAAGCTTGTCCTGGGGACATGCCATAGCAAAAAGGGCAAGGAAGTCATCCACAGCAGGACTCCCCACAGCCTTCCACCTCCTAACTCCAGCTTTAGGTGCTCAAGAGCTGAGGCTTCCAGCACTGCCTTGTGTCAAGATCTGTGGAAGTCACCACACAGAGGAACTGTGACAGGGAGAAGTCCCATAGAAAGGTTTAAGTGTCCTCATCTCCTGCCATTCCTCTACCTCTACAGTAAACACACTCCTTTTTGGATTTTTAATCTCTCTGTAAGGAAAGTGACAACAATTCATTCCATCACCTTAAATAAAGGTCGTAGTTAGAGAACTGGAAGAGTCTTAGAGCATAGACAGAAACTGGAGATAGCTGGAAATGAAATGAGGGTGATGAAAAGCTCCAAGTCACCTTCTTGTTTCCAAAGGGAATGCTTTTCCCCTTTCCTCTGAACATGCCGAACTGCAGAGCTAGCTCAGAGCTCTGCGGAGGCATCTGTCCCTTGCTGGAAGAGATTACATAAGAAGATCTATCAGCCTACTCCCGTCTGGCAGGTAGTGGTTTATGAGATCAGAAACTCCAGTTCTGGTATGGACACTTCAAGGTTTGTTTTGCTCCAAGGCGTTAGGTTTTTGTCTGGTTTATAACTATAGACTCGAGACTCTGTTTTCAGAAAACACTGCAGTACCAATGAGAAGCTCCTGTGTGCAGAGACTGCGTAACAGCCCTCAGCAGGATCACCTTAGCTGCTCTGAGGAGCTGCAGAGCAAAGGTAGCCAGACACCTGACAAGAACGGCGGTGTAGCAATGCGAACGGCATGTTCCAGGGCAACGTTACAAACACAGACATCTGAATGGGCCCTGCTCCCTGGGCAGTCGCTGGGTCTGGCCTGCCTGAGCCACTAACAACAGGGTGACCCTGAGAGGAAGGAAACACTTGTCAGCCTAGAAGTCCCAGAGGCTTTATACTTCTCCAGATCCTTTCCTCAAGGCCTGCTGTGATTTAATTAGTCTGAAGCTGAGCCTTGGTGGCAGCTGCTGTTCACTGACAGTGATCCAGTGCTGTCACCTACTGGCTGGCTGCCGCCCCAGAGCCTGCAGCTCCTTGCGGAGTGCAGTAGCAGGAAAAAGCCCAGAGGAGCAGCACTGCAGTCTGTGCTAGGCTCAGAGTGCCCAGGAAAACTGCATTTCCAGCTCCTCTGTATTAACATCAGCATCACAGAAGTTGCCTGCAGAGTGGAACCAAGAAGTCAGTCACGCTGGGTCTGCATAAGGGCTTTGTGTGCTTCCAGGCACTGTATCACAAGAACAAGCAAGGAAGAAGGAAGGATCAGTTAGCTACCACATAAACACCACCACAACAGGCTGGGGAGAACAGGCCAGCAAGAAGGGTGCCAGCTGCAGAACTGTCAGTTGCAGACGGGTGGCAAAGCGAGGCTCTGAAACATTGCCATAGGCTTAGCATCCACAGTTCCCCTCTGCTGCCTGCTTGCCTGCTTCCCTACTCCAGGCCTGCCTTCCCCTTCCTCAGCTCCCCTGCTTTTGTACCTGACGGATGGGCTCCGGGATCCGGTACCTGCAGCAGGACTTGACTAGGCGCACAGCTGTCTCCAGGCACACCCTGTGACCCACAGAGATATAAAGCGGCTTAGAGCTGTTGTTGTAGCTACGCAGGACCTGTGCATTCAGAAACAAGAAAGATCAAATACTTAAGAGGCTTATTTTAACAAATACAGAGTGGCAGATGAATTATAAGCTAGCCAGTTGCCTTCAGAAGGTGGGATGGTGGCTCTGCATTTGGCAATTCCCAGCCTTCTTGAACCTCTTCTACCTCCCAGTATCTCCTCATAGGGACTGTTTGGACCCCTGTGGCCCTTCCCCATATGCCTCATGCTGCTGTGGGAAACAGACAGAGACTTGCTAATGCAGGCTATGTTGAAATAACACCAGATGCAGGAAGTTTCTTACATCTGCCCATTTCCTGTGCAGCACCCTTCTGAGTCAGAGGCTCCCGTACTGCATTCTGGTAAGCTGCTACAGAATTGGCACTTCTCCTTAACTGTGGTTCACAAACAGGGGTGCTGGAGCATGGCATCTCAGATGCCATAGCCATGGATGTGAATATATCCAACACCTGAAGTATCAATTCTTTCTACAAATGTCTGAGCCCACAGAAAGGGGAAAGCAGTGTTACTGATCACCTGTTCACACTGTGTTTTCCTGAACTAATATCACCGAGACAGTCCCACTAGAGAGACACCATGCTCTAGTGCTCCCAGCTACACAAAGCTGGAAGACTCGATGGCCAAGCAAATAGGAAACTTCCCGCAGCTTACCATGCCCAGGACTCTCCCTGACGTGCCAATCAGTGGGAACGTATCTCCTTCCCTCTGCAGGGAACGAATCTAGGGATAAACACACACAAGGTCAGTTGGTTAGGAAGTAGTTGTATGTGGCTGTCCCAATTCTCTTGGGATATTGAAGAGTGGAAATAAATTCCCAGCCTGGCCTAACCTGCTCTCTGTGCAGCTCATTCCTGACCAAGCCATCCACCTGCAGGAGGTTCTTGGCCACTCCAATGCATGGTAGATCCGTCAGGACTCCGAGGTGACAGGCCACACCAAATCCTGCCAACAACGAGTCACTGTAACTGCAGAACACCAGAGAACAGGAATCTCAAGCAGCAGCACAGGGACCCTGGAGAGCACTGTTTCTCCAGTAAAGTCCTACCTCTGGGATGGAGCAGGCCATTCCCATCTACAAGAAGTACCTGAAAAAGCCAAAAAAGAAATGTTACTTCCTATGCGCTGAGAGACACTCGAACAGGCAAACAGTGACGCTGGCACCGTGAGGAAGGAGAAGTCTATCTCAGTCCTTTTACTTTTCTCTATAAGGGTCTTCCTGCGGTGCTGTCTACACCTGACTCTTTATGATCACCAGCATGAGCTCTTAGTGGCTGGCAGCACTCTTCACTGGTGCTGCACACAGAATGGGACTCCCATTATCAAGAGAGGCCTGGCTGTTCTTAGCTTAGCATCTCTCATCCCTAAGGAAAGGGCAATAGATGCTTCACTACAACTCTGACACCACACTTTCCACCTGCCAGTGGAAAACAGCCAGACAGCGTGGTCTCAGGAGTGGGTAGAACACCTTTCAGCAGTACTCCGCACCCTCATGACATCTCAACTCAGGACAAAGAAATATGCCATACCTGAGGTTTGAGCTTGGGCTCCTCCTGCTGAAGTCTCTGAACAGCTTCCACCAGGAAAGGGACCTCTCGGAAGGCTAAGAATCCTGCCACGTACGGGGCACTCACAGCCACCATCCGGCAATCCTCGTACAGCACCTGGGAGCAGTGGGACAGTGCAGAGACAAAGACCTCCAGGACTTTGCTGGTTAGTTCCTGACTGTTTCAGAGGCATCTCCTCTGGTTTATGTCCCCTACTCTCATCTTTTTTAAAATAATCTGCTTCTGGATCTCTCCTACAAAGCTAAGGCCATTGGGTTGTGTCATTCTGTCACTCAATTAGAGAAGGGGATGGATAATGAACTGCTGACAGAAGGCAGCTGGACATCACCTACCATACCCTGCTTGAGAGTCAAGTCCTTGAAACAAAATCGGGGCAGCTATTCAAATAGACAGTGGGGGACCTCTAAGTTCACCCAGTCAGAACATTATCAAAGGGTGTCTGTCTCTATACAGGGATAAGCCAAAAGAAATCGTGTAAGACAGGCCAAAAAAAGCGTTCACACAGGGCAAGTCAAGAATCAAGGCAGGATTTGAGATTCAGTTCATAAAAATCCCAGCAGCCAGTATCAAACTTTATTTTTCTGCTTGTTCTAGGTTTTATAGTTAAAGATAATTTTTATATCATTTTGAAAGCTGGGAAAGAGGCCAAAAATCTTTATTAATTCAAGTAAAATGACTGGGGGGTATAGGATTCACGGCGGTTTTGAGAAGGCTTTTATGTATTACATCCCGTATTATTAGTTGATTCCCAGCAAGAACTCACAAACAAGACATCTGCTGTTTGAGTGCTACAAATACTTTAATTTCCTCTGTTGATCGGCACTGATTTTGTCTCCTTCTGGGTAGTGGCTGAGACAGATTATTTTTTATATACACGTAAAGCAATTAGAGACTTCTGTGGCTGACCATGGACTACGCCTCATCACAGTATTTTTCTGATTTACCAACTAACTTGAATGCATACTAAACATCTCTCTCAACGCCTTTTAAGTTCCCAGTAATCTTACAAACCTCTCACAATTAGGAGTAGTTTGCATCACATCTTCCTAAACTTCTGACTAAATCCTTACACTTTTTTTTTCCTGTTTATCTTTCTTGCAAAGCGTACAGCTGGAGACTTTGTTGAACATACATGTGATAACGTACTGATGTCCTGTGAGACAGAGGCAGAGTAGATAATGGCCTTTACGTAAGTTTTCTGTTAAAACCCTTGCGTTCTTGCACACCCGGACACAACCCTAGGGAGTGAAGTTGTTCACTTGCCGTTACCTCAAGAGCTGGGTAGCTGAGAACGACCAGGGAAGCGCAAGCACTGGTGTCATCTCCTTTGATATAAGATAAATCCACACCTCCCACTCTTTCCAGTCCTGCAAAACTTGAATCTTTCTGCCACTCCTCGGTGTCCTCCTCAACCACGTTGGCTTTTAACTGGGCCTGCTCTCTAGAGAAAGACCACACAGCTGCAGTCAAAAGGGTGACCCTTCCTCCTTGGCTCCAGGCCTCATCCTGCACCGAGGCCCTGCTCCATCCCGGTCACCACAAACCGAACCGCGCTCAGGCTGTGCCCCTGCAGGCCCAGGAGGAGCCCACCGACCCAGCTGCGGGGGCAGAGCACCGGCGGGAGGGGGGGTGGGGGGGAGCTCTTCTCGAGGGACCCCATAGCTTGTGGGGACGCAGAAACCCCTCTGCTTTCTCCAGAAAGGGGAGCCGGGGGATTCACCTCCCCTCACTCTGTGTTTGTCCCACGTTAGGCCCGGGGGTGAAGGGGATCCCCGGCAAGGGGACCCCGCCGCGGCTGGCCCGCTAGCGAGCGGGAGAGAAGGGGTGAAGCCCGCCGGGCCTACCACCCCGCCATACCAGGCCCGGCCGAGCACGGTTGCCATGGCTACCTCACGGCCAGCCCGCCCCCCCCCCCACCCTACAGAGCCCCTCCCGCGCATGCGCAGGGCGCGCCGCGCCGTTACCGTTCCCAACGGCGGAGGGTGGCGTCCGGCGGCGGCTCCGCTGCGCGCCCCGACATGGCGCCGCGCCGGAAGGCCGCGTCAGTGCCCGTCACCGCCAACCGCCGCCGGGAAGGCGGGCGGAGAGAGAAGAAAACGGGAGGAGCCGCGGGAGCGAGAAGGAGCTTTATTGAGAGAAACAACGACAGGGCGGCGGGTGGAGAGGGGTCCTGCCCCCCGGGGGAGAGTACCGGCGAGGGGCTGCGGGGAGAGGTTAAGGCGGCAAAGGAGAGGCTCCCTCCGGTGGTTTTGGGGTTTTGGTTTGTTTGGGTTTTTTTTCCAAAGTTGGTCCCAATTCGGCGGTGGGGCTGAAGAGGCTCTGCCGGTGGAACGGAGAAAGGGCAGGTAGGGGAGGTTTGGTACCAGAGCAGCAAGGAAGGGGGAAGGGGGGAGCAGGAGCGTGGTGTGCAGCTTGGTGACAGTTCAGTGTCCAGAGAAAGGCAAATTACAAAAAAAAAAACCAAAAAAAACCCACAACCAACACCCCAAGCTTTTTTTAAAAAAAATCCTTCATCTTCAGCAGACAGCTTTGGTTCTTTATGGTGCCTTCACAAGTCTCTTCTTCTCCACCGTCCTTCTGCTATATGAAGGCATCTAATCTTTGCAGCATAGTTTGGGTACTGAAGTTAATAAAAACACACAAACCCAAACGACCAACTCCCCCCAGGTTCTAGAATCTTACAACACCACGTGTTTATGGCACTAAAATTGCCAGTGTAAGAGGAAGGTCAGACAGACCTAGCGTTGTAAGTGGGCCTAGCCTTCCTTATGCTCTCTTTTGAAGAGAACAGCTGCTTTCCATGTAGCAATAGCATGACAGAGAAGAATCTTATCTGGAAACAGCTCTTGCAGCTCTGTAGCTAACTCAGAGTCTTTTGCATCAAGGTAAGGAATGAGTGATTCCTTCAGGCTGGAAAACAAAGAGCAAAAGTAGTATTAATAGATGGTGTACAGCAAACTACAGGTAGTATTTTGTATGGTAGGAATGCACCGATATTAAGTATACTGAGTTTTAATGCATGTATTTTGTAATGAGAAGGATTAAAATAGCCAGTCAGATTTATAGAGAGGCTAGAGAACCCAGAAATGGGAGGCTGCAGATCAGAACCAAGCTGCTAGGGCCAAGCTGTACGTGTGGACAGCTGAGTGAGTGACTGCAGAAGTGCTTGTGTTTATCTTTAGAGCTCATGAACAGCAGCTCCTGGCATATTCCAGTAGTGTTCCCAAAATAGCTTGCGTAAGATGAAGAAGAGTCATACATGCCAGAAACAGGCAGTGTGTCTTAGAACTAGCTACATATTCTTAATGTTGATGGTCATGCTTTGTGCCCAGCAGGGCAGTCATGTGCCAACGGAACCATTTCCATCACATGCATTTTCAGAGACAGAGAAGAGAAGCTTAAGTTCATAACAACTGTGGGCTGGTTTGGGCTGCTTAACTCTGTTACCTCCATATGGGTCTGAATTCATCAACAGCTTGGACACGTCTCAGCTTCAAGACAATCATTTCATGGAGCTCCTGCAGGAAGGTTTCCAGCCTTGAGTGGACAAGGAAGGTGTTGAGGAGCTTGGCAATCTCTGGACTGAGCTCAGCTTTGTAGGCTGTATTGATGTCTACAAAAGGATCCTAAAAAAAGCAGTGAGGGAGGAAGAAAAAACAACCAACCATACACATTTGA
The DNA here is from genome assembly GCF_929443795.1 of Astur gentilis. Taxonomy (NCBI): domain Eukaryota; kingdom Metazoa; phylum Chordata; class Aves; order Accipitriformes; family Accipitridae; genus Astur; species Astur gentilis. The sequence goes on from NC_064889.1 coordinate 40,132,608, forward strand.
GCAACTTCATTTGAGAAGAGGTAACAGCTGATAAGACACTGAAGTTGGTGTACCTTACCCTTTTGAGGCGCAGAAGCTGCTCGGATTTGCGGGTGGAAAGAAATTGCCACAGGGCTATGTTGTGCTTTAAGTGGCATCGTCTAAGGGCCTGAAAGAAAAACACACATATATGGAGTGAACCTGGATGTAAGGGATGTGTTTAGGAACTTGTCCACACCCTGCCATGCCCATGCAGGTCAAAACTGCAGAGGAACACAAGCACAGAGAGTTCAGCAGGGAGTTCACTGAGCCCTTTTAACCTTGGTGTAGAAGCCCATCTGCAGTAGGCTTCTCTCTCAGCCTTCCCCATTTTGCCTTCAAGAATCCATCTTTTTGGTATCATGAAAGGGAGTGGGAAAGCAATAGGGCTATGCCACATATACTTGTCATAACATAGTGCTTTTGCCCCCTATCAGTAAAGGCCCTCTTTTCACACATCATTAGGAGATAAAACCTTCCCCTGTCACCACTTTTGAGAGGTAAAGGGATATTTTCAATCCTGCTCAGCACCAGGTGAGCCAGTGTCACTGAAAGCTGACTCATAATTGAAAGTTCTCCCTTTTCTCAGTTTTAGCATTGCAACTAATTATGCTGATATGAAACTGAGAATTCTCCTTCCTGGTGCTGACAGAAGAACTTGCATCTGCAGAGAAGAGTTTGACCTTCTGCATATCCTGCACCTGACCCTTCTGTAGGGTTTTGCAGGAATGTGCTGAGCATTGCAAGCTGTTAAGATGCTCCCACCTTACAAACACTGGTCGCAGGGGAAGTGAAAATTGTGTGTCGTCCCGTCCCGTCCGTCCCCCCCCCACTATTGAATCTGGTGGGGAGGGAATTCTATCACATACCTTTTCAAGCTGAACTTTTGCTGGGCTTGGAGATCTGACTGGCTGGATTTAGTATAAACCAGTGCAGATTTTATCTTGTAAGAATAAGAGCTTTGCTCTCAGGACTCACCTGCAGTACGTGAGGGTTTGTCTGATCACCCATCTGCAGAACATTTTCAATGTAGTCAGTCAGAAGCATTTCAGCATTCTCTCCAGCCATGGCCAGGAATCCCAAGGTAATTTCAGTGATGGACAGAGCATCACAGACATCACTGTAAGACTGTAGTTCCCCACTGATCATGTTCATCACAGAACTGGGGAGAGGACTCTGAAAACCATGAAGTCAAAGCAGTTGCTAATATTAGTTTAGAGCCACTCCTTATTGATGCTTAAGTTGCTAAAGTCACAGAAGATGGCAGAGCCCCAGATTTAGGAAACTGAAAATGCTTAACTATATCTCTTTCCTTTGTAAATCCTGGCTGACAAAAGAAGGCCAGTTTGTATGTACTCAAGGCATGCCGAGAGACTAGCAGAGAAGCCTTCAGATGAACAAGGCAAGTGACAGAAGACAAACCTAATATTTCTTGGGATGTCAGGGGTCACATGCTTGCCCTGTTTCCTCCAGTGCAGAAACCCACCTGATCCAGCTTATTCCTGACATCATTGAACATCTGCTCATAATTCCGATCATGTCTGTACACAAGGGTAGGTATTCCCTGTCAGGAGAGAAACCCATGGTTGTAAAGCTTTGGTAACATTGCTTACCCTGCTGCAGTGCATGCCTGGCTGCAGCAAACACTGCAGGGCTCCAAAATCAGCCAAGAAGTTGTCTGCACAAAACATAGCTAGCTGTCTTGTCCTACCTTTAGGGTGATGAGTGGTTTCCCCTGCAGGAACTTGCTGATGACTTGCTGCTGGATCCTCTCCAGATCAAAGTCCTGCAATGTCTCCCCTCCCTTCTCCATGCTGTACTGGCAGTTGGACAAGATCAGAGGAATCAGGTCTCTCTCAAGCTCATAACTGATCAAGTGCAGGTCAGCCACTTCTGACGGACTGATGAAGTACCTGCAGAAGAGAAAACAGTCTCCATTTAGAGAAGCCTTTATGAAGCAGGGAAAAATTGGTGTGATCATGTGGTAGCTGGTAACACAACAGAGCCAAAAACCATGCCTAGCTGGAATAGCAACATACCTGTCATCTTCCTTGATGTGTTTGTTCACTGAGTGGATAAAGTCATTGTGCAGAGTAATGAGATAACTGGCTAAGGCTGTGGAGCAGAGGCCCAGCCCCTGTCGACGTGGCAGAAGGACCTCAAGCTTGCTGTCCAGGGTCAGGTCAGCATCACAGTAGCCTTTAGGAAGCTTAATTTCCCCTGAAATAAAAGGCAGAGAAGACTACTTGAGGTGGCCCAGAGCCAGCTCACAATGAGCAAGCCTATCCTGAGCTGACCCAGGTCAAGAGAAAGTATAGAACCTGAAAAAAGCTGCACTCTTTCCACTACGTGTAAGCACTAAAGGCAGCAAGTTCAGGTGAGAAGACTACAAGAGGGAAATAAATTCTTCCATTTGCACCTAGATCTTCTTAAACCTTTAATGGCCAAGGTCAGTTCTGAAGAAATGTCTCAGCATCGCTGATGGGAGGAACTTGAACTGTCAAAGAGTAGTAGATGAGCATTGACAGCTGGCAAGACCTTGTTTCCATCACTCTCAAAACAATGATGAGGAAGAAGGGTACTCACCATTGGTGTCCAGCGAGCTTCTCAGCTTGTTCCAGACAGACAGAAACACATTCACTCTGCTCTGTAACAGGTCCCTCATCACATCTGAGGAATAACAGAAAGACGAATTCTTGAAACACCTTTTACTGGCAACACCGTGAAACTCCACAATGCAAGAATTTTCAGAGTACACCACTGAGCTCTAGGCAACTGCTCAAACAGATTGAGAGAGACTAAACAGACATTAAACAGTTTTCCAATGGTATCAAATTGAGTAATTTTCTCTGTTTATATTCTTCCATTATGGTCTGCTATTGGCCTAGGCTACAAGGCTGGATGGATCCTTGGTCTGATTCTGCATGACCTTTAACTACTTTTCCACAAGTGCTTAAAAACATTAAGTAATTGTACTTAAGTACAATTGAAGGAGTTGCCACAAAATGTCTGTATGCTGCTCATGAATGGAAGGGAAGGACATCTATTCCAACTTTTAGGCAGGCCCTACTCTAGGGCAGTGCTTAAAAATTCAACATACCCACTGCTGCATTCAGGGATTTATCTTGCCTATCTCTGAGCAGAGTCCCCACCCCTTGTGAACAATCTTCCTGTGCTTAATTCTTTTCAAAGTCACCTGATGACTATTGCAAGCATAACTCCAGGGTTAAGGTCTCCAGTTCATTTGGATGGGAATTAAAAGGAAAATATCGGGGCTTAAGACTGCAAGCTCAAGAGAAGTTTTCATCTTCATTTTCAACTGGACTACCCAGTGCTTTTTGTTTCACTAATTACAGTTTTGGCAGAATCTTCTCACCTGATAGGGATTCCTTAAAGAAGTCTCTGATCGAACCGTGTTTGACAGCAGCAGTGTTCTGAAATCGCCTCACCAAGTCTCTCTGCAGAGCCAGAATCTCTGGTAAGAATTTAACCAGCCTCAGTTCTGTTTCCTGGAAGAGGAAAGGGGGCCTATGAGTAAGGTTGTCCTTGGACAAACCAGTTCCAAATAGTTTTATGGAATTACTTTTTAAATGTTTAAAAGAAGAAAATACTTTACACGTGCAGTTCTCAAGATTATAGGAAGTTATCAGAATGAAGACGCTGTATAATCCAACAGTGGTTTAGTCCTGGGCAACTGGCTCTAGGTGACCCTGCCCAAGCAGGGGGTTGGACAAGGTGACCTCCAGAGGTCCCTTCCAACCTCAACCAGTCTATGATTCTATGAACTGATCTCTGAACATTGTGGGGTCTCATCCATGTGTCACACCCACCTTCTGCAAAAACTTCCAGAGGAGAGGGACAGTGTCCTTAGCATTCTTTTGCTGAACTACATGGCCCAAGTTCTCCACTGAAATCCTCTTTCGGCAGCTCCACATCTTGGAATGATGTATGTGACTGTTCTTTGGCAGCTGGGACAGGAAAGTGACTGGGTCACCATACACTATTTTCACTATTGGATTGGAAGAAATTCTCTCATCCTCTTGTATTTGTCTATTTAACTTCAGAATTTTTTTATCCAAATCCTGCATTAAAAAAAACAACAACAAAACCAAATTATATCAGAATTGTTAGTGTCCTGCCATCTTGAACCTCCACTAGAGTATATTTTCCTAGTAGCTTGATGACCAATTGACGCAGAAATATGTCAAAGCAGAAGATGAACTCTTAGGGAAGGCATGTAAAACACATACTGTAAGACAGCTGTTTATACCATAAAGTTATTCTTTGTTCTCCAGCTCATCCAACTTGCAGGTCTTCCATTCTTGAGATGATGTATACGGGGGGAAAAAAAAAGGCAGACAGGATTCATTTGGGGCAACCATATGCTCACTCGGACAAATGCTTTCAGCTGAGCTAAGACATTTCTGCTTTTCCAGCTATGTAAAAACTTCATAGCACAACTCTAGTCTCAGATACTCATTTCCACAGGTAGAATAAAGTTGGCTGATCCTTACAAATTAAAGCTAACCTGAGTTGTGTCGTAGATGGCTTGGCTTTGGGAATAGCTAGGTGAAATGCATAGCACATTATAGCAGGTCAGATTTCCAAATAAGTAGATTTTTAACTGCTCAGCTACTGAAATTTTATACAGCAATTTTCTTACCTCCAATTCAGGAACAATAATTGTGTTTGCAACAATTTCTTCCCATTTGTTTCTCTTCTCCTTGGTGGAGAGCACATTATCAAACCGAACTGGCCCTGCAACAGGAATATTTATCTCTTATGTCTGCACTATTCCAGTTAAATGAAACCACAGATTTTCTAAGCTTCCAGATGTGACACCCTTACAAATTAGCACACTGAGCCAAGAACAATTACAGAGGTCCTAGAAGCTAACCAAGTATCTTGGTCTAGCTGGAGAGTGTCATCCAAAACAGCACACAATGATCACAGATTATCAGAAGCTTCTGTCCAGTCATTCATTTGAATGATGGGGACATTTATACAAGTCCCAGAAAGGTTAAACAAGTTGTTCAGGGTCAGACCATGATCAATGACAGACCAAAGAACAGAGCTTGGAATACTGATTTGTGCTGTCACACACTAAAAATATAAATATAAATCCCCCTATGACACAATGACTCATGTCAACTTGAACTCCAGATTCTACCATGAACCATACTCTGCCATCCCTCTTCTACCAAATAGCTTCTTGGTAGTCATTTAGAGGGCAGTATGGTGTATAGATTATACACAGCATGAGCTACTGTGCTTTGAGTAGCACCTCTGCTTGTGAGCTGAAAGCTCTGTAAACATATCATGAGGTTATTTATTCAGTAATTCCTTTTCAGAATTATGCACCAAACCTTGCAAACCCCGCATACACTCAAACAAAAGAGAAGTAAACAGCCAAAATTTCTTCACTTCCTACAGTCAGAAACAAGCCTCAAGTTTCTGGATCTTCCTTATCAGCTCAGCTACTGCCAGTTGGAAATGGTCTATTAGCAAAGAAGCTAAATAACTGCTGCCCTTAAAATATTGATATAGCTTGCAGATGTGATATAGCAGGTAGTTGTCCTTACACTGGCCTGGGTACTGATGGGTGTTCTTGAGGAGGCTGCTGAGGACAAGATGAAAGATGGTGATAGTCTCATCCACACTCTTCCCCAAAATTTTTGTCAGCTGCGCCAAGTCCTCCCGAATATGCTGCTGCAGGAAACTCACAGAGTTGTGCACCAGTGGCTTGATAATCCTTTGCAATGACTGAAGAGGAACAACAGGCAAGAATGAGCATAGCCAATAACGTCCAGTTGAAGCAGAAGGCATGCAGAACTACAGTCTTAACAGAAAGTCAACTCCATCCTATAGGATTCCTACCACTTGAACAAATAAAGGCAGGTATATGTGTATATGTATGCATGCAAGTGCATGAAGGAACCAAAATCACTTCTGGGCAAGGAAGAAAGTGAATCTGGGTCTTGCATCTTGAAAGACTACCCTAGTTGCCTGGCAATATAATGAAAAGGACCAGCATCATACAAAGGTTTCACTACGTTTCATGCGGCCGCTTGGAACTATTATTGGAAGATACCTGAGGATCTTTTGTGGCTCCCAGCAACATTGTCAAATGTGTGAGCAGGCGTATCAGAACAAAGACAACTGGGGACATGGCCCGATCAGACACTCCCATTGTTTTTCTGTGTTGTACATCTCCAAGTATGTGGCCAGTTTGAGTTCTGTCTTCATTACTCCTGTTGGAAAGTATATATAGTATTTTTTTTCTTTGACAAAAAACACACAAGAGATGTCTTCGATACCCAGTAATGTCTTTTTGACCCATAAGTTCTTTGAATGCTATAAAAGCTGCCAATTAGAAGTGCTACAGGGGAATGAGGACTTCCAGTAAGTTTTGTACACAAATAAGCCAGTTCGGTTTTGCTGGCTGATTACTCTTCCTTGGACATCTCTTCCTAATACGTTTTCTCCAAAAGAGGCAATGTCCAGCCCTGTAGAGCAAGATTAGCTAGCTCCATGCTGGATAGACAAGAAGCCACTATTAGAACTAGTGACTTTAACATTCTTACACAAGGGCTGTAAGTGCTAATCCAGAGAATCGAGGAGGGGGGAGCACAAGTCATAGCGGAGCTCTAGTAGAAGTTCTTCAGTCACACTGATCCATTTAAGAAAATGTTGCCTATTATATATGTTGGTATAGAACCACATAACCTATATCAGCCTGGATGAGCAGGGAGATGAAAAACCCTAAACCAGCAGCTTGACAAGATATTATGTTAAGACAGTTTCTGCAAAGTCAGAGTTATACCAACACACCTAACAGCTGAGCCTCTTCCCCCTCAGAGGCCAATGTCTGAGCTAATGGGGAATCCTAAGTGCCACTTTTCAGGTAGCAGCGTGAAGTGGTTGGTACCTTCTGTCTTGAAAGCGTGACAGGCAAGTACTGCATCAGTTAGCACTGAAAAGGTTAATCAAAGCATACCGGAATTCTTGAAAGCCACGCAGTGGTTTATGCAGTTGCCCTCCAACTTGGGCACCACAGTCAGGACAGTGACTAGTTTCCATGGGGAGGCCACACTAGCAAAAAGCAAAAGGAGAACACTGAATTCCCAAGAGCCTCTCCAGCAGAGAAAGAATGAAACAAAAATCCAGGCTGTAACTGGTTAATTCAAAAACTGCTATATACTGGGCAAAAGACCTCTGCCTGTCTTGTTTCATTGATTTATGGTATAAGCTGTTAGATCTATTCTAAATTTTATATTACAATGGCAAAATTATTACTAATATAGAGTTTAGAAAATGAACCACTGTGCAACAGAACATTAAAACTAGTAAACAAAATAGAAGTGTATTGTTGAAAACACCGCCTGCTTAAAAACCCACCAGTCTCAAATTCTTACCTCTCCTACAGTGCAGGGGTGGCCATTTGGACATGCTATCAAGAGAAACAAACAGGACAGTATTATAAGACAGAATTTATAAAGCCTCTGTTATTTCCTTTCTTAGGGACCATCATATTGGAGCAAGAAATATGCTTCAAGATCTAATCAAAAGCACTGACTGTCCCAAAGCTCAAAGGAATGATAGGCCCATATAGGAACCCAAGGAATTTTTCAGTGCTTCTCTCCTTGAGAAACAAGGAACAGAAGCCTGAAAGATTCTGCTACTGAGTAACAAATGGGCCAGTAAGCATGAATGCTCCCACCCCTGGATTACTAGCCTGCACTAAGATCCTACTGCAGAAAACAGAGGACTGAAAGCTGGCTAGAAAGGTGGCAAAGTGCTCCTCTTCTGTTCACACCACTTCAACATCGCCAGAAGTAACAGGTCAGGTCTTCTGCACGCTCAAACTTTGTAAACAGCTATAAGCTTGAGACTAAACAGAAGCTCAATGCATTTTAGTGCATTACCCACATAAACCATAGCTACAAGTCTTAATTTACAAAGGATAACTCATGCTGAGAAGAGGAGTGTGTCTGTCCTCAGATTTGGAACAGTTTCATTCAAAAACCAAGGATTACTCTTCAATTTCTTTCACAGCCAGTCAGGAGCACTTACTGTACCAGCGCAGAGTGGCCACTCCTTCCCAGGCCCTCGCCTGAGCCATTATATCTTCTGGCATTGTAGGCAGAAAAGAGTGCTAAGGAGGAAAAAGGAAAAAAGGTGACGAAAATATAAATCAGTTATTTTCCTGAAGCAGTTGCTCACTGGTTCTTTATTCGTGATGAAGAACGAGAACTATCAATATTGTTAAGACTCACACATGCACTCTCTAGACACCCTGAACTAGACTCCTCTTGGTGTGGCCTGATGTGCCCTGGCATGTACCAGAACATTTCCTTACACCTTGGAAAGCCAGAAGATGTAGAGCAGCAGATCCCTCCCACCCTGACTCAGCCTAGGGCCCCACAAGCCATTATCCATGCAGGTCTCCACAGTATGACCTGCCAACTGCTTTCAGACTTGCTCACTCAAATATCAGCAGAAGTATTAGCCCGATACTGCTCAGGATGCAGAGGTACCTTGAAAAGGTATCAGTCCAGAGCTGCTTGTTGTGCTAATTAATCCCAACAACACTGAAATAATCCTACATCAGTAATTCACAGCTAAAACATTAAGTTGGTGCTTTTGATGTTAAGAAAGGTTAGGTTATAGAGGATCCAGCAGATACATGAAAGAACTAGCAATATGGTGAATTGCCATCTGAGTTAAATCTCTTTACCTCCATGGTGTGCGGATGGAATGCCAGATTCCTCAGGGGCTGCAGGACAGGGTTCTGCCCACACAGCAAGACAGCTGCGGTATGAACAGCCATTTCAACTAGTGCTCCACTGTGGCTGAAGCTTTGAGGATCCACTGTCAGAGATGGGAGTGCATTCATCACAAGAGAAGCTGCAAAATGCTGCAGGTCTGGAGAATTCAGGACTTCAGAATTCTGGATGAACTTAGTCATAACATCTGTTTGCTGAAAGCACATATTAAAAAGAAATAAAACCAGCATGATACTGCCCACCAAACTGAAGAGGACTATCAGGACATAACTGTATTTGGGGTAGAAGAACAAAGGGCTCTTCCACCAATGACTCGAATCTCATTCATCCTTATCAACGAAATGTGTTTGTCACTTCACTTCCAAAGTGAAGTATCTTACCTGCTGTTTGGGATGAAGACTTGAGTCACTAAATCCATACAGGGCAGTGACCTCTCTGAAAATAGCCAGGAGCAGATGGACAGATGGTACAACTGGGGAACTGCTAGATGCCTAGAAAAGAAGAACTGATTATATGGCAGAGAGCAGGCTACAGCTGTCACAGCTAAAGTTACTGGATACGTAAGGTTCAGGTCTGTGGTAAAGCTCTCCCCACAAATGAAGGGAGATAGTGCAGAAATGGCTGCTCAAGCCATAAATGAGTGATCTGACAGCACTCAAGCTGATTGAGAGTTTTACAGCAGAAACTTGTCAAGTATTTTATTCTTCTAACATCCAGATGGAATTGCAATCTCACTAGGCAGCAACCTGTACATGCCTTCATTCAAATCAAATCAACACGCAAATGAAAAAAATAAATCACAACCAGTGTATAATAGATGGTACAGAGACATTCAAAGGCGCATTGTTTGCAAACTTCTTGAAGATTTTCATACACAAAATACATATTGGAAAAAGGTTACAATTACAGAGATCACCCATTTGATTTTTGCATGGCAAGACACAACGCTAGGCAGATATGGGCAGGCAGGGGGCATAAATCTTCTTTGATTATCTGTCTGCTCTCCCATCAGTTGGCTACAAGGTGCCCGTATTGCTTATTGTTAAAATAAACTGCTGCAATAGATTACAAGGGGAGAAAAGCGAGATGAGGCAACCAACAGAACCTCAGTTACATATGCTAGAACACAGGTGAGAGAGTAAAGCAAACATACATGTGTCTGCCAGTGTAAGCCACAGTAACTTTCAAGCAAAGGAACCCAGGCATCTCCACTGGAAGAGACACTGCCAACAGGAACACATAAAGCTTAAACGCTGGCCATCCAGAACCCACAATAGAATTATGGCGAAGAGAAAGCACCCTACCTTCTCTGCCTCTAGAAGACCCTCAGTCTTACACTCAATCATGGCTTTCCCCACAGCATCACGCAGGACTCTGTAATTCTTGCCACATGCCAGGTAACGATCGATATGATTAGACCGGCTGTTCTGTATCTACAAAGGGAAAAGCCCATGGTGAGCACTGTGGACATTAAACAGCTATTGGATAAGGCAGAATCTCCTCTTCCTCCCATGAACTGTGGCATTTCAGCCTTCACAAAGAGACAGCAGGCAGGCATGGCAAACCACTGCCATAAGAGATTCCATTCAATAGAGCGCAAGGATAAGTCATCTTCACAACCACTCTCAATGTGGTGAGTCCCCCAAGAGCCACACAACAGCAGAAACACCCCAAAGCAGCACAAACTGAAGACTAAGAGACCAGAGCCATCTCCAAGGATATACCTCCTCTTTACCTGTTGCAGAATTTCCACCGGGAACACCCAGTTAAACTGTGCCTCTGTGACAAGCTTCTGAGCAAATTCCATCCCATACTGACTAGCAATTTTCCGGACTAGGTAAACATAATGCCAGTTGTTCTTGGCGAGGCTACAGAACACCCTCACATTTGCCAGGTAACGCTGCTTCTCCTCTACCTGGTCTTGCTCTGGGGAGAATAAAAAAAACAAAAACCAACAACCCACATTCTACCTTGTAAAACTTTTCTGTTGGCAATGGGTGTAGCACCAAGTGCCTTTTACTAGTACTGACTAATTACATAGGAGACCTTCAGAGCCCTCTCTTCCTCAGATGCTTATCTAGAGTGTTTCCTCAGCAGGATTTTAGACATTGATTCATTTCTTCAACAAAGGATGACATACTCTACTTCCATTTCCTCCTCTCAAGGACAAGTTTTCCCATTTATTGGTAGTTCATTCTCAGAGCTCTTTCATCTTGCTCAATAATGGCTTTCCATTGCCTCAACTGCCAAGGTGATGGTGTTCCCTAAGAACAACCTCCTGGGATGCATTTTGCTAGCCTGACATCCTCAAAGAAAGGGCTGGACAGTCAAGTCCCTTGGAATTAGCTACATTACTACACTTTGATGCTTCACAAACTGTGTAAGTATCTGAGACTCTCCACACACTGTTCTTCTTTATTGGGTCAGGAAATCAGCTCAAAACTTATTTTACTTTTTTTTTTAAAGTATCTCTTCATCCTTTTTAGCTGCGCAGAGCTCTCACTCATATAAAACAGAAAGCCTTACAGCAGTCATGTATCTGAGGCATCATTTATGCTGTATTCGTTTATTCATTAAAGTTCAATTTAGTTGGCTCTAAATAAAATTTCATTGTTAGCATCTGGAGGATAAAATAAATCTCCTTCCAAAGACACAACTGCTATGTAACTACACCCTAGGGGTCACTGGCACAGCCTTGCTACTAGTTATAGAGCACTTCTAATACACAGTTGAGAGGACAAATAATGACTGACACTCCTAATGAAAGGGAAAATAAGAAAGCTGATGCACTTGTTCTTGGCCATGCATCAAAACAAATTCTAGCATAGCACAGGTGCATTGACTGTGTCAAGCCCATCTCCCATGGTAACTTTGCTCTGTATACAGCATTTCCACTTGATAGCAGAATAATTAGACTTACCTGTGGGCTCATGCAAGTCAAAGACGAGCTCTGCAGCTTTACTCAGGTACAAGCGAACCTTGGCTACTGCCTGCAGATATTCAACAGATGATTCCTGAGGAGTTTCTTGATTGTTCTTTGGGAGATAGTTCTCTGGAAAGCTTCTGTCTCCAGGCAGATAGTTAATATGCTCATATCCTATGCTGCCCTCAGACTTTTCACACATGGAATCCTAAAAATGGGCCAGAATATTGCATGAGTGGCAGAACCAGTTGAATCGGATGTCCCCTGCATTGGTGCTTTGTATCTCCAATGCATCCACACTGCAGTAAGCACATTAAACTTTCATGTCTCTCACAGCACCCTCCACCCCAATGCCATTAGCTCCTCCCTGCGATCTCTCCAGTGCTTATCCTAAAGCTCTGCCACATCACCAAACACCATTTTCAGCAATGCACCCAAGCTTTCTCCCATATTTCCTAAGCATGTAGCCAAGCAAGAGAGTTACGAGCATGCTGACTGGCCACACATGCTGAAACACACATGTCCAAGATGCCAAGCTCTGTCTTTCCCTTAGCAAGAACACAAATTTTTATCTTACCTACAAAGTCACCATTTCAATGAAAACTATAAGAAATTAAACCTCTACCCTGCTGTCAGGTTTGTTTAAAGTTGTCCAAAGCACTAAAAGTTATGCAAGGGAAGGGAGCAATCCAAACAGTATAATAATCTAAAGCTCTGCAAACAAAAAAGTGTCTGCAAAAACAAGAAAGTAGTCTAGTAGTGGACTACCACAACTAGAAATCCCCCTGCTTGCTGCACTCCTGTGTTGGAGTTTGAGTCTTATTGGGCCTCACACCTACCCAAGGTGTCCAAGAGAAAGAATAATTTAATGTAATGCTGCAAACAGACACAAACCTTACCTCAAAAAGCAAGGCTAGTTACTGGAAAGCAGGTTCTGACCAGGTGATTTGATATAAACTTCCTTTCGGTCTTTCTAGTTTGTAACTAGGGCAGCTAGTTACATGCACAAGAAACTTGCCTAAAATTGCAGAAGAATTTCTATTCTTGACTTTAAGTCTTGCAACAGTTTTATTGCCCAGCTCTTACCTACCCAGCACTCTTACCTCTAAGCAGTTGACAAAAAGCAAGTAGAGTTCTTTTTTATCATTTTTCTCTAGGATCTGGTTGTGCTCTACCTGGGACAGGTAGCGTTGCACATCATTTTTCACTTCATTGAAGCTACAGGAGAGAGAAACACCCTCTTACCAAAACTGCAATACTGACGGCTACTATTTATGTTTTAAATCATGACCAAACTGCTAGTTATGTCCATGTGACAGGAGTGTCACTCTGGATCCATCTGGAAGATGGAAAAGCAGTTGTGCCATGTTTTGCCAGATATCATCTAGCTTCACAGCCTGATCTAGGCTTTTATCATCAACAATGCTAAATTAGCATTTCTAGGACATAAGTCATCTGATCTATTTTAAGCATCTGACTTAGGGGATGATCACACTTGAGAAATGGCTTTCTGTGCACTGACTGCAAACAGAGGCTGGAAGAGCTAGTGTGAACTGAGAGGTCTGTGTAAACATACAAAAGATCATTCTTGATTAAATGTCTGTGGATAAGGAGTATTGCTTTGCCGATCTACAGCATACCAATTAATCAGCTATCATTGTTACCCAAGCCATCCACATTCAGCACAGGTTTAGGTTAAGAATAGCTAGGTAAACCTTGGCACAGACTGGTCAGATACTTCAACACAAGCTACATGCAAGCCAGCCAAGCTGTATAACTAATACAACAGCACAGGATGAATTTCACCTGTAATGATTCAAATTCAATTAATAGCATGGAAGTGAAGAGAACAATCAGATTGGTTTGATGAGGTCATGAAAAACAAAGCTGAACCACCCCCCATTGTAACATCCATCAGTTGTCTGACTGTGCTCACCTGTACTTCAAGAGAAGCTTCAGCATTACTGAGCGGATGATGGGAATTTCATCCACTTCATCATTAAATGGGGACAGAAATTTTGTGTAGATAGCAGGGTGATCTGTGGAGATAAGAAAAAGACAAGTTTGGCAGGTGAGAGAAAGTGGCAAGAGAATCAGCTCCATAAGACTGAGCATCAGGATGAAGGGGCTCACCTGAACCTGTCAGGAGGCTTCTGTGAACAAACAGCAGATTAAGGAGCTCTTGGATCACCTCTGCCTCAGGGGGTTCATTGTCCTTGAAGCACATGGTAGTAACCACATCTATGAAGAAATTATTGCATCTCTGCCGGAACAGGGCATTTCTTGCTATGGCATCTCTAGGGGAAGAGTAAAAAGCATTAGAACAATGTTCAAATACAGAACCACTTAAATAATGGATGAAGCAAAGCAGACACAGGCAAAAGTCACCAAGGTGAGATACTTTTCCAGCTTTCCAAGAGGCTGGATTTATGCAACACTTCAGTAGTATCGTCTGCAAAGGCTGTATCAAATTGACAACTAAGATCACAAATGGCAATTTGATGCCAGATACATTTACTGAGAGTTTTTTGCTAAGCTATCACAAAGCAATCCAAGGTGACAAGCAGTTCCCTTGTCCAATTCAGCTACTGACAGTGCTTTAGTTTTACAGGGTTTTGTAACTACAGTTTTCTTACAGGGGCCAAGGCAACTTCCTCCCTTCTTTTGAAACAATAAGCAGAAAAGGCACAGGACCTGTTCTGGTTCCAGAAAGACCAGAGCAGAGTTCCTTCCACCCATTCTGCTCGTGTTGACGACCACAGAGTTGCAAATTAGAATTTCCTCACACAACTGGCCCCACTGCAATGCTTCCACCCTGGAGAGGGTGGAGTACCTGAGCTCCACAGAAACATTTAAATGAACATCCTCCACGGCAACTCTGCAGTATGGACAATGCATCTGTGCTGGTACTAGCCACATTCTGATGCACTTCTGACAGAACACATGATAGCAAGGCAGGCAGACTGGATCCTTCGGCTCTCCTAGGCAGATCGGACATGACTTCACACCATATCTGTAATTCAGAAACAGCAATGAACACAAATGCTTCAATGCTGTCTTACCGAAAGTCTTTAATAAGATGTTAATCTGCAACTAGACCAACAGGAGATAATGCAAGACCTGCTGGCTAACTGCTTAGCTTCAGGGTGCAGAATAAAATGGAAGTTACTGCTCTTCATTTGGCTTTCATTACATTGTACGCAGCACTGACTTATGCTCAGAAATATACTGACAACATAGGCAATATCCCTCCCAGACCCTGCAACCTGTCTCAGAGTCACTACCTGTAGAGCCTGTTGCTGACGTCATCCTTACATTGGCGCAGTACTTTCATCACTGCAACAAAAGTTGGATGAGTCTTCATGTCTGAATCATGCTGAAAACACTGCAGAGGAAAAGGACAAAGGTATATGACTCAGCTCTAACACCCGAGAATAATTAACATGATCAGCCGAAACAAAACAGGGAAGAGGTGAAATCACATCTTTGCTTACCTCGGCAAGATGCAAAGTATATTTTTTCACTAAATTCTCAAATTCTGGCATCAGAGTGTTGATGCCAAACAACACGTGTTCGACAAACAGAGACATGGAGAAAACCCGGTTCCAGCAGACTCTGTGGGAAGGAAAGCGTGATTTCAGAAAGTACAATTATGAGCTGAGAGCATGAATGGAAATGCAGTATCAGGTCAGTCTAATGATCTCACTGCTTTTCATGCTCACCACTACAGCATTTGTGCACTTCTCATGCAACTTTTTGCTTTGCCCTTTGGTTATCAGCCCTGGCTTTTGTCAAGGACAAAACATGTAACAGCACCTAACATGGTGAACTTATGGCATAGGAGCCTGCCCTGTAGACAGCACTGCAGCAGAACTAGGACCACTGCAAAGACCACCTTACACCTCTAACTTCTATATCAAGGAAGTAATTAAAAAAAGTAATCATCACAATTACCCACGCTTTCTTCAGTTAAGCTAAACAAGGTCTGTGAGAAACTGGGGTAGCTTTCTGGGCTTGTCTTCCAAGAGACAAGACTCCATCTTAGACACAGTGAAGTTCCCCATCTCTGTTCACAGTCTTTATGCACAGGGGTTCAAGTGGGGAGACACTGCTGGTTAACAGGAACCTAAGGAGAGTTTTAAACAAACCCTGAACCCAGCTGGTATGCACTGGACGATACTGCCAGATTTAGAAGGAGAATCTACATGAGATGAAGGAAAAACAGTAATCTGGTTCTTAATGCTTGGTATGTAATTAAACCTAGTAGGAACCTGGAAAGGTTTGCAAATTCTTCATCTGAGAAAAACAGCACCAGAGCAGCTTTCAGCCTGTATAATATTCGTATTAACAACAAGGCAAAAGATCAAGATTGTGAGCAGATCTGTGGTACATACTTGAGTTCTTTTAGCAGCTGATGGCACCAACTCCCACTCCTCTGTAAATCCTTCTCTTTACAAAGAAATTCAATGGGCATACGAAGATTCTTCACTTTCTGCAGCCAGATCTCTGGATGGGCTGTCTGTACTTGACTCTCCAGCTCTTCAGCACATACCATTGCAGCTAAAACATCTAAAACCTAGATACACACACAGGGTGTAAGTATAACACAACAGCTGTATTTCAGAATTATTTATGAACCTTGGGCTCTCAATCTGGTTTGCTATAGCATGTATTCTACTGAATAATGTTCTACTTGATTATCTTAAGCTCTGGAATTCTCATGCTCATGGCTCACATCATTAGCACATCCTATTAATGGATGCAAAAGCAGGGCAAACTATTTTAAAACCTGCTAGTAACAATGATAGCATAGCAGATTATTCCTAATGCTGAGGATCCTGACTGAGCTTCGGCTTCCCACTTTACTGTTGCTGAAATCAAAAGGAGACTGAACACTAGCTAATTCAGTAAAGATAGAGCTCTCTGCTGGGGCTGAGGATCACAAAATGCCTGATAGCAACTCTACCATCTCTGACTGTGGTATTCCATATCCTTCCTGGTTAATAAGGTAGTCAACCACACGGGGGTGTACAGCGAGGATCCTAGAAAAGTTCTGCAGGCGGCTCTTGAACTGATTGTATCCAAGGTGGACCCAAGGCAAGGATGGCACCGTCTCCTCTCTTCTGGGAGATGTTGCCTTGCATTCCTCTATGCAGGATAAGAACGCAATTCGCAGACACTGAAAGTTTAGAAAAAAGTTAAAATCAAAGTTAAAAAAAAAGAACTTTTATAGTTCATTTTGTACTGAAAATCCTGGCAAAATTCTCTGAAAGAAGAGAATCAGTACTTTACAAAGATAGCCTTAAATGGTGTGTCAATTTTTATAGGAGCTCCTATGGAAGTGCTTTTCTGAGTAAGGTCTCAGCAATTTCAGCAGCCATTCAGTGTCAAATGCAGCTGCTTTGTGGCTACCTTGCTATTAGTCTGTCTCAGAGGGGGATTTTGTCTGAGAAGGCAAGATTGATACAGAAGGGTATGTTCACAGGCATCATGCTCTTGTCTCCAACCAAAGGGTTTCCAGCTCTTGTTCCAGACACTGACCTGCAGCTCCTCTAGGGAGGACACACCAATGGCCAAGACAATAAAGTCTGTGATGTAGCACTGGAAGAGCATCTGCCTTTCTTCCTCAGTCAGAGCAGAGATAAATTTTCCCAGTGCAGTTTTCTGGAAGATATCCACAAACTTCTCAGCTTGGTCTGGAAAATGAGAATGTAGAGAAAAGCTGAATAATAGGAGGAGGCTAGATTTGACACAGCTTCTATCCTAAAGAGACTGACACCTAATTAATCACTGAAGCATACAGCACTCCCCTCATTCAGAGCACTACAAGGGATTTAAGGCCAGGCCTTCTCAGTCCAGGCACTAGCATCATATTTATGGAATCTCACCATGTCATTAACTCTTGGCATTTCCACAGCATTTTGAATACAAGGGCACAGAATATGTGAGAAAGACTAGTAGCGAGAAGCACAAAGAAAAGCTAGTTGCACACAGCTCTGCTGGCTCATATAAGCACAGAGAGATTGAAGGTGACTCCAGGGTCACACAAAAGTAGAGGAAAGGTAGTAACAAACCAGAGTTTATAGGGCAGGTGGATGGAGATGCTCTGCGTCACAAGCTCGAGCCAGGCTCTCACCTTCAGTGTTTTGGATGTATTGAGCTTCCAACCACATCTCATCCAAGTACTCCTTTATCCTCCAGCTGAAGGGCATCTCATTCCCAGTATCAGCAGACACCACCATGTTGTTCTGCACCAGAATTATCTCTGGCTGAGAGCTAGGAGATTAAAAGGTCATTAATGCACTGGGCTTTTGCCTGGGAAACACATTCAGACAACAGAGGCAGGAAGCTGCAGAAAGCAAGAAATTAACCTTAGAAGGGGATGAAGGAAGGGGAGAGAACTGAAGGACTCATTAATACAGCTCATCCTGCCAACTGTGCAGCATTTGGACTTACTCAGTAAGCGTTCCCTGGCAAAAGGGCTGTAATGGCAGGACAGGTGGGCTTCAGGGACTGGGTAAGAAGTGTGAGGATGCCAAGAGCTAGAGAGCAAAGCCCAGGAGTACTAGGGATAAGGTAGAAAGAAGAGACTTCTGAAGTCACCGAGAACTGCCCTGCTGCCTTCAGCACAGCACAGGGGAGCAAACAACAGTGTTCATCTCCCATGTGGGTTTAAAGCCAGTGCTGGACTGGTCTCAGTGCTGCCATCCAAGCCCTCCTGCTGCTCTCTCTAGTGGCTCACCTGTTCTTACCCACACCGTAAGGGACAGTCAGAAGTTTTGTATCACTGAAGATGAACATCCACAGGTTTGTCACCCACTCAGCTGCCGGCCTGACCAACAGCTCCAGATTGCCATTTCTGTCTATGACAGCAATCAGGAGAGCCAGGAATGGAGTGATCACGTTCTGGACTCGCTTCCACAAGGTGTGCCTTTGGGGGCAGAAAGAGACCAAGAAACCCAAAGGGAAGGTGAGCAACGATATCAGCAAATCAGGAGGTGGTTGTCCTGAAAAACTGCCGACATTCGCCTGTCAGAAAGTCCTAATCCTGCCTTTAAGGAGAAAAAAACACCACCAAAAACCCCTACACTTCTCTCACTTGTGGCTCGCCTGTAATCCTACTGTTCCACTCAAAGCACTTGTGCATTTGTGCATTCCTATCCCAGTACAGCCCATTCAGCTATAAGTCAGCTTCCCTCAGGAGCCAGGAGAGGACAAAACTGCCTTCAGAGAGTTTCCAGCAGACTGGAGACTGACACTGCAAATATTCAGATTACACAAAATTGCTGTCTCTGCTGCACAGTTGCCATTTGCGGACTTTTCTTGGAAGCCTGCAGGTTATGAGATACTGCTGCTGTCCTCACCTGAAGGTGCCTGCCTCCTGGAGAGCACTGAGGTTGGAAGCCTCCCGAAGCACCCAATTTTGGGGGTAAAGGGAATTTTCTTCTTGCTTCTTCAGAAGGTTGGAGAGACGAGCCTTTGTTATCTTCAGGAAAGAGGCTAGAAAACAACAGGGAACTTGCATTTTTCTCTTCTATTGGCATTGGATCCAACCCCAAATATCACACCAAGCACAGCATTTTACAGTTGTTTCAATAATTAGTCAACCAGGAAAAAAAACAGCCACCAGAGCTAGCACAGCCAGAGGAAAAACCATGACCTGAACTCCAGGAAAAACCCTACAGCCATCAAAGGAGCAACAGACTGGAGCAGAGACACACACACTCTTGGGAGATTGCCTGGGAGGTTCACCTTGTCTACACTACAGCAAGAACCACTGACCTTGTGGTCCCCAGTGAATTAACTTACATGTTTTGGTGGTCCCTAGATGCTCAGGGACACTACCTGCTGCAGCCGGTGAGCACATACCTTTCAAGCCATCCTCTTTGGACAGAAGGCCAAGAAGAATCTTAATTCGCTTTCTGCTTCGACTAAGATCTTCATTTTGGTCCCGTAGCATCCCCACAGCACTTTGTACACAGGTCCTCAGGAGTACAGTGGTGTCCAGGATTTCACCCTTCCCAGGAACAGCATGAAAACAAGTTCATTACCTTTCAGTTTTACACCCTTGCGCACACACACACACACACACCTCCCACAAAATTATTATAGTGCTCTCTAGAAAGGACCTGTCCCCCTAGCACCTCATCTCCCAGTTTTCCCTCTCATCTCAGGCAGCAAATCTTTTGCTATCAAGTACATGATGCAACTGCTGTGGCCCTTTCAAACTGGCGTGCAACACAGCATTTGGATTAAGATAAGACTCCCGGGGGGAGAATCAGCAGTTCAGGGAAAAAAGTGGAAATTATAGAACTGACTAGGGAAAATACGCCTTCCCTGGGAGATGCTTAGGCATTAGAGAGGCAAAAGCCACATGCAGTCACCCTTGTGCTGGGCATCCTCCAGCTGATGCTGTCAGGGGAACATGAGCCAGTCTTAACATGGCTGCAGCACAGCAAAGTCCACAGCCAACTCCAGCATGGCTTCAAATGCATGCCTCAGAAAGCACAAACAGCTAGAGTTGACCATTGGGTGTAGAAAGACAACAGAAGCTTTTAAAAGTGATTTTTAAAAATTAGGAGCATGAAATTACTAAGGAATTAGAGGGTCTTTAGAATGGTTTATTTCTTAAGTAATGCCAATTTTGATTGGGCAGTGGGGGGATAAATTTGTGTCTGATGATTAGCATTCACAATGCAAATAATATTCCTGATGGATTTCAAGTGAATGGGGATGCAAAAGGTGTGTTGCACCTATGGATGACAAAGAGCAGAGCCATATTGACAGCTGAGAAGCAAATAAACGTATTCTGAACTGACCTCATAGTGCTCTGCTTCTGGCACTGGTGTTTCAACCCCAACCTTGTTTTCTTCCTGTTCTCCATTCACAGGGAGAGCTGCAACTAAGGTGTAGAACTTTTATTAGAAAGCAGTACACTTCTGCAGTTACATAAGAATTTATTTAGCAGCTGGATCCCAGAGCAGCAGAACATGTCAGAGATCCATTATCACCTGCATGAGTAGCTGAGATCCACCTCTCTAAACACAGCTACAGCTACTAGGACTCTCAACCTTCACACAGCAAGAACTGGAAGAAATATGACACTCGAAGCTAATGCACTAAGCTCTACTAGAATCCTGCAAGGCAGCATGGTGAAAGGGAAAAGCATAAGAAAAACCTGAAGGGAAAGAAAAAGTCTTTTCTAACCTTCCTACAGGCTTAGGTGAACAGATCTATATTCACGCAAGTGAGGGATTCTCTGGAGCAACTCCTTGGCAGTGCCCTCTGCCATGCAGCATCTGCTGCCTCCTGTGCTGGGACAGCACTCAGGGTGTTAAGCAGTGCAAATACCACATTTTTGTCGAAAGGAAAAACTAACAAGTTAACTTACTTGATGACCCAAAGTTGCAGTAACAAACTAAAAATACAAGTTGGTAGCCATGTGGTGACACTGACAAAAAACAGATACTGAGCAGGGAAAATCATTAGATACACTGTACATAAGTTCCACTAGCACCAGTCTGGGACCACATCTCCCCTTTTCCCCACTGGCATGTCAACATGACTGACTGCCACAGCCAGCATGCAGCTCACCTTTGGTTTTACCTGAATCCTCACAGAATATCTGGCTGATGGTGACGTTCTGCAGGGCAGTCATATCAGAGATCATGTCCTTGGATCTGCGGAGATCATCTATGTGCACCGACTGCCAGAGTCCTAAAGACAGAGGACAAAAAAAAAAAATCATTTCATGTCTGCAGCATGCTCTTCTAGAAGAGCTTCCTAAGAATTATCTCCCAGTACCTGTGGGCTAGCACTTCACAGTCAGAGTTTGCTTACTCTCACTTCTTGATGTAGAACGGGAAAGCTGCACTTCACTTTGAACACACTAATTCATACTATCCCGACTGATGGAGCGTGCACACTACCGGGGCTTTGAGGCTCTTAGAACCCACCACACACAGCAGGAACCTTACTGCTGAAAGCAGAATATGTAAGCACATACTCAGGAGCCTCCTGGAGGAGAATATACCATTGCGTTTAGCATCATGTTTGTTTGCTGCTCTCCAGCTGACTCATCTGTCAGTGGGCAAGGCAAGGCACTCTCACAAAGGAGACTAGGACCCCCAAGGTACAGACTCCCCAGGGGCAGTCCCTGTAGGTAAGGGAAGCAGCTCTGAAAACGCACAGGACACATTAATTCCAGATTTTAAGCATTAAAAGGGAAGGTGAACAAGAGAAATGTTGCTCTGGTATGTTTGCCTGAAGCCAGTTGAAGAGTGAGGAGTGACAGATCACTAGACCCACCTCCATGGAATCCCACATAGGACATTCCTCCTTCCACCCGGGAAAGCTTCATAATAAAGTAAACAAAGACAGAGACTTCTCCCAGGTCCACCTTGTTGATTTCATTAACAACAGTGTATCTACAACAAAGAGGAAATGCTGTTGACAGATCAAAGGCAGACAAAAGTTCACAGCCACAAGTCTTTGCTCTGTAATAGGGCTCATTTCTTCCCCTGTACAGACATAAGAGATTCGCTCAATCCTTCCTCCCAACCAGCTGTGCCAAGCCTGCCACCTCTAGCTATGCCTCAAATGATACCCCTGATCCTCAGCTCTTCAGGACTTTTGCAGCCAATGGCAAGAATTCACACTTCAAAGGGGATTATCTGGTAATTTGATTCAGTTTAGTTTATTTTGACTTGGGTTATGAATTATTTGAAATACAATTAGTGCTTCTAGATTCATTCCACTACAGAATAAACAAAGGATTACACATTCCTGATTCTGAAATCCCCAAAACAGCACTAATAATCAAATGGCAGTGAGGAGTCACCAAGCAGAACAGCTAGCTGGGAACCACTTCACACTTGACTTACTTGGCTGAGGCGATGAGCTGGGCATTTTGAGAGCCATCTTCAAAGTCTGTCTGAATAATAAGGACTTTATTTCCTGATGTGGCATCAAGGAAATCTCTGAAGAGTGAAAGGGGATTTAAAAGAAGTCACTAAGTGTAAAAACAAAACATTAAAGACTGTAGAAGTAGTCACTTCACATTAGCTTTGGCTGCTGCAGGCAGGAGAGATTAAAACACCCAACCTATGGGGATGGTGTAACTTCAAAGCCCCATCTGACTACAACAGAGCTAATACAGCTTGCATCAAGCCAGTCCACTGTTCAGCAGAGCATACATAGCCTCTTGCCTCCCTTTTCTATGTGGGTTACTCCAAATGTTCTGCCCATGCATCTTCCACCCCGATGACAGCCTATTCAGAGCAGGATAATGCAAAACCAGACTCACCGGATGCTCTTCAGGAATGAGTACTCTGTGTCAAACTGCTGCAGGAACAGGATTTGAGGCCTTTGCGCTTTACCCTGTACTTCTCTCTCCAGGCAAGCAGCGTCAGCACTGGTGAGAAGTCTCGAGAAGGTGGTGACCTGGGAGCGCAAGATGTAGGTTAGTTCTTTGCTCAGGAATGCAGTAGGAAGGCAGTAGAGGCTTACTCATCTATGCCCCCAGATGCTGCTAAATTGCTGCAGAGCTGGACTGAACCCCGCCCCCCCCCCCCCCCCCCCCAAAAAAAAAGTTTATTTGCCCTGCCAGTAGGCAAAGGGTCAACACAGGCTGTTACACTAACCCAGGGCCACTGCTGGGTAGCTGGACACAATGACTCTTGGTGCTGCCAGAGCAGTGGGGCAGCTGAGAAGGAGCAGCTAAGGCTTTGAGAAACTTCTCGTGAACCCCTGTAGCATGGCTTCCCTGCAGCACGCTCAGGGAGCAGCAAGTCCAGCCCCAAGAGAAAGCACATTGTCTCCATGTGAGGCAGGAGAGGGAGAAAGTCTCCAGCCTATCTCAGCTGAAGTTCTTTAGCTTTAGTACTAGGCAAAAGTAAACCAGAGGTTTTCCCATTAAAGGCCCATGAGATCTCTGGCTGTTTGTGGCTTAGCTGGGTTAAAATCTTTTGTATCTTTAAGACCAGAGACAGACACAAAGAAATGAGGGTTCAAAAGCTCCTGATGAATTTTTCCACAGCCAGTAGCCAGTTTTGCTGGCTGTGTATGTGGAGACAGAACTACTTTCGAAGTAAGATGCATCAGCTGTCCAAACTCACAAAAACCCCCACTTGACAGGCAGCATCAAATACCGCTTCATGCACAGCAGAGATATTAGACTCTTCAGGATGCAACAATACACCTGCTGAAACACCCACCTCAGCACATCTAGAAACTCAGCAGCAAGACTGTTATCAAGTTTATTCAGGCATAGCCATAACGCAGCCCTAGCAGTATAAACCTCAGTGCAGGTTGGGAGTGTTCTGCGAACACTCTGCAAGACACTCACCTCTGTAAAGACTGTTTGGTACCCAGACCCAGCGTGGACATGAGCTCGGAGGAAGTCTGCAAAAGACGTGTGTTGCTGCTGCTTGAAGTATATATTGGCCAGAGAATCTGCCATAAACAAACCCATCGAGTTGCAGAGGCGGATCACAGAGTCTGGGGTGGCACAGTTCAGCAGTGCCAGCTGGGCTTCTCTCTTCACACAGGACATTAGTTCACTAGGAGGACATACTGGTTTCAGCCTTTCCGTTGTCTGCAGGACCACCGAAGCACAGGTATTGGAGTGGTAGCCCACAAACACATCAGAAGGGCTGTATTTCTGCTTGCTCATGAAGTGCTCTTCTGTATTGGCTGCAGTGAACTCACACACCCACTTCTTCAGCGCTTCCACAGTTTCTCTTTGCCCTTTGTCCAGGACAGTACTGATATCCAGGTAGTGCTTTTCCAGCCTGTTGATCAGTGGGATGGGAAAGTGCTTATACACCACATCTTTCTCCTCAATGACTATCAAACGGAAGTTTGGGTGCACTCGGCACTTGACCCGGTGGGTGCCCAGTCCCAAATCAACATACTTCTGGCCAGCAAGGTACACATAGTATTGATTGAGAGCATCGTAGAGGCTTTCATAAAGGTTTTGCAAGTTGAGAAGCACAACCATTTGGCCAGTTTCCATGCAGACCTTCACACGGTTGATGTTCCTGCATATCTGGGTATACTCTTGGTCCTTAGGGAAACTGGAGCCAAAGATAATTTCTGGCTGTCGTCGGGCAGTAAAAAAAGCTTGCTGGAGGATCTGCAGTGCTGCATAATTCTCAGTCAGAACAAGCAGGTACCTGCAATCACCATCCTGACCACTGCTGTAAATGTTTTGTCGTATCAGCTCAATTCTACTGATATCACAAGCATGTACTTCTCCTTTTTCCGGTAACCGTGAGGTGAATATTTCCAAGGCATTGACATCATATTTGCCACCAAAGTTACGAAGAACAACTGTAGCTATGTCTTGAGGTGTTGGCTCACTCTTGGAGCTCTTAGCTAAGGCAAAAAACATCTTTATGAGGCTGTAATAGTCACGCAGACCAAAGAACTCCCTGTCTTGGGCCTTGCAAATATTTTCATATGCATCTGCAAAGTGACAAAAATACTGTTCAACCTTCTGCAAAGTCCCTCGTGCTGAGCAGCAAATCCCCTTCGCACTTGCTATGAGCTCTTCTTTGCTGGGGTCACCACGCGAGACAAAGATGCCTCGATTCATTTTAGCAGGGTCCAAAGCCCAGTTAGAAATCCCAATGAAGCCAACCTTTTTGTGGGGAAGAGGGACATCATCTATGCAGCCATCTTCCAGAAGTGGATGTAAAGTCTTCAAGGGCATTTTGGGAGAGTCTTCTGCCAGCCCAATCTCATCCAAAACCACCACTGAGACATACTCCTCCAAGTTCTTCCCTTCCTGGAATCGAGCACAGTGCTTGAAAGTGCCTATGATTCCCTCTGGAGTAGAGAGAGGGCTGCACTGAAAAGACACTAGATGGATCTGCTTCAGGTCCTTGAACAAATCTGAATGAGCTGCTTGGCCCTGCATAGCATCAGCCACAATGGTTTTTGCAAGGGATTTGGAGCTCCCAGGCTTCCCAACAAGAAAAAGAGGGATTTTCAACTCAATGCAGATGACCATCATAAAGACATTTTCCTTCAAGGCCAAGTTTCTTGCTATGGTATCTTGGAGGTACACACCACTGAGGAATAAGTCCTGCATCAGGGAGATTTCTTCCAAAATCTTTTTCTGGGTATCATAAGGTTTTGGAAGGACCTGGCTGATAGCACTCCTATATCTCTCCTTCTTTTCCAAGGATGCATGATAGCAGACCCCAACTGCCAGCACTAAGGACCAGATAACTTTGTTTCTCTCAACAGGGCTCTTTGGAGCTCTCTTCTCTGCAAGGTACTTCTCCAGTTCTTTCAGAAGTAGCTTACTGCGCTTGTGAAACCACTTGAAAACTTCCATGCAGCGTTCCACATCCCGCAGGCTGACAAAGCTGCATTCATCATCCCTCTGCCTCATGTATTGCTGGGAAGCAAAAAGCACTTCTGTAATTACCTCTGCTTCAAACTGCCTCATTGGGACATGTTCAGTAACTCTCTGTACAATCTGCTGTATATACATTTTTTCAGTTAAGTTGTTCAGCTGCCCAAAATCCCATACTAATGGGATCATGCTGGGTGGGAGTGCATGGACCCGGTACACAAGCTGTCTCAGCGGAATAGATCCAAGCTTATCCTTAGTCTCATCTGCTTTGACACGGTAGCCCAATCCAGCTAATTCCAGGCGTTGAATCATCTTTGGTGTGTGCTTACGATAAGGGTTGCAGGCTGCTATGATCTGCAAGCCAGAACAAGAGACCAAAGGTTCCCCCTGTACTGTGTGGTCACACAGAACTTCCTTGATGCTGCTTACAGCCTCTGTTGTGTTGGCTTCATCAAAAAAGAGGACTGTGTCCAACCCATACTGCTCCTTATTGGTTTTAGCAAGGGCTTCTGCTTCTTTGATCCTGGCGTAAATCATGTCTGCAGTAGTACCTCCATGAACTTTAACAAGCTTCATGTTCTCTACCTCTACACAGCTTCTGCGTAACTTGCACAGAAACTTTATAAGTCTGGTTTTCCCACAGCCTGTTTCTCCCATGATGACAACTGGGATGTTGCATCTGAATCGCATCTCAATAGCCAAAATTTTTAGGACATTGTCTGTTGTGAGTTCGTATGTCTCATCAGGGTCTATTACCCAGGGGATTCCCAAAACCATGCAAAGCTTTTCTAGCTTCTCATGACGAGGCAACTGATCAAATGGAATATTGAAGGGAACTCTTTGGAGTAACAAGCCTTTGTACAACCGTGAAGTCATGATATTTTTCTTGATAATGTTGCCATTCAAAGGATTAATGGCATCAACACCGCCACTGCCATTACGCTGAAAGTGGAAACCAATGAATGTCATGGACACACGATCTTCATTGAAAAACAAATATGGATGAGGTTCAGACTCCCACTTTTTCCGAATGCGGAAAGGAAGAAGATCTTCTTCTGCAATGTTCTCCAGGTTGGAGGACTGCCTTCCTGAACTTTGATCAGAAATGTTTAAGGAGGGTGTTGCAAAATCCCTTGCCATTAAAATCATGAAGGTAACAACAAAGTTTTTGAAACCTTGCAAAGTGTCCTGGACAAAGTCAGGGTTGCAAAAGACAGAAGCTTCACAGTCTCTCAACTGAACATTGAGAAACCATGCAAAGTTTCGGAGTTCTGACCAGGAGGGATCTGTGATCCCGCAGTGCAGGAGGAAATGCTGCAAGCATTCTGCAGGGCTCCCTTCCACAGAGTGCACTTCGTAAAAGAATGTGTCCAGACTGTACCCCTGATCAAGTCTTTTCAGATACTGGAAAGGTCTCTGGAAAGCCTCACTGCAAAATTCTTCTTTGTCCATTCCTGGGTCTGAAACATCGCCAGACTGGTTCCCAAGTGTCTCCATTTCTAGTACTTCCTTAGGAGATTTGCATGTTACTTTAGGGAACACATCAAAGAAATTATACTTCTGGCTTGCTGACATCTAGAGTAGAGGAAAAGAAAATGTGTCATCACAAGGCTGTAGCCCTAATCTTCTTCAGTATGTTTAATCTGTTCTTAACAGTATTCTTGCCTAAAATCACAGGCCTAACTGAATAACAACAGCTAGCCTATACAACCATGACACTTTTCCCCCTATGCATGACTTCTGCTTAAAGTACATCACAACAATTAATCCTATTTCCTCCTACACTCTCCTTCCTGTAACATTAGTCCTTTGTTACCTCCAGCCCCTTCTCAGTGTTACCTCAAAGAAAAAGAAAACTAAACCCAAAAACTGTTATAATTTATCCTGTCCCTTCTACACTCTGTTCTTATAGCTGCCTACAAATATTCTAGAACTTTCAAACATGCAAAGTAACATGAGGAAGAATAGATTTTGCATTTCTGTGTTCCCTATAAATGTTAGGGTAGGGCCAACGAGGCTTGGACTAACAGGCCTTCAGAAATTACCAACCCGAGAAAACCACAATAGGTATAATTTACTGTCTGGTTTTAATATCACTTTGTACACCACCACAAACACCACTTGGTAACAGAAATGCACAGTACACCCTCATACAAGCATGGAATTCCTATGCTACGTTTACAGTTATAGTCTCTACAACTCATATGCAGCTATATACAGACATATGTGCAAAATTACCAAGAAATTCAAAGAAAACAAGTATTTCTGTGTACATACATGTCTTGCTGCTGTCTTTGGCACTGGCGATACCTCAAGGATTTCAATGATATACAAATGGCACTTCTGTCGTAGCCACATATTTCCGTTATTATCTGTCAGATACTGCAAAACCAACAGCTTGAATAGAAACTCTGGAACTCCACTTTGTACCTATCAAGAAAAAGGTAAGACATTTCATGTTTATTTACTCATCGTAACTTCACAGAATCATAGAACAGTTCAGGGTGGAAAGGATGTCTGGAGATCATCTTGTCCAACCCCCCTACTCAAAGCAGGCTCAGCTAGAGCAGGCTGCCTAAGACCATGTCCAGTCAGGTTTAATATCTCCAAGGTTGGAGATGCTACAGCTTCTCTGGGCAACCTGTTCCAGAGTTCAACCATCTTGATTGTACTGAGTTCTTTACGTTACTTATACAATAATTAGAAAACACGACCTAGCAAAATGGCTAAGAAACAAAAGCTTTAAAAGAAACAGCCTCTGCAAGGATTCACACAGAACTTCTAGGACAAGGCAGCTGTGGGAGGGATGTACTTACTGAAGAGGTGATATCAAAATGGAATATCATGGGCTTTGTCTGGTGTTTTCTCTTCAGAAAAGGCAGAAGAGATGTTAGCACTTTATCTTCATCCACTTCTGGTTCGATTAGTCTGATGGTTTTCAGAAGTTTTGTATTGTCAGGCTGCTCTTCTTGCAGTCTCTCATGTAGCCTCTTCACATAGAGAGATTTCCCTGTTGTCATAAAAACACAAAAAGAATTAAAGCTATCAAGATCAAATACATCATATTAAGGTCATAAATATTTTACTTCCTTCTTTGTTACAGGAAACCTCTGAACCTTCCCAACAGGCATTCCAGAAGAACACTTAAATCTGGCTAGAGTAGCTGCAGCCTGGAATCAAAGCCATTGCTGTTGTTGGCTATTGAAGGGTGTCATTATCTACATGGCTTGTTTTGCTTAGACTACCTGAGACAGGCTTTACTTTTTATTAGGACTTGAATCTATGCTATTATGTGGTTGTTTCCAAGTCAAAACATGGAGAGGGGGGTAACGGTTGTTGTCAAAGATAAAAGTACCCTCACGTTTCCTAACTTATCCTGTAGAAACTAGTTTTGCCAGCATTCGGGCAATGTCAATGACTTGGGTTTGTTACCCGAGGTTGGCTATACTCTGCATCTGCCGTTTCCCACATTAACACGGTGAATGGAAAGACTGTCCTATGTCCACTGGCTACATCCCATCACACCCTTTATGCTCTATGTAGTGCAGGAGCTGGCTGTGGTAGGTTCATTCCTCAAATACTTCCCAGTTATGGGTATCTGGGTAAAGGTGTCTCTTCCAACCTTTTGGAAGCTCCAAACTCACCCTCAGCAGTATGAAAGGTTTGTAATGTAATAAAAAAGGTGGGTTTATATACCTTTCCAGACTGAAGCTAAGGCAGCAGCCATTCACAGATAACACCTGAGAGCTGCCCTGGATTTCTGAAGTTTGACAAAGGATGCCATTTGTTACCAAAACTGTTTTGGATTTTTTTCACTAATCCCTAGAAAATAATGCAGCACGCTTTCCCTTTTGAGCCTAACCTTTTCCATTGGGGTGGTACTGTATCAAAACCCAAGAATGGCTGCTGTAAGGA
Source organism: Astur gentilis (assembly GCF_929443795.1). Classification (NCBI taxonomy): domain Eukaryota; kingdom Metazoa; phylum Chordata; class Aves; order Accipitriformes; family Accipitridae; genus Astur; species Astur gentilis. The sequence continues at coordinate 40,162,615 of NC_064889.1, forward strand.
AAACGCAAGGTCTGATGTTGCTCCTGTATGCATGCACTAAAAGTACTTCAGACTAAGTTTATACAAGAAACACACACAGCTGGACAGCAAAAGCACTTACTGGACTACTAATCTCCAACAGGGGACAACAGCTAAGGAACAAAGTAAAAACACAGCTGACAGACAGTGACTCTTTCCCAGTATTTTTTTTCAGTGATTTGCGGCTCAGGAGCCCCATTGTCAGAGATAGCACCTTTGTGGTTAATAGCACTTGATGGATGCTTCTCTCATGACTATAATCATTTTTAAAGCCTGCGTAAAGCTTTAGGTTCCACAATTTAACTAAGTACTGTTTGAAGAACCACCTTCTTCTGTTTGCTTTTCAGCCTGCCAAGTAGTTTTATTTAATGTCCTCTAGCTTTTTGCATTAAGAGACAGCCAACAATCATTTCCTATGCAAGAAAAAACAGCCAGGCTTTACAACCCTTGTCCCATCTCACACACATTTTCATGCAGGCATATTTTAACCTCAGGAGGTAAGATTCATCTTATCCAGCATTAGCTATCTAATTTATGTTAATGATTTAAGTCAGTAGAAAGAGACAGGTGTCAGATTAGCAAGATGAACCATCTCTAGCAATCCCTATCTCAGGACAAGACAAGCTGCCCTTACAGCTTTCACCTCACTCCACTGACTGTAGTCCGAATCATTCTTTTTTTTACTAGATGCTTATGACTTGGACACTAACCCTGGCAAGGTGAACCCCACTCTGGTTTTCAACACTCAGCAGACCCCACTTTGCATGTGACATCTTACCCACACCAGCTCTTTTGGAGGACACAATCCCAACACACATATTGCCCTTGAACACAGAAGCAGCTGAGCTTGAAGGCTGAGTGACTCTGTAGTGGTGCTGAAGGTATCGCTGGATTTCAGCTAGTGGCCTCTGGGGTATCATGTGCACTTTGTACTGGCTGAAGACAGAAGGGATGTAGCTGTGCTCCCTCTCACAGTTGCACAGAATGATGAGGCGATAGGTGCTGTTGTAGCACTGCAGGTGCTGGAATAGCTCCTCTGCTCTGCAGCTGACATCGTAACTCAGCTCATCTGCATACAGCATGGTGTAAATTTTCTCTCCTCTGCTGCAGGGAATGAGGCACCTCCTGAGGAAGAGCCCCACTTGCTCAGCAGTGGTCTGAGGAGTGCACAGGAGAACTTCGTCAAAAGTGGGAAGGGGCTGGTTGGGGCTGTTCATGTAAATAGCCAGAGCAGATGTGAGCACCTCAGAGCGAGGGCATACGATGAGGTTGGGCTGACCAACATACAGAAGATCCCGCGGGAAGTCTCGTACAACATGCTCTCTCTCCCAGCTGGCCAGATTCTTCAGCCACCCACCAAGTGTATCAATATCCAGGCAGTTCGGAAGGAAGGAGCCCATGTTGCACATGTAGCACTCCCAGATGCACTTCAGCCGTGCAGTCAGATCCTTCCCTCCATCCAGCATCACTTGGAAGTCAGAAATAGCCTTCCTTGAGCTGGGAGGCACCTCACTCCTGGAAGCTCTAAGGACATCCTGCTCAGTGCAGTTGTGTTTTAGGAGCGAAAGCATCATCAGTGCATTCTGGCTGGGCATCCCCTGCCCCAGTTCTGTGCACAAATAGACCAGCTGCTCAGCAGTGTAGTAGTTCAGGTAGAAATGCTGGAATCGTTTTTCATATATGAAGCTTTTCCAACTCTCCAGGAAACTCTCCATTGTCTTGCAGAGGCCCGGGAGCACAGCTGCCATATCTCCTCGCCCCTCTAGCACTGGGATCAGTCCCAAAGAGAAGTCTATAAGAACACATGATTCTCTTTCGGGTGAACAATACGCATGGGCAAGCCAGGAGCGGAAGAGCATGTTCCCAGCTGAATAAAGGTCTATAAAGGCCTGTGCAAGTCTTTGGACATTGGAAAAAATCTGTGTGAGGATAGAAGAGAGGTAGAAAAAACTAAGCTGATTTACCAAGACAAGTCCCAGCCATGAAACCACAGGAAAGACTTTCAATCAAAATAAAGGCTTTGGTTCCAAGCCAGGTGTGTCGGACCTTGTACAGTAACAAAAGACTCCCTGTGGCTTTTTAACAGCAGTATCCCCAGGAACCCAGTAAGGAATCCCCAGCTTGCTACAAAAGCACAGCAACCGTCCCAGCCAAAAGCATCCCCAGTGCAGCCAGAGGATGACGGTACCAGTCCATGGCCTAGTCTCCAGCTTAGTTCCACCTTAACAAGGAACCAAAGAGGTAGGAACATCTATCTGCCTGCTACCATTCACCCCCAGCAGCTCAGCTGTAAACCATAGTCTTAAAAGCTGATATTCAAGGCAAAATCCAACCCCAGCCTCAACATCAGTAACCCATTGGGTTTGAAATCTGACCTCAGAGAACTTCTCCACCTCCAAGCCTTGCTCTCCCTTTGCTGACATGAGCATCAGTTTGTTCTGCAGTTCACGGAGCTCTGCCAGGGAGTATTTCTGTGATGCCTCATTATCCCCAGAGCTCCTCGGGAGGGTGAAATGCACAACATTGTCCAAAGAAACCTGCCAGAGAATAAGTCAATAGCACCGATGTGGACTGAGGTTCCACCCTGAGGCAGTGCTATGCCCAGCAAGGGCAGCACTTCGGAGGCAGCAGTCCCCAAAAAGGAACTGTGCAGAGTGGGAGAAAAGCTACAGCACATTTCTGACAGTCATCAACATGCCAGCAGTGCTATCTGCAGGAGGGGTGGGAAAGCCAAGCAGCCTCACCTTTTGGCCATCAGCTGGTGCTCTGAGAACATATATTCCTCTGCTGTTGATGGCAGCTGCCAGCGACAGTGATGACAGCTCCACAGACCCATGGCTTTCTTTCACTATTTTCAACCACTCTAAGTGTTGAGCTGAAGCATGCTGTGGGAAGAGAAGACATGGCACTGCCCTAATCGCTCTGACTTGGCACTTCTTTCCAGGATTACATGTGTGTTCAGGACAAACAGCTTGGGCTAGCATTAAGAGTTTCAGGATGGGGAAGGCAAAAAAAGGAATGACTACCGGCCATAGCCTAATCTTTCTGCACAGCTGTTCTTTACTAACACCACACGAGGCTGAACAAACAGAGCCCACAGTGCTTCAATGCCTCTTGCTATAGAAACATGCCCTGCTGCAAAAAAATAAGACAGAATTCCCAGACATCTGCCTTCACTGTTTTGCATCATCATTCAACCTCCTGTAAGAGCAAAGCTACACCATGCCACACTTGAAAGCCTCAGCAGTGCTCTGGAGAAATCCATACTATACCAATTACAGTTGCTCTAGTACATTTTTTGTGCCACAGAAACATAAGATATTTTTCTTCCAATAACAAGAGCTACTGCAATGCCCCCACGCAAGTGTAATTTGTCCTGTGCAGTCAATCTTCCAGCCACTCTTGGAAGACGGAAACGCAAGAGGATGCAGAGAGGACCTGCTCCAGCAGAACTCACCAGTTTCTTGGGAAGATTCTCATCGCTGTCCAGGGCTCGCCACAGCTTCCCCAAGCAGTGCATGAAGTCCTTAAACCCTGACTCTTGCCTAAGTTCATAGAGCAGGGAAGAGTAGCCATGCACAGTGTCATGGAAACATGCCACACGGTCGACATCCATGTCATTCTCCCCAGCAGAGATGGATGCCAAGTCTACAAATACCTTCAGCTCATTTGTACCTTAAATGAGATAAACACATGAATGAACAACAAATGAGGCAGCTTTAATGCAATTCCACATCACCACCTTTTACAGAAAATGCAGAAATAATGCCTTTGAACAGCACTTCCTGTGCAACTTCTCTCCACCCATCCTGCTAGCAACTTTACTAGGTGATTCATCCACATTAAGGACATCCTTGGCCCTGGCTTTACTCCGCATTGCCACGAAGAGCAGACTCACAGCCAGGATGGAAGCAGTGCAAAGGGTGTGTGTTTCTGTGCATGTAAGACAACCAAGCTGGCAGACACACAACTAATCAGACCACTGCCATCCTGTTAAATGGATGGCCTCTGTTCTCTTAAATAACCAGTCTGAACTGAATAGTAGCAGCTATTACAACCCTTCAGACCAAGCTCAGCTATTAGGCAGGGTAGCTACTGTGCACTGCATGAGACTACAGTGGCACGGGCATGTTTAAAGGGACTACTTCATAGCACGTTCCAGACCGAAACCCGTAAGATATGCTTGTAACTATCAACACCAGAAGCTGTAAAGGCATCAAGCAGATAGCAGATGAGTCAGGGATATGGCATTCCTTCTGCCCCCACACAACTGGCATCCCTATCTGTCTAATTTCTGGATGAGCAGCACGTACCTTTCAGTGCTTCTCTGACCCAGCAGACAAACTCCTTCTGCTGGGCCAGCTCCCTCAGACACCCACGACGCTTCACAGTGATCCCCTGCAGCAGTCTCTTGGCATGCATAAGCTCAGGGCTGATGGAATCCAGCTTTTGTGTCTTGTATGTTTCAAGCTTTTCTGTCTACAAAGCAAGTGGTGCAAACAAACATTCAGTCTGGAAATGGGAAATACAACCTGTTCTCCAGCAGGGAAGGGAAAGCCCTCTGCAAAGCTATACCCCAAACAGAGGAATACCACCTTCTCTCTATTAGGCAAGATTACACAAAAGCACTTTGAACACTTAATTTTTATCTCAAATAAGCATTTTGGGACAGGGAATGGCTCTCAACAGACTGGGATAGACTTAAGGGAAAGTTTAGATTTACCCAAGCTTTCTAGCCAACACCCTGACAGTACAGAGCTGAAGGGGATACTTACTATGTCCAACAAATTTTCCAGGATACTGAAGTCACCAGAGAGGTTTAAAATCTCTCTGACACTGGCAATAATCTTCGCAGCATCAAAAGTTAAATGCATTTCATGGTATTGCTGGATCTGCTGAAATCGCTGATCAACCCAGTGTCTGTCTTCTTCAGGTCTAAGCTTACATATGGTATTTAGTTCAGTTTTGATATCTTCAGGATGATTTGTGAATTCCTGAAAAATTGTATCAACTGCAGAAAGTGTGAGACTTCCAGATCTGAGATCATTATACAACCTTTCATAGCTCACAAAACAAGGGGAGATTAGACTGCAGAAAACATCACTAAGGTCCAATGCAGGAACAATGTTGTCATCCTCTTCCTCCTCTTCCTCTTCTTCCGAACTTCTATACTCCTTTCCTGCCTCCTGCGCTGCTTCCTCCCAGAACTGCTGGAAGATCAGGCTATCCTTAAAAGAGTGCATTTTCTGGGCAAATTCTTTCAGCTCTGGGCTCAAGTTGTAGTAGGTCTGTAGGGGTCTCTTTCCCACACTCACAACTGTATTTAGTCTTTTTGAGCAAAGATCTTCCAAGTGTTGCAATTCCAGTTCACCTACATCCACTTTAAAACAGAGAGACAAGTCAGAGATAGATCAGATGTCTTGCTTGTGTCCAGCTTACTTCATCTAATCCACCAAGTTGCAAAATGCACGTGGACCCCTACAAATATCATTTGGTGCATAAGCACTCACTTGATCCCTCAAATGCTCTAGGTTTACTTCCCCCACCCCTCCTCATCCTTGCTGTGGTTTAGAATAAAGCTTGTTTACAAAGCCCAGTCGTTTTCAAAGAAAATTGTTTTCTGGAGTTGCCACTTTCAAATTGCTTCCCCAGAACACTACCTTTCACAGATGCCTGCACCTTCCTACACATGTTCAGAAAGGTTCCTATTGCTTTTTGATCTTTTCTGAGAAGTGTTAATTCTTTTTGCCTCCTCTGCAGCAATTCTTTCAGTTCTCTCTGGAGTAGTTCTTTGTTTTCACATAACAGCTGCTGGTGCTCTGAAAGAAAACTCATTGGTAGTCACAAAGCAGATACTTAGATACTTCCCAACCCCTGCACCCATAACTGAGGTTTGGAATTGCAGAGTCACAAACAACACAGTGAAATGCAGACAACACAAACTGGAGCTGGGAGCTCTATATAAAGGACAAAGACAAGGGCAACACTGCTAACTGCTGAAGTACCTAATTAGCATTACTAATCACTGAAGTAGGTTAACAGAGTAGGCCATCGATCACTACAATGATGCTGTAAGCCAACAATGCCACATTTGAATGGTGCTCTTACTTATCTCCCAGATACAGATGAACTGTTTCTCATGTTGGAAAACCTCTTCCAGATGTTTCACAAGGATACACCCTTTCTGGATGTCATCAGTGACACTCATGAACACAGAGTCTGCTATGGCCATGACATTCTTTGCTTCATCCGTAAGTTTTTCTAGGAGCTTTGTGTTTGTTCCTGTTCCAGAAACAAAGCATGTAAAACCTAGATCAGCCCTGCTTCACAAAAACTAGGCAGAATCAATAACTATTCAGTGTCATGATACAGAGTCCTTCCATTTCCCATTCAAATTCCTACCCAAAAGCCTGTGAACTCATCACACTACCCTCCAACCCCTCATGTTTTGCTGAACAGAAACAGCCAGGATCTCAGGAGAGCAATTCAGACACCTTCCCATGGAGAGCCCATACCCAAAACCTGTGGAGGAAACACAAGTAATTTTGACCCATTCACATGACAAACACTTTTGCATTTTTGTGTAACAACAACTTGTTAGAACTTCTCTGAGAAGGAAGTTATGTTCTACAAATCCACTTGATCTACAGGCTCAGCAGTCCAGTACAAATCCTGAAGTGGCTGCAGTGGATTATCGCAAGAGGAATACTAGCTCCCTCTTCCATAGCCTTTCCTCTCCAAAACCAGGCTGAATACCTTGAGCTTTGAGGTGGGGAATAAAACAAGAGCAGGACAATTTTTATATTTGTTTACTGCTCTGCAAAGTGGGAACAGCAAGGCAGTGAACAGCTTTTCGTAGACTCCTATAAATACAACAGACATACCATTAAAGCTGAAGATATGTTTGATGTCAGGCCATGTAAGCACGTGGTGCAAAACCTCATCAAAATCATCCTCAGGCTGCCCATTCTTAATGGGCCACGACTTCACAATGATAGTTGATACAAGCTGGCTGAATCGGCCCATGTTGTATGAAGACAACTTCTCAAGAAGATTGCTCTGAGTCTGCACAAGGCATATAAGACACAGAAGAAGGGAAGAATGCATCAGTGTTTTGGATTACACTGCATCTATCTTTGTCTTGGGATCAGGCACTGATGTCAAGAAGTCACACCTCCAGTGCTGAGGCATATTCCAGAAAAGCCATATGACACGAATGACACCAGAAACCATGATGGCAAAAGCATTACAAGTATTTTTTATGGATGCTTTATAAATGGATCCTCATTTCCCGATTTCTTGTCGATATTTTTTTTTGTTGGTTTAAACAAACTTTAACAATCCACAGCAACTCAAGCAATAAGAGACTGAATGTGCAATTCTCCTTCCACCACAATGCACATCCCTGTACTATGCAAAAGGATTTCTATGCAACAGGAAATTTGACTTCTTTTCCTACCCTGAAGGAAAATACAATACCTGGCAAGCTGCAGTTACAGCCTCTGTGGCACAATTACTGAAACAGCAGACAATGGAAGAGTCAAGTTGTGCAAATTGGGAGTGCTGACAGCAGTAGACTAAGATTTGGTTAACTGGAGGCTCCTAGAGGGCAAAAGAGAGATTTCTTATCAACTTAAAAGTTTCTAAAGTGTTTCTTCTGAAAGCATGAAGGAGTGTTGCTATTAAGACAATAAAAGGAATTAAGTCGAAAAATTTAAGTTTCCTAGTAGAGCCAAGCATCAGCCCATTTATCCGGGCCTGGAAGAGAGATGGAACACAAATAAATGCTTAGAAAATCTTTTAGATTATTTCCATCTAAAATGTTTGATTACTTTATATGCATCTCTGCAAGCCAAGCTTCCACCAGGAAATATTTGTTTTCTGATTATACCATGAAAATCAACGGCTTAACGAATTTTGCAACTCATGTAGAAACAAGATGAGATATACAAATTCAGTTTAGAAGGGACCTACACAGTGTGTGCATTTGGGAGCCTGGACAACACAGTTTCTGCACTATGAATGAAAAGAGAGAAGTGCCAACTTTTTTTTTTCCCTCTAAATCCTTGGGTGCTTACTTTACACCCACTGTTTCTTAAAACTACATGGATGGTAATTGCTTGAAATGTACAATTTCCTTTAAAGCATTAGGGTATCAGCCACTGCTAGAAGCAGACCAGCACTGCAGCCAGGCTAGCAGGCTACTGGAGTCTCTGACATCCAGAATACAGCATGGTACATTTTCATGTCCAATTTTTGAGCATCCATAACATGGTTTATAACAGCAATGGCAATTTTTATGACCAAAGCCACAGCATTTTCGCTTGTCCATTCAGGCTCTAGAAGCTATTCTGTAAGCACAGCAGAAGACTGTCTATCTGCTCTGAACTTGGCCCACCAGCATGCAGTGACTGACTGTAGTCCACCCTACCTCCTGAATTCTTCTCTCCAGATCTGCAAGCAAAGTTTTCTTCCACCTCTCAGTGAACTGTTCATCTGGAAAGCTGATCTTCACAAATTCATCCCAGGCCTGCAGGTGAGAAGCAAACAAACCCAAAACACTAAGTACTGAGATTTAACATTCAAATAAGAAAATTAGAACTATGCTGAGGAGAGGCCCCACACTCCTCAGACAGTCTGCAGTCCTTTCAGATGTTTCCATCCAGAAGAAAAAAAGAGCAGTCCCAGAGCTGCAAATGGCAGCTTCTAAACCCAAACAGTGTCAAAATGTCCCAGCTGCTAAAGGACACATTTGGATGAACCACTTCCACTTTGATGCTGGACACTGTCTCAGGGAGGACTGAGAGCAGAGTGAGTCAGACTATAAGGAGCTGCTCTGTGCTTTGCCTGCTGGAAGGCCTGAGGGACAGCCAGTAGAACATACAGGGTGAGCAAGACAACAGCTCCAGCTGAACGCCAAGGGGCAGCTCCTCATCACAGCAATGCCTCTTGGAACAGTGAGAAAAAGGAGAAATAAGGTGAGCTGAGCAGCACCAATTATAGCCCTTTGCTTTTCAGCCCAATAGTGTTTAAAACAACGCAGCTTCTCAGCTTGTAGTCTGTACTGCCTGTCCCCATTTCATTCCTTACCCAGCCACAGCAGCTACAGTTCCCGTTAGACTCAAGACTATATGGTTAAGATATGATAAAACACTTTTTATTCATATTATTAGAAGATACAAACCCAGAGTTCCCAACAAAAAGAGAGCGTCACATGCTCCGGGTGTTCTTTCAATAACTTGTCGTTTAAAGCATTTCTGAACCAGGTTTGAACGTGTCTCATAGCTTCAGTAAATACTTCTACCACTGGAACTTCCTGCACAGCGTCTCTTGGAACCTGCTGCACACACAGGAGGAGAAAAAAATTTAAATAAGAACAGTTCAAGCAGGAGGGGAACATACAAGTGATTTAAATAAATATTTCTAAAAAAGAAGGCCTAAATGCATGCAAAGCACAAACATGTCCAGCAACAGAGACCCACCACTACTTGAATAAAGGATAGAGGGAGGCTGGGAAAATGTAATGCTCACAAATAGTTTGGGCTTAAGAACACTTATTCCAGGAAGTCAAGACGACATATGTTTAAGTGAGGAAAAAAAACCAAACCCAGACATAACACAAAACCCACAACAGCCAACCTAGGCATTTAACCTTGTTTTCAATAAGAAGAATCAAAATCACTAAATGATTTCACAACTTTTTGAAAGTACCACAATCTCGGTTAGAGTATTAGAGGTTTTCCAAATTGAGAATGGATACAATCTAAAACCAGTCTGTTGTACCATTTTTGTAGTACTTCTAGATACCTTGCTCATATCAGCCCATGAATGGTTCCTTGCTACTCACCGCTGTGGGCTGAAGTTTGGCAACCTTCGAAATCATCATGGCAGAAGTGGCAGGAATCATGAACCACTCCCCCCGCTTCACATACTTGCAGACCCTCTTGTGCAGTTTGAGGCAACAAGTCAAGCAGGACTGCCAAGAATAAGCTTCCAGAGCTCTGAAAGTCAGGAATAAAGAAGAATTTATTTGCTGCTGGGGGGGGGGGGGGGGGGGGGGGGGGGGGGCGAAAACACACACCACCCCACCAATTTCAGTACAGTGTGGCAACTAACCACCCCCCCTTCCCCCTTAGACGTATTTTTAAAAAGTGTTGCTATCTGACAGAGGGATAGAAATACAGGATTCTTTTATTCACGCAGATTTCAATGCACACATTCAAGCTACAAGCATAACCCCACCCAGCAGGCATCGTGTAAATAAAAAGGACTATGCTCTCATGAAAGTGCACTTCAGTTACCTGTCCTGCTTCTCATCCAAGGTACACAGCAGTGTCTTTAGAAGACTCTCTACTAGCTAAGAACAAAAAGATAGAAATATTAAACTGTGGAAGGCATTTCACACACTGGTTTCTCATTAGTTGAGGGGATGTTGTGAAAGAGGGTATTCAGTATTCTTCCATGCCTTCTCCAACTCTTTTATAAATACTCTATAAAATTGCAAAAATTTACTGGATGTCAGAGTTCACATATAGGTGGCTATTATTTTTACAAACAAAACCTGCACTTCTTAAAATCTAGGGGTTTCAAATTTATTACCATTAGTTGCAACGTCCAGTTCCTGCTGTCATCACACAAATACAAGTGTTTTCACAACAGGCAGGAAAATCTCTCAAACCAGCAGCACCTTGCCCAAACCTCCCAAAGCTGTGCAAAAAACAGTTTCAGGCAGCCATCTGAGGATCTCCGGATTAAAATATTTACCATCAGTAACTAAGAGTAAATTCAGATAAGCAGACCCTTCTCTCATCAATGGCAACATTTTTTGCTACAGATACACCCTCTCATCTCTTCTTAGGAGTCTCCTACTTCAGAGCAACTATTTTTGCTTTTAGCTAAATTAAGCTATTTGTGCTCTGATCTGCTACCAGCGACATTCCCTTCAGTGACAGTCAGTTCTGCTAAAAGGCATACTACAGCCCAGTTTCAGTGTTTATGCCTTAGTTGGTGTCCTTGTTTTGGCTGGGATAGAGTTAATTTTCTTCCTAGCAGCTGTTACAGTGTGGTTTGGATTTAGTGTGAGAATAATGCTGATAACACACTGATGGTTTTGTTGTTAAGTAGCACTTAGGATAAGTTAAGGATTTTTCAGTGTCCCATGTTCTGCCAGCAAGCAGGTGCACAAGAAGCTGAGGAAGCATGGCCAGGACAGCTGACCCAAACTAGCCAAAGGGATATTCCATACCATAGGACATCATGCTCAGTATATAAATTGAGGGGAGTTGGCCAAGAGGGGTGAATCACTGCTCGGGCATCAGTCAGCGGGTGGTGAGCAACTGCATTGTGCATCACTTTCTTCTTCTTGGGTTTTATTTCTCTTTCTGTTACATTCCTTTTCACTAAAATTATTATTATATTTTATTTTAGTTATTAAACCATTCTTGTCTCAACCCATGAGTTTCACTTTTTTCCTGATTCTCCTCCCCATCCTGCTGGGAACAGGAGGAGCAAGCAAGAAGCTGCATGGTTGCAGCTTAGTTGCTGGCTGGGGTTAAACCACAACAGCTGGGTAAAACTGCCAAGAGACAAACCTTAGGACTGTTCCGCAGAAGGTCAACATTCTCTAATCTGTAAGAAACACCTTGAAGAGTAACTAACAAGTCACTGGAGAACTCTTTTATAAATTCAGCCAGGCCCTCCAGGGGCAGCACACTGATCCAGGACTTGACCAGAGTCTTATCCAATTCCATCAAGTATTTCTTCTCTTTCATTAGTTGCAGTAGGGTCCCCCTGGAGAAAAGACAAACCAAAATCTTCAGGTTTTCAAGGTACAAAAGGCTAAGAGCTTGTTCAGCCCACAGAGGACTCATTCTCACTCCAGTGCTTTTTTTCATTTACAGCTGAAGATCAGTAGAAGACCCCAAGACCCAATGATCACAGCAGCAGCGTCAAACTACTGAGCAGAAGCACTCAAGGAAAATAAACTCCAGGTCTTGCTTAGATTCTGCACAACGCATATCATGAGCTGCTTTAACTCACGCCAGGCATCACCAACCACGCAAGCTGCTCCACAGCTTGGAGAATTAAGGGTTGTTTGTGTCTGAAAGGTAATAGACTGCACAGCTTTGCTATACACCATAATTTCTGAGCAACCAATATGTCTGTATTCATATATCCCAAATATCCACCATTAACATGCTATGTTTCTTACTTTGTAAAAACAAGGGAGAGAAAAAAAACAGATAAAGTAAGGTGATCACCACCAACTACACAGCGTCAAGGCACTGGATATAACTAGTAATTCTGGAAAACTCACGTATCTTGCTTCTTCCTTGTTTCAGCAAATGGAAGCCCTTCCAGCCCTGCCCACGTATCTTCTTCCATCGGCAAGTGGTCATGCTGCATAGGAGCAGCAACAAAATGCAGAAGAGGAAGAATCCACACCCACTGGTCTACTTGCTCATCAATGCATCTGTGGCACAAGTTTGTCAGGTGAAGCTTCAAACTAAAAAACAACCAAAACAAACACAGAGTAAAAAAATAGCTTTTTACAGGACTCAAGAATGTCCTTGGCAGGCTAAGGCTTCATGTCATAATTTCATTAGGTACCTTCAAATAACTTCTGGCAATTATTTTAGCTCAATCTTATCTCCATTGAAGAGTATATATAAGGTAAAAGTTTAAGACTCAAAGCTGTTATCTTACTTGAATCTCCCTGCACAAACCCTACTAATACAGCACTAAGAAATGCCAATATTTTATCTACAGTTTCCAAGTGAGCATCCCCCAGTCAGGGATCAGGTGACACATGCACAGAGCCAGGCATTCTAGGGACAATTATTGGCCTCCTTAGTTGAGCTGAAGTACTGCACAGGCCTCCAAAAGGAAATTTAATAGCTGCAGCTGTGCAAGTGAAGAACTAGAAATTCAAGTGCCAGATAAGCAGTTAGATAAGTCTAATAAGCAGGCACTCCGAAGAAAAATCAACAAAAGACATGTAATGATGCACCTTAGAGGGGCAAGAAGAATCAAAATATGGCATTTAAATTTAAATGAGTAAACACATGATGATCCTGATTGCTGGAGTTTGTAAGTATGAATAGCAACAGGTAAGAAGCTAGGAACTGCTTGACAGAAAAGGGTAACAAATAAGATTTTTATATATAAAGGAAAAAATAGTTTTAACTCAAATCTACTACTCTCACAACAGTGACAAGTTGCAATAAGGGGAGTCCTGTTTGGACAAAAGGAAAATATTTTTCACATCAAGAAAAGTATGTGACTGTAAGAGCACCCCAAAGAGGTTGCACAATCTTCATCCCTGAAGTTTTTCAGAACTCAGCTGCAACATTGCCTGGACATTAACCCTGCTTTGAGCAGGAGGATGGAACAGAGACCTCCAAGGATCCCTTCAAATCTGATTTTTTTCTGATTCTCTGACACTAGAGAGTTGAATTCATTATTGTTTTATGACAGGGTGTGATGCCTGCAGGAAAACCAGCCCAGTTAGTTACCTTATAAGTGCTCTAGTAACATACATACCTAGTAACTGCATCAAAAGCCGTCGTGATAGGATGCATGTCATCCAGTATGGCTTGTTTTGACACTTTATCCAAGCACAAGAGGCTACACAGGTCAGCCAGATGGCTTTTAAGTGCTGGAAGCTTGAGCATATCAACTACTATGAGAATGGTGAGCCCCAGAGCTACTTTACTTTTTATTACTAGGTGCTCTTGCAATGCTTTTGCATCTTCTGGAGCAAGGAAAGGAAGAGCTATTTTCATTATGTAGTTTAACAGCAAATCATTCACCTAGGATAAAGAAAGGAAGAAACAAACCAACCACAGCATTAGTTCCCCAACAAGTCTTTTTATTCTGAAGCCATTTTCTTCTACCAGTTACAGTGAGGACACTTGATAGCTCTATACACCCCACAGCACCATGGTGGTACCAAGATATAAGCACACGTGGTACTGACCACCACCAGAACATCTGGTGTAGTACCCCAGTACCTGTGATGGTTTGGTGCCCCTCTCTGTGCTATCAACTCCCACCACTCAGTTACTGCTGCACCTTCCCACACCCAGCAGAGCTGAGGAGCATCAAGGGACCGAGGTAGATCTCAAAGGGAACCGGTTTGCTGAGCAGTTGCACACCCAACACTGCCTTATGTCACCATTACACACCGCCAGCACACTCCAGCTTCCCAGCGGACTCAGGCTTGGCTGGGACTCAGCAAAGGGAGAGAAATTTCTGTTCTTACCCACAGCCCCCAACAGCAACTCTAAAACGACGCCTAGGGGGTCCATAGCACTGTAGTGCTTGGTGATACCAAGATTACCCTTCTGAAAACTGGCAGTGACATGAAACACCTGTGGGCTCTGCTGAGCTGGGCGGGTATGCCATCTTGTGGCCTTTCCTGCATCACAAGGAGAAGGGAGGCTGCAGAAAGCCCTAAGACTGGTCTGAAGCCCCCCAAAAGACATGACATTTCTGCCATAATTCATAATTATGCCAGGTAAGAAATTTAGGACTCCAGAAGCCCTGTCTGCATCACTGCTTAGAACTGGACCAGGACAAGCTTGTCTCAGGAAAAAAAAAAAAAAAAGAAAAGGCAGGTTTAGAATCAAAGACAAGTGCAGGTAAGTTGGTGACAGAGTGACTGGCAGCAAAACTAAAGGGCCAGGCTTAGGAAATGAATATCCAGACACAAAACCCACTCAAGTAAGAAGTCACCACATCACAGCTCTGCTGTTGACCAATATGGGATATTCACAACAGCACCTAATTGCAAAGGTGTAACTGAAATTCCCAAGGCAGACAGTGGCAGTCACCCCAAAAGGATCCCTGCAGAGTCTGTCACACCTGAACTTTTTGAATGGAAAAGCAAAATTAACTCAACAAGGTCAACAGCAAAATTAAAAGTTCTGTGTTTAATAACTGAATGCCTGTTTACTAGTATCTGTTAAAAGAAAACAGATTACCTGCTGTACACCAAAGTTTAACTCTGTCCATAGCGTTGCCCTGCCATCAAATACACATGGTTCTACTGTAACAACATAAAACTGGTTCAGCTGGCAGAAGAAGTTTCTCAGGTTGTTGGGACTCCAGGTTCCAAGAATGCTGAAGATATTTTCTAACATAATATTTGCAGCTATTATCTTCCCTTCCACCACTTCTTTGTTTTTATTGCGAGAAATCATCTTCCAGAAGTTTCTCATTACAGAAGGCTTTGCGCACACAATATCATCATACTGATGCCATTCTAGAATAACCACACAGACAAGAACAGAGGAAAACAGTAATTTGAGAAACATACACACATTTAAGCATAACTTCACTTTCAGCTGTCCACAGAAACACCCCTGCTGACCCATTAGGTTTCCAACTTCAGACAGTGCTGGCTGCTAATAATGCTAGTCCATATGAAGTTAGAGATCATCCCACAAAAAAACATGGATTGTCCCAATATGCAGATCCAGTCAGAAAAGCTCACCTCCATTGTTGAGAATGTCGCCTCTTATAAGTAAGCAGCGATTCACATAAATACTTGATACTGAATGCTTGTAAATAAATTCATAATCCCCTTCACCACAGGTAACCCAATATTTGTAGGGAATGCATTTATTTATATGTTCTTTTGTAAGAGTTACAGTGCCTTCAATGAGGTATCCATGTTCTCCTAGATACCTAGGAAACACAAAACAGAGCAAAGAGAAGCAAAGGACATGTCAGCTGATCTATATACTTCCTTTTCCATGCATCAATCCATTTTTAGTAGGAATGGTGATTATTCTCTCATGCTGACAGTTTTAGAATAGTTATCTCCACTATGAAAACTCTTTGTAGCAATACCTACCTATGGACATACAGCTACATTCTTCTCTATTAAATGAAGTGCCACATTGCATTTTGTTCTCCAGAGCCAAAACACTCCTGGGCCTCTGTGTGACTCAAGAGGGTACTTACTTGGTGCAGTTCAGCTCACAAATGTTGTCCTTCCAGTCTACATAGGGAGAAATGCCTTCAGCCCTGATGAACACTTTATGGGTCTCAGGGTTTAGTTTGAAGTCTTTGGATAATATTGCATGGAAATATACTGTAACACCATCACTTCGGCTCACAGAACTACAAGAATTAGAAAGAAAATAGAAAGAAATCTAATTTTTTACTTTTTTTTTAATTGCACAAATCATTATAAACAAATGAGATTTGAGCCACCAGCTTACTAGATGCAAGACCCATAAGGTCTGTCAGCAGTTCACTCAAACTGATGCTACATAGCAGGCCTAGTGTAAAGCCTAGTGAAAAAAGGAAAAATGGGTTCCTAAAGACAGTATGAAATGCTCTGGCCACCTGCATCTGGGTCACTGCATTAGTAAGCCAACAGGAATTCCTCACCCAGCAGTCACATGAAATGCCTGCACTTTATCCCTTTTCCAGCTCATACACATTAAGCAAAACAAGTTAAAAAAATCAAAACAGCTCTGCACACCATTAATCTAAAGAGTTACATGTGTGAAGCACATGTTGCTCTTAAAAGAAATAAAAGTGCAGTCTTTTTTTATTCATCAGATAACCAAAAAGGTTCAAGTACCAGGTGTACCACATTACCCAGTACATGACCTGTGCTGCAACTCCCATTTTGCATGAGCAGTAGTTCACCTCAGTTTTGAGGCAATTCTATTTCCACATACCCAAGACACATGCAGACCTAATCTTAGTACTTCAATCCCCTGCCTGTCTGGAGTCCTCTAGTCCTCCTCGCACCAAATCCTGTAAGTGAAGAATGCTGGGGAGCAGCAGTGGTGTTCTCACCTTTCTTTAACCTTATCGACACGTTTCTGGTTCCTTTGTTGCTTTTTCTCCTTGCAACTGCCTGCTACAGTTGAAGCACCATCTTTTCTAGCAACTTCAGGTCCTTTGGTCTGACTTGCCTTCTCAGTTACTTCATGCATTTTCTCACTTGGGGTCATCTTTTCCTCTTTTGTGACTTCATTCTGCAATAGGAAGACAGACAATGCCCAATTAAACAGGAGACCCTGGAACTACAACATCCACAGAAATATCCAACATCTCTTCAGACGGTGGGGATACCCAGAAATCACAGCATACCAGCTAGCTTCACACTGCTGGCAATACTAATCCCTCGCTGAGGGAAGCTACTGGTTACAAAAAACAGCACGTGATTGCAGGAGGAATCCAACCCAAACACTTTAGCAAGAAATCAGGTCAATAAGCCACAGGTCCCCGGAAGATGGGGCGTAAAGAAAATGAAAGATAACCAACAGTAATTTACAGCTTAACAGGCCTGTTGGTGAGTGCAGCACAGGCACCTACAAGGCACAAAGATCTCCTCGTTAGAGAAGACCCAACAGAGCTCACTAGAAGAGCTGGCTGCAGAAGAGACAAGTTCACAACTCCTAGGGGTAAACGGGCAACCACTCAGTGAGAGCACTGTGCTAGAACTAACACACAGGAGAGAACAACGAAGAAAATAAACACTTTGTAGTGTTCCCTGCTTTCTGCCCCGTGATAGGTTGACCCTGGCTGGATGCCAGGTGCCCACCAAAGCCATTCTATCACTCCCCCCATCCTCAGCTGGACAGGGGAGAGAAAAATGTAACAAAAAGCTTGTGGGTCGAGATAAGGGCAGGAGAGATCATTCACTAATTACCATCACGGGCAAAACAGACTCAGCTTGGGGAAAATTAGCTCAATTTATTACAAATCAACCAGAGTAAGGTAATGAGAAATAAAACCAAATCTCAGAACACCTTCCCTCCGCCCCTCCCTTCTTCCCGGGCACAACTTCACTCCCAGATTTCTCCACCAAGCCCCCCCCCCCAGTGGCACAAGGGGGACAGGGATGGGGTTTACGGTCATCAGACATTATTTTCTGCCGCTAAGCCTCCTCAGGGCGAGGGCTCATCACACTCTTCCCCTGCTCCAGCATGGGGTCCCACCCACGGGAGACAGTCCTCCACGAACTTCTCCAATGTGGGCCATTCCCACGGGCTGCAGTTCTTCACGAACTGCTCCAGCATGGGTCCTTTCCACGGCGTGCAGTCCTTCAGGAGCACACTGCTCCAGTGTGTGTCCCCCACGGGGTCACAAGTCCTGCCAGAAAACCTGCTCTGTGGGCTCCTCTCTCCACAGATCCGCAGGTCCTGCCAGGAGCCTGCTCCAGCACAGGGTTCCCACGGGGTCACAGCCTCCTTTGGGAACCCACCTGCTCCGGCATGGGGTCCTCCACGGGCTGCAGGTGGAGATCTGCTCCACCGTGGACCTCCCTGGGCTGCAGGGGGACAGCCTGCAGGGTTGTCACCAGGGTCTTCACCACGGGCTGCAGAGGAATCCTCGCTCCAGCGCCTGGAACATCTCCTCCCCTCCTTATTCACTGACCTTGGTGTCCGCAGGCTTGTTTCTCTTACATGTTCTTATTCCTCTCTCTGGCGGCTGTTTTCTGCGTTCCAACTTTTTTTTTCCTTCTTAAAAATGTTATCACAGAGGCGTTACCACTATCACTGATTGGCTCGGCCTTGGCCGGCGGTGGGTCCGTCTTAGAGCCGGCTGGTATGGGCTCACTCTCTCTCAAACACAGGGGAAGCTTCCAGCAGCTTCTTACAGAAGCCACCCCTGTAACACCCCCCCCCTCCCCCCCGCTACCAAAACCTTGCCACACAAAACCAATGCATCCCCATATCCTCAGCCTCGCGGTCTTCAGCTTTACTGAAAGCACGGAAGAATCAGAAAGCAAAATTTTGCCCTGCTCAACCAAATACCCACCAGAGCCTTCGTTCACTCGCACGCTTACCTTGGAAGTCAAACAGCTCACTTCCTGCCTGGCATCTTGTTTATCCTTCCCAGCCTGTGAGCTTTTGACCACAGGTGGAGTCTTTGCACCTTGACTTCCATCTTCAGCACGAGGAGTTGCAGGCTTACTTTTAGGCGCTCCCGTACCAGGGGACAAGCCAGAGGAAACGCTCCCTCTCTCCCCTGTTGAGGCCAGTTTCTTACTGCTGCCTGAGGACTGGGAATCTGGTCTGGTTTCTGGAAGCTGGCCAGCACCAGGGGAACAACTGCCCCCTTCCACGTTATGCCTGACCGTTTCTCCGCACACTGTGGTACTTTCACCCCTCACCTTCTCCTTTGGGGCCGCAGAGCTTGGAGGAGGAGGGGCAGCCACATTATCCGTGCTGCTCTGCTTTGGTGGGGTCATCACATCCACACTGCTGTGACTGCCTTCTGCAACCACTTCCAGACTTCCAGCTTCCTTTCCCAAGTGACCCAACACCCCACCGCTTTCACGTGCTCCTCCACTGTCACCAGCAAGTACATCAGCACCCGCTTGGGCTACTTCACTGCCCGGGGTCTGGATTTCTTGTGGAATAACACAGGTATCAAGCATTTCTGTCATTTGAGCTCGTGCTGTGCTTAGAGGAGGCAGAGAGTCCTGCTCCCCAGAGCTGGAAGGACCCTTCTTTCCTTTATTCTTCTTCTTTTTCTATTTAAAAAAAAAAAAAAAGGCAACACAATGTCTGTTTATTCATTGTCAAACAGAAATTCTTTGTCACCTCCTCTACTGCAGCCAGTACCAACATCTTCCTGCTACACTGGCTTAATGGAGAACAATCAGGAAGAGAAGGGACAAGACCAGCTACCATCTTCTGTAGTAGGTGAAATGCAAGTTCCTCTTGAGAATGCTGTAGTTTTAATATTCAAGACTTTCTCAGCAGGAACATGGAGCAGCACTGGGCATGATGCTCACTAACAAGATCACACCAATTACTAAGCTGAATTCTGTACTGTTTCCCTCAATGCAGCAAAGGTACTGTTAGGGGGAGCTGTACCACTCGGCATATCAGCTGTCTGCATACGCAACGCTTAACGTAAGCAAATGCATCTACACTTTGCCTAGGAACACAAGCAGCAGCATCCAGATGCAGGCCAAAGGGATTCGTGCCGACGCAGCCCAGACTCATTGCTTTACAAAAGAGCGCGCAACAAGTTACCAGCTGCCACTGCTCTTCAGCACTGACAAAGAGCCTTACCCTCTTCCGTGACTTCTTGGGAGAATCACCGGCCGTGCACTGAGGTGCGGTCTTTGAGCTATCACTTGGAGCTGTCACACCCTCTGGCAGCGATGCTCCCTCTTCCTCCTTCTCCTCCTCCTGTTTTTCAGTAGAGGAAGGAGGCCCACCTGAAGTGCATTCAGATGTGATCTCTGAAGTATTGATCAGAGGTCTTGCATTCTCCATCAGTGATCCCTCCTCCGTTGTTTCAGTGGTGGAAGAAGGGCCATTAGCACATTCTCCCCTCACCTGTTCTCCAGGCTCCACTCCTGTATCAGGGAGTGGAGCGGGCTTCACCTCTCTTCTTTCTGCAATGGAGGCAAAGTTCATTGTTAAACTAGACAGTAAGAAAGAAAATAGTTCTCAGCTGGTGGCAAGCAAGCAGAATATGCACTGACTAAATGTATCAGTTGAACACAGAGGAGTTGCTTTGCTGTTCCCTGCACAGCAGCTACCACTAGCAAAGACACCATCCTCCCTAGCACAGCCTCCTTCCCTCTCCAAGGCCCCTGCTGTCAGTAGCAGAATAATTAAGATAAGAATGAGGTATTGATCTATCCCTATCCTATCTTCAGCTAACATGCTACTGGACAAAGCAGCAGGCACCAGGAACCACAACTGCCTGTAAAAATGCTCAAGGACCTTTAAGACATGCAGTGACAGTACATGGGCACTTGTCACCTTTCACCGCCTTCTGGACTGGCCATGTGAATTCTACCACGCAACTGAGTGCTGTGCCCAGGAAGGCATGGGAAACTCCCTTTTTATTTTCAACAGTTTCATCCAGCCCTTAAAACCTGTGAAAAGGCAGCTCAGATCCAAGCCAGGCATCAGAGTAGATCTCTACCTTCTGCAGACCTGTTCCACAGGCTCTTCAGCACTGCCTCTAACCCAATTTTGTGAGCAAAAGCTTTTAACTTCTTGGAGTGGAGATCAACCAACACCAAGAGACATTGATTTCCTCTCAGTATTTTTTGGGAGAAGGAGCACAAAAATCACAGTGAAGGTAGCTCACAGCCCCTTTGAGTATTACAGCCCAAAGGCTGCACCATGCTTAATGACAGCTGGTTGTTTTGTACCTCAAGCAGGCACCCTTTGCAATATAGTTTCACATCCAATTTACTATCATGCCGTTATCTGAAGAGTTTAAACTCTTCCGTGAGCTCTTCCTGCTCCTCAGTGACTCTGTTGACAGGGCTTGACCTGCACACATTTACTTGGTGGAACTCCCTGGTCCCCCAGAGAGCATATTGGTAAAGCACTACAACTCCTTCCACCTTTAATCATTGCCAGAAGCCGGTACAAAGCTTTTGGACCACCAGAACAGATTCTTTGGATGTTTCTCCATCATTTAAGAGCTGGGGATCCTGGCTTTGTGCCCTTGCCATTCTGGATTGCAGAGGGATGTGCTAAGAATTGATCTTGTCAAGACTACAGCAGGCTGATTCTGATTTAGTGTATTCTTTCAGGATCCCACTTCTTCATATCAACAAACCAAAAGCAATTCCGGTGGCCCAGTTCATTCTCTCTTTAAGCAAATAAAGGATTAGGAAATATTTCCCGCAGTGTAACTGCATTAATTGTGTACTTGATTCTGTTATTGTTCACATAGGCAGAATTAGCATGTTATCAAGCAGAAATTCAGGGAGTGAATTCTAAACCTAACAATAAGCTGAAGATAGGAAATTCTGGTTCAAGAGGGACTAGAGTGCTCTTTGTAATACAGCATTCCATAAAAATGGCACCAGTTCATTGGCAAAACAGAAACTAGTTAAACACTGCAGATCTGAGTGTGGAGAATGTGCGTAGGAGGTGTCAGCAACTGACTCGCTTCTCTCTCCGTCCCCTGCCAGTCACTGCAAGGCGAGGAAAACTCCCTCTCTGGCCAGTAATGCATGGGAAACTTGAGACGGGAGCAGCACGTAATGACCTGGCCAGAGCAGAGCAGCCCAGACCTACACAAGCACTGGGGCTAACACAAGAACCAGTGGACACCCGCAGCCACTGGTCACCGTGCAGCCCCAGGGCATGCCAGGCCCCCCACATCGTCCCCAAGCTCACCCCACATCGCACCCTCGTACCTGAATCCTCGTCCCCAGTGCTGGCGAAGGGAGCCATCTGGGCCCCACACTTGCTGCAAGAACCAGGAGAATCATCCCCAGAAACAAAGCGACACACACGGCACTTCATGTTTCCCAGCCACATACACCACGATAAGCTTTTCGGAGCCACAGAGGGAGAGAAAAGGATGGGGCAGAGAGAGAAATAGAAATATTAACGTGAAGTAATGAACCTTTGTCACTTAACCTTCCTCCCGGCTCTGGTTTTATTTTCAGGAAACAAAAGGCCCTCAGCGGCGGGGGCTTCGCCGGCCGGGCCCCAGCAAGCAGCCGCTTCCCTCAGCTGCTTCAGGAAGGAACCACAAACACTTTACAAAATAAACAGATAAAACCAGCTACTCCACTCTGCGCAGAGACCTTCTAAAACTAAAGGCGCTTGGGAAGGCGCCAGACCCGGCAGGGCACAGCGAGGGCAGCGCGGCCCAGCGGGCCCTGAGGCGGGACGAACCGTATATCCCGCCGCCAAGGCGGGCTCCGGCGGCCTCACTGGCAGGCCCCGCTCCCTGGCTCCGACAGCCCGGAGGTCTGCAGGGTGCTGCTCCCGCCAGGCAGTGCCCGGAGCCCCGTTCCCCCGCCGGGCTGCACCGGGGGAGGGCTGGGGCCGGGCCGGGCCTGGACCGGGACCCTCGGGCCGCAGCCCCCCGCCCTCACCTGCACCGCCCGGGGCGGAGGCGGGGCTAACCCCCATTGGGCGGAGCCCATATGCAAATGAAGCGTTGTTCGTTCCCCGCGGAGAAACGCCAGCTCCCCCCCTCTGCCGGGTAGATATGCAAACGAGCCGAGTGGATAGGCCAATGGCGTGGCGAAGGGGCGGAGGAATGCAAATGAGGCCCGTTAGGTGATGGTTGGCGGGCAAGGGGCGGGGCTGTCTGTGGCTCTCAGCCTGAGCGGGGGGGGCGGGGTCACCGGGGTCACCGCGGGTTGGGGGCGAGGATGCCCGGGGCGAGGATGCCCGGGGCGGGCGGGGGAGCGCCGGTATGGCCGGGGTGCACGGCGGGGAGGACCGGGATCACCAAGGGTAGGGGTGTCCCGGCTGGACGGGGAGGGGACAGGAGGAGAGGGTGCCCAGGGGACGGCCGGACGCACCGGAGGGTCGGGGCTCACCGGGGAGATCGGGGCTTACCGGGGGTCTGCAGCGGGGCCCGGAACCCTCAGCGTGCCGCCCGGGGCCCGGCAGGGGAGCCCCCCCGCGCTCGCCCGCACCGGAGCCCCCGTGCAAGCCCAAGCCCCCGGTGTCCCACCCCACCCCGCAGCGCAGCCCCGCCGCCCGGGCCCGGCCCGCCACCCTCCGGTCCCGGCAACGCAAACTCACCGACGGACCGGGGACCGAGCCGGGGAAGCGGCACTTGCAGCGCCCGCTCCGACGAGCCGAGCCGCCGCCGCCGCCGCCCCTCCGGTAAAGTTTCGCTTTTCCGCCGAGCCGCCAAGTTTCGTTTCTGGGACGTCACCGCCACCGCCGCCCCCCGCCCGGCCCCGCCCCGCCCCGGCCAGTCCCGCCTTCCCCCCCCCCCGCCCTGCCGCTGTCCGTCCCCCCCCCCCCCCCGCTCCGCCACCGGGGACCTGGGCGTCTGCAGGCGGCAGCGGTGCCCGAGAGCGGGCCGGGCCACCGGGCATCCTCCCGGGCACCGGAGAAGCGCAGCAAAGGGCCGCTGCCGGTGGGAGGGGGGGCGGATGCTTTGCTTTCCCCGGGACCCCCAAACCTCGGCCGGTACCTCCGCACCAAGAGCTTTCCAGCCCGTTGTGGAGGCGGCTGGGAGGAACCGTGGTGGCCACTTCTAGCCCGGAGCTGGATGCCCGCTGCCCGCTCCGGCTGCCCCCGGGGAGGGGGGGCCGGGCCTGGAGCTCAGCCCCCTTCTCTCCCTTCTGACCCCAGATTCAGCAGCTCCCAGATCTCCAGCAAAGCCCCTCTTTTTTTCTACTTTGGGCTGGTAGGGTGGAGATAGACCAACCTCCAACTCCCCCCCCCCGCCGCCACTGCCTGGAGGGAAACGTCCCTCCGGCCACGATCGATCGCTTCTTGTGGCCGTCCGGTCTCGGAGCGGCTGCAGTAACGCAGGCAGCAAATGGCCATAAACAGGCTCCTCTGGAGCGGGGCCGCGGGGTGTTTCACCCCTCTGTTGAATGCACGTGCCCCCCCCAGACGGCGCAGAGATGCAGGATAGGGCCTGCCAGCAGCGGCGGGGAGGGCAAGTGTGTTGGAAGAAAAGATAACGTGCCGGATCCAACAGTCGAAAGCGGGGATGCGGCTGTCACCCCGTCCCCCGATCCAAGTGGGACCAAGCTGACCTGATCGTCGCTAGCGCTCACACACTCACCCGCCCACACGAGTTCACGTACACATGCTATTTACACACGACCGGCCTTTTTTACCCCCTTACCCCTCTCTTTTCCCACTCTTGTTCCTCCCAGCATCCCCGAGCAGGGGGTTTACCTGAGCCCCCTCCTGCCGCTGTCTCGCTGAGCTCCTCTCTGGGCATGCGGAGCAGCTTCCACAGCACGACCTCAGGCAGCGCAGGGCTGCAGCCAGCTGCCACACAACATGAAGAGAAATGGGTCGAATCTGTCCCGTCTCTGCGCTGGTCGCTCCTTGTCTAGGGAGACAGATAGATGGATGGGAAGAGAGGGTACGTGCGCTCTTCCAGTTCTGCAAATGCTTATCTGCTGCGATGCAGCAAGGAACTTGCTGCCCAGCGTGGCTCCGCTGCAGAAGCCAACGCTCCTCCAGCCTCCAGCAGCAGGACCTGTCGGCCCTGGCAGTTTTGTGTCTCCCGGGCACCTCTGCTGCCCCTGCAAAACCTGCAAAATCCTTTGGCAGAAGGACCTGTGCCGGAGCGTGCCTTCAGGCGTTGAGCAACCGGGCAGCCTGAGCCTGGTTTCAGTTTCTTTTCCTTGGTCTGCTCAGCAGCGCTCAGAAATTAGAGTTTAATTTTTCCTTCCCACACAAAAGGAAAAAGCTTTTCCCACAGGAAGGCAGAGATCACGCTGAGTCATTTGCAATTACTGCTTTATTATACCCTCCTTATAGGGGTGTCAGCCAAAGGCAGCTCAGGAAAACTGCTTTCTCCCAAGCGCTGCCTCCCCCAGCCCCGCTGCCTGACAGCACTATTGCTTTTTGCACTCATTTTACACCAGGCAAGCACAAGCTGGTGCCACGGTGCCTGTCCCCTCCGGTGCCTGGCAGGAATCGGGTGAGGAACTGCACCCACAGGGGGACAGCCCAGCCCTGCCCGATGGCAGCGTTTGGCAGAGCACCCCACAAACCAAGAGGGATCAGTAAGGAGCAAAATCACTGATGTTTTTCATCTCCCAGCAGCCTGAGGTTGAGAGCTGCAGCGTGCCCTTGGGCTTGGAGGGCAGTGCTAGCATCATTAAAACTTGCTTTGACAAGAGTACGCTCTGCGTCACAGTTTGGTATGTCCCAGAATAAGAAAAGGCTCCAGAATTAAAACAGCTGACTTAAAAAAGATGGCAGCTTCGAGGATGGGGAAGGCCTGGAGGAGGGATGGCTTTTTCCCGATGACGGTGATCGGGAACCACTGTGCCCCACTAATCCCTTCCACGGACCGCCTGTCCTCGGTCTGCAGAGGTGGCGAGGTGCCAGAGCTCCGGTGGGGCTGGGAAGCTGGTGCGGGACCAGCCAAACCCCTGCTCCCAGCGTCTCCACCAGTGCTCCCTCCCCTCGTGCCGCCTGCGCAGCCTGTGTGGGTTTGGGCTGGTGCTGCTCCATCCTCCCCTGCGTGGGACAGGGGGACGGTCCCAGCCCCGACAGACATCCCAGGAGGCAGGACAGGGGCAGGTGGCTCCCGTGGAGCGTGTTAGTCGGATGTCACCGGGATGTCACCAGGATGTCACCGCCACCGCTCTGCGCAGCACAGGACGTACAGCCCTGGCACAATCGGAGGTGAGGAGATGGTAAGGCGACGCTGCCCAAGGAGGTCCCAGGCGGCTCCTCGACTCACTGGATGAGCCCCGCAGGCAGCAGTGAGCTCTCGCTGGTGCTGGCGAAGGGGGCTGCCCTGCTGCCCCCCGGCTCCACTCCTCCACGCCGCTCTGAGCCAGGAAGGGGGAGAAGCAGGACAGAGAGTTAAGCCAAGGCTCGTGTCCTGCTTTCAGCTGGGATAGAGTTAATTTCTTCCTAGTAGCTGGTACAGTGCTGTGTTTTGGATTTAGTGTGAGAATAATGTTGATAACACACTGAGGTTTTAGTTGTTGCTGAGTAGCGTTTACACTAAGTCAAGGACTTCTCAGCTTCTCACGCTGCCCCGCCAGTGAGCAGGCTGGGGGAGGCACAAGACGTTGGGAGGGGACACAGCCGGGACAGCTGACCCCAAATGGCCAAAGAGATATTCCATCCCATAGGGCGTCATGATGAACAATAAAACTGGGGGGAGTTGGCCAGGGGGTGGCGGCCCGCTGCTCGGGGACTGGCTGGGCATCAGTCAGCAGGTGGTGAGCAACTGCTTTGTGCATCACTTGTTTTGTATATTCTTTTACCATTGCTGTAATTTTCCCTTCTTCTTCTGTCCTATTAAACTGCCTTTATCTCAACCCACGAGTTTTATCTTTTTTTTCCAATGCGCTCTCCCATCCCACAGAGTGGGGAGTGGAGCAAACAGCTGTGTGGTGTTTAGCTGCCTGCCGGGTTAAACCACAACAGCTCACCGTGAATCCCGGAGGCCGGGGTGACCCTGCTCTCCAGAGGGGCTCCTGCTCCCCTTCCCGGGAGCCAGGCCCCCGCAGCCCCCCGCACTGCAGCTTTGGGGCTTGACAAAGGTCAGATTCCCAGGTTTGTCTTTCAGATCCCTGATCAGCAGCAGCCTGGGGAACCCCAGCCCCGGGAGAACACCCGGGGCAGCCCAGAGCCTCACCTGCCTCCTCCCAGCTGGGGAAATGCTGGAATCCTTCTAAGTCTGCGGACAGCAGGACTTGGAGAACAGGGTCCTGAGGACAGAGAAACCTGGGCTGAGGGAGCCTGCTGCTGGCCCCTTCCCATCTCTCCAGGGCTGTAAGCCCCCCAGCCAGCCCAGGGCAGAGGATGCAGCCCTTCCCCGCCGTCCCGCATCCCACAGCTGGGCTCAGATGCTGCAGCCTCTTTGAGACAAAGGCACTTGAGATGATGAAGGTGCTACCAGAAGAGAGGCAATAGCATCCTTGTGGCAGATGCCAGCAGCCAGGGCAGAGCCCATGGGCGCAGACCCTCCCCTGGGGGAGCAGAGCTGATGCCTGGCACGGGGAGAGGCAGCAGGACCCGGCACGGGGGCCAGCCGGGACTGCATCCCACATACCTGCAGGCTGCAGAAGGCCAGCGAGAGGCCGTGCTTGCGCAGCTCCTGCTGCAGCTCTGCCAGCCCCACCACCACTGTGTAATCAATGCTGCTGATGTGGCGGCAGTCCAGGACGATGGAGCGTAATGGAGATGCTGCTGGAAGAAGAGCATACGGTCACGTCCCTGATGAGCCCAGAAATGATCAGCCTGGGGGACACAGCCCTTGGAGCCAGAGCCACGGCTGGAAGGGGTGAGACGGCCTTGGGAGAGTGGCAGCAGCCAGGGACTGGTCCCCACCGTAGGGAAGCTGTGCTGTCGCTGCTTGCACCCGCAGCCTGCGGGTCTGGGCAGCACTTGCCGCCCCCAGAAGTGATCCAGGTGGGCACCGGGTTACAGCCGGGTCCCCAGGACAAGCCGGTGGGCCGGGGAGCACCGTACCTGCCAGAGCGCGGCTGCACACAACATCCCGGAGGTACTCGATGGCTGGGAAGTGCAGGCTGCTCCCCGGCTGCACGAGGAGCGCGTCCCCCTCTGACACCTGCACAGGACCCCAGTGGAGGGGGACAAGTCACGGGGAGCTCAGGGCTGTGACCTGCCCCAGGCAGGGACAACTGCCCTTGTGACAAAGCAAAGCCCCGTCCTCCTGGCTGGAGGGGGACACAGGGGAGCCCCCACCCCTCAGGGAAACTCCCCTCCTGCAGACACCCCAGTGTCAGCAGGAACAGGGACAGCAATGCCTCCCTCTCCTGCTCTCAGCTCCTGGGATACTCCTTTCCTCGTGATCTTTGAAAGGGGTCCCTGTGCTGCGCCGACGGCAGGCTGGAGACACGGGAGAGGATGGGGGTGGGAGAGAATCACCTCGCACCCCAAAACCCGATGCTCTCGGGGAGTCCCCTCCCAGCTCCCAGCTCCCTGGCGAGCCCGGCTGGCCCTGCTGCATCCAAGGGGAGGTGTGAAGCCCACCTTTATTGGAGGCCTGGCAATGGAGTAGAGCAGAAGAATCCCTGAGACCAGCACCCCGGCCACGATGCCGTACTGGACCTCCCAGAAGCAGAGCAGGAACGTCACGCAGAGAGGCACGAGGTCCAGCCCTGCAAGAGACAACCCAGGCTCGGCTGCGCCTTGTCCTTGTGCCACAGGGCCCTCCGGGACAGCGCCTGCTCCGCAGGCAGAGCCGGATTGCACCAGAGGATCGACCACCCCTGGCTCGTGCCCTCACTCTTAACCCGCCAGAGCGTCCTGAAGATCCCAGCATCAAACATGGGGACCACAGCCGAGATGATGACGGCGGCCAGCGCCGCTTTGGGGATGTAGTAGAAGAGTGAGGTGAGGTACGCCAGCGAGAGCAGGACCAGGGTGCCTGCAGGGGATGGGGAGCACCTGAGCCACGCGGTCCCCGATGCCCAGGGGGGAGCGGGTGCTGGGCACGGGGACCTGCAGAGCAGCCCACGGCAGGGTCGGGGTCTCTACCTGTGACGAGCCCTCCCGCGGGGGTGCAGACACCCGATTGCGCGTTCACCGCTGTCCTGAAATGCAAAGCGACGCGCTGTCCCAGGCTGCGCTGGGGCTGGCCGGGGCCGGCAGCTGCCCCCACCCGCTGCCCAAAGACCCCACCCAGGAAAACTACCCACCCCGTCAGACCCCACCGGGGAGGAACACGAGCAAACCCATGGCTTGCAGCCCGCAGCGGGACCGCAGAGCACGCAAGATGGGAGGGAAGGTCTCGCGGGACCCACGCATAGCCCGGCAGCCAAGGTGGGCAGCTGGGGACCAGAACACGAGCTCAGGGACCCACTGGGGTCCGCACAACATTCCACCCAAGATCACGCAGAGTCCCCTCACCACACAGCCCCAGCGAGCATCCTGCGGGCTGGGGCTCCGCTCCCCGTCCTGCTACCCACCGGCCAAAGCTGCCCGTGATGGGATACGACGAGACGAAGGAGCCCAGGATGTTGGCAAAGCCTGCAGTGGGGAAGGAGAGGGGCTGGGGATGCAGCAGCCGAGGGAGGCACTGCCCGGGGCCGCAAGATGGGTCTGTGTCCCTGTCATCACCTCCTCCATCCCCAGGCTGGTACCTGGGGCTGGATCGGATCCCGTCCAGCTGTGTGAGCTGGGCTCAGGCTTCTCTGGAAATTGCCAAGTTGTGAGAAAAGCTTGGGGTGGGGGCAGCATGCAAGATAAGAAAGGTAAAACTTCAGTCAGAGGTCGGACTGCTGAGACGGGGATCTCTGGTAGCTCAGAGGCTGCATAACACGCACAGGGGCACTCGGGCCGGATCCCCACCCCCTGCTCTCCTGCTCCAAGTGGCCTCTTACCCATAGCCAGCAGCTCCTGGTTGGGGTCAATCCTGTAATCGTTCTGCGAGGCTGAAAGGAGATGAGCAGCTTTGCCCCGAGCTTTCCACAGGCAGAACGTGCCACGCACACGGAGCAGAGCCAGCAGTGCTTGGCACAGCCGTGGGCCCCACCCCGGCACCCCCCTGGGCCATAGGAGCACCCCGAGACAACACTCAGCTCCTGTGCCGATTCTGGCTGTGCACGATGCAGGGAACCCCCAGCCCACTCCCCAGTCATGCATGGGAGAGCTGCCTAGCTAGGGGAGGAGGTCGGCAGCACCCACGGGACCCCTCCTGCCAGCCCATGTTATGAACCGGGCTTGATACAGGCAGCCCAGTGCCTCCCACTGCCCCCATGGGAACAGCACCCTCCCCGGCACCCCGAGCCCCCTGCAGAGACCCCTTCCGTGAGTGTAGGCGTCTGGTGCAGCCGTACCAAAAGCCTTGGCAATCGCAATGGTCTCCAGGAGGCCCATGAGCGGGACCACGGCCAGCCCGACCCCCATGTCCTGGGAGGGAAGGATGCGGTGAGTGGTGCCACCGAGGGATGAGGTCTCCCTGCAGCGGAGCCTCCTCCCGCTGCGTGGGGAGCCAGCAAACGCAGGAGTAAGGAGACAGCAGCCTGCGGGGAGCCCAGCCTCCGCCGGCCAGCCTGGCACCCACCTCCGCCATGCTCCAGAAGGGGACGGTGCCGTTGGGTGCCACCATGGAAAAGCGTGGCAGTCGGAAGGCAGGGAGGCCCTGGGGGATGCTGCCGGTGAGCGTGAGCGGCTGGGACCCCATCACCTGGAAGGAGTAAGCTACCAGGCCAGCAAACAGGACTACGAGAGCGTTGCATGCTGCAGCGGAGAGAGCAACCGTGAAAACCTGGCCGGAGCCCGGGGAGGCAAGGAGGGACGGCAGGAGGAGGTACCTGGGCTGCTGAGGTCTCCCAAGCCTTAGGAAGGGGCATGCACAGCGGCAGGACCATCCCTGGGACTTTGTCCTCCCCGACCCACCTCCAGGTCTCAGCTCTTGCCCACCTGGGCTTTACCGCTTTCAGGCTGTCTCTTCCCTGCCCCGAAGAGACGAGACCCCAGGAGGGATGGCCGCGGGAGGAGAGGGGGCAGAGGACGGCCAACGCACCCGTGGCGGAGGTCCAGACGATGAGGTAGCTGACTCTGACAGCCAGCGGCTCCGCAGGGGCAGCTCGGGGCAGGCGGCTCTTCATCACCCGGAGCCCTGCCAGCGCGGCCAGGCAGGCCAGCCCCAGGACGGCATCCCCAGGCCTGCAACAGGCACATCGGTGCCAGCCCAAACATGCTGCGGGGCACAGGGAGAGGCACCCCAAAGCCCCACGGGAGGAAAAGCGTGTGCCCGGGCACATGCCATGGCTCTGCAGGGAGGTGCATAGCTTGCAGGGATGCTGCCGGGACCCCCGCACCACCGGCAAAACGTGTTGCTTCCCTGGGGGGCAGCAGGAGAGGGAGGAGGGGGTGTCCCCTAGTCAGCAGTATGATGTGAATGGGTTTGTGGGCTCTTTGTAAACAGGGAAGAAGGTCCCCTGCAACAGGCAGGATCCGTGCGGCAGGATTTGCCTCCTCCCTCTCCCGCTGCTGCCCCTCACAGCTAGGCAGGGAGGTGTTCTGCCAGCCGCGATGAAGCTGACCCTGTGTCACTGTGCTGTGTGAGAAACCCAGGCTGTGGCAGAGACCCCTAGCCACGGGTACAGCTAACGGGAGAGGGCGGGGGCACGGGGATGCCTAAGTTCCCTCTTGGACTGTCAAAAACTGGAGGAGGATTTAAAACACAGACAGTCCCAAGGACGTGCCTTTGGGCTGGCAAAATCCTGATGTACCTAACTGGGAGCAAAAAATAGGACAAGCGTGCCCCATCCTTCCCCTTTAGCAGCTTGGGAGCCCGTATGCTCCCCCATCTTCAAATTTGCAGCTGAAATGGAAATGGCTGAGAAGAAGCAGTTGTGTCACAGTGCTGGGCAGGGACCGAGAAATTGCTCCAAGGTGTGACCAAAGAGATGGGGAGCGAAGCAGCCCGAGACCCCACAGCTGCAGGGGTACAGAGCAGGGTGGGTGCTGACCTGGTCTCCCCAATCCTCCGCAGCGTCTCATACACCTGCAGGAAAAATTGCCGAGGAATCCCCTGCAGTCCCAGGATGTTCTGTGCAGGAAGACAAAGCCTGGTGAAAGCCTTGCACAACCTGAGCTGCCACGTGCCTCGGAAGGACTGCCAGGAGCACCAGGGCTCAGCCCTGGCGCACGCATGGTGTCGGCACTGCTGGTGGGAGACCACCTCACCGACCACCCGCATGCACGCCAGGACAGCCCTTTCCCTGCACAGCTCCATGTGGGCCAGGCTCACAGATGCTCTGATTTTTTCCCTGTTCCCAGGCCCTGAGATGCCTCCATCCTGTCCTGCACACATGACCGCGCAGCTCCCAGGAGGGGGTTCAGTTTGGGGCCCCAGCCCAGCCTGCGCAGCCCTGCCATCCCCCCGCACCGTGCCGGGACCAGCAGCAAGGCCCCAGCGCCTTCACATCAGTCCCCCGCTGCGACCGCAGCCATTAGCCAACACCGGCCCTCTGGTTCCTCGCACAGCCTGACACCATCTCCCGGAGTCTCTGATTTTGGTTAACCACAAAGGAAGCATTGCAGCCCCAGAAGAGCCAGAGGACCTCAGGTCCCTGAGAGGCCAGCAAGGGACCGGTGGAGCTGCAAAGCCACCACACCTCCCATTGCTGCAAACCCACCATGCCAAGAGACTCACCCAGCACCTCCTGCAAGTGACCGAATCAAATGTCCTGGTTTTACTGGTGTTCTGAATGCCACCAGCTGGTCACAGACAGCGGGTGCGTTTGGCTTGGTCTGCGCAGAGCAGAGCACTCGGGGACCCACCAGAACTGCTGGCAGGAGGACCCGTGTCCTCTTTGGGGTTCCTTCCTCTCGCACCGAGCACACTGCCCAGCCTGGTGCTCAATCTCCCAGCTCCACAGCACGGCCGGCTCCAGGAGAGAGGGGGCAAGGCATCCAGAGCAGACCGGCAGAACCTACCTTGACCTGGTTGAAGCTAATGGTGATGGAAGCAGCCGACGTAAACCCTTTAATGACTGGGGAGGAAATGAAGTCCAGAAGAAAACCTGCACGGGACAGGCAGCAGTAAGCACGCTGCTGGCCCTAATGGGGAGCACAGGGTGTTTGCACGCACACAGAGCTGTCACAAGAGTTAGCAGAACAGCCCAGTGTCTCAGAGAGCACAGGGCGGGAGCAACTACAGGATGTACAGCGATATCCTAAAAATACAACCACGGACGGCAAGAGCGTCTCACCGAGGTGCAGGAGCCCCATGGCCAGCTGGATGCAGCCGGAGAGGAAGGCGAGCAGGATGGCATAGACAGGCTCGTGGAAGGCGTAAGAAGAGACAAGCAGCGACATGATGGCGGTGGGACCCAGCGTCACGTCCTTGGCGGTGCCCAGGAAGCAGTAGACAAAGCAGCCCATGAAGGAAGAATAGAGGCCGTACTGCACGGGGACAAAAGGAGCACTGGCACAACGCTCTCGGAGCTGCTGGGAAACGCCAGACACCGCCAAGGCGAGGAGGGCTGGGCTGCCCTCGTGTCCCTCCGGCGCCCGCGGCCAGCCCTGAGCAAACACACGGCGCCTGTGGCTTCCTGCCCTGGAAAACGGGCGACGGCCCGAGAACGGGCTCTCGGCCGTCCAGCCCTCCTCGCCCTGCCCGCCGTCGGGCAGCGGGCGGGCACCGGGCACCCACGTCCACAGGGCACGGCCACCCACCTGGAGAGGCAGCCCGGCCACCTCGGCGTACGCCAGCGCCTGCGGCACGGCGGTGAGCCCCACGGTCAGGCCGGCGATCAGGTCGAGCTGCAGCCAGGCCAAGGAATAACGCGGGAGCCAGCGCAGGACGGGCAGCCTCGTCCGCAGCCCCGGGCACGGGCAGCTCTGCCCGCCCTGCCGGGCACCCGGCGCCGCCATGCCCGGGGCGGCGTCCCCCAGCCCGGCCGTCTCCGGCCTCCGGCCCCCTCCGGACACGCCGCGGGCTCCGGAGCTCTCCGGTCTGCCCGGGGAGGCGGCAGGACGCCCCGCAGAGCGGGCCGGGCCGAAGCGGGGGGGGGGTGAGCCGCCGGGGAGACCCTCCCCCCCACTCCCCGTCCCCAGCTCCGGGACCGGCGGCTCCCGGCGCATCCGGCGGCTCCGCCCGGGCCGGATCTGAACCGCCGGGGCCGCCTCATGTGACCGGGGCAGAGGAGGAGCCGGGGCGGCCGGAGGAGCCGCCGAGCGCCGCCGCCGCCCGCCCGGTGCCGGTGCCGGTGCCGGTGCCGGTGCCGGTGCCATGCGGTCCTGGGCGCTGGTGCTGCTGCTGCTGGACGCGCTCCGGACCGGCGGGGCCCCGGCCCCGGCCCGCAACGTGCTGCTTCTCCTGGGTAAGTGCGGCCGCCGGCCCGACGGAGCCCCGGGACCGGTCCCGGGTCCGCCGCCCCCAGCCCTGGGACCGGCCCCATCGGCGGGGTACCCCTGCCCGGGGCTCGGGGAGTCCGGTGGGCAGGGGGAGGGACGGTCCCGGGGGTCCGGCTGCATCCCCTCTGCCGGGATGGTCACGGCTGCACCGGCCCCAGCCCGGGACGTGCTCAGCCCAGGGCTGCTCCCAGTGTCGTTTGTGTCCCCTGGGCTTTGCCCCCCCCCCCCCCCCCGCACGGCTGGGGACGCGCCGGGGGTCAGGCCCGGTGCCGGAGGGCTCACCCCGCACCCCTCCCGCTGCAGCGGACGACGGTGGCTTTGAGAGCGGCACCTACAACAACTCGGCCATCCGGACACCCAACCTGGACGCGCTGGCCCGGCGCAGCGTGGTCTTCCAGAACGCCTTCACCTCCGTCAGCAGCTGCTCTCCCAGCCGGGCCAGCATCCTGACCGGCTTGCCCCAGGTAGGGGCATCCGCGTGCGCCGGGGTGGGGGCCACCAGTCCGCGGTGGGCACTCGGGGATGACAGGAGCCGGCGTGCTTACGGCATGGTCGCAGGACCTGGTGATCCCCCCATTCACTGACCCACTCTCTCCCCTGACCCCTGGGACCTGCTTCCCATGCACACACGCTTGTTGCACGGCTGGACTTGTTTGGGGGCCAGGCTGGCAAACGTCGTCCAACCGCGTTGTCTCTCCCTGCTTGCAGCACCAGAATGGGATGTACGGGCTGCACCAGGACGTACACCACTTCAACTCCTTCGACAGCGTGCAGAGCCTGCCCCGGCTCCTCAGGCAAGCACGCGTCCGGACAGGTAGGGAGCTCTGGGCAAGTGACGCGGGCAGGGAAACCCCCCTGCTCTCTGCACCGAACCCCATCGGCTGAGAGAGCTTGACGGCTGACCTGCCTGCGAGCTAGACAGCACCGACTGGACCCGTGCCCATGCTCTGTGCCGACACCTGGGTTTCGCTTTGCTCCCCCCCACCGCTGGTCCTCTGCCATCCTCGTTACACCTCAGTTTCACTCCTGTTCCCCATCCCGCTCCTTCCTGGCTCCCAGGCTCACTCAAGGCTTGTGCTTGACCCAAACTTCCACCCAAGCTGCTCAGCTGCTCTAGCACTTACCCACACCTGTGACCTGGGACAGCGTGGTCCCCGCGTGGGTCCCATTTTTTGACCAGATGTGGAAGTGCCTCTGCAACCGGCAGAAATGACTGGAGAAGCTGGCAGCATCTTCCACTCTCACCAGCGTTTGCTGAGCACAGCCCATGCTGGAGTGGATGATCTGTGTCAGGTCCCTGGAAGGAGACAGCAGCAGCAGCCAGCATCCTACTCCCTGCTCCCCGCTTCTCCTGGCACACCGCCTGTCTGCGTTCTTGCAGGGATAATTGGGAAGAAGCATGTTGGGCCCGAGGCTGTCTACCCCTTCGACTTCGCCTACACAGAGGAGAACAGTTCGGTCCTGCAGGTTGGGAGAAACATCACTCGAATCAAAGCACTTGTCCGGCAGTTCCTGCAGAGCCAGGATGAGAGGTGAGACGGACCCGGCGTCTCTAGGGCAGGCTGCGAGGGGCCACGGGAGAGGAGAGGGAAACCGGCCTCGCTGAAGACGTGTCTCCTTGTCCCAGTTGGTCACAAAAAGGAAGGGACACCTTGTCTCAAGGTCACCCCACATCCAGAAGCCCAGATTAGGTGGGAGTCCTCCCGCCGACCCCAGCTCACCCCTGCACAGCCCAGGGAAGGTCTTGGGGGGGGGTGGGCAGCCCTTTGCTACACCACCTCCATCTCCACCCTCTCCGTCTCTAGGCCTTTCTTCCTCTACGTTGCCTTCCACGACCCCCACCGCTGCGGGCACTCCCAGCCCCAATATGGGGCCTTTTGTGAGAAATTTGGCAATGGAGAGAGCGGCATGGGCTGGATCCCTGACTGGAAGCCACAGCTCTACCGCCCGGAGCAAGTGCAGGTGGGAGCCTGTGGGGGCTGCATGGGGCTATACGGGGCTCCATGGGGCTATACGGCACTGCAGGGCCGTATAGGAGCTGCACACTTCCGCAGCCTCCACTGAAGCCAGGCCAGCTGCAGGCTGGCCCCCACCTCGGTCACTGCCATCAGCGTTATGGGCAAGAACTGGTGAAGGCCACCCCGGCGTACCCGCGACCTCCTTCCCCATGGCTGCCACGTGCCACTTTCCCGTTCTGCATTTAGGTTCCCCACTTTGTTCCAGACACGCCAGCTGCCCGGGAGGACCTGGCAGCCCAGTACACAACCATCGGGCGCATGGACCAAGGTAGGAGCCGTGGGGGCCAGGCTGGTGCTGGCGAGCACTGCGATCCCTCCAACACCCCCCCCTCAGCTCTGCCCCTCCATCCCCAGGGATCGGGCTGGTCCTGGAGGAGCTGCGGCGTGCCGGCTTCCACAACAGCACGCTGGTGATCTACACCTCCGACAACGGCATCCCCTTCCCCAGCGGCAGGACCAACCTCTACCGGTCTGGCACCGCCGAGCCCCTGCTGATCTCCTCCCCCGAGCACACCGAGCGCTGGGGGCAGGTCAGCCAGGCCTTCGCCACCCTCCTGGGTAAGAGCCCGTGCCCCCCCAGGAGGGAGCAGAGGCACGCAGAGCTGTGCCGGGGGAGCGTGAGCGGGTTCCCACCCTCCCCACGCCAAAACCCAGGGTCCTCTCGCGGAGGACAGCCTGCAGCCCTCAGCATTGGCACGGCTGGCCCCGGGAAGGGAGAGGAGGGCTGACAGAGCAGCAGGGTCCCCTGCAGGGACGTCATCCCGGGGCTCAGCTCTGCAGCTCGGCCCAGGACCATCCGCAGCCCACGGGGCAGCAGACCCCAGGGACCTTTCTGCCCCTCTCCGGGGTTGAGTTTCTTCCCATGGGCGCCAGCCCCTCCTCTCACCCTTCTCTTCCCCTCCAGATCTGACACCGACCATTTTGGACTGGTTCTCCATCCCCTACCCTTCTTACAGCATCTTTGGCACGAAGCGGGTGCAGCTCACTGGAAAGTCTCTCCTGCCAGCGCTGGAGTCGGAGCAGCCCTGGGCCACCGCCTTCAGCAGCCAGAGCCACCACGAGGTGACCATGTACTACCCCATGCGAGCCATCCAGCACCACCAGTTCCGCCTCATTCACAACCTCAACTACAAGATGCCCTTTCCCATCGATCAGGACTTCTACGTCTCGCCCACTTTCCAAGACCTGCTCAACCGCACCAGGGCCGGGCAGCCAACCCACTGGAACAAGACCCTGCACCAGTACTACTACAGGGACCGCTGGGAGCTCTTCGACTGCAGCCGTGACCCCACCGAGAGCCAGAACCTGGCCCCTGACCCCCGCTACGCCACCGTCTTCCAGCTGCTTCGCACACAGCTCTTGAAGTGGCAGTGGGACACGGGTGACCCTTGGGTATGTGCCCCTGACGCTGTCCTGGAGGAGAAACTGAGCCCCCAGTGCCGGCCACTGCACAACGAGCTGTGAGCATCACCTCTGCCTGGTGTCCCCCATTGCCACGGGACAGCCGTGCGCTGCCCGTCGGGCACGAGGGGTCGGAGCGGGATCCCGGCTGGGTGACACCCCGAGGCTCTGCTCTCTGTATCGCAAACACCGCCTGGCCCTGGAGCATTCGGGGATCCTCGTGCCTTTATTCTCGGCCAGAGAAGTCGTAGTTGAGCCAAGTTGCTTCTCAATAAAGCCTCTAGGGAAGAGGGCTCTGTTTTTACCTGGAACCAGCTCCCGGTGCTGCGGTCTCCGTGCAGCACTGCCTGCTGCCAGCCCCGCTGCGGAGGGGCGGCTGGCACACCCCTTGAGGAAAACAGGCCAGGGGGTACCAGCGAGGAGGCAGCAGGGGTACGGTTTAATTTAACAAAATACCCAAAAAGTGCCCAGAGTCCCTAAGGTGCACAGGCCCAGGGGTGACGGCGTCTGCTCCCTCCCTGCGCAGCAGAGGCTCGACCAGAGCCGCACAGTGGGGGCCGGGGCTGGCAGCCCCCGGACGGCAGCAGTCCCTGGGCTTGGAGCCGGCAGTATGGGCTCTGCGGCACAGCCAGGGCTGCGGGAGCAGCCGGGGGTCCCCCAGTGCTTTGGGAAATGGGGTGAAGCCTGCAAGGGTTGCAGGTGGTCCGGCTGGAGGCCCCAAGGCTGGGACGGAGCCAGGGGGTCCCAGCTGGGCAGGAGCGCTGAGCCAGGGCTCAGCACCACATTTCAGGACAGGCACTGGCAGAGAGAGGCACAGACGTGGCCTGGGGGTGCTCCCAGCAAACAGCAACTTTATTCACAGCACCGCTCCCTCGCCCCGCTGCGTGGATTCCCCTCCCCAAAAAACACAGCCAGGAGACCCCGCAGTCCCTCGACAGGTTACCAGTTCCACATGTTAA
Source organism: Astur gentilis (assembly GCF_929443795.1). Taxonomy (NCBI): domain Eukaryota; kingdom Metazoa; phylum Chordata; class Aves; order Accipitriformes; family Accipitridae; genus Astur; species Astur gentilis. The sequence continues at coordinate 40,201,276 of NC_064889.1, forward strand.
CGGGTTTGCTGTCTCACGAGGCACTTGGGTCTTTTTTTCCCCATTTTGGAGGAGATGAGGGCTTCCCCATCCCTAGGGGTTGTGCAAGCTCCCCCCACCCTAACGCAAGTCCAGTGCACACATCTCCAGTTAAGTCCTGTTAGCCAGAAGGGAAGCCAAAGCCCAGGAGCTGAACTGTGTGGGAGAAGCAGCAACAACTCTGGTTTTACAAAGGATGGGACAGATTCGGCCCCAGAGCCAGAGGGAGCAGCATCACCTCTCCCCGCTGAGGGGCACAAATCCAGCACGGGCTCAGGTCCAAGTGATCACAAACTGTTCCCACATTGGCAGCGATACGGGGACTCTCAGCACCTGAGTGGGAGAAGGAAGGGTCATCATGGTGAGAACTGGCCGGGATGGAGCCCAGGGGGTGTCAGAGCCGAGGGGGGTGTCCTGCCTCCCTGAGGTGCACCCCAACACGGCCCCGGTCCCACAGACCTCCCCGGGAAGGGTGCCCACGGCAGACAGCCCCAGGAGCAGAGCCGTGCCACTGCTCCTCGCAGAGCTCCATCCCCATCCCCACGCATTCTTCCCATCCTCCATCTTCCCATCCTTGCCCCCTTTCACAGCCTAATCCTGCCCCGGCCCCAGGGCAGCAACGCAGCCCACGCCGGGCAGCCCTTTACGCTCCTTGGTGCCAACAAAGCACGTACCGCCATCACTGCGGCCAAACCCCGCCAGCCCCTCGGCTGAGCCCCAGGTCCCTTCCCAGCCACCGGCCGGCAGCTCGCCCCCGCCGCCGCCCCCTCCCACAGCGGGGACGAGCACTTGCCTGCGTGTCGCTGCGGTAGGAGAAGTCACCCACAAGGGCACCGTTGGCCAGGACTTGCCGGGGAGGGCTGGTGACACCCAGCACGGTCACGTCCTCCAGCAGGACCCCGTCGAGGTGGGCGCCCACCTGCAGGAGCTGGCTGAGCACAGCACCCTGCGGGGGCAGGGGTCCGTCACCCCACGCTCCGGGCTTCCAGCCACCCCACACACCCCCAGGGCTTCTCGATGTGCCCTGCCCGATGCACTGCCTGTCTGCAGGGCACCGGGCCCGGGGGGGTACGGGTAACTCTGCCGTCACTGTGGAGCGGCAAAGCCATTTATCGGAGGGATGGGGCTGGAGAGCATCCGCTGCTACGCAGCACAGTGGGTGCAAGAAGAGAGCACCCACCTCCCCAGCGCAGCCTCTCCCCCTCCTAAGGGGGTTCCCGGTGGGGTACAGCCCCCATGGGACCCCACCACCCCACCTGCGCACGGTGCTGTAGCCGCTCAGCCTGGCACTTTCGGCACGACACGCCTTGGCTGCACCAGGGCACGGTGCTGCCCGTGACCGCACGTGCCCCAGGGGCACCAGGACCTGCGCGTGGGAGCGAATGCCCGTGCCCGGTGCCCCCCGCTAGAACCCCCCCCCCCCTCGCTCACATGTGTGGCCAGGAAGAGGATCTCAGTGTAGTCCCCCTTCTCAAAGGTCTGCCAGCTCTCCCCGTCATCCCAGAACAGGTCTCCCCTGGCGAAGCCGTCCGGTGTCAGCGCCACGACCAAGGCCATCCCCTTCTTGCGGGACTCGGCGGTGCTGAATGCAGGCTCCTGCAGCCCAGGACCAGACACAGCTCCGAGCGCTGTGGGAGTCGCTTTTTCCCAGCCCCGGCCGACCACCGCAGCCTCGCGGCTTATTCGGCAATGTCCAGTCCGCCAGTGACCGCGTTGCAGCCCTCCGTCCTGCCCCACGCGCCGGCAGGGGCTGGCCAGGCAGGTCACCGCGGCGTCACCGCAGCATGGAGGGGGCTCACCTGCAGGGGCAGGATGTGCCCTGCGTGGACGTGGACGTTAATGGTGTCCAGGGGAGCTGGCAAGAGGATCCACTGCCCTTTGCTGTGGATGGTGGAGTCCTAAATGACAACAAAAAGAGGAAGGAGTTATTAGGCGCAGGGCGCAGCGTGCCCGAGGGGGTCCCAGCCCAGCGTTGCTGCCCTCGAATGGCCACAAGAGAGGGCAGGCGAGGAAAGAGTCTTGAACACAGCCCTGGGGGGCCGGTACCAGCGGTGGGGTGCGGGGACCCACCGTGCGGCCACCTGAGACCCCCGTGGTGCGACAGGGGAGCACCCACCCCCGCAAGGCTGTACCACGTCCCCGCCGGGAAGTAGCCGCTGACTTTGGACTTTCCTGCCTCCAGCACGGGTGTGATGAGCAGCCCCCCGCCCCACATGAGCTGGCGGTCCACGGCCCAGGTGTTGGGATCCTTGGGGAACCTGGGGAGGGATGCGGAGGAGTAGCGCAGCGCTAGGAAGACCCTGCGCCCACCTCCCGCTGAGCCCGGCGGGGACCGGCACCCATCGGCCCTGGATGGGTCGGCACTTACTCAAGGAAGAGGGGCCGTGCCACTGTCTCCCCGGCGGAGTGAGCCCGGTGGAAAAGGGTGTAGAGGAAGGGCAGGAGGGAGTAGCGGAGGCGGAGGGCATTCCTCATGGCAGCCTGGGCGGCTGGGCTGAAGGCATACGGTTCCTGCGGCTGTAGGGGAGAAGCCGAAGGAGAATGCTCGGACTACGTGGGGAGGAACGGTGGGCGCCTTTTGGGGATGCCAGACAGACTCCCCACGGCACAACCCCGGCACCGATGGGATGCAGCCCCACAGCTGCGCCAGCCGCCTTCCCACGCAGGTAGGGCAGCCCCTCGCACAGCCCCAGAGCACCCACCCCTGCCCCGTCCACCCAGCTGACCCCCCCCCCCCCAACGAGGGCTCCCGGTGCTCACCCGGGTGCCGTGGTCGTTGTGATTCCTCATGAAGGGGTAGAAGGCGCCCAGCTGGGTCCAGCGTACGCACAGCTCCTCGGATGTGTCACCCACAAAGCCGCAGATGTCGGCACCCACCAGCGGCACCCCGAAGAGGTTGAAGAGCAGCACCTCTGCGGAGGGGGTGCAGAGGGCATCGGGGCTCCGCGGCACCTCGGGCACAGAGCCCAAGGAGAAGCTGCTGGCTGCGGGGGAGGCGCAGGGGGGATGCAGGGGTGGACGCAGCCCCAGCGCCCCGCAGCCTACCTGGTACGGAGTAGTAGAGCTGCTCCCAGTCACTGGTGACGTCCCCTGTCCAGTGTCCCGCGTAGCGCCCGTGCCCAGCGAATGTGGAGCGCGAGATGACGAAGGGGCGCTTGCCCCGGACCCTCAGCAGCGCGCTGCGGGCAGGATGGGATCCACTCAGCACCACCCAGCCAGGGAAGGGGGTCAGCGGCTCCTGGCAGCAGCGCAGAGCTGACACGTGCTGGAGCAGACGCCCAGCACCATCTTGCCCACGGGGAAGGTGACATGGGGCAGTGCTCAGGACACAAGCCCCCAGCCCAGGAGCCAGCGCGGCTGCATTGCACCAGCTCCAGCCCAGGAGCTGCTTCCAGCCCCCTCCAGCGCTGGGCTGGCAGCAGCAGGCAGTGCACTGTGGTATAAACCAAACCCTCGCCCACCCACCAAATGCCCCCCCCATGCCCAAACTGCCCACGCCGCAGTGCGGGGAGGGGTCTCTCTCCCCAGGCTCTGGCATCCCCTGGGATGTGCACCAGCTCCTCTAGGACAGCAAGAGCTGCGGCACGAATCCCAGGCTTACTCGTGGGAGGCGATGGCCTCGGTCAGCCCATACAGGCTGTGCAGGTTGTAGTGGGAGGACAGGTACTGCTGGCTGGAGGCACAGATGGTTCCAGCTCGGAGGCGTCCTCCAAACACACCTATACAGGAGGGGCGGTGGTGAGGGTGAGCTCGGAGCCCGCTCAGCTGGGACCGGAGCATCCCCGGATTCCTCCTGGGGCTCCCCGCACCCCCAGGCAGAGGCTGGTACTCGCCCCCTGTACCTGGCACGTAGGGGGGCTGCTCCAGGCTGTTGTTGGGGCAGCCGTCCTGGGAGCCCTCCACAAAGTTCGATGGCTCGTTCATGTCCTGGGGAGGGAACGGAAAGGGAGGGAAAGGACGGGATGCCCTCGCTGCCGCGCTGGAGCCCAGCAGAAGCGCAGGGCAGGAGCCAGTGAGCTGCAGCCGGCAGCTCTGCAGGGGCCACTCACAATCCACATGCCATCAAAGGGCACTTGGTCATGGAAGTCCTTCACCATGTCGTGCCACCACTCGTGAGTCTCAGGGTTGGTGAAGTCTGGGAAGGCTGTCGGACCCGGCCAGACCTATGGGAGCGATGCAGCAACAGGCAAAGCCCCGCTGTCCCTGGCCCCACTGCACCCCGCAGCCCCCATGTCCCATTTTCCCATTTTCCACCATGGCCATTCCCTGGGTGCTTCCCTCCAGCTCTCGGGGCCCCACTCAAGCCCCCTCCCATGGGGACCAGGGCTGCTCCCCATAACGCACCTTCCCAATCAGGGGCTGCCCCGTGGCGTTTCGGATGAACACCCCTCGCTTCAGTCCCTCGTCGTACGGCTTGTAGGTGCCGGGAGGTCCCGAGCTGCTGATCCCGGGATCCTGGCGGGGCACAAAGCCAGGGCTTCACCAGCAAGGGCAGGGAACGGCCTCCCCTGCCTTCCTCAGGGGAAGCTCCATCACGGCCCTCGGGGACAGTCGGAAACCCCGGTGCCAGCCCACCCGTGCGGGAGCCCTGGCATGGCCGGGGGTGTCACTCACCACAATCATGATGTACCTCAGGCCGCTGCGATGGAAGTCCCGCACCATCTCTGGGTAGTCCTTAAAGCTTTTCTTGTTGAAGGTGAAATCCCTCTTGGCGTCCATGTAATCCAGGTCATTCCACTGCACATCCTGCAAACGGCAGTGCCCGGTGCTGGGGGCGGAGCAGGGACCCCGGCACGCTCCCATGGGACCCCTGCCCCATGGGGGCTCCCCATCAGCCCCCCCATGGCCGCTCCCAGGCAGAGGCTCCGGGGAGCAGCCGAGACCTACCAGGGGGAAGCGGGCTGCCGTCATGTTGGCCACGACCTGCCGGGTGATGTCGGTGGAGGAGTAACCCCAGCGGCAGAGGTGGAAGCCCAGACCCCAGTACGGAGGCATGAAGGGGAACCCTGGAAGCCAGGAGGGTGGGTGCTGGCCAGGCAGGCGCAGGGACAGCCCAGCATCATGTTCCCCCGCAGCCCCGCTCTGCCCCACCGGCCCCACCGCACAGCTCGCAGCATCCTGGCAAAGCCACCCCCGGAGCGCCCGTACCCCCCCCCCCCACGGCTCGGCCCTACCGATGACATCCAGGTACTGCCGCACCACGCTCTTGGGGTCAGGGCCCAGGAAAACGTAGAAATCCAGGATCCCACCCGTCGTGCGCCAGGTCAGGGCCGGGCTGGGCTGCAGGAGCACGTCTGGAGAAGCACAAGCACCGGAGGAATAAGCTGAGGACAGGGATGGGGGCCAAGCCTGTGCCCAGTGCCTCCGCGGGACTCACCCATTGCGTTGCTGTTCAGCAGAAAGACCCCGTGGGCCGAACCGCCGTCCTCCATCCCCAGGTAGAAAGGGTGGGAGCCGTAGAGGTTGACGTGGGGCTGGAACAGAGCACAGCGTGGTGCCGGCAAGACTCCGCTGGAGACCCCGGCACAGCACCCATCCACCCACCCACCCACGCGCCTGCCTCTCGCCTCTGCCCAGAAGCACTGTCATGGCTTGGAGTGCAAACCCAGGGCTCGCAGCCCCAAGCACTGCCCGAGTCGGCAGGGCTCTGCCCCAAGCAAGAGTCCTGGACCGCGTGGAGGAAAGCAGCTTCTGAGCAGCACAGACGCCCGGCGGGGACAAAGCCCAACCTGGGGAAAAGGGTCCCACGGGCTTGCCCAGGGCTGAGGCCAGGTCCCAGAGCTCAAGAGGCTCGGACGCCTTTTCCCAGCCCTGGACAAGACGTAAGAGGCCACGGGGCCGCCCCTGCAAGCACAGATGAGCCCTCTCCCTCTGCCTCAGCCCCACTCTGTACCACAGGCGCCATGTCCCGGTTCCAGAGGGTGACCCTGGTCCACGCCGTGTCGAGGACCAGTGGCGTCAGGTGCTCCCCCAGCCCAGAAATGAAATGGGAAGGCAAGGAGGTGGAGATCTGCAGGAACTGGTCTGCGAAGAAGAGGGGCGCGACGGTGGTGTTCAGCCTGCCGGAGAGAAAGGGAGACTCCGGCAAACAGCCCCGGCGGTGCCCAGCAGCCAGGGAAGAGGAAGGCAATGAGCTGGAGGACCACCAGCCCTGGGGAGGGACGTGGATGCTCGTCACCACATGAAACAAAAGCAGGTTTCGGCTGAGCTCTGGGATTTCTGCTTCCCTTCCCAGCCACTGAATTGCAGAGGGGGCCAAAGCAAAGTCCCCGCAGCCACTGACAGCCGCCCTGGTGCCGTCCCCAGCGTCCCCTGCCGCACCCCGGCTCCCATCCCGCACATCGCTGGGGTCGGTGTCAGGTCCCACTTCCAGACCGAATCCCTTCGGGAAGGCGAGGGGAGCCTTCACCCGGCTCGGGGCAGGACGGGCACTTACAGGACCTGCCCGCCGCGCTGCCGGTAGACGACGAGGCCGAAGGGATCCTGGTTGACCTGCACCCCGTAGAGCGTGGAGGTCGCTCGGCCGCTCACCCGCGGCGTGGCCAGGGGCACCTCGTAGCGCTGCCGGGCCGGGTCCCGCAGCTGCGGGGGCAGAGAGGGGGGCGGTCAGCCGAAACCGGGACCGGGAGCGGGACCGGGGTGCCGGGTCGGGGACGCACCGTGAAGCGCAGGCGGGCGGGGGTCTCCATCGCCACGTCCAGCCGCAGGCTGCCCACCTCCCCCGGTAGGAAGCTGGCAGCGACGCGGCGGAGCCCGGCGGTGTAACCGCTGGCGGTGGCCGTCAGGTTCTCCGCCCGGTAGCTGCGGTAGCCCCGGGGGAAGAAGCACCAGGGAGGACCGGGGCCGGAGCCGGAGCCGTGGCCGGGACCGGGGCCGGCGGGCTCGTAGCAGCAGCCCCGCGCCTCGCAGCCCTCCCGCGACAGCAGCCGCTCGGGGCCGCAGTCGAAGCGGCCGCCCGGGGGCACCTCGCAGCCGGCGGCCCCGGGGCTGGGAGCCGCGGCGGGCACCAGCAGCGCCAGCAGCGCGGCGGCGGCGGCGAGCGGCGGCCCCGCCACGGCCCCCGCCGTCCTCGCCATGGCCCCCGCCGGCCCGGCCTCCCAGCAGGCGCGGCGGGCCCGGCCCACGTCACGCCGCCGACTGCGGGGCGGGACCGGCCCCCGGCGGGCGCCTTCCCCTTTCCCGGAGCCGCCCCGGGAAGGCTGGAGCGTTGGCGGGGGACTTGGAGCGTAAGGGAAAAGCTGGTGGGAAGTCAAGGCTACACCGGGGCGGGTGGGCCCAGGAAGCCCCTCAAAGCCCTACGGCCAGGCCAGGGCAGCAGGGGCAGGGAAATGTAGAAAGAAAGAAAGAAAGAAACAAACAAACAAAAAAGTGCAACGCTACCTCTTTAATAAACGTTACCCTCTACGCATGCTTATTCATTTATATTTATTGATTTCCAAAGCCTGCAGCTTCTCCAAGAACAAGAACAGAGGGTTATATGTATTTTGTCCGTGTCTCTGTCAGGCTTCCTGGGAGCCGACCCTGGACTCCAAGCATTGTCTGAGCCACTGGAGAGCCCTTCGGTGCTGAGGATGTTCCTGGTGGATCTGGTGGACAATGGCATCGATGGCCCGGAGGCGGTCCTGCAGTTTCTGCTGCTCGTTTCTCCAGGCTTGCTCAGTGCGGCACAAGGGAGCGTACTTCCCTTCCTTCAGTGCCTGCAGGTGCTTCTGGCGTGTCTGGTAGGCCACAATCTCCAAAAGGTTCTGAGAAAAGCAACAACAGAAATTGCTTTGACAGCAGACTGCACACGCAAAAGGACTAAGAGAACGACGTGATTTGTGTCACGGGTACTATAACTGTCACATTTTGAACTGGAAGGGCTTCTTAAGAAGGACAGTGCTGTGAAGTCCCCATTATAACAGCCAAGCAGCCTCTGTTGTAGAGGTATAGTCACAGAATCAGTGAGGTTGGAAAAAACCTTTCAGATCATCAAGTCAAACTGTAAACCTAATACTGCCACGTCTACCACTAAACCATATCCCTGAGTGCCACACCTACATGTCAACTAAGAGAAAAAAAGTGTTTTTAAATGTTGGATGTCACAGAATTCCATAAATCAGAGAAACACCTGCATATATAAGGCAACTCTTGCCAGGACAGAGTTTCACCAACTTAAAAACTTCGCAGGAGGTCATTCGAGACCTTGAGCTGGCTCTCAAATTTGTATCATACTTACGAGTAGCCAGCTAGCGCTCACAAAGGATATTTGGCACTAGATATTTTTGAGAGACAAACAATGTCCTTCTAGGCTGATGTTTCCAGGTGAATGCTGCCTTGCTAAGCAAGCATCAATTCTGGACTACTAGGAGCCCTCAAAATGTGCTCAGCTAACTTAAGTGTTGCTCGAATTACATGCCGAGCACACCCAGTTCAGGATGGTGGCAAGACAAAGAGACAGGGAGCTGGCAACAGAAGAAAGCAGCAGGTTCTATTTGGCTCACGCGCTGCAAGGAAGCAGAGGTGCTCACCCATCGTTTCTTGTTCTGAAGACACTCTGCATCTGAATCAAGGCCATCAGACTCAGCCTGCAGCCTGCACAATTCTTGCTGCTTTTCTGACAAGGTGGCACTAAGGGACGCTTGGGTGCTCTCCAGCTCCAGGATGGTTTTGTTGCAGTCTTGAGTGTTCTAGAAAGTAGAAGAGAAGGAAATGGCAGATTCTGGTTCTGCAGTTCAGCTGCATTCCCAACAATCTTCCCAGAGATTTTTTTTTTTTTTTTTTTTTTTAAGTGAGTTTCCAAAGCCTGTACCCTGTGCAATGCTGTACCGCTGTACCTGTACAGGTGCAGGGTCTGGGTACTGACACCCCGTGTGTCTGTGCTAAGTGCGCGCTGGTGTTCATTACAAGGCAAATAGAGGCTACATGAACTCTCGCAGCCCTGCTTTACTTTCTCACCTTCTGGGTTTCACTGATCTTCTTTCTCAGCTCCTGTTTCTTGCGGTAGAAGTCGCTCTTGGTGAGCCGTTTCTTATCTGTTTTGTTCTGACCCTCCCCACGAATCGCTATCTCCTCTCTACGAGACACAGATGCCTCCATATCACGAATCATCTTCTCCTGCTGCTTCATCAGCTGGCCATAGCGGACCTGCCATTTGTCAAGATATAAAATAGGCTGAAAATAATTAATATTTACGAATGGCACCTAACCAATGCCTTCTGTGTGGCACATCCCATCAACACAAACCAGATAATATGTGACACGTGAGCGTTAGCAAGCTAAATTTGCTCTAAATCCAAACCTGGTTTGCCCTGTGTGTATCTGGAAGGCAGAGGACTGGATTATCAACTCATCTAAGTAATCTTCAAAATGTTTCACTGGAACTCATTAGCAACAGCAAAAGCAGAAGAGCAGAAGTATCCCAAGAATGAAGGGGAAGAGTTACTTTGCCAGAAGATAGAAGACTTCCCCTAACCAGTGATTAAGATGATGCAATATTTAGTAATCAACATTTCTTTGCTTATAAATTGGGGTCACAGAATAAGGTGGCAGACAGATTACACTTTAAATAGATTTCTCAGGTATATCTAGATTCTGCTGCAGCCTATTACACAGCATGCACAAGGAACGCATAGAGTGCATGCATGCTGGGTGTGTTTAACTGAATCTAGCTGCAGGGTGGTAAGACTTCCAATGCTGCTATGGCCTTCAAGATGGTACTTCTCCAGCCTGTCTCTCATCTCCTCCCTTATGTTTCAGCAACTCCAAAGCTAAATATGTTGTGTGCAGCTTCCCCTCCTCAGTCCTCTTTCCCAGTAGCTTACTTGCATCCTGTGAATCTCTGTTCTCATGGCTTGGATTTCGCCTTGTCCTGTCTCAGAATCCACCGCTGCACGCATCTCTCTTGTCAGCTGGATCTTTTTCTCCCATAGCATGATTTGATGCCTTCAGTGACAGAAAAGGAAAACAGTGCCTTTGTAAACAATAGAAAGGATGCTCGTTCTGTGCATTAGTGGCAGCACACTCCCGAGATTGATTCTGAACACAGAACTGAATAGTTCAGCAGAAACTAAGAATTTGCATATGGCACATGTAAAAGGGCAACAACAGAGCAGCGTGAAATCAGATGGGAAGCTCCGCAATATAGAAAATGGCATCATGACTGTAAAAACCAGCACGCCCAGACTGACAGGGGGCTGATGGACCCCAATTAATTACCTAGTGCAGCACACTCATTCTGTTACTGGCAGAGGAGATTGCATGCAGTCTTCCCATCTAGATCTTGGCAACGTCCAGCACAAGCATGCTGGAATCATTAAAGCCAACATCATCTCAGCTCTTGCTGGTTCCAGAGACAGCTAAAGCACCTTTCAGTTTCTGCATTTCAAAAATTCATTAAACTCCTTTCCTCTTCTCCAATAAGGACAGAAGCACATTTTCTCACACTAGTTCAGTTTAATGACTGGAGAAGAAAGGTAACATGGACACATATACAAGAGTTCAAAGACTGCGGCACAAAGCAAGAATCTCTCCGGTACCTACTCTGCTTCCACTAGGCTGTTTAGGAGTCTTTCCTTCTCCTCAGTCAATTGACTGTGCCTCTCCTGCATCTCAACTGATTCTTTTTCTGCTGCCTGGATTTGGGAAGCATAAACCAATACAAAACTGTCAGACTAGGAAAGATTTACATGATCACTGTTTGCCTCTGATCTGCATGGGAGGTTGAGACCTGGAAATGAGATGTCAAGCCTGTGTACCTTGAGAGAACGTACAAACTCGTTCTCTGTGATAATGTTGCCATATTGTAGCTCCTCAAAGCTGCTGTTGTTCTTGTTGATCAACACATTCAACTTTATCAAGTCATTTGACATGTTCCTCATGTGACGTTCGATGTCTTTCTGTTCTTTTGTTTCCTGCTGAATCTTGTCTACAGGTAAACAGAAAAAAAAGCCTTAAAATTCCCACAAGCGCTGGGTTGAATACAGGCAAGGTGTGACAAATTGCTATTAGCCAGACAACGCTGCATGCAGAGCCACCTGTGTCCCACATACCCAGCCAAAACATTTTTCCACAAGTCCAAAAACCAAATAAGGTTTTGAAGGAGACTACTGTGGAAGAGGGTTCGTTTTGACCTAGGAAAGTGCTATCATTGGTGCAGGCATTTACCTACCAACTACTTGCAAACTTTATTTAAGAAGTGTAACACATGACATGATCACTTAGGGTTTGACTGTGTCAGTTAAGACAGCAGGATCAATCGTTATAGGAAATAACGACATGCAAAACAGCAGAAGGTGTCTGGCTCTTAGTCCCAGAGTATAGTACTGCATCCATTTGCATCATTGCTCACACATATGTAGGAGCACTGTGGGCATTCTTTGGTGAAGGTCTGGCATTACCCATCTGTAAGCCTTCACTCGCCTTTTTCTTCATTCATGAATGAACTTCTTAAGAAAGAGTTAGAGAATGACTTACTTTCAGTGCGCACTTTCTTCTGCTCCATTATTGTGATCTGTTTCTTTAACATATCCAAGGAGGCTATTTGTTCCTCCCGCTTATGTGTTAACTTGACCAGCTCTTTCTGCTGATTGAGCCAGTACTTCTGTAGTGTCATCACCTCGCAATTATATTCTTCTATCTGCTTGGTCAGCTTGTTGATCTCAATTTCCAGTGGTCCCAATTCTTGCCCCTGTATGAGGGCAAGGTTTGAGATAAATCAGGTAGAAGCTGCTGGAGCACTTGTTTATAGCATCACTGCAGAAGGCCAGTCCAACTGCTGCATGCCTACTAAATACTTCAACTATACTGTTGTTTTGTCAGTTAGTTACCTCCTGCCTCCATTTCCCATGAGTTGGATGGGACTAATCATTCCTGAGCTCACAGGAATAAATGGGACAGAAGCCCGAAAGGTTCTCAGACTCTCTGGCGAAAGGGCCTCCTAAGTTATTACAAGAGGTACATCTGGACATTCAAAAGTTTGCCAAGCATATGTCACAGTACTCATTTTTGCATTGGTATCCATAAAGGTCTTAACAGCTCACAGTGCTAGGGACAGATCTGGGTATCATCTGAATGGGGCCAACTATCAAACTACTTAAATTACACTGCCTGCTCCATTCTCCCCTCGTCAGTCTTTGCAGATTTTATAATGAGATCCTATTTACTCTCAGAGTATTGATGTCATTCAACATTTTCATCTGGTGTAGACAACTCCCTGCAGAAATCTGTGCTAGGCACACCCTCATTTCACAATTCCCTAATGTCAGCTCCTCTTCGCATGCATTAAGAACTGTTTGACAAACACAAATGTTTACACTAGCTAGTGCAGCTTTTAAGTCACAATACTGATGCCTGAGAGTTTTAACTATCCAACACTTACATAGTTACATTTATCAAGAACATCTGTGGTCACCACAAAGAATAAAATCAAATTTGGTACTGAAACATAAAAGTACATACCCCCTGCTGAGAGAGAATCATCTCCAATCTCTTGTTGTACTGGCTGATGACCCCTTGCTTGTTCTCAATCAGGAGACTGCACTTTGCAATCTCACTTTCCCTGCAGCTGATCAGATCATAGATATTTTTTATTTCCTTGTCCAGCTCACAAAGTGTTTTCTGGAGAATTGTCAGCCTGCAGTTGGTATGAGTTGCATTCAGAATAACCTGGGCCATATCATTCTCAACCTTGGAAAAATGCAGCTCCTAGGAATATCCACAGACAGAAAAAAAATTACTGTCACCAACAGCAACTCATTGATTTGTAATGCTTGCTTATCAAAGCACAGGAATCAGGGGATTTAGATTCTACTCCCAGGTCTGTGCTACAAGCTGTAAGCAAGCTACTTACCCTCTCTGTACTTTTGTTTCTCCATTTATTGACAGAAGATAGCAATGTTTACCTCTGTCATAAGGCTGTTGAAAAGTATTAGAGCCTAAACATCCCCAAACTCTTCAAGAGACAACACTCATCACTTCTGCAATTATCTTCCCTGCCTGGATGTCTCTAGCTACCTAGCTAACAGTAGTAGGACATGATTGTATTGTACATTCTCCACCATACCTGACAAATGCACCCCTCACCTAACAACTTTACTAGCCAGAAAGCGTGGCTATGCGTTTTGTTTGAGAGCAGTATGAATGCAGCCAGGTAACGTTCAAGAGCCTGTCTGCTACTTCTGCACAGCCTGGACCACACTCCAAGAGGTTACAATTTGCTCTTTTCCAAGTCCATAGCCTCTGCACTATATTCAACCATGCAACACAGATGCTAATAGGAGTCAATGTGGAGTACCCACGTGTTCATGTATCTGTCAGAAAGGGGACTGGAGGGGCCTTTCTCACAACAGAAGCGAACCCTGGAAGTCTTCCAGTTACTTAAGATATGCCCTTGATTTAAAAAAGCCAGGAGCAGGCTGAAGTAACCCATGAAAATACAGAGGTGTGAGCATGTTGTGTTAGTGCCAGCCCACACAACTCAGTATGATAAACACTGTGCTGAATCTTCTAGTTTTTCTATCTCTACCAGTTACACACTCCCAAAGAGAGCAACTTATTATGCCATAAAGAACTGTGGGTCTGGTTTGACTGTTCCCTGGACTGTAATTCTTACTTAGAAACTGAGAGCATGCCCGTATCACATTCTGTGATGCAGTATAGAGCGATAAGTTAGTTTAATGTGGAGTACAGAAGTACCACACATCCACTGTCTTCCTCCAATACATAAGAACTGGCAATACCTTATAGTAACTACTCCCAGCATTCATCATTCTGCCACATTTTTTAAGTAAAGAAAGAATAGTATGTTATCAGTGAGGCCTTTTTGGCCAAACTCTCTCACATACACCAGAATCCTGCAATAAGATCGCTGGAAGGACCAAATTGCAGTTGCAAACTCAGCAGACCTTCAACTGCAGACCTGAAAACCAGAATGAAGACACTGACAAAATACACTTGAGAAACGCTGCTCTGGGCAGTTTCCTTCCCCTGCCCTCCCAACTGGAAGGGACACCATACCAGATCTGTTTTTCTTCTACGAAGTTTTGCAGCCAGCTGTGAGAAGTGCTTTGTGGCTTTGCTGGACATCATCTGCTCCTGAAGCTTTGCCACAATTTGATTCTCGATCTGCTCTTTGGCATCAGTTCCTTTCTCTATATCCTTACTTATGGACAGCAACTCATTCAGATGAGCAGCTTGATCCTAAAAAGTATGGAAGACAGAGACAGGATCACTACAACTGTTTGGGAAAGGGGATTAAATATCCGTGTCTGATTTGAAAGGATTCTTCTTCCAAGTAAGTCTTCTCACCATCTTGGTCCTGCTGAGGGCCTGCTCTGTCTCATGGAGAATGCGAGCATAGGTGCCAAATTCAACCTTCAAGGCCTCCTGCCTTGAAAGGCACTGGGCAATCAGTTTCTTTGTCGTGTTGGCATCATTCTGCGAGCGGCTCAGGATGGTGACAAGCAACTCATTCTTCTCCTCCTCTTTCCTGATTGACTTTCGACAGCCATGGATGTCCATTTCTAGGGATTTGAGGTCATGTCTGTACTTGCTGGAGCAGCAAAGAGGATGGAAAACCATCACAGGCATTGATTTGTGTGCTGAACGGTCATCTACAAATTCCTCTTTTCAAACATGTTATTGCAGCAACAACTGACCAAGAAGGAAGATCTTTATAAAGTCTAGTCTGCTGTGACAGTGCAGAGTCATCAGAAGATGGATGGAGAAATTAAGATTTAAAAGGAAATGTATGCAGGAAAATTAATTCCTTCTTTCAGTCCTGTTCCCAACCCCCATTCTTACCAGGATGCCACCATATAAAAGTATATTGTTTGTTCTCAGAGAATCAGTCAAACTTTAAGACTCCAGACCAAATAAACACTTCCTTTGGCAACAATAGGAAGGTTTTCCTGAAGGTTTCTAAAGGCATCACAAACACCTAACTGAAAGTGATAGATAAATCCTTCTTGATGTCTAGCTCTTTGGATTGAGAGATGTTGCAAAGATGAAGGAACTCTTATAAAGAAATAAAGTATGAACAGAAAAACTCTAAACAGCTTTAAAAATCCCATACATTTCAAGGGAGAGTTGTGTTTTGGAAAAAGAAAATAGTTACAAAGAACTGTGCTTCTAATTCTTTAACCTTATTATGTGCTTTAGAGCAGCAAACTTGTTCTGCCTGACACATCCTGCACATACAGTCATAAACTTGACAGCAGACATACTGCCCCTTTTGGAGTCCCTCCTGTTCAAATTATTTGAGGTCTCTCCTGGGACTGTTTTCAGATGCCATACCTCAGCAACTCTTGTGTGGCAATATAGGCCTCATCTCTTTGCTTCATTCCAGCCAAGCTGCTATTCCAGTGGTTCATCAATCGCTTTTTCTCCATGTTAATAGCCTGTACCTCCATACAAGCCTAGGAAAGAGAGAGTTGGTAGACAGGATGAATCTATACTGTGTTGAAAAACCAAATTCATATTACAATGGAGGTTTGTTTTTTTTCTGTTCCGAATATGCTGGGCAGGAACAGCTTCAATTAACATGTGTCTGGTTTATTGCCACACCAGACCACAGAGCATAGGTCTGCAAGAAAAAAAGTGCTGAGAAGGTCAGGGAGGAAGTGATTTACAAGCAATTCTTAAGGACAAAAGAAAAAAAAAGAAAAAAAAAGAAGTCTTCATTCCTCCAAACATGAAAAAGCCATACAACTCTGGCCTACATTGTACATACCACGTGAGCATGAGCCAAACAGTCAGTCCTTCCAGAGGGAAATATTAACCAGAAGCGAAAAAAGCACCCTCTTACCTCATTTACTGCTTGCCGAGTTACTTTTGTGCCCTCTGCCTGAGCCACAAACTGAGCTTCAAACAGAGCAATCTGTTCTTGTAGTTCATAGGCTTTTCTTGTTAAGCGGTCCAGTAGAAGATCCTAAAGAGTCAGAGCCAAACAGTTCAGGATGAGTAATATAATCTCAGTCTTAACCAACTATATTCTACAAGAATAACATAGGCTAGAAAAGGAATTAAACTAGCAACTGGATTAGTTTTGATTCCTAGTGAAAATTTTCCATTCATATACAAATGACTCCTGAATGCAGCAGCGACAACTTTCAAGAGAATGAAACCTTTTTTGCTGATTTTTTATTATCCCATTTGCAGTAGTAAATTGATACTTCGGATCTGAAGCAGCATTCATTCCTGTCAGAATGGATTACATTGTGCCACCTCTCCAGAAGCTTGGAATCTTAATAATTTATGTTTTAAAAGCCTTTGTTAAAAAACATCTAAATCCATTTGATTTCAACTGTTTGCATGCAATTCTGTATTAATAATAATCAGTTTGTGTCCTGCTGCAAGCAGAAGGCAGCAGAGGGAGCTCCAGCACACCAACCAGCTCAGTTCATTTTCAAAGTTCACTTTTCATTGTGAAACTCGCTGTTGCTCAGAATAATTCTCCAGACTTGAACATACGATACTTCTTCACTAAATATCTTTCTGCCCTCACACCCCCTGTGCTTGAGTGATTTACTATTGTAAAGCTTGTGAAAAACCTTTGGGCAGTACATGCCACTATCTTGGAGGGGCGGATTCTTCTCATTTTTAAAGCCTGTGGGTTTTGGGGTTTTTTCTTTTTTCAATTATTTGGGAATAATATCCCCACACATCTTCCATGATTCAGTCACTATAGCCTTCCTTCTGACAAGGCAGCACATCCTCCAAGACTCACCACTAACTGTCATCTGTACTTATTTACGTATTTTAAAGAAGACAGTTTTACTTGATACCTGTTTTTTCTTTTCCACCTCAGCCTGGACCTTCTCTGCCTCAGCCTTCTTTGTCGACTTTTTCATTAGTAAAATATTATGACGCATATCCTGGTCCATATTCTCCATGTAGAAGAGATGCAAGGCCAGGTTTTCAACCTGGGTCTGCATTGCAGAAACTGGGGAGGCAGAAAGAAAAATATTGAGAGAGAAGTATGTTTGTAGGATACACTTTAAACAGAGATAAAAGGGAAAGAAATACAGAAGCACTCAAAGCAAAAACCACACACAGAGCAGCTAAATCAGCCCTCCCTGAAATAAGAATTTACATCAGCTTTGGAATATAGCTCCACAAGCAAAGCTAAAAATCTTGGTAAGCAATTCCTTGATTCCCAGCACACAAAATCCCAGGAAACCAAAGAACGGGCCTCAGGAGGCTGTGAATTCACTCCTCTGCCCCAATACAGAACTGTCTCTTTCTCAGTCTGTTGAATGCTTCTCTACTTTTTTTCAATAACCCGCAAAAACTTCCTAGGCAATTTATTTTAATGCTTAGCTATCCTTGCCATTGCAATTGTTTTACTGTTTCCTATCCAAATGCCCGCAACCCAAATGAATGAGTCAAGTCCATTTCTTTGGCTGGAATGGGCTGCCACATGGATGCTGCTCTCATACTACTGGATGCCCCTAATGACCTACCTTTGCAATCTCATCACACCCTTACAGAGACACAGGCAAACATAACAGACTGATGGGACTTTTCTTCCTGCTAAGTCACACAACAACCTACCTGCCAGGAAAGGGTTTATTTTTAGTCCTAAAGACCTTCTTAGAAGTACAATGTAGCAACATGGTCTTAGAAACACTAGAAATTATATGGCAACCAGGAGTATCTATGAAACTTTTCAATGAGCGCATTATTGCTGATGAATTTTACTGTATTTTTCAATCCAATGCTTGACTTACATTCAAATTCATTTCTCCACATAGTACTAGAATTAGGAAATATTGCAAGGACTGCCTCAGTCACCTTTCTTGCGTTCAACATCTGTGTTCTGACACATTTTCTTGTAAGTAAGCCTGAGGCCCTCCAGTTCCTCTTCCAGCTGCCGACGTGCTGCGGCCATCTGAGAATGGCGGTCATGGCTCTTCTCCAGTTCCATCTGCAGGTGGGCCAGCTGCTGCTGCGCTCCATAAAGAATCACCCCAAGCTCTTCTCTCTGTATTTTGCCCTTCTTTGTTGCTGTCCTCTGCAAACACAAGAGGAAATCAGCTCTCTCCCTCCAGCTTGCACAGGGATGGGCTGCTGTGGGAAGGCAAAGAAAGAATGCCCTATACCAGTTCCTGAAGCTCTAGGTTCACTTTTTCCATCTGCTTAGTAAGGTAATTCTTCAGGGCAGCCTGGAATCTTCTCATCAGAGGCTGTAAAGAAGCATGACATTGATAAAGTTTAACACACTTGTGTAAATAAATTATGAAGAAACCTTACTGCTACTCCCACTATTAAATAAAACACCTTATTTTCTGCC
Source organism: Astur gentilis (assembly GCF_929443795.1). NCBI lineage: Eukaryota > Metazoa > Chordata > Aves > Accipitriformes > Accipitridae > Astur > Astur gentilis. Next base: position 40,219,565 of record NC_064889.1, read on the forward strand.
ATAGACACTCACATTCTTATTTTAGCTACATTCACTGTAACAAGTGAGAAGACTTACATAGTGGTTATTTGTTGACATCAAAAAGTGACTACTGAGAATATTTGAAAGTCAGAAACATATAGAAAGAGCTACATCTGAGAACCCATCCATTTGCTCTTGCTGCAAGGAATTCTCTTTCAGGAATACTGAAGAGTATCCAATTTGCCCACTATATTGCTCACTTCTGAACCTGCAACTTTGGGGCTAATACTGATGGAGTAGACACATTCAGGAATCGGTACTTTTGCAAAAGCAATTTTTACACACGTTGTTATAGCATACAACTAAGCCACTGCTTACAATTTACCTTGTACATTTTATACAAATAAAAATATCAAGTCTGCAAAGAAGAATTACAAGATCTGAGGACTTCTCACATGTTCTGGATCCAAGACGACCAGTTCTGTTTCTTCTATGGTTTCTTCATTTCTTCTGCTTATTTCATGTTCCTCAGCTCCACGCTGCTGGCGCTCCTTTTCCCATCTTTGGTTACCGTGCCCACTAGTGAGCTGACTGAATTGCTCAAAGGCAGACTCTAAATAGAGAGAAATGGGTTCTCCAATGTTACCTGGACAGCGCCCCCCCCCCCCCTTCCCCCCCAAAGATAAAGGAAAAGGCTTAGATTTCATAGTATTATGCTTCCAGTTGGATTAACAATGATCATTTCATAGTATTATGCTTCCAGTTGGATTAACAATGATCAGAAAGGAAGAAAACTAGAAACTGTACTTGACAGATGGTATTGAGTATTGTACTGTTAATAAGGAACTGAATGATACCTGACTCTGTGCAGCTGTTCAACTCCACTGACAATGCAGATGCCTGCAAAGGAGCTCCTGAGGATGTATGGGAAGGGTTCCCTCTGTCTGTTACTGGCTGCTCCATGTCACCCAGTTCAGGAGGACAACTGTCTAATGTTACTTTGTCTGAGAAAGTCTCAGGAGGTTTTTCCTGAAACATAAAATCCATCACCTGAAACAGCTTTTCAATCTAACTCTATTTGCCCCTAAAAATCTGCTTATTTTTGTAATCATGAGGCATGAACAATCCAGACAAAGAATCAACAAGAGGGCCTTGTTCTAAAATCAGTGCACAGATATACTGGCAAAGCTGTGTCACTCCTGATACAGCACAACAAAAGAACCTCTCCAGTCTTGTCAGAGTTTCTGTATACTTTGTGCTTGACCAATTAGCTTCTCTCTGTTCCAATTCCGATTGGTTTTGCACTTGCAGCAATGAAACTGCACCAGGAAAATTTGAAGTTACAACTACTGGTCATGCATTCCATGAATAAGATTATATATATTATTATAGTGCCTCACTTCTGCAGAGCCAACAAACAGCTCTGTAGCTCCATAGACTCCTCTTTCTGCTGGAGGAAATGTCTCTTCTTGGTCCTCCAGATGAACAGACTCTTCCTCTTCATTGTCGCTCCCACTCTCTGCCTCTATTGCCTAGCATGCAACACAGGCAAAAAGCAGAATAGCAGCATTATAACGGGTTGTGTACTTTGTTTAATGTTAATGCTATGGTATTGTAGCAACTGCTTTTTATCACAGGGCACAGAAGTTTAATTTAGAAGTTTAATCTCATTTGCAAAAACGGTCACCCAGCTAGCATTATGATAGTAACAATCCTGACAAAAATTCTACACACCACTTTTAATTTCACATATTTCTAGCTCACATCTCTTTAAACAAAACCTGCCCGTTAGGGATTTATTAAAAAAAGTCATCCAGGTTGCACTGCATATAGCCAAATTATTCTCTTCTTTCTTTTTAAAGAGACACTGTTTTATCCCATAACATAATTTGCCAAATTCAAGTATTGTGCAGTGCCAATGGAATAAAAAAAACTTATCACCAATAAACCTCAAAAAAGAGCCCAAGTATGCACATCTATAAAATGTGGGTGACTCCCTTTTTAAAGTGTCTATAGCAGAAACGTGCTACCTAAGAACTGAGTGAGAAACACATACTTCAGGATGCTGCTAACACACAGGAACTGTAACTAAATTTACCGTCTAGTGGCTCTTTTGTTTTTTATATGCAGGGCAAGACTTGAATAACTGCTCCGCCGTTTTACTTCTCCCTATTGAAACTGCTTCCACGAAGACATCACCCTGTAAGGAACGCAGGGGAACACGCTGCCCTGTGAACGTTTCAAAGGAAATCACCTCCATAGCAGAATGCGACGGAACTCTGATTATATCCCGCTCAGCGGAGCCGAATTCCACCCCAGATCCCTCTGCTGCCGCACCGGGGGCCTCCTCCATGGGGCTGGGGCTGGCCTGCGCCTGCAACCAGAGCGTCCCGCAGGAGACAGAGAGTGAGTACCGGCCCGGGTCCCCTCGACTGGGCACACAGGCCCACAGGGGACCGGGGAGGCCGGGCGGAGCCGAGCCCCGGGGCCGGACCGAGCCGGGCGGCGGAGCCCCATCCGCGGCCCGGCCCGGCCCGGCCCGACCCGGCCCCGCACTCACCCTCCGCCGGCCGCACCATCTTCCCGTTGCCAGGCGACACGTCAACACCCGGTCACGTGAGCGCTGCGGGCCGCACCACCTCAGCCCGCGAGGGGGGACTCGGGCCGCACCACCTCAGCCCATATGAGGGAGTTGGCGGGGGGGGGGAAGCTTGGGCCGTACTACCCCGGGCCACACTACCTCAGCCCGCTGCTGCCCGCCGGGCCCGGGGGAAGGCCCGCGGCGTCCCGGCCGCCATGTCCCGGTGCGGGGCAGCAGGTAACGGCGCCGAGGGCCGGGATCCGGGCGAGGCGTGCTGCGGGGGAACCGGAGGGGTGAGAAGCGGCGGGGGGGTGGGACCCTCTTTACCCTTCCCTCGCTGAGGCGGCCCCGCCTGAGGCGGCTGCCGGGCAGCCGCGGGTCACGCCGCCGAGGGGCGGGGCGGGGCGGAGAGGGGCGGGGCGGTGGCAGCGTCCCCCGCGCAGGGCCCGGCGGGGGCGCGGGGGACGTCGGTTCGGAGCCCGCCCGGGGCCGGACCGGTTCGTGAAAGGCGCCGAGAAGTTTCCCCGGGTTCGTCTTTACCGGTAAAAGCGCCGGGGCCGCGTGGGGCGTCGCTCGCCACGGGGGCGTTAAGCGGTGGGTAACGCCGGCTCCGTGCGCCGGGGCCGTGCCTCTAGGGCTGCGGTGGGCGGCAGCGGCTGCCCCTGCCCACCCGGGTCCTTGGGCCGGCTGCTCGTCACGCGTGTCACTGTCACACGGGTTCGTGCCCGGGGATGGGCCACCCGGGTATCCTGCCCGGCACCCTGGTGATGCATCCATTTTTTTTTTTTTTTAATCCCACTCTTTGTCTTCCCTTTCCCTTCCTACATCCCCCCCCTCCCCGCCACCGCCGCCGCCTTCGGAGCCCCCGAGGCGGTCGGTGTGCTGGCGGCTCGGGGCCGGCACAAAGCAGAATGCGAAAATAGTTCTTTAACTTTATCTTCTGCTGTTTTGGAGTGGCTCCGTACAGCTTGGGGTATTTTTATGATTTCCTTACTTTTGGGGAGGTGGTCTTCTCTCAAATTACGCCAATATCTACCTCTTCGTTTGCTGAGTTCTGTTATCAGCGGAGACGTGAAGATGGATGGTTGGGATCCTTGGCAATTATTTGATGTATGGCCTTCAGGCACGCAAGGGCAGGGATTACGGGTTGATATATTGCTTGCTGTGTCGCTGACACTCTGTAAAATAACTCTGCTTCTTCCTCTCTGAGGTTTTCCCCTCTTCTCTGTTCTTTGACTGGTAGCTTGTCTTGCAAAGGTATTATGTTCTTAGTTGCCATTCTGAATAGGAAGTAATAAAAATGAAAGATCGTTTAAGAGAAAATAGTAGAAATGTTAAGTCCAGGACAGCTCAGGGTAAAGTTCTCAGGCTTGCTGCTTCTTTTGTAGAAACCTCCTTTGCGTTTGTAGGCTTAGAGGAGCTCGTTCTTGTTCTGGTGATAACTTGGCTAAAAGCAGAGAAGTCTCTGAAAGCTGCTTCTCTGACCTAGCACTGAATTTGCTGAATATCTGAGTTTATTCTGTATGTCTCGCTGTGTGGTGGCGTAAAGCTGGGGAGCCAGGATGGGGCAGAGTGTTGCTTTCTCTGTCCGGCAGGCAAGAAGGGAGGGGGCATGGTCCTGCCTGTGGCAGGGTGAAAAGGAGACTATTTCAAAGTGTCAGAATGGTAGACACATGGTCTGATGTCTGTCATATCGAGAAAAGACTTTGCAATTAGTTCATCAGTTCAGCTGTGAAACCAGGTTCCTGGGATTTTTTAGATGCTGATATTGAAGGATCTAGTACTGTGAGTGTTATCAGGCCACAGCTACAGGATGCTAGAAATAAAATGCCATAGAAGTGTTACCTACTGCACAAGCACTGCAGTTAAGTAATATGAAATGATGTTTAATCTTGGGATGGAGGGACATATGGCACAAATAATTTCTCGGCACTGAAGTGTGTGTTGTGGTTTGACTTTCAGTGCTGGAGGGGTGGTAAGCTTTTTGTTTGCTTTTTTATGCCTAAGCAGGTGTGGCTGGGAGCAGCAGGCAGTCTCTGATGATAGCATTTCATTTCCCTTTTTATCTCTGACTCACAAACTTGCAGTATTTAGTCTGCTGTCCCTTTTTTACCTTCTCAGCTGAAATGCATCTGAGCGAAATCTGTTCCACTGAAGTGACTGGAATTGGAGTTGTGCGAGTGTCAGGATTTCAGCCTTCGCTGGTGACTGCTGTTACTTTTCCTTTACTCTGTACTCTGCGTGCCACTGCTGCACCAGCAGGTCAGGAATGAAAGACTTTGTGGTGACCTACATAATTCTCCCCATGAAATGGGATGACTTCAGAATGGCTCCCTATGGTAAACTTTTTTCCTTGATTTGGCTAGGTCATCTTAAATAGCTCCAGCTAATAGCTAGTAGTTTTGAAAGCGGGTTTTTTTTCCCCTCTCCTAATGTAGAGGTATTGCGATACAAAGGGAAGGTCGTTACAAGGGCTCTCATGTATACATAGAGAAGTATAGATCAAGTGAGTGACTAGCTGAGAGTTGCACAGAAAATCCAGTCAGAGAACTGGAAAGAAGCTGAGAGTCCTGACTCCCGGGCTCCTGTACTCCATCTCCGGTCGCGCTGCCTTCCAGCATGCTCTAACCTGTGCTTGAGCTACCAGAGATGCAAACCCGGCATTTGATTTTCCAAAGGGGAGGAGGAGGCGGCAGGGACTTGCTTAGTGTTTGAGACCTGCCTGGTGCAGTGACTCTGTACTCTTTAAATATGTAAAATCAAATTCAAGTTATTAAGGGCAAAAAAAAGAAAAAAAGCCTGTTGCGCTTTTCTTACTTAAGGCGTTTCATGCTTAAATTTGGTGCCGATGTTTGACAGCTCATGTTTCTTTTCTGTGCCCAGACATGCTGTAGGTCTCATGTTTTGCTTCAAGAGCCCTGTAGCTCGGCTTATTTTGCTTGTAAATCTATTAAACTCCAGCACAGCAAATTTGCCCTTGGAGCCACAAGACCCACTGCCACGCACAAAGTGCTCAGCAGTGTGACTTGTTGGCTGTAGCTGACCCCAAAGCACAGGCTGACATGCCTCTATAGGCTAAACTTATTTGTGAGAGAAGCCTTGTTACCTTGCAAGGTCATGAACTGCTCTGGTGTCAGTGTGTGCTGTCCAGATCGGGAATAATGTGCTGGAGCCTGTGTCAGCCCATGCAGGAGCCCTGCATTGCCTTCCTTGCTGGAATACAGGAATCTTGTGCAACCGGAGGCAGCAACATTTGGTCCAGCAGTGTCTGCCAAGGTGAGGGTGCGATCTGCCAAGCCAAACAGGATTTTGTTGTTGATCGGTTTGTGAGAAGGGGAAGGGCATTTCTAAGGGAGGCAAGCAGCCGGTGTTATTTGAAATGCTGCTGGCTGGAACTGGTCAGGCTCTTGTGCAGAGACTCCTGGGGTGATTTCAGGAGTTGGCTCCCCAGCACGTTTGTGAAATCTCGTGTAGCTGAGAAGTGCTGGCATTGACTGGGAGAGCAGCCAGGGTCTGCGCGAACAGACTTGGTAGCTGTAGCAAAGATTTTTAGCGGTGACAGTTGATGTGTGGGAGAAGAAAATGTATGTGTGCTTAATAAATATTGGCACTCAGCGAGAGCTTATCAGCTAATTCAGTGCTTCAGCTTCTAGAGCTGGGATGTCTCTGCTACATTGGAAAGAATCCCTTCAGATCAAGGGATAAATAGAAAATTAATATGAAAAATATTTTTTTTTTTTTTTAATGGTGCTGACTTAATGCTGACTTAGCTGTAGGATGGTTCCTGCCTGTCTTCCCAAGCTCACACAAGAGGCAATAGCAATACCTCCTTCTCCTTATGACCGAAGCCCCATGGACTGTGTGCGCAGACATTGTCCCACACAGAAGAGGGCTGAGAATAGAGCAAACCCTGCAGATTTGATCTCTTTGTTATTTGCTGGTTTGTGTTGTATGAACTCGTCTTGTCTTTTAGGAAGGAGAGGCACATTCACAAGCTGTGTTTCAGAGACTTCTGGGATTGTACTAGAAGACTAGATGACCTTAAGAGGTCCAGTCCGTCATCTGGTCCTAGCTGGGGCCAACTGCCTATCTATTTCTGCAGCCTGTCTTTGAAACCCCCCAGTGACGGAAACAGCCTTTTCAAGTTGCCCTATTGTGGTGCACCTGCTGTTAGAATGACTAGACTAGATATTCCTTGCCACAGTTCAACTGCCCTACTACTTCTCCTGTCCTCCACAGACAGCTCTTCCTTTTTTTGGCAGTGACAATTCACACATACGAAAACTTTTAATACATTTCCCTTTCTTTAGTCTTACTTTGGCAATCTCTTTCCAGATCACTCTTGTCACTCTCCCTGAAACTGTCCAGTGACTTGCATCTGTTTTTCTTTAATGCTGCAGCCAAAGCTACGCAGAATTCCCTAGCCTGTGGCAACGATGAAAGCATTCATTTGAGTCTTCCTGATGATATTTATATATCCCAGTATATTTGGCTATTTGTTTGCAGTATCGTAGTGGACTCTCTTTGATTTGTGGTGCATAGCTCTTCTGCAAGACAAATGCAACAGACTAAATTTCTATGCTGGCAGGACACCATATTCTTCATTTGTCTTATTTTTGTTTCCTCTTCCCAACCTGCATACGTGTGTGCATACCGGCAGCACTATCCACCTGCACATCAAGGCAGTGCTGAAGCAACAGATGTTCTGCAGGGTCAAAGCAATATTTCCCTTTAAATTCCTCCTGCTTTCCAGGGAGCAGCTTTTGATCTTTTACCTGTTGCTTTGTTCTTTCTCTGCTAGGTAAAAGCTAATTAAATGTTGCCTCTATTGGCAGAGAAGTCCTGCACCTCTGCCTGCATTCCTGAGAGCCCCTGGAGAACTGCAGTAGGACATTACACAAGCTCTTGTTTCATGCATGCATCTCCATCTGCTGTCCTTAGTAGGAAAAGCTCACTGGTGTCTTCTGAGGAAGCATTCCCTGGTCAACAGCTGCAGCCACCTGGTACCACATTCCTCCTTTGTGTATGCAGGTTCAGCGCTTTTAGAGTTCTGATGAAATAGCTGACATAGCTAAAGGTCTGGATATCTGGGCTGGTTTCAGTCTTGACAGCAACAGGGCATAGCTGAGCAGGCTATGCTGCCTACAAAATGTTGTGGTAACAGATGACCCTCTTCAGATGTGAGGGAGGCTCAGGGCCTCTGATGCCATACGGGTTGCTCCACACCACTGCTTTGGACTGTCTCAACACTGTGTTGAAATGGTGTGTTGTGACTTGGTGGGAAGGAAGAATTGCAGCAGAGTTTACTGTCTGTGTTCTTGCAGGGTGCAGTGAGAGGAAAGGTGACTTGCTCTTTAAATGTGGTAGAGGCAAATTACTTTCTCCAAGATGTAACCCAGAGTTGGAAACAATACTGTGGGTTTTGGCATTCTGGACAAGAATGAGCATATGGCTCCATTGGTCTTTGGGTTTTGGGGCTGAGACATGAAGATATGTGTTGTGTTTGGTGCTAGAAGGAGACATGAGTGCGAAGGACTTGCAAACTAATTGTCTTATCCTAAACACTTGCTGGCCACAGTACATAGCAGGGTTGAGGCTTCTCCATCAAGTTCCAGGAAAGACTGAAATGCAGAAACTGCTTATGCTGTGATTCAAGCTGACAAATGTAGTGATTGCCAGTTAAACCAATAGTTTGTCCTTTAATGAAGGCTCTGTCAACTACTTGGCAGTCTCATTTGCAATCTTCTGTATGTACAAATCTGTCAGAATCAGGACATCTATATTCTTTCCCTGCAGCTTTCACTCTGCTTTTTGAGAAATGCTGGTTTCTATTTCCCCTTTCTGCCTTCTTGCTTCATCGTTTGTCTGGAGATACCATTAAAACCATGTTTAAAGAAATTGGAGCTATTCAGTGTTTGACAATGCTTGCTTTAGGCCCCTAAATGTTTCCTGCATACAGTACCCCTGACAGTACAAGTCAGAGCCTGTCTGCTTTTCTTTTTATTTCTGGCTACCCCTATTGCGTGCTGTGCAGATCATGGTGTGGGATTTGTCATGAGGAACACACTGAGCTGATCTCTCCACATGGTGCCCTTGGACCTGGCATCATGGTGATGTGTGGTGCGTGCCAGGTCGGACTGGCCTGTTCACAAGCAAGTAAGGCCATATAAATACAAAGGAACAAAAGTAGAGGTTTCCTTTCCTCGTGTACTTTTGGTGAAACAGAAACTGCAGTGCCTCTGATGGTCTGCTTCCAAGCTAGGGATAGCAGCAGTGGGTAGAGCCTGCCCTGCATTGAAATGTTTTGGGCTATCTGTGGGATTGCTTTGTGCAAGACCCACCTGCTGTTTCAACATATCGAGTCTTCTTCCTCATCTGTCTGTTAAATAGTTGATAGCTTGGGTGACCCCTCTGGATTCACTGCAGAGCTCCTCATCAACAGCCCCAATGAGTAGCACGTCTCCTTTGAGTACAGAGCTTATGTGGTGATTAGTTGAGGATCATACTCCACAGTTAGCTAAATTACCTATTGATAGGTGAAATATTTGCCTTGAGTTGGCATGCCATACTGTGCTATTGGAGTCTGCCCACTCTGTTGAACACGGGTCTTTTGCCACTTATCCCTGAAAAAGCTCTATTTAACCATCACTGCTCAAAAAAACAAATCAAAACAAAACCCCAACCCAAAAACCTCAGATGCACAGCAGGATTATGCCAAAAATTGGTAAGCACAAGATGAACTTGTTTTGATTAATGGTTTTTTTTGGAGATCAGCGGTTACTGTGGATGAAGCAGCAGCCCCTTGTTTAATGTGATGGTCTCAGCAGTTTTTCTGTGCTGAAGGAATCCTCCAGAGTCTACTCTGACTCTTTGACATCCCCAGGACAGTGATACATTGGGCAGCTCTGCATCACTGGGCTATTCCCTTAATGGGCAATTTTCAGTGACAAGCATTACTTTTCTGTTTCTTCCCTCACAGTAACTATTGAAATGTGGAATTTTGCTGCCTTCATATTTCTTTGTTGCAGAAAAAAACATTCCAGGATTCTGTACTTCAGCATCTTTAAAACATAGAGGTGATGTTACAGATCCAGGGCAATTGGAGGGTCTTGCTTGAGTTGTAGGATTGATGCAGCAGTTGATGGGAGACCTGTTCCTTCTCAGACAGTGGTAGGCACATGCTGTGCTGTCATTATATTTGTTCTAACACTATTCTTTCCTCCTTCTTGGCAGATCTTCTGAATTTGGCTCCTGATTAAAGCGGACAGATAATGGAAACATTTCCTTGGCGATGTCTCTGGGGCGACTCCTCCGACGTGCCTCTTCAAAAGCTTCCGACCTCCTGACCTTGAATCCTGGTGGTGGCAGCAGTTCATCTTCCACACTTGATGGGGAGATTATCTATTCTAAGAACAATGTCTGTGTTCACCCACCTGAGCTGCTACAAGGCATCGGGGAGCATCATCCAGGTGATAGGGTGTTGCAGACTGCTCACTCACTTTTTTCTCTCTCCTGAGCTGTGCTTTTGTATCAAAATCTACATCTTGGGCTCTAAAGAATGAAGAGGTGCCAGTGGGGGACAGGGCAAGGCAGTCTTATGGAAGACTAAGGAAAGCCATCCACAAGCTGATCCATCAGCTCTTCTTTTAGTAGGAAAATTGATGATATTTCTCCTTTCTTTTCTGGTCTAGCGTAGATTTACCTGTTTTAGTACATCCTTTTGTATTGCCAGAAGATGGACGGTTGTTATTTGAGGACAGTAACTTCTGTTGCTCTTTCAAATACGTGTTGTTCAGGAAAGCCAAGTATCATCTTGCAATTGTCATTGCTAGAGTGGCCTCAACAACCATTGGTAAAGGGAAAATAAGGAAAACCTGATCGTGGCTGCATGCACTGGAGTAAATGAAGATAAATATTGCTCTGTCCCTTTATTCTCATCTGTTACTGCACTCTTTCATGTTTTCATCAGAGAGCCATGGCTCAGCTTCACAAAACTAATTATTCTGTGGACACTGACCCACACTTCCCTTTTTGTGTGTGTGACCTTTTTTTTCTGTTGGCTTTCCATGGAAATTGTAGCCCTTTAGCTACACTAAGGTAAATGTACTTGAGACAGAAATGTTTAGCTGGCACTTGAAATTGTTTAACTAACAAACAATAGAGGTTTTTCATATGGCAACATATTTCAGAATTTACTCTTGATTAGTAATCCATCCAGGAAGTTGAAGTATTTGCATGTCACTTCTATGTCCACTTAGGGTAGAGAGAATTTAGACTATTCAAAAGCCATATGCAGAACTGAAATTATTTGTAAATACTGAATAATGTTGAGCACTCCACAATTCATTTGGCAGAATTCTCTCCTGGTAAATAAAGGGTTTGTTTTGTCCATGTGTAATGATGGTGAAGTGGGGGGAGATGGGGAAGTGCAAATTTCAGGCTTACGCAGTTTGCTTAGAATAAATCTGCGTCATAACTGATGGCTCCTTTGCTTTCTCAAAGGCTATTTGTGCTTGTACATGGAGAAAGATGAGCTACTGGGAACCACACTTATCCTTGCCTGGGTGCCAAACTCCCGTATCCAGAGGCAGGATGAAGAAGCCCTGCGCTATATCACTCCTGAGAGCTCCCCTGTCCGTAAAGCTCCCCGCAAACGTGGCCGCCACACTCAGGGTTTTGGCATTGTCCAGCAGGCTTCCCCCACTGAGCAGAGAGGGGCAATGATCCTGAAAGGAGAAGACATCTTGACTGTGTCACAGCTTGTGAAAGATGTGGCTTACATCAGCTCCCCCTGTTCAGAAGGGGAGAAGCTCTCCCAGTGCTGCCCCGCGGCAGATGGCACCCACCGGTCCCCCCAGCCTGCCCGCAGTGACTCAGGAATCCTATCGACAATCAGTTCTCAGGAGGAGCAGAACAGGTCGGAGCTGTCTGTGGAGGGGACCGAGGAAGGTCTGGACTGCAGGCCAGAGCCGGGGGAGGATGAGGGGTCCTTGGAGCTGTCTGCTGATGACGTGAGCAGGGACAGTACTTTTGACTCTGATTCTGATGCCTTCTCTTCCCCCTTCTGCCTCTCTCCCATTAGTGAAGCCCTTGGGAAAAGCAGTAGTTCTGTTTTTCTGGATAACGAAAGCAGGTGAGTGCATCCTTTTCTTCAGTTTCTGGCTGAATAGCTGGGGTGCTGGTTGCTGAGCTTGGAGATGCTGAAGGAAATTGAGAAGCTTCACAGTGGCATTGAGCTGAATATCCTGCCTTGCTTCAGACACTTGTATAATTTACAGGAAATTGTTTGCCAGCCAGTTCTGCTTCTGCTCAGTGAACCCTGGCCCTGAACATTCAGGGCTGTATATGTACAGTCCTTCAGGTGAACTGTCTTGAGCCCTGGAAGCAGCATTACTAAATTAAAAAGGTCCTTTGTTGGTTTAATTGGCTGTGCTGAGGAGATGTGCTAGTTACTTCTTGTGGAGAGCCACATCAAAGTGTCTGTCTGACTTCCTCTGAGCTGGGGGTGCCTCTCTGCAAGGCACTGTGTTGACGTGAAGTCTGCATGTATGAGCTTGTCTTGCTGGTGTTCAGAACGTGGTCCCACTTAAGACATATAAATATTAATTCTTGCATGTCTAACCTGGATATTTTAGTCAACACTGGTATGTCTAAGTGTCAATGTTTCTCAACGGCATCTGCAGTAAACTCTACATAGTGGAAAGAGGGCACCTTGGCAAAGGAATAATGAACAGTAGGATACCTATATAACTTACTGTATCGATATGCAATGTTTCTGGCTTTCTGGTCTATGCTCTGTGCAGTGTATCACTCATGTCCAGCTTGGGGAGGATGGGTGTGCTGTGTTCGTGAAGCACTGCGGGGCTGACTTTGAGGATATAGCTCAACTTTGAAAGTATGCTTGAAATTAGGAAAAACAAGTTCTCCTTTGTGCGTGTCAGCAACATACAGACTACATTAAGACTTGACTTTTGAAGAGATTTTGCCGCTTTATTTTATGGGCTAATCTGAAGCCCAGAGCATGCCAGTAAGGACAAGGTTTATGAAGGAAGTTTTCTAATTGATTCAACTCTCTCTGGATATTTTGAAACACTTCAGTGCAGTGATCTCAGACTTTATATCAGCTTTGCATTTGATATGTGTCCTCACAGTGTTCTTCTATTTAACTGTGAGCCCACAGGGTTTTCTGGGCTTGAGCTCTGCAGCAGCTGGGCGGGCAGTGGTTTAAGCAGCCCGGCCAGCACGGCTGTCCCATCCCAGCTCTTCTCTGGCTGCTGAGGGGCATTGCAAAGCAGCTGCAGAGTGCCCAGGATGGGCCTTTGGTTTCCAAATTGTGTTGAACAATGTCAGTTTGACAGTGACCTTTTTAGCTCTCTAAACATGATGCCTGACAGTCTTTTTTGACAAGTATTCATAGGAATGTAGAAGACTGGAACCTACATAAATGTCACAAAACACACCCTGAAAACATTTTACAGAGAGGCCTTTGAATGATTAAATATCAGTCCTAATAACTGACTTTATTTTATTGATTCCTAGGCTTTGTCCCATTCAGTTTGTGTTCTAACACTGGGTTACTGCTTGGGGGTTGAAACTTCAGTTGCATACAATTGCAGAGAATGTTGTGTTGGCTTAGAAATTTCTTGGTCTTGACTTAAAAAATCAGAAAACCCCCAAATCCACTGCTGCCAAAGCCTCTGTTTGTTTAAGGTGTGTAAAATTTTTTTTTCCTTGGAGCAGCACTGACAATCTGTGTGTTTGACCTGTCTCTGTCGCTCTGAAAAAAATGACGTTTTGGGGGTTTTGAAGCATTTTTTTGTAAATAAAGTATAATTAAAATGCTTCTGTGAAAATTTCTGAGTTCCAGCAGTAAGACTCTTAAAGGAAAAATATTTCTGTCTTTCAGTGTGTGTGTGGGGAAGCTGTGGCCTCAGCTGTGGCCCAGTTCACCCACACACCCTGACTAAGGGGTCATTATCCCCACTTGAGTGGTTAGAAGCAGGAGTAGCGAGGGACACGTTCAGAATAATGTCCGAACTGCTGAAAACCAGGAGACTGAACTCATCCTGGGGAAATCCTTGGCCTGGCCCACAAGGCCATGTGCTGTCCAAGGCGTGCAGCAGTCTCGGAGAGTTTTTGCACCCGACAGCAGGCACGGGGAGAGGAGCTGGTGCAGAAGGGTGCCGGCACAGCGTTTGGGGGCACGGCAAGGGGGCAAGCAGCGTTGTGGTTTAGCTGTTTTGCAACACTTGTGCTCTGAGCTGCTAATGGTGTCAGGGAAGGAAGGAAATACAGTTTATTGCATCTTCACTACCTTGCCTGTGAATTTGTGTAGCATTTCCCTGTTGTTTCACAGCCTGGCTCGGGCGAGCCCTCTGCCGGCTTTCCTCGTGTGCTGCCAGAGTCCTGACAGCTCCAGCAATGCAAAGCCTGCCTTTGCAAACACACTGCTCGTGGTCCTGGTAGACTTTTTTTTATTTCCCTTTCTTTTCTTTTCTTCTTTTTTTTTTTAACTCCTCTGGCACCAGTCTGGAAGCCTCGTACAGTGTATGAGGCACTCATAATTTGCAGCAGATTAATAAAACAGACCTTTCATTGTTTGGGACTTCAGACTTGAAAGGCTTTTGTCCAGTGTGTCCATTTTTTATGCCAATTTGTTCTTTCCCATAGAGCCCCCTTGCATGATATCTGCAGGATCTTACAAACTGTTTGAGTTGGAGATTTTGCATAGAATACTTTGTAAAAGTCTTGTTAAAAAGCGTTCTCTTATTTCCTGCGTCCATCCCAGCATTTTGGGGGCGGGGGATGCTGTTTCAGAAGTCACTACAAGCATAAGAACAGCTTCCTTGTTTCTTAAAGTTGTTTTTTTTTTTCTGCTAGCTGCTTCCCATCTGAGCCAGAATTGGAGCGCGAACAAAGTTTGTGCTGCTGGCAGATTGTTTCAACTCTTTTCCCTCCCTACCCCCTGGTCACCACCTCCTCCCTGCAAAGAGGAACGAATGTTTCTGGTTATTTCCCTCTGCACTGGGGAGTTGTTGTAAAGAGAGCTTTGCTTTTCCCCGTGATTGTTTCAGAAGCTGAAGCAATGCGTTGCATGGGTGTTTTAGTCCAGCCATCTTTCTTTCCATGCAATTATGTATCATCAGAAATGGAAAAATGTGACATTGTGAAAGAATTAGGATGCACATGTAGACTTGGATCGGATGAGATCAGAGGCTCAGCAAGCTGCTTGCCAAAATATCTGTATGACCAGGAGTCACAAGTCCCGTGTGCTTCTTGGAGCATCCTCTGAGAAGGTGGCCTGGCCTCCTGGGCAGAAGGGAGCCAACAAACACATACCGGTGCGTGCAGAACAGGGACAGGGAGGAAGAAGGGAGGTAGGCTTGGAAGCATTTGAGTTGCACAACGAGTCAGTCATATTAAGTCAACAACTCGCCTTGTAGAACATAAGGAAATAAAAACGTATCCATTGTTGTTTGGTTTTTTTGTTTGCCTCTGCTTCTCAGTTTGACAGGCTGCCAGGGATCCCATGCAGCGATCGATGCTTTCCTCCCATTTACACAATTCCTCAGGCTACAAGCTATGGGAGTGTCCCATCACCAGCATACACATTCTTCCTTCTCTCTTTAGACGAGCCTGGCACTTCTTCTGCATAGTGCACTCATTTCTCATGGAAAGGTGGCTTTACTCTCTTGGGTTTTGTGTCCGTATTAACTTTGAGGGGCCCTTTCTGCTCACAGTACGAGGTTCCAGCAGGGAGGTACTTAATGTGGGAAATGCCTATATTGATAGCAGCTTTGTCATTGACTGCATTTCTGTAGGAAAGGAGGGATACTGCACATAAAATTGTTCCATTTTGTTCCTTTTCTCTCTTCTTACCGTTGCTTGCTGTCTGTGAGGAAACATTTGCCTTGTTGTCTGAAGGGCACTAATTTGGGACAACTGTACTCTATGCCAGCTTTGGCTTGTTGCTGCCCTGATAAATTACTCTGCTTCCATTTTCCCCATCAGTAAAGTGAAACTAAAAGCCTTTTGTTACATCCTGGTGACCAAATAGCATCTGACACCTATATAATGTCTTTCAACCAATGTTTCTGAAGTTATTTTAACTGACCATGACATCAGATCTATACCAATCGGTTGCGGAAGCACTTAGCGCTCTGTAAGTGGGGTTTGGTTTGGGTTTTTGTTTTTGTGCTGTGCCAGAGTGATCCGTGGTTAACAGGAGCTTTCTCTAGCAATGGGTGGTAGGGCTGCTAAAGGCTTTTCACTTCAGTAGTAAACTGCAGTTGCTGTTACCTGATGAGCACCATGCAAAAATGCTGAAGAGGACAAATAAATGCTGGCATTGGTTCCTTCACTAACTTCAGGCTGGGATGTTGGTCGATACAGTCAGAATTTGGACCACGAAGCCTCCAGTGGTGGAATAGTATGAGTGGGGCAATATCTGGCTGGAGGCTGGAGCTCGGTGAACAGTCCTGCAGGTGATGGAATAGATGCCAGCTCACGCTTTCACAGCGCTTACTTTAAAGGACAAGCAGAAGCAATGTGACCAATGTGGTCACAAATACCAGTGCAAGAAGGAAATGTCTTTCATAAGAAGGCGATCATTTTAGCAGCCAGTAATAAAAATAATGAAACATTTTCATAATGGAGCTGAACGATGGTACAGTTCCCGTGTTCTTCAGCCAACATGAATTCACCGAACAGAACTATTACAAACGGTCTAGGCAAAGCACACAACACAAGGAAAAGCTCCTTTGGTGTTGCAGTTGATGCAATTTTTACAGATGTGTTGCACATCCTGTTGTTAAGCCTCTTCCCAGGGAGCTAATCAGTAAATCACCTTCTCACGAGGGAGCGGAGGCGCAGCGTTACAGAGGGTGGCAGCAGCTGCAGGAGCGGGTGGTAACAGAGCGTACAGTGTTGCATCATGTTGTTTTGGCAGCTCACCTGAAAGGCTTAGTGCTGTTCAGACCTCTGCAGAATAAACAGGAGGCAAAATTATAGGGGAAATGAGCTGAAATTAGTGTGAACTGGCAGGAGCTCTGGAGTCATCAAGAGGTTGGGAATTCATCGCTGTTGTAACAGAAGTGATTATATTCTTAGAACCAGGGGAATTGGTCACAGACTTCTAAATCTCCTGTAACTTCTTGCAGCATCTTGGGTCATGCTATCTTACTTTTGATGATTTCAGCCTTAGGGATGAGTGCATGGGGTGCCTCACTGCTTCTGGTTCAGGCTCCAATTCCCCAGGACCTTGCCCAATCTAGTGCAATTTATGATGTTAAGACTCCAAAGCACCTAATTCCATTTGTACCCAAACCTGTGCCCAGGAAAAAAATATCCCCAAATCCTTCTTCCAGCAGCAGGACAGCCCTTTTTCCCTTCTCCTTGAGTCGTGGGGTAGGTGTAAACTTCCCAAGGCAGTGCTTTCGGGTGGTCTGTGCAGAGCCAGGTACTGGGAAGAGGAGCTGGCCTTAGTGGTTGGCTGTCAGCAATGCTGTGTAATTAATTAAAGTTGTTACCGTCTGCAAAGCTGAGAAGGTTGGACAGATCCAAGAGATTGCGGAGGCATACGGCTCTATCTTGCTTTATATAAATATTTGAACAGCAAGAACATTAATTATAGCAGGTTTGTTTTTTCCCTCCGTTGGTTCGCTGCCAGATTTCTGTGGAAGAAAATAGTGGCAGCTAACTCGAGATCGGGAATTGCAGCTAGCGGGCTCGTGAAGCTTATTTATTTGGGGTTTCAGGGGAGGAACAGTCAGTGACGAGAGCAGGGGATGCCGAAGGAGGAGATCCCAAAACGGGAGGGATGGAGGAACAGAGGGGAACCGCTTTGCCCACCCCACCCCCGACCCCGACCCCGGGTTTCTGGGGCGCCAGGCCTTGTTGGGGTTTGCTTACGAGGACGGGAAGGCTTTAAACTCCCTCTTTCGGACGGGGCTTCGCTTCCGCAGCGCCGCCGGGGCCGGGGCCGGGGCCGTGAGCGCGGGGCCGGGGCCGGGGCCGGGGCCGTGAGCGCCGGGCCGGGCCGGGCCGGGCGGGTGGCGCGGCGCGGCCGCCAGGGGGCGCGCTCTGCCCAGCGGCGCGGCCGGGCGCGTCCCGGCGGCCGCTCGCCACCCCCCCCCCCCTCCCCCGCCGGTAGCCCCGGTGGCCGGTGAAACCGAGGGCCCGCCTGCTGCCCGCCCCCGTGCTGCCTCAGCAGAGCCGCGTTAGGGAGCGCTTTGCCCCCGGGTACGGCGCTGCACCACCCCACCCCGTGCCCCCAGGCTGAGGGGCCGTGGGTCCCTACCAGCCGCCTTCCCTTGGGCAACTGCGACCCCAGAGAATTATTGACGGTAAAATTACAGCCTGGGCTTGTGCTAGAGAACCAGAGGATTTCTGAGGGGTTTGGGGTGGCAGGCTGGCGTGACAGGCCGGCCAGACCGCGAGAGCAGGGAGACGGGGCGGGCGGGAGCGGGGTAAAACACACCAGTGGCTGTGTTCTCCGGGAGGTATTGCAATAAAGTGCCTTTTCCCAGGATATTGTTGCGTTTCTTCTGTTCCTTATTTATACGATCGTAACGCCCAGAAATCCTAATTGAGAGTGGAGATAAATGGTGCTGGCGGGTATCCAGAGCTTTGTGGGGGAAGAATTGCGTTAACTGGATCAAAATAAAGAGCATGTCCCCTCTAAAAGTACAACAGTATATGCAAATAAATCTGCATAGTCTCTGTCTTCTTGGCTCGGTCCTCGCAATTATAACAGCATTAAGCATTTGCAATAACTCTGAAACATGCTTTTAGTCAGCTCTCCTTTTTCCTCTCCCTTTTCTGCTACTTGAAGAAAGCTCTCCCCTTGGGAAATCCGCATTGTATTGTGGAAACAGTGAAATTCTCTCTGGGTGGTGTTGGCTCTGCTAATACTGGGTCAGCAGCAGTGCAGAGTCCGGGGAGTTGGTTAACTTCGTCTGTCAGTAAAAAGTCCCCCTGAAATTCCCAGTTCATTGCTTAGAGCCAAGAATACAAGAACAAAGGTAATCTTCAGGGCTTTCAAGGGACCAGGGTTTTGAAGGCTTGATTGTAATTAGCATAATTAGTGTAGAATTTTATTTTTGCATGGATAGAACTGAAAGAAAAAAGCAAAATAATCCATTGATTTTAAATATAAAATAAACACTGGTAAGAAAGGTCCCCTTTTCCAGTCTGGAATAGGCTGAAAAGCAAACATTCTTTTTCGGGCTTTGCTGAGAAATCACTTTTTCCATCTAAGGAATTTTTTTTTTTAAGTGTTGCATTTCGATTGATTTATTAATGAGCTAAAGCCTAGGCATGAGGTGCCCCTTCTCTGTATGGATTGTAAAAATCTGCCATTCAGCTTTTGGAATATTTTCCTTCCTTAAAATGAAGGTAACATTTGCATCATTGAGCAGCATACGCTCGGCTCTAAATGATTTGTTGTGTTTGGCTTCTCGGGAGCTATGTGTATTTTATTCATAAGCATCGAACTGCTAACTCTGCCCCTGCTACCTCACTGCAACAAGAAGTCACAGAGAAAAACCTTGGGTTTTACCTAAGTAGCCTACACCTGTCTGGAAGTCTCATCTGTGAAAAACAGATTGCTTGTCTTTTAACTGAAGGTATATGTGTATCACATTCCAGACTTCAATTGGGTAAAAGAGATTAAAACACACATTAATTCACTGCAAACTTCAGATTTTTTTTTCCCCTTTCCCATATACATTCAAAATAATTAACTCAAGAATTCTGGGTTTATTTTGTTTTCCTTCTGGTTTAATTCACAGCAGTTGGGGGGAACCCTTTGGAGGTGAGCAGGACTGTTTTTCTAATGCCCCCTCTCGCTGGCTAAAATCACTCGGCTTCCCTTCAGGCCACGAGGACTTGGAGGAATGAATTAGGAGCAACAAAGCCCCCAGTGTAGTGAGGCTTCTCGCTCAGCTGCCGCCCTCCTCGCCGGAGCGGGGCCGGAAGGCAGCACCCAGCGCCGCTCCAGAGGTGGGTCATCCCGGGGCGCCGGCCGCTCCGCCGCACAGGTCGGCTTTTGTCTGCCAAGATTTGGGATGATGAACCGACGGCAGAGGCGGACGCTGCGTGTTCTACCTGCGCTGGGTGGTTGTGCGTGCTCTGGGAAGGCAGTCAGGGTGCTGTAAAAGTGGATTGCGATAGCCGCGTAAAGCATAACAAATTGTTTTGATCTTTATTTCTCAAGGACAAACCAATTACGCCTATCAGAAGGCAAAGCTGCATAATTGGGTTTCCTTGAGTCCCTTGTTCCGTTGTGTTAAAATATTTTATGGCAGGCTTGTGTTCGCAGAGTTGATGTTAATTCAGAGCCCCGTCCCTGACCACGAAGTTGCTGTTACAGTCCAAGGTCAGAGGGTGAACGTAGAAGTTGCTGCCCTCCCCACAGCATGTGCTGGTGAGGTGGCCAACGTGTAGACGGCTGGTAACAACAAACTACCTTCTGCTCTTTTTCTGTACAGGGAAAGGGAGGGATTCCAACGCTTTTAAGATGTAAACAGCTTGTTCTTTGAATATCGTTAATACCAAGAGTGACTAACAATAATACGCTGACTTTTAGAAGCGCTGTTGAATCTGCTTCCTGGTGCCGAGCATGAAAGGATACAATTATTTTTCATAACCTTTTATTTTCCCTTTACGGCAAGCTAAGCAAAGCAAGTTTGTCAGAGGCAGAGTGCTCCTAATTTGGTCTCCAGTGACCTCTGCAGCTGTGATTGGCAGGCTGGTGTCAGGAAGGAACTTGTGCCTGTGAGATAGAAATGAGCAGAACAAATGCCGTAGGACAGCTTGGGTTC
The DNA here is from genome assembly GCF_929443795.1 of Astur gentilis. Taxonomy (NCBI): domain Eukaryota; kingdom Metazoa; phylum Chordata; class Aves; order Accipitriformes; family Accipitridae; genus Astur; species Astur gentilis. The sequence continues at coordinate 40,239,929 of NC_064889.1, forward strand.
CCTGGAGGACACAGGCTAAAAAAGGTGAAAGAAGTGCAATTACAGGAGGTTTTCAGCACAGAAAGTTAATTAGCTACTAAATAGCATTTAGTGCAGTTCAACGTGAGGAAATTTATGTTTTGAAAGCAAACAGATCAATGGAAAGCCTGTGGAACAAGCTTTTGGAAAGTCCATGTTGACATTCATGTACTTTGTACTGTAACGTCCTGGGCAGTTTTTCACAGGTTTCCCCAACAAATGGGAAGAATTGTTAGATTTGTTTCCACACGCATTTGCAGACATATAGATACGCTTCCACATGAGGATGTTTTGACATTTAATTTCAGAAATTCTGGTTAGGCTTTCATCCAGACTATCTAACACCTTTTTCCCTATTCAGTGAGGTCAGTGTAAATCAATTCTGTTCAGGCTCTCTGAGGCAAAGGAACTTCAAGTTCCAAATATTTTCAGCCAAAGGGTGAATTTAACACAATTCTTAACCTAGTTACTCGTCTGTGCTGATCAGATGCGAGAGCTGGTGCGACTGCAGCATTTCACTGTCAACGACTGGCTCTGCATGGCCACGCTCCTCCGGAAGCTGGTGCCATCCTGCGAGTGTCCTTCCAGTCCTCCTCTGCAGCATTACACAGAATGAGCAGAAACATTTCAACAAATTTTTTTAAATCCCAAATCACCAATCTGTTTTCTTTTGCGCATCTTTCATATGTCACTGAAGTCAGCACGTTTCACAATTCATAATATATGTATATTGTCAAGGACACTTTTTTTATCAGAACAATAGATTTGGGTTCCAGCTGCCCAATATTACCTCACTTTGTACATTCGCTACACTAAATTTTTAGGCGTTTCAGGACAGCTTTGAACTTTTATTGATGGATTATTTATTTGAAGCTATCTGTCTTACATGTTTTAGGCAGCTGATGCTGCCATGAGCTATTTCACCTTGCTGGAAAGAAGAGGAACCTAGAAGGTCAGTGCCTGTGGGGAATAGTGGAGAAACAGAGAAATGCTAACCCCTGGGGAGGAAAAGGGGCATGTAATTCCCATTACATGGATGCTCATACATTATGATGATACTTATTGTCTGTAAATGATGCTTCACAAGCCAACATGCAGGAATAGCTCGGGCTGTAAGGAAAGCTGTTATTAGTGAAGGCATGCTTTAGTACAATGGTGATGGAGAGCCAACTGAGGAGGGTTTGGCTCTTGCAAGAGGCTCTCTGGGAATCGGGTGGTGCATGCTGACAGCTTAGGTAGCTGCCACATCAGGGGTATAATCTTCAGCCCCTTTCCCTCTTATAATTACATTTGTCACATTGTGTCATACAATGAGTTATTGGATCTTTGTTGCTGAAATAGCCTTCCCATGTAATTGGTGCAGGTCTCTGCCCTGGCTCTATAACAGAAATAATAAATGGTTTTATCTGTCTTTATGCTGTAGGTGTGTACAAATGCTTTGACTGCATTTAACTACTACATTACTGCATGTCGAAAGTCTCACTTGCAGTGTGGCTGACCTCCTCGGATTGGGCGTGTGAGAGAGTTCCCATGCAGTGGGAGGAGGACGATGGCTGCCTTACGCAAGCACTTCCTTTCTTAGGGGCTACAAAAGTTCGAGGAATGTAGATACGGTTGATTGCTGTAGTTGATTGTTGAGTGGAGAAAATACAGCACCACCTGTTCTTGCTCACCAGCAAGAATGAGATGTATTTTGAGACAAAAGAGTAATGGGACTTCAGTAAGGAGAAAACACTTAAGTGGAATCGTGAATATGTCCGTGGGTTTCCTGCCTCAGGTTTTGCTAATCCTCCTTATTTTTTTTTCCCTGTCCCTTTTATTCCCGTAGACCATGGCACTTGTTCTCTTGTTTTGCTGAGCAGTGCTGCATACTAGCTGGCGCTCTGTTTTTCCTGTATCCCACAACTCAAAGTCTCTCTGGAATGTTCCTCCAGCTATTTGCCTTGCAGTGCTTCAGCTCCCTGCTTTTGCAGGGCACTCTGGTATAAATTCCTCGTCTAGCAGATACAATAGTCTGACAACAGATACAATACTCTGACAAATAATAAATTCTTCCCTTGCATCTGTGTATCTTGCGTGCCTAGTTAGAAGACTCCCCAGAATCCACAAAATTAGCATTGCTCATACTACTTGTTACTTACATACAGAATGATCTCAATATTAAAATTATATTTAAAAGTAGTCCAACAGATTAGAATCTTTTTTTTTAATCAATATATACAGGAAAAAGTAATTTTAAACACAGTGAGGTTTTTTTCTTAATTTCCACAGTGACTAAGTATGCACCAATGTAGGAGGTGGTACTCTCTGCATCTACTGTGTATGAATGTAGGTGTTCATCGACCTCTCTGAAGGGCATGGGGTGTACAGATGTCTCTTTCAGATTTCATCTTCTACATCAATGAAAACGTTGGAATTGCTTCCGCGTATGTTGGATGCGTGTGCAAGCTTGTAACTAGTGGCTAAATGTAAACATTTTGACTTGAAGAAGCATTTCCAGAAAATATAACATTGCCAGCACCTTTGTAACTGGCCTTTCCAGCCTCCGGTAGCTACTTGCATATCTGAAGCAGATTTTGGTTACATAGCAGAAGGAACTGCAGCTGGCAGTAGCATTCTGTACTGAGGAGCTACACAATTCCTGGGGATCAAAGCGAGCCTGCCCAGCTCTACTGGTAACTATTGTTTCTTGGCAGTCGTCTCTCTAACGCTGGTCGTTTGAGATGATGGTCTTTAAGAATGGGCACGTTGGCCTTTGTGACGAGGGAACTGCAGGACAATGATCCTCACAGCCAACCCAGCTTCCAGCCCTTTGTCGTACTGACCAGTTCATCTTTGCAAGAGTTTTAGAAAATTGGTTGCCTCTGCTTAGTCTTTAAACTAGTTTGAGTCATCTCTTCCAGGAAAATCCTGTGTAACCAGCTGTGGCTGTTATGAAGTGTTGCTCCATAAATACCAGCTGCTTATAGCAAGCAGTCCAGCACAAGTGTCTTGAACCAGGACTCCTATTACTTTTGCATTAACATGAGATACTGAATGTTTTAGAAAGTGTGATATTTTGCAGCTTTATCAGAAAGTAATGCTTGATTTTTCACAAAGGCGAGTACAGTTTTCATGGAAAAATTCACAAGGTGCAGGTGGTAGTGTATAGCTACGCTTGAGACTGGAAGTATCCTGGTGTCTAACCTAGAAAAACTGCTATCGTTCCTCTTTGAGGGAGTTTGGGTATCTTGTGTGATCCCTGCTCACATGGCGATATTGCCATGTCACTTCTAAGACCTCAACCTCCAAATGGCTTGAATGTAAGTTTTGCTTTGATGCTTTCTTTCAGAAAAACGGAGCAGCAGAACTTCACGAACAGAGTGCTCTTTTAGCTGAAAGTAAAACAGACTTTGGTCTCATCTACATAATGCTGCAGAACCAGAGAAGGGGGCTCGGGGATTTATTTCCCATGCGTGTGGGCGCTAAGGTTTTGAGTCATACATTTGAACTGGGCGGCTCACAGGGGCTTGGTTAAAAATTTAACCCACAACTAACTGGGATGTCCGGAGACCTGTCCATTGGAATGCAATGACCTGAACCATGGGTAGATGCCGCAAATAAGGCTCGTCCCTGTGGAAGAGGCACTGTAGCCAGGCTTGGAAAGCATACTGATGTGGTGTGCTGCAGATGCATGCTGAGTGTGTGATTTTCAGCGTTCAGTGCCTACATTGTTAGATAAGCGGATTAGAAAACATTGCATAAAGTGGCATTGCAGGGGGCTGTCTTTATACCTGCTACTTGCCTTGTTTTGCAAACCCTGATTTCACAGCGGAACCCATTCAGAGTTTGCGCTGAGATTGTTCACATGTATTGGCCTTTTTAAGAATCAAGGGGTCACAGTTTCAGATTCACTTAATTCTCAAAGCAGTGATATTTTTCTTTTGGGATCAGGGCTGGTGGCGGGCATGTGGTTTTTTTTAATCTAAACTCAGTTTACTCTTACAGATAAATATCTGGGGTGCAGTGAGCTCCTAGCATATTGGAAAACAGTTGGGTTCACTTTCTCTACTTTGTGGTGGGTTAAAGAGCCCATGTGTAACTTCCTGCTCCTTAACTCTCCGAAGTTTCAAGTTTTCAAGCAGAAACCATTTGTATAAAGATTATACACGTGAATCCAGGCTTGTCAGGTCCACTGGCAAAGGCGTAATGAGAAACTCGAGTTCAGGGGAAATATCTTTGGATCTTACTGGTCACTGAGGGAATTTGCCAGATGGGATCCTGAGTCAATGCTGCCATCTGAATGCACTCACTCCTCGCGTCCCTGGCTCAGTGCGAAGCAGCTGAGCTGCCTGCTGAAGAGGTTGCTTAAGCTGTGGGGCAAGACGTCTCTTCCTTGGGACGTTAGTCACTAAGTGCTGTTGGAGCTGCTGAAGCAGCCTGTCAAGCACCTGTACTTCGGCAGTCATGTTTTTTCAATGGCCCAAGGTTTTCCATCCCAAGGGGTCATCAATCCCAGAGGCACAATGGTTTGAAGGGGTCCTGCAGCTTAGGGCTCTGTGGCATGGGCTGGAGAGCGGGCAAGTGCCTGCCGTACCAGCTCCCCAAACCGATCCTTGTGCTGTGCCAAAGGAGCAGGGGATGGGCCACTCCTCGGAGCAATCTGGGCTGTTCCCACATGGGGCTTCTTAATTTTGCCTTCTCAAAAGTCAACGTTTTGAGGCATGATGTTGGCTCTCCCCAGTTCAGTGTGCAAGTTAGGAAGAGACCAAAAATAGGATCGGTTTTTGGGATGGTAGGGAATTAATTTAAATAAAAATAGTTTAATCTCTTATGTGGGCTGTCAGTTATTGACTCCTTAGACCTGTACTGAATTCCAATTTCAGAGCTCTGACAAAAGATTTTTAACATGGAGCATCTGTGGTTATTGCATGTAACTGCAGTCGTCTTTGGCTGATGTCTTGCGGAGCTTTCTTCCTCCATGTTCTTGTCTGCAGGGACACGTGTGACAATCGCATGACCTGCTCCACCAGCTCGGCCTCCAGCCTTGACACCAGTGCCCAGTTCCAGGAGAATAATGGGCAAATGCAGAGCACCAGATGGGACGAACAGCAGAAAGTATTTGCCCTCGAGCAGGTCTGTGGTGTCTTTAGAGTGGACCTGGGACAAATGAGATCCCTTCGTCTCTTCTTTAGGTAACGTATTATTGTGTGTGGTATTTGTGTGCGCTCTGGATCAGTGCGCACTGGGCTCTGGAGGCAGATGGCTTCTGCAGTCCTCCTTGGAAGTCTTTCCCTAACAGTTCTCTCCAGGAAAGCAAGTGTCAGCCTTCCCAAGGAGAGCCTCTGAATTACAGTTATGGGGCCTAAAGGACTTTTTTCCCTAGTAAGGTAAAGGTTGCTCTTAGCTGTCTTACCAAAAATGTTTCAGATAGCCTGGAAGCATGGAAAACATCTTTACCTATGGTACCTCCTCTCTTGCCTGCCTCTCACTAGGGCTCCTCTACGGTCTTGCTGCTCTTAGTCTCTTAGTTATCTTTCAAATTATTACAGAAGTTATTAAAAACATTTTTACTCCCTCTTTTCACTTTCACTCCCTGCTTCTTTAGACAATGCTGTGTGTGACCAAGTCCACTCATCCATAGGAGCTGACTTTGTGTACTGCCTTAATGTTGCTGGGGCATACTTCTTGGGTTTTTTTCTCCAGGGAAGACAAAATTTAATTCCTTCACGTGATGGAAGGGTAAAAGAGTGCCATTACCAGGCACAAGTGGAGCTTCTTGAGCAAAATGGTCACTATGGCCATGTCATAGATTCATAGAATATCTCAAGTTGAAAGGGACCATAAGTATCATCAAGTCCCAGAGCTGTAAAATACTTCTGTGCCCTGTTTTAAGGGACAACTTGGTGCTACACTTCTTTGTAATTTGCTTTCCTCTCTCTCATCTGATATTCCCCCTTCCTGCTGGGCCCCTCGTTATCCTGGGCAATATAAGCAGGTTGTTCTCCCCTGTTGTTTTGTCCCACAGTGATGAGGCATGCACCTGTGGACAGCTGGTTGTTGCGAGCAGGGAGAGCCAGTACAAGATCTTCCATTTTCACCATGGTGGCCTGGATAAACTGTCCGAGGTGTTTCAGCAATGGAAGTACTGCACAGAGACCCATCTCAAGGACCAGGTACCCGAGCAAGGTTCATGGGGCAAAGGGTTTTTTTCCAGCAGATGTTTCACACTTAGGCTTTTAGCCAGGGGAGCATGTTGGAGAAATGAAGCTATGAGTTCATGTCACCAAGTCAGGCAGAAAGCTGCAATGTTTTGGGTGTTGTTTAGGATGCAACTGCGAGTCGGACGCGAGGTCTCTCTTGTACTTGCTTGTCCCCATGCATTCCTGTTTTGCCTGTGGAATATGGGGGAAGATAATACAGAAGACTTGCTTAGGTAGTTATTTTGCTAGACCCGACAGGTCACCAGTGTGCTTTAGGCATGTAAGGTGGCTGGGAAATCTGCAGTGGTAGGTCTGAAATTCTGTCAGAGTCTTTCATCCATTTTGTGAAGCGTAGCACACTGCTTTGGAAAATGTTTTGACAAGGCATCTTGCCATATTTTGTTCAATCTACATACAAATGTGATAAGAGCTCTTTAATTATCTGTTTAAGATACTGTATGTGCTTATTAGAAACAGTGATTTTTAAATTTCCATCCTTCCCACAGAGCCCCCTGCTGCTTTTCTTATTATGGTCGCATGGGCTCACTTTTTGCATTGAACAACCTTTGATTTTTAAATTAAATGTCAGCTGCAGTCTTGCATTGGGATCATGAGTGCCCTTAGAGAGCCTGGCAGTGCAGTTCCCTGCTTGCCTAACAGCAATCCCTTTGTATATGGCCAATCATATGTAATTTATTGCAGGCATTCCTGGCAGGGTGAAGTTTTGCTGTAAGCAGCATTAATTCAGTTTCAGGTCAGGGATAAGATTGGGGGAGGAATGGAAACAATTTTTTTTTAAGATGAAGCTGTTTTGTGGTACTCAGATTTTTAATTATTCTAATCACTCTTGCTATTGTAATGGTTGGAATTTAAAAAAAAAAACAACCTCCCCAAGTGCAGTGCCTCAGTGCTTAATCCTATGCGAACCACGCGAAAAGGTTTTCCTGCTCTGAAAATAACCGGGTTTCATACTCTGCTGCTATCTCTGGCTCCTGCCTTCAGTTTTTTGTTTTGTTTTCCCTCATTCAGCAGCTAACTGATGAGAAAACATGTATGCAGTTCTCCATCCGCCGTCCCAAGCTGCCCTCCTCGGAAACCCACCCGGAGGAGAACACGTACAAGCGTCTTGATGTGTCTGCCTGGCTCCATCACCTGAATGAATCCGGACAGGTGGAAGAGGAGTACAAGCTGCAGAAGGTGAGAGGGCTGGCTGCTGCGGTTTTGATCCTTTCTCTCCTGCCACAGAGTGTGAATCCCCAGGTGGAAGCCGCAAGAGTTTGCTTTCATGCTGGGGGCAAGAACTGGGTGTTTGAGAGTCTAAAGAGTGGCGTATACTGCTTGCCTGGAGGTCTTGCTGGGACTGCAGATGGGTCTGCTACAGGCAGGATGGTAGAGCATCTCCCTGGCCAAGCAGGGCGAGGTTCTCCAGCTTCTGCTGCCAGTTGGAATTAGTAAACCAAAGCGTCCAGTGCTAGACGTGTTTGCAAAATGCAGTGTGAACAAATCAAAGGAAGAAAAATCGAGATTACGGTATGAAATAATGCAGGGCTTGCGGAGGAGCACTGGGTCCAGGTCCTGAGAGAGAAGTTTGCAGTGAAATGCAGTGTCTCCAAGATTGAGGATTAAGCCGTGACATGAGAACGACACGTTAATCATAGAGCCTCTCCAGGGGGGGTTATTGACATTGAAATGAGCCCGATTTGTGTCTCGTCTGGGAATAGAAGGCCAGCACTTTCCCTCTAAACATGTGCAAATTGCAGGAGCTTGAATCAAGGCGTCACTTGTCAGGAAAGAACTGCAAAGCCACCAAAGCATAGTAGCAGGCACTTTCTTGTTGCTGTTTTGGGGGATGCTAAAACTGTACCAGTCATAACTTTTGCTCCTTCTTCTAGGCCATATTCTTTGGTGGGATTGATATTTCCATCCGTGGGGAGGTGTGGCCCTTTCTGCTGCACTACTACAGCTACGAGTCCACCTCTGAAGAGAGGGAGGCACTGAGGCTGCAGAAGAGGAAAGAATACTTTGAAATCCAGGAGAAACGGTAACAGACCAGCTTCATCCTCCCCTGCTCATCTCTCCTCAGGCGTGACGTCACAGTCATACCGCTGGTGACATACAGAGTCTCTGCCTCCTTCGCTTCAGGAGAGGCTGATTGGAGTAGAGAGAGAAGTGAGAGGGATGGTAAAGGAGGTGTATCAGGCACAGCTGACCTCTTCAGGATCTGGAGCTAATACCGTATAGCTCAAATATTTTCTTTCTTGGGGTCTTGAAACAGGCTCGTCAGTACCACATAGGGAAGCTTATCTCACAGGCAAGACTAGAAGCAGAACATGTTGGTTTAGCATCCAGAAGGTGAAAATGGGGTCTTGTATTTCTTTGTAAATATATCTGGATGTAAAAATTGGAAAGAAGAAGGAATATCTAATTCAACAAAGTTATTACTGCAAGAACTGTATGTTGTAATCTAGTTGTGGGTACATTTAAGCTGGAGTGGGACAGTAGTATTATTAATTAGGAGGCAATCAAAACAAAGTGGTGAGTTCTGATGTGCCACCCACAAGTAGCAGTGGAGAGCAGAGTCCGACTGCTTCTGAAGTGGAGTTTATCACATAAAACACATCATGTCATCCCATTTATAACCCAGGAGGCTCCTTCTAGTAATCTGTTTGGACAGAAAATATGCTATTCTGGACAGACCTGCTTGTCTTTTTTTCAGGTGATGAGTACAGGGATAGTTTTTCTCTGAAAACTCAAGCTTAAATGAGGTTTTTTGTTCCTTGTGGCAATCATATTCTTTCTTGGCAATGTACTCCTGTTGCTCCTCAATTTTCAGGCTTTCAATGACTCCAGATGAACAGAAAGAGTTTTGGTGTAAAGTACAGTTCACGGTAGATAAAGACGTCGTGAGGACTGACCGCAGCAACCAGTTCTTTCGAGGGGAGGACAACCCAAATGTGGAAACTATGAGGTGAAGTGTCTGATTCTAGTGTCCCAAACAATGTGTCCTACTGAAGGTATAGAAAACTCAGTAAGGCCCCCTGGCCCAGGCTGCCTGGGTCACTGCCTTGGGAATGCGGAAGAGCACCGTGCGTGTGGTGACTGGTATCAACTGATGCAAAAACAAGGACTTCTTCCCCAGTGCTTTCACTACTGCTTTAGCCATTGACTTCTTGATATAACAACCCTGCTCCCATCACCTAGCTTCCCTGCGTACATAGGCACAGAAGAGGTGTGAGCCTTCTGTAGCTATGGGAGGGTCATGGGTGCTGCAGCAGGGTTGTGGGCAGTTGCTTGGGTCCGTGGTTCTCCTGACAGGGTGGAAGACAAGAACGCCAGAGTCTGCTTCATGGGTGTGTGACTTGTAAATGTGTGCCTACAAAACAGTTAGATTTCATCTAACAGTATGGCTTGGAGCCTCATGGATGTGTAGGCATCAGGTCTCCTTTCCCATGGGCCCTTCATTTCTGTCCTCTTAGTCTTTTTAAATTCTCATTTTCTTTTTATATTTTGGTGTCTGTGTATTGAAAACCTTATCCTGAAGTTTATTTTGCTGGACTGATGTTTGCAGCAGGGTTATCTGTATGTGTTAAAGCACCTTACAGTAGGGTCACATGTCTTTGTATCTGAGATGAACTGTGTTGTTTGTTCATACTGCACTGCTCCCAGTGGGCTGTACTGTGGTTGGGAAATAGGAGCCTAAAGGGGTTCTGTTCAAATCCATTGTCTTAAGCTGCTGTGTGCTATCCTTGTTGCCCATCCAGGAGCCTCTCTGGATTGATTCAAAAATGATATAATCCTAAAAAATGAGAGTTCCATTTAGGTATAGTGTTCGTGTGTCTTTGTTATGCTTCTAGATATAGTTCTTTCAGGGAAAGCAGTTCTGTGGGGTGCAGCGTGCTGTACAGGTGCTCAAAAGTTCACAAGCCTCCGGGTGCAATTGCGAGTTAATCTTTTAGATGGCAGGAGTGATCTGTTGCTCTTCTGCACTTTGCCTGACTCAGCCTGTACAGTGGCAGTTGGGAAAGGGCACTGCACTCAGCTGTGACATGCCCTCTCCGTGTCTCACCTCTCCACTTGCATCTCTTCTCCAGGAGAATCTTGCTGAACTATGCAGTATTTAACCCAACAATTGGATACTCCCAGGGGATGTCCGACCTGGTTGCCCCACTCCTGGCAGAGGTCCTAGATGAGTCGGATACTTTCTGGTGCTTTGTAGGATTGATGCAGAACACGATCTTCATCAGCTCACCCCGGGATGAGGATATGGAGAAACAGCTGGTGAGGCTGAATGCTGAGCTCCCTTTAGCCCTGTCTTTAGCTTCTCCTCTCCCCAGTCAAATTAGAAGAATGCCATAAAGCAGTTACCTGGGCTGTTGGGTTCCAGCATGCTGAATCACACTCCAAAGCCACAAAATACCTGGTGGCTAAAATTGATCCCAAGTGATTGGGACACTCCAGAGGCAGTTATAGCCAATACATTTTCAAAGTAAAGCTACCTTGGTTATGATAAAGGGTGCTGATTCAAGGCATCTTTTATGATCAAATGTATTTAGGGTACTGTTTGCTTTAACTTTGCACTTCTCTCAGGCAGTGAAGGCTCACTGGTTTGGTTTTGTCCTGATTCTGGGGCATTTGGTGTGAATAAGGCAGAGGAGTTGATTGAGCTGCAACCCTCTTTTTTTGTGAGATTTTTTTAAGGTCTTAATATTTTTAATAGATTTTAAAAATTATGTTCAAAAGAAAAGCCTTATATATCTGACAGAATTTCTTAAAAGAAGGTGATCTTTTTTAAAAATGGGAACGTTTTAGGTTTTAACATGAACTTCAGTTGTTTTCTGGTTAAGATCCTGAAAAATCCATTCTAAACCTGAACAATCCTGTCCAGGTCATGATGGCACCAATTTAAAGCGGTAAACTTGTGGTGGAAACCCCGTGGGAGGCTGCTGGTGAGGTGCAGTTAGTTAATGTACAGATTTATGCACTGTAATGTGCCTGTATAGTCAGGCTTTCCAAAATCACTTCCATATTGCTCGGCCTCTATTGAATTGAAATATTGCCTGAGATAGCTATGTCCTTCCTTTTCTCTAGTTTTTACATCTCTAGCTGCTTTCCTCAGCCTGAATCTCTTCCTTTCTGTCTTTTCACGATGTAGCTGTCATGGGATTTTCTTTTCACCCTCCATCCTTCCTTGTGAAATAGCTGCCGTGGCCTGTGAGCTCTGGCCTTTAATGATAGATCCAAGTATGCTCCTGGCTGTGCTGTAATAAACGGGCCATAAAGCTGGAGCTTTTTGTAAGAAAGAGAACTGTGGCCAGCTCTGCGGGAGCCCGGGTCTGGCACGCGGTGCAGGGGCTCCTCAGGATGGTGGGTGAGGGCGGCACGAGTCCTTGTGCACGAAGCAGTGGCTCAGCTCTGCATCTTTTCCAGATGTACCTGCGAGAGCTGCTACGGCTCATGCACCCGCGCTTCTACCAGCACCTTACTTCCTTGGGAGAGGATGGCCTGCAGATGCTTTTCTGTCACCGTTGGATCCTCCTCTGTTTTAAACGCGAATTTCCAGATGCTGAGGCTTTGCGCATGTGGGAAGCATGCTGGGCTCACTATCAGGTTAGAGAGCTAGCGATGGGCACAGTGCGCGCTGGGCAGCAGTGCGTCCTTTGCTGAATCCTCACCGTCCCAGCAAGTGTTGCAGAATTTCCATAAAGGCTCTTTGTAGCAAAGTCTCCAAAATAAGTAGGTGTTACAGAGGGTCTGTAACTATCAAAGAGGTTTACCTATGTAGCAGGAGGATGGAGGCCTGCCTCTCCTACTTGAGGATGTCTGGGCTTCAAAAGCAGTTTTTTTCAGAAAGTGCTGAACATCCACTTCTGAAATTCAGACTTCTTTTACACAGTTGGAAAATGTCTTTCCAAAAACCACTAGTCTGCTTTGAAAGCTGTGGTCCAAGCCTTGCTACCGCACTGTAAAGGGAAGAGACTTTGACTCAGCTGTGGTTTGGAATTCACCAATAACTCACGTTCTGTATATCGCTAGGCAAAACTGGAAGGAGCAAAAAATTTCACTAAGGACATGCTCGTAGATGGTGGGGAGGTTAAGTCAGACTTCTGCCTCTACCTGCTGTACTGCAGCCCCTGTTTTCTCATTGCAGACTGACTATTTCCACCTCTTTATCTGTGTGGCCATCGTGGTGATTTATGGGGATGATGTCATTGAACAACAGCTGGCCACTGACCAGATGCTGCTGCATTTCAGCAACCTGGCTATGCACATGAACGGAGAACTTGTACTCAGGAAGGTAAATGCCCGTGTGCTGACGTGGGCTGAGTCTCAGGTCCAAGAGATGAGTCAGAGCATTGAGAAAATCAGGCACTGATGCTACATCTTTCGCATCTTCTGTATTGCCCCGCTTGTCTGGAGCCTGGGAGGGTAGGATGCTGCTGTTTGCCTGGAAACAAGTTTTCAGAAATAAGAGATAGTTGTGGAGTGCTTATGAGGTGACGGTACAGTTGGGATAACCCTTGCAAATGCTCAGGGAAATGGCAGACAGAGCTGTTCGTCTTTGTGCCACAGTCCCCAACCCATCTCGGGCTGGGAGTGACTGCAGGCCGTGGGATGTGCGGCAGCTCCTGTGACCTGGCAGCGTCCCCAGTGCCTCGTTTAACCTTCAGGTTTGTGTTCAAGAGGGATGCTCCTTTGCTAAAGCTTTGACTCTCCTAAGGTAGCCAAACAGGAGGATGGGACAGGAGGCCACAGGCTACCCCTGCTCTCCATGTTCGTCCCCTGGTGAGGAGTAAATGACTTTGTGTCTCTCTCCCCTCTAGGCGAGGAGTCTGCTCTATCAGTTCCACCTGTTACCCCGCATCCCCTGCAGCCTGCATGACCTGTGCAAGCTGTGTGGGACAGGAATGTGGGACAGTGGCTTCATCCCCGCTGTGGAGTGCTCTGGCCATCACCCGGAGTCTGAGAGCTGCCCATATGGGGGACTGGCGGAAGTGTCTTCTCCTAAACCAGGAAGCGAAGGCAAGAGAGGCTTGAAAACACGGGACGTCTTTGCTTTCCGAAAATAGCTGTAGAGGAACAGGGTGTGACAGCGGAAGAGGGAAGGGCAGGAAGGATGTGCATAGGAAAAAATACTGAAGACAAAAATGGAGGGATACCTTGTCAAGACTCCTAAGAAGACTGAAAGGTGGAGAATGGATGAGGAGTGAAATCACTCTGCAAGGAAAGTAAATTCCAGTGCACTGGTGGTGGAACCTGAACAAAACGCATCAAACCAGGAACAGTGTTTGCATGTGTTTGGATTTGATTTTGTTAGAAACATGCTTTTTCTAGTCTTAACAAGGACTTTTTATTCTGCCTCTGGGATTGGACTGGTTAGCAACCAGAACTTTGTTACTTGCTGATGAGAAATGAGAACACTAAAGAGAGCCAAGTATAACCAGCAGCGTTTGTGGGTCAGGTGGAAGGAGCAGAGCTGTGGCAAGACCTCTGCCTGCAATGTTCCTTCATCCGGAGCATACCACACACGCACTCTCTGCTTCAACCAAAACTTGCAGCTTAGTGGCTTCTCTCTAAAGCCATAAAGACCATTTTAATTATAATCTGCCAAAAATAAAACTGCAGACTATTGGGATTGCAGGGAAGGTGTCTGCCTTGTTGGCGAGGAAGAACTGGTCACCTAAAGGTCTTGTGTCTCGCCTTTTTTTATATGGTATACTGGCTGGCATGATTTTTTTTCCATTTGTACAGAAAGTGTACAGCCACAGGTCTTAAAGCACCGCTTTTCTGTAGGCAGGGTATTTCATAGACACCTTTCAAAGTTTACTTCTTCATGACAGTACAGCAAAGCTGTTTTTCTTTATGCTGACAGCTACAGACTTTAGACACTTGTTAGTGGAAGTCTGCTGTTTCCAGTATGTTTCCCATTGTGTTTCCTTTGGCTCTTCTCAATTACTGAATATTCACTGTCCTTACCTGTCTTTGCCATAGGCTGTAGCACATACACTCCAAGTGGGCTTTAGGGTCTTCAGTTGGTGCCAGTAGTGCACCCTCTTCCCCATCCCGAAGTGAAGATGAAATCTGGTTTGTTGCAGTCATTTTTTGCTGAGCTCCATCTCTGATAATGGTTTCCCTTGAAGTATTTTTGAAAGGACAGCATGTTTCTCCTCTTGTCTTCTATAGAATTTGCCAACTAGAAGTGGAGCTGGGGTCTTGAACACAGCCGTGTTGCCAAATATCCTGACCAAGTTCAGTGGCATCCAAAGGTGTGTCCTGAGCCAGCGTTTGTGCCAAACAGAGCCAGGGTAATAGTTTCCTTGTAAAAATGAAAAAGGAGATGAAGTGACAGTGAGCTGTGCTGGCTTTGCTGCATCCCTCTTCATAGCATACGAAGTCTTGCAGCCTTTCCCGGTTGTCTTGCTCCCTCTCACTTCAACCACATTGCTTCTGTTACACAACTGTGTCTTGGTCTGGCGGGGGGGAAGTCCATGCTCACTTTTCAGCATTGCCTATCAGGCTTGTTTGTCCTATTAGCAGCATGTGTGGGAAAACCCTGTATGCTCATGCATAGTGCTGCAGTGGGTTCCTGCATCTGACAAGCAAATTTCTCTAAAAATCTTTCTGCAAGGCCTTACCCACAGCCTGTTCTGGAGCCCACATGCCCCATACCTGTTGGGAGGTGAGGCTGGCAACTGGGATGCTTTGTGTGAAACCAGCACAAACCAAGTGCACGCTGCGTTTGTAAGGGGAAGAAGACTTGACCCTGTGCAGGCACCATGCCAAAGACTGGCTGTTGTGTGGCAGAAGGACAGTTTGGCTCCTGATTTGTGTGCCTTTAATTCAGAGGATGAAAACCTTCCCCTTGATGAGAGCAATGGTGAAACCTACTACAGTGTTGCACACCTCCGGTATAGCCCAGCTTTGAGAGGTACTGAGGCTGTGAGGCTGCAGGTGTGTCCTGGGGTTGTAGGAGGTGGTGACACCTTGTATAAGGGCTGGTGGCTGCTTTGCTGTGAAACAGGGAACTCTTCAAGATTTATGATGTTTCAGTGAACAATAAAAGTTTGTGTGAGGCATTTGTGTGGTACATTGCTGTACAGGCTGGGTGCTGTACCTTATAGTCAGGGGCCAGTACTTGGCTAGACACCATCCCCACAGCTTGAGCTGCTCCTTTTGCAGCCGTACAAAGAGCCGTGTTGGGTGCTGGGTCTGCGTCGCTCTCCCCGGGCTCCACTGATTTCAGCCTGGCGACATGCAGCAGCACCTGATGTATTCAACTAGATGCAAGCTCTAAGTGGCGGTGGTTGAATTAGGGTCAGAAAATCGACATGTTAGAAAATGCCAGAAGCATCTTCCTGCAGAGCGGCTTGGTGGCACACAGGCAGGCGCCAGCTCCCCACGGGGACAGCAGGAGCCAGGCACTGCCTGCTGCCACCTGCCTTCCCGCACCAGACCGGCATCTCTGCGAGGACTTCCCACCACCGTGGCTCATCTGTCAGCGCCAAAGCAGCCGGGTGCCTCCCCGGGAGCACGGTGCGAGGAGCGGCCGGCACATGGGCAGCTCTGCCGGGCTCTGCGTGCTGGGCGCAGGGTGGGCAGACCCCACTGGGGCTCACCGGCTGCTTGCAGCAGGCTGGGAGGCACCAGCAAACACCGACCAGAAGATCCGGAGATGGTTTTGCTGCAGCAGTTGTTCCCAGCCAGTAAAAGACAATAGGAAGAGATGAAGTAGAAAATTTTGAGCATTATTTTTCCACTATTAAAATGTCATTCAGCAATGTGGAAATCACTCAGGATTTGTTTAGTTAAAGACTCTGCACGACAGTTCTCCAGCGTGTGGAAAAAGCTGGGTTTTTTGTTTGAAGCAGTGCTCAGCCGCATGGGAACACATCGCCGGGACCAGCACGCCGCCCCTCGGCCAGGTCTCCTGGGCCTGGTGTCCCCTGCGGGTCCCACCGCCAGCGGGAGATTTCAGGTGTCTTTCTACTGCAGCAGCCCTTGTGCTCACCATCGGGAGCTCCCCGAGCTCCTGTCATACGCTGACCTCCACTTTGCAATAGTCAGAGAAATAAAGAGACAGAGGTGATAACCCGGCTGCTCCCCGTTTACCAGCAGCGGACATGTCCCAGGTGTCTTGGTTCCAGTCTCAGCCTGTTCATAAACTTGTGATGCCATTATTAAATTCACACTGGATATCCACAAACTTCCAAGCTTCTTTTGGGTGGAAGGTGTGGGGACAGGAGGGTGTGTGGAGCTAGCCTGGAGCCCTCTGGCAGCAGCTGGGGTAGGGTCAGGAGCAACCTTGGGATTCCTCTGCAGTGAAAGAAAGGCAACAAGTCAAGTGTTGGACAGGACAAGGTCCTTCTGACCTGTCCCCAAGATCACCTTTTCCTTTGTGACACTCTTTGCCATCTGAAAAAAAACAAGGAACGAAAAAGAAGCAAGGCTTCTGGCCCCCGCAAAGGGGTAAAGTGGATCCTAGAAACAATGACCCTCATGTGGCTTCTCTCCTGAATCACTGCCCTGTTCATTGAATTAGCTGGAGCTGAGCAGCCAAAAATAGACCCTTGCAAAGGTAAATAGTCAGCACAAGCCTCTTTAGACTCAGCCTTGAGCTGACACATCCTTCTGCCTCCTGGTGCCAGGGGGAAGGGGAGCAGGGCAAGCAGGAAAAAAGAAAACTTGAGTCCTCGCTCCTCGCTCTGGTAACGCAACGCTTCATAATCCCAGCGGGGAGCCCATCGCCCGCATCTAGAAAGCCGAGGAGAGTGGTATGCACCATTGCAGCCCAACAACCTCCAGGGATGGGGACTCGGCCGTGCCAGCCCACGTCCCGTCCCACAATGCCTGGGCTGTGGTTGGGAACGAGGGAAGAGGGGACCACTGCCCTGCACCATCCTGGGGCCGGGAGGAGGCAGCCAGCCCCCCCACGCGTGGGTACACGGGAGGGGATCGATGAAATGGCTTCACTTGTCCCTGGCATTAAGCATTAACCACGCAGGCGGCTGAGGCCCCTGGAGCGGTGCTGGGCACGGAGCAGCGATGTTCAGCCAAACTGCTGCTGGAGTCTCCTGCACTGGGGGAGAATTTGCATTTGTGAACTGGAGCAAAGAGGCAGGTGGGTTAGCTTGGTCTTGCTTCCCGGGTATGGGGTGTGTTTGGACATGGCTGTTTGGCTGTTGTGTTCAAGGGACGCTGTCTGTCAAATGAAAAATTACAGTTCACAAGAACAAAGAGACTCACCTGAGTTATAACAAGCAGCAAAGAATTTAAAACCCAACTTAGCTTGTCCCCTGTGGGTTGGCTGATTAATCCCCATGTCTCTCTGCTTGGGTCATAAAAATAGACCAGTCTGGCCGGCTGTAGTTCATGGTCACATCCTGCTCCAGGGCGCTGGCCCGGCCCTGCCCTGCCTGTGCTCAGCACTTTGGGGAAGGCTCCGCACGCCGTTTATTTCTCTGATTTAAACATTTAAGAAACACAACGCGCAATGAGGTTTCACACCACCTGGGAAGAAAAGCAGAGGCCGGGGGGAGTCCCCAGCAGAGGCCAGCAGGAGCCGTGCCAGCGGTGACGGCTTGGACTTGCCGCAGGGCTGTCGATGACTGCGACCAGGAGCTCCCTGGTGAGCGGCCGGGCTGGTGCTGCCCGTCCCAGGGCCACCGGAGCACCGGTGGAGAAAGCCCTCCTCCGGCAGCACGTGGCTCAGCCCCATGCCCAGTCCTTTCCCAAACTGAGTCGCAGCCCAAAACCTGCCGGGTCCTCCCTTTCCCCTCTCCCTGTAGGCTGCTCCAGAACCAGGTTGCTCTAACTGCAAGGCTGGAAATCTAGAGGAAGCTTCTTAAATATTTTTTGTGGCCAATTTTATGGCAGTCTGTGCTTCAGCCAAGAGCTTCGACATCATCCAAGTACCCAAAAATCGCTGCTCTTTGAATGGAGTTCATTTCTTCTTCTAGTTATGAAAGGCAACTCTTTCTTAGTTCGAGCTTAAAAAGAGCTTTGAAAAATAGTTCTGCTGTGAAGGTCTGGGCTCCCCTGCTTCAAAACCTCTCCAGGTCACAAAGCTGAGCTCTGGCCTCTGGCCTCCCTTCGGGTCATGCCTGCTGCCGAGCTGGGCTTTTTACCATGTCCTGCATCCCTCACAGCAGGTGCATGAGGTCCCGGTTCACTTTCCTCCTCCGCAGACTGAAGTTTTCTAATAAAAAAGCAAGATCTTTTCAGAGCTTGTCTTCTGCCCGCGCCTCGCAGCTGGTGGCCATCACCGCTGCTCCCGGCCGCGGTGCCCGGCTGTTGCATTGGTGGTCTCTGCCCACGGCTTCCCCCCACCAGCTGATCTAACCTGGGGCAGGAGGAAGCTGAACAGAGTGCAAGGATGATCTCTGGAGGTGTTCAGCCAGAGAATTGGGCTCTTCCTCACTTTTCATAGGGTTTCTGCCTTCAAAAAACAATTTTTAGGCAATTTTGATGCTGTAGTCTGGAAATTACAGGGATCAAGTGGTATGTATTGTACCTTAACTGTTCAAATCTAGCGTCCAGGCATGTAGCAGAAGCTCCATGAGCACTCATATCCATAGACCCAGCCTCAAACAGGCTAAAAAAAGGCCAAAATTTTCAGTTTCAAAATATTTCATCTTCTGAACCTGTCTACAGCCGTTTGCCTTGATATGCCCATAGGACTCCTTTCTGGCAGCACAAGGTCTACAGGACAGCGACTGCCATCCCCAGACAGCCACACCAGTTCATCGCAGGGCAAGGGGATGCCACGGCCGCTGCGGTGGGTGCCGGGGCAGAGCCAGGGCTCACGGTGGGTCCAAGCACCCCGGGGTGCCACAGTGTTCAGCCCTGGTCTCCTCCACCATCCGCCAGCAAGCTAGACACCATTTTCTATTTTAAGACCTATCTGAAGATCCCGTGGTTTGGAGAGGCTTCTCCAGCCTGGTTTTGCAACAGCACATTCACCTGCCAGGCGGAGAGCGGTGTGTGTTTGGATGCTGCTGGTTTTAATAAGAAAATATTTGGGTAATGTTGTCATGAAGCAAGTCTCGGTAATGAACCCAACAGGCTGGTTTGGTTTTGGAGCGAGATACTTGAATGCACCGAGCTCTCGCCTGGGTCACTTGCTAAAGGTGACCTGCAGGGCTTTCCTTGTCAGCGCTGGGTGCCAGGGCTGGGGCAGCACCCACGGACCCGCTTCGCTGTAACATCCCTCACTGGTTCTGGGGGCAGAAATCCCACCCTTGTACTTCAAGGGGGGGGTCAGTAAAATAAATCTTATGCTTGAAACTGATAAAGGAAATACAGCTGATAGAAATAGTCAGTGGTGGAGAGATTCTCCAGAGAGCGGATTTTGGCCATGCAAGCCTTTGAGCTCTCCAGCAGCTGGCCAGGTGTGGGGAGCAGGGCTTGGAGAGGGAAGAGGTGCTATGCCAGGCTCTCATCCATGGCATCAGGATGAACCATCCCCAGGGCAGGGACTGTCCCCAGCCCCTTCTCCCTCTCTTGGAAGGCTGGGCTCAGCCCCTAGCCCTGCCCACCCTCATGGCTTTGGTGATTTGTTTCCAACCCATCATTGTCTGCAAGCTGCTGGCATTTATACTGATGTTCTGCAGTTCACCTTTAAAACAAAGCCCCAGCCTGTCTCATGGGAAGGGAATATCAAAGGGGGTTGGGGTTTTTCCTCTGTTTCCCCTTGCAAGCTCGCTCTGTTCTGTTTGGCAGGCTGGCATGCCTGCAAATAAATAAATAAATAGAGCCACGCCATGGTGCAATGGTACAAACAGCAGAAAAACATAGTGAAATCAAAATACATCCTCCTGTTAAAGTACCTGGGGCCATCCCCGGGGCCACGACA
The DNA here is from genome assembly GCF_929443795.1 of Astur gentilis. Classification (NCBI taxonomy): domain Eukaryota; kingdom Metazoa; phylum Chordata; class Aves; order Accipitriformes; family Accipitridae; genus Astur; species Astur gentilis. Next base: position 40,259,978 of record NC_064889.1, read on the forward strand.
CGTGAGCGTGAGCACCCAGGTTAGGATTCGTTTTCACCTGGGGGCCTGCTCCACCCCATTGTTGCTCTGGCTGCACCATGAAATATCCTCCTATGTTTTGCTGGACTCAGAGGGTTGGAGGTGCACCCCAATGAAATAATAGCAATTCTACTGCAAGTGATTTTTTTTAAGCAGGATTAACCAAGCCACTGTCATTGAGCGAGGTCTTCTCAACAAAGAGAAATTGCCGTTAAGGGACTCGGGTCTTCCTGCAGCCCAGCTGGATGTGTGGAACCATCTGGGTCTCCTGGGGTCCGTGACTGACCCAGTGACGCCAGGCATGCTCCAAAAACACCAGAGTGAGCATGGTGACAGCTCAGGCGATCCAGTAACAGTGACCTGGTGTCAGCTGGCACTTTTATTGGTGCTTTTTGCCCACTGGAAGAGATTCTCCAGCTATCCTCAACCCTCCACCATGCCCAGATACACCAGGTCCCTCTGAATTCAGCCAGCTGCAAGTTCAGTCCTTGCCAAAGCTCCTGCTTCGTGTGGGAAAGCAGCAGCAGGGACCTGGAGAAGGAGCAGCCTGAAGACTCTTCCTGGGATTTTTGATTTTGTTTGGCTTGGGTTTGTCTTTCAGGAACCACAAACAAGTTAAGCTGCTTCTGCCTGCGGCTGGTGCTTGACTAACCTCGGCAGTGGCAGAGGCGGCCGGGGAGGTGGCTCAGCCGCAGCGGCTGGGCGGTGGGCGTCCGCCAAAGTCCTCTGCTCTCCAGAGGTTTCTCAGGTGCTTTCACACACTGGAGAGGGCAGCGTCCCACAGAGACAGGCAGGGCTGGGGAGGGGTTTGCTGTGTCCTGCCTGCGCTGAGCTAAGGTTACATCTTGCCTTTCACAGGCTTATACACCACAGAAAAATAGTCTAAAAATCTAAAATCTAAACCGAGTTTCCCAGGAGCAGCGCTGGGAAGAGCATCACTGAGCACCGCTGCCATCCCACAGCACCAGCTCTCGCCACTGGTCTCCTCCCCACCCTGGCTGAGCCCTGGAGGAGCTGCTGGCTCTTCGGTGGGTCGAGCTGGTGTTTATACACAAACAGGCCTCCCCTGGCTTCTGCTCTTGCAATACCTCCAGCTCTTCCCGGCTCCTGGAGGGAGGCAGAGCAGCATTGCTGAAACACCTGGAGATCCATCGAATGGCTCTTTGCACAACATGGAGCCTGGGCTGTATCAGTGTCCGGGCTCCGAACGGGTGCGTTCCCCTGCCCAAGACTCAGCCCCACTGGCTGCCAGCCCCATCGACCCCGCTTTGCCCAGGGACCACAACCTGCTGTGGGCACAGCCCTCGATTCCCAGCCCTTGGCCACCACGATGCTCTTAAGAAGCCCCAAAAGAGCCCGTCCCAGCCAGCCCACACGCTTGGGGCTCTGCAGCAGTGATGGGGGCCAGGTCTGCGGCCGCTTGCATTCCAGCAGCTCCTTCCTCCCACACCTTGAGGCACAGCAGGGATGCTAAAGCCACCATCCCCTCTGAAGCCCAGCAGTCTCCCGGGAGCACCAAGCCGCCCTTCCCCTCTGGCTCACTGCACCCCGGGGTGCAGCGGGGGGCACGGGGGGGCCCTGCCAGAGCCTAAGTGTTGTGGGGACACGGCAAACACCCCGGCAGAGCGATCCCAACCCCCTGCGTGACCCCAAGCCCTCGGCACCAGGCAGAGCCCGTGCTCCGGATGAAGGACAGAGAGCCCTTCGGTACTGCTCATGCTGGGGAGCAGGGGCACCCGCTGGGAGGGCTGCCCGGCCCAAATCGGCTCTAGCAGCTGGGTCCTGGCTCCAGGAACCCAAATCCCATGTATTGCACGGGAGGGTGGGCACTGAAAAACTTCAGCAGTGACTGGAAACCCTGGAAACAGCCCAAACACCAGCTGGCCCTTAGGCCTTCTGCCAAGGTGATAAATCTGCCCCAACACCAGCGCTGCAGCAGTGAGCACTGGGAAGATGCTTGGTGAGCGGCAGCCACCATGCTGCCGGCTCTCCCCAGGGATCGGGACAAGTGGGAAGAGCGTGCCCTGGCCCTCGGAGCAACCCGGCACCGGCTGCTTGCCGAGGGTGCGCGGGGATGCGGTACAGCCAGGACCGGGCTGGGAAAGGGGATGCCACACGAAGGCTGCGGGAGAGCTGGCGGCACCAAGCAGGATGCGGAGCAGCTTCCCCAAGCTGGAAGATGCTGCGTCCCCTCCTGCAGGCGTGTGGGAAGAAGGTCAGGCCCAGCTGCTGCAGCCAGAGGATCACAGCCACCATGACGCAAGCTCCAAGAAGCCTGCGTGCTCAGCCGTGCCTCCTTGCAGCGCAGCTGCCGGGAGGAAAGGGTTAAGGAGCTGCCAGAGCGGGGAATGAGACCAGGGAATTCAGCTGCTGACGCAGGTAGGAGATCTGCAGGCGAAGCATCCCTGTGCAGACACAGCAGCGTCACCTCACCCCTCGCTGGGCTGTGCCGCTTCGGAGCTCCCCCCGCAAGCAGGAGCAGCACGCGGGGGAGTGGGCAGCCGACTCGGCTCCACGGATGGAGCAGACCGGGGGCCCTTCTTGGGCTGCCACCCCACACGGTGCTGTCTGGGTCACCCAGCACCACCCCGGGGTGCCCACCCCGCTCCTTCCCACCACAAACACGGCCTGACCCAGCCCTTCTCCTGCAAATTGCCACTGGAAGGATGCTCCATGGCACCTGGATGCTCACTGGCATCACGGAGGTGTGGGGCAGAGCCGAGCCACAGCCCTGCCAGGAGAGTGGGCACCGTGGGGTGGGCGATGAGGGTCTGCACGTGCTGACCTTTCTGTTCTCGAAAAAGCTCTCATCGGCGGTTTGCGCAATAAAAAGGCTGGGAACAAGCAAGGTTGATATTGGTGACACAGGAAGAAATGGCCACCCGAGACCTGGTGCTCGTGGGGCTGTTCCCCTGTGTGGGATGGGATGGGACGGGATCGGGGAGCCCACGGGACCCCGTCGCTTGGCTTCTCCTGGGCTTCACAGGCAACATACGAGAGGAAGATGCAGGCAGTGCATCTGCTGTGGCTGGCCAGGGGGAAGCAACGGGGGGAGGAGAGAGACCTGGGAGGGGATACAGCCCCACAGAAAGCGGGGGGCAGAGAAGACACGGCCCCCAGGCCCACGCAAACAGCTGGAGCGAGCCCTGAGCTTGCCAGAGCTGGGATGGCCCCCGAAACCCCTCCGGGCATGCGGACGTTCCCCAAAACAGGAGCCGTTTCCCTTGCAGGTGCATCACCGCTGGCTTATGGGTTCTGCTGCACCGGAGGACAGGGCAGGGGCTGATGCGGGGCCGTGGACCTGGCGTTACCAGGGTGCCCAGTGCATCAGGCTCAGGGCTCTGGAGAGCAGAACCGAGCAAGGGCTGTTTGCACCGAGCTCCTGCCAAGGCCACGTGTGCTGCCCCTCCAGGAGCCAGCTGTGAAGTCAGGCCCGATGGAAATATAATGGGATAATCGATGGCCTATTGTTGCTGGGCTTAATTTAGCCGTTCAGGCAGGGAACGAACAGTGTGAATGTACGTAAGCAGAAGCCAAGGCAAGAGATGAATCAGCGCCGTGTCCTCTGTAGCGCAGGGGGGCTGAGTGGGCACAGGCAGCCGGTCTCACCTGCACCTGCCAGCCCCAGGGCCGCAGCCCCCAGACCCCCACGGCAGCCACACGTGGGGTGTGAGGAGGTGCCGTTAACGGGGATTTATTTCGCTTTGTCTAATGCCAGGTTTAAAATGGCTGCAGCTGGGCTTAGTGTTATACGCGTGCGCTGCCAAAGACCCCTTGCAAGCTGAAACGGGAGCAAGGAAGCTGCTGGGTGTGCTGGGAAGGGGGCCCGAGCTGAGCGCCGGGGGCACGGCTCGGGAAGGACATGGCTGCTGCCACGGTCCTTCCCAGCCACTGCCCGGGAGCACCAGCCGCATTCCTGCACCAGCTCCCCCTCCCAGGAAAGACTTCCAGCCTTTGCCCAGCCCAACTCGAAAGGCCCCAATAAATGCCATTTAGGGAGAGTCCCCCCACCCCGTCCACCTCACCAGCTGGAAGCACGTCCCAATGCACGGCCCCAGATTTCCAGCCTTCACACTTTGCCCTGCTGCTCAGCGCTGCCCACCCCGATACCCGGGGAATCACCCTTCCTTCTCACTGTTTATCTTCCTCGCATTCCTGCGGGCTGGCTCACACCCCACCCTGGCTGGCCAGCAGTGCTGCGGCACATTCGGGCTTTCCTCATAAATTAGTCACCGTTCTGTGATGGGTCTGTTATCTGCCCATCTCTGCTGTTCTCTCTGGGCTTTGGTCAGTGTTTCAATCCCTGCCAGTAAGGATGTCCCTGGGGTCAGCCAGAGCAAGTCCCCAGAAGAAATGAGTCCTCCTGCATGACCCCAAAATCTCACTGCCTCCACTTTTTTCCCCATTATTGCCCTCTGGAGCTGGCTGGTTTGACTGCATTTACCGCACATCTGCTGGACTTCAGCTCACTGAACACCTCCAAGCTCTGGTCCTCAGCTTGTGTTGCAGAAGGTCCTACATCAGCTCGGTTCAGCCAAAACACTAGCATGGAGTTCACCACCACTGTATCTGCCACCCTGCTCCTTCCCCTCTGCCTCAGCTCCTGCCCCATCACCTCCCCCTCGAGATGCCCCTGAGCTCGAGCATCCCCTGGGATGGATTAGTAGCGTGGCTTCAGCCTGGATTTCAGTTCCATGCTTTCAGCCCATGCCAGTCTCTCCTGGTCCCTCTGATTCCCGTGTCTTGGCATCTGCAACACCTCCTGAGTTATTCTCAGCTGCAAACATCCTCCCTGTGCCACGGACTGCCACTGCCGCTCCACAAAAGGTGACGTTAGATAAGAGCAGGCCTGGCTCCCAGCCCTGGGGAGGGCGCTTGAATCTAAGTGAGAGCCCCTTCCCGGGGCTGTGTGACCAGCTGGGCACGGCTGCAGCTCTGGCCATGCCCATGCAGGACCAGCTGGACGCGCTCCCCAGCTCCCTGAGCACCAATGGGTGTTGGGGTGGGGGCCTGCCCGCAGGGACAGGGGCTGCCTGGCCCTTTCCCAGGTCCAGCGGGGCACAGGCTGTTCTGCAGGGCAGCAACAGGCTGGGGGCCGGGGGCCAGAGCATCCCCTCCATGGGGCAGCCCCACAGCCCCAATTCCCAGTGGCAGGTCCCCAGGACGTGCGGCAGCCCCGATGCCGCGGGCCCAGCGCCAGCACCCTCCCCACGCCAGCACCCTCCCCACGCTGCCTTTTATGGCCCTGCTGCAGCCGCGGTCCAAACATGGGCTGCGGGAACGGCGGAGCTGGGAGCCTCCCCGGGGCTGGCCCTGAGATCGCCGAGGGATGCCCCGGACGGACCCCCAGCCTGGGCAGCTGCACTCGGGGAGCCGGGGCTGAGCGGCAAAGTGCCCCGTGCCGGCAGCACCCCGCTCATCTGGGGGGTCCCCAAGCACCCTGCAGCTCTGCATCCCTGTCCCTCCGCCCCTGACAGCCCCCATCCCTGCCTCGAACAACCCCGCATCCCTGCCTCGTGCTCCACCCTGTGCCAGTCTACCGGTGTGCACGGTGTCACTTCGCACCTCCCTGTCGTGTCGTCCCCCCCCTGCAAGCCAGACGGTCCCCGCAGCCCTGCCGTGCCCCAGACCAGCACGGCACAGCTCGCACCAAGCCGGGGCAGAGACACAATCCCGGTTTTGCTCACAGCGCTGCAGGGAAATGAGCTGCCAAAGGGCAGCGAGACGAGGAACCGACCGGCACGGCCAGCCCTGGGAACCCTCCTCCCGCCTGGTACCCAGGCAGGTCTTGCGGGGAACCTGCGGCTGGGCGAACTGGGCTCCCCACTGGAGGAAAGGGTGTGCCCCGCTGAGGGACACGGGGTGTGTCGGAAACCAAATGACTCGACCGTCCCCACGGTGTCACCCCCACAAGAGCGGGCTCCCGCCCGCTGACTTGCTGCCGGTCGCCGCGGGGCTCTAGCAGCTCCTCACCTCCATTTCAGTCCCAGCCATGCTCCAGCTGAGCCCGGGCTCCACCACGGGTCATCACAGGCTGGGACACACGTGAGACCTCACCGCAGCGGCCGGTGCTGGCCGTGCCTGGGCTTCCAACTGGTTCCTTCAGCATCTGGCACACCAGGCAGCCACGGGGTGCCGTGGGGAGGGACACCCGGGGTGCACGTCCCCACCTCGTACAACGAGGCTGTCCCGCGTCCTGGTCACCGTGGGAGGGTGTCCTGTGCTTCATGGCTGCGGGCAGCCCAATGCAGCGACGAGCTGGGCTCAGCGTGGGCGTTGGGGCAGAAAAGGGAGTGGGGTGGCTGGGTAAGACCGTGCAAGGGGGAGTCCGGGACCGAGCCCCGGGTTGTGCCTGGGCTCCCGGCTGTCCAGCGTGAGCAACGCGAGGAGGCTGCATTTGCTGTATTTCCTGGCTGCGGGCAGTAAATCCTCAGGGACTAGGACAGTGGTTGTGTTTTTAATGACAGAGCTCCATCAATCAGCATTGCGGTCGTCCGCATACCTTGCGATTCCGTCTACTGGGCCAGATCATCAGCATCATCAAAGCCCCCAGACCCAGGCTGAAGCCACAGCCCTTCCCTGGGCTAACACTCACCTGTGTCCTCCGTGCTCTCACACAGGGAGAGCTGCTGCTCTTTTCTGGTCAAAGTGGCAAAGCTGATTTGGTTGGCTCATGTCTCAGATTTTCCTGACTCTTCCTGGCTGCTGGAAGCCTGAGACTGTGTCAGCCCCCAGAGAGTCCAGTGCCGGGGGTTTATCCCAGCAAGCAACCAAGGAGGGGAGTGACGCAGCCCTGACCGCAGCCTGTGCTGCCAACCTGGGAGGATGCTCCTCCGGACTGGGGGGGGACCTCCTTAATCCATCGCAGGGAAACCCAACCGGATCCAACAGCTGGCTCCCCAGGCACCCCGGGGGTGTCTTGATGGTGGCCTGGGCTGCCCCGACACGTGGGCTGCTGTTACAGTGCCGATGACGTGGAGCGAGCATGCACACGTGGCAACGAGAGCTGTCCCAAATGATGTCCTGTGTGTCCCTGTCCCAGACTCTCCCCAGGCCTGGTGTGTGAGTGGGGGTGAACGGACCCTCACGTGCACCCCAGAGACTGCAGCAACCACAAGGTACAAAATCTGGAAGATCCCTGGAGCGGGGAAATGCACTTGGGGCGAAGTTCAACCCCCCCTCCCTGGACAAGGCTGTCCTGCCTGTCCTAAGAGCGCTGGCACTGCCGGCCCTGGTGAGGGGCGTGCTGGGGGGGGGTCTCCCGTGCCAGGGCGGCTGCAGGAAAGCGGCAGAGCTGGTACACGTGTTGAGGAGCAGAGGAGCGAGCTCAGGAAGCGAAGCATCTTTCGCGCTGCCCGAGAGACAGCTGGAGTTCCCAGAACCTGCTCAGCATCCCCAGGGGAAACCAGACAGCAAGCGGCAGCCTAAAAATAGCTGCCCAGGGCACACACACTCGTCCGAGAGAAGGGGAAGTGAAAAGGGAGATGGTCTGCAGCTTTCCAAGGAACAGCCCCCAGCCCAGCCATGGCCCCGTTCAGCCTCATGCATGAAGGGACCTCTCCATCCTTCTGAGGGACAGCAGCTCTCTCCCTTCGCCCGCTAACTGCTCTCCCGGGACATGCCAAGGTCTCCCCTTGCCACAGACAAATCACTTGCTGCCGTTTTCCCATGGGTGACTCTCAGCACTGCAGGGTGGCTGGTGCTGGGCACCTTTCACAGCACTGCTGCTGCTGCCCAGACGCTGCCGGTAACCCCTGCCAGCCGTGCTGGGCTCCTCTCCTCCAGTCCAGGATGATTCTTGCTCAGGTGAAAACAGTGCATCCAGTTTGTGAGACTCTGCTTGTGCCATCCTGGTAGCTCATCCTGGGTACACGGTTGCCATCCCTCTGCTGAGAAGACATCGTTCCCTTTAAAATATCCCAGTGAACGACAAGCAAAAGGAGCGGTCTCAGTGCCCAGAGAGACCCTCAATGTTGGGGTTTCTCAGTTTGCAGGACTCTCTGGATGGCAGCACCCTGCTCTCACCGTGCTGCTTTGCCCCTCTCCCGTGTGTGAATTGCAAAGTCTTTCCTGCAACACCTGAACATTCAGCATGAAAAAGCATCCGAGGGCCAGGCACCAGCACCTGCAGAGCCCAGGACAATGTCACTACGGGACAGGGCCACTCTGCCAGGCAGGACTAGTGCAGGATCCCAGGAGTCCAATTTGAGTCCCTTAGCAAATGCTTGGCTCTATATAATCAAATACAGGTAGTCCAAGGAGGGGCAGAGGTTGGAGGAGCCAGTCTAACCAGTCAGCGACCAGTCTGTGTCTCCCCAGTAGTCTTCACCCAGCTTCTGCACGGCTGTTTCCACGGCCATTTCGCCTAAACCTGGCGTGAGCCGGTGCACCCGCAGCCGGCCGGGAGCCCAGCACCTGCTCTGCCCTGCTTAACACACATGCAATGGACTGGCAGATTATCAACCTTTTGGTTTAAGGAATTTATACGCCATGCAAATCACACCCAGGCCCAGGGCTGAGCTTTCTGCAGCAGCGGAGTGCCCCACGCCGGGTGCGGGCGCTGACTCGTCGCCCAAGCCCCGCAGGTCGGCAGGAGCTGGGGCGCAGAGCGGACCCCCACGCTGCGGGACGCATGGCCCGTGGCTGCCTTGGATTGAGGCCCACAACCCTCTGGGTTTCTGCCCTACAAATACAGATGGGCTCCCACCCCCGGGCAAACGTGTGCACTTCCTAATAGGTTTAATGCGGTTCGACTTGGGTTGGACTAAGCAGCTTTATAGCAGGGAGCTCTCTGGTGACAGTGTAACGCACAGAGGGCGGACAGCACACCCAGTAAATCTTTCTGAAACCTTTGAAAACATAAATACTTGGTGTAATCCGCTGAGAGGATAAAGTGCCAGGGCAGTCGCTGGGTTGGTGAAATCATCTTGCAACCAGCCACGGGCTCTGGCTAAACCTGCCGAGGCGATGCTCGCGCAGCGGCGCGGGCGGAAGGAAGCCGGCCGGCGCCTCAAGGCAGGCAGCCGGAGGGAAGGGCTTCTGGGGAGCTGTGCCACTGCCTCGGCTCAGGTGCAGGGAGGATGGAAACTGCCTGACCACAGAGCCGCGCACGCTTCCTCCCTCCGCCTGCACGCAGGCGCGCCGTGCACGCAGGCGAGACTCCTCGGCCTCGCCGCTCGGGCGTGAACCAGCGGCGCCCTTTCGAAACCGTGACGCCTCTGTCAAACGCTGCATTTTGCGTTTTGGATTTTGCCAGCGATGGATCTGCCGGAGGGGAGAAGCGCAGGGGCCGTAGCTGCTCGCTCCCGCGCAGCAGGGCTCGGTCGAGTCGTGGCTACGCCGACTCCCTGTCCGCGGCGCGGCTGCCGGATCTATCCCGGCAGCTCCCAGCTCACTCCTGAGGGAACCACGTGAGGGAACCGCGTGCCTGGAGCAAGGATCCCGTAGCCATTCGCGGAAGGAGAGACCCGAGAGCGCAGCCCCGAACCCGCCCGCTGCACGGCCACAACGCCGTGTGCCGGCAGCTCCGCGGGAGCCGCAGCTCGCGGTGCCGCCCGCCGGGACGCCGCAGCCCTGGGGACACCGAAGGGCCGCTGGGTGATTCGCAACCCCCAGAGCTGCAGAGAGTCCAAAGGTCTCCATCACCAGCAGTCACCACCTCCGCAGCCCTCGCAGAAGCTCAGCCCAGGGCTCAGCTCTGCAGCGCTCGGGAAGGGCCGGGCAATTTGCTGCGACCACCAGCGCTTTGCCCGCCGCCCTGGCCAGCAGTTGCCAGCCTCTGCCGTCTGCCATTCCTGGACCGCGAGGCAGGACGTGTGCTGACAAGGCCCTCGCCTGCTCCTCTTCCTGCAGCTCCCTGAGCTGTCCCAGCCCAAACCAGTAATTATCACTTCTGTCTGTGGGCAATTACCAAACTCACGGCCACGCTGCCCGGGGAGGGGAGGCCAGGGCGTCAGTTCGGATCGGCGCCACGTGGTGTCTAATCGCCCTGCCAGAGGAGCTGGTCCTGGCAGAGAGTGGGAGTCGGAGCCGCGGGTCGGCAGTGCCTGCTGCTGCACAAACGCTACCAGGCTGCCGTGGGAGCAGAGCCCCTGCGTGGTGCAGAGCACAGAGAGAAAAGTTCTGCTCCTGGGAGCCCGCACGGTACCCGCCGCACAGGTCCCGGCATGGGAGGGCTGCAGCTTTCCCTGCTTTGCTTTCTCTCCCTCCTCCCCATGCCCCACAGTGCCTGGAGCAGCTCTCTGTGGGGCTGCCTGTCACCCTGCCCTTCCTAGGCAGCTCATAGCAGCACCTGGGTGCAGGCACACTCTCCTCAGCTGTAATCATAGCCAATCAATCAATATCTGCACTTAAATAGCTTGGCATGACTAGCTCAGCTTCCTTTGCAGCTGGGGAGAGTTTGTGCATGGGATGAGGCAGCCAGGCTGCACCTCTGAGTGCGCTGGGCTTGCTGTGCCCTAGAAAGCCTGGCTGAAGCCCCTTCTCTTGAGGCGTAGCCCAGCTCCTGCCCAAGAGGGAGAAGTGGCACCGAGTGCCTGGAAGCTCGGTGAGGAGGAACGGGCATGGGGCCATCCCTGCTTGGGGCGGATGATGAGCACGTGGGTCAGAGGAGCAGCCTGGTGAGGGATGAGCAGAGGCTGGCGCTGGCGTTCCCGTGGGCGCGGGAAGACCAAGCTGGCTTTGCAGCCACATGAAGCAGAGGAATCAGGTTTTGCTGCGTATGGCAATTCCAGCAGCGTGTATTATTGCTGAGGTTCAGGTGGTGGTTTATCTCCTGAAGATGTTTTTAGGACTGTTTTTCCCTGTGTTTAATGTTCTCTGAAAGGTGACGCTCTTAAAAGAAACTTCAGGTAGAGCTGCTCCAATCTTGTTTAATTACTGAAATGTCAAGATAATGCTTCTGTGTTTCAAAACCGTAGCCCCTCCAGAGAAGCTGTCTCCCTGGCTGCCAATGCAGAGCTGGAGCGACCTGAGAAGCTCCAGCTGAAATGCTTCCCTGGGAGCTCCGGTTAACTGTCCGGCAGCACAGCTGCGTTGTCAGCCCTTATCCTGCCATCAGACCGCACGGGGCAAAGCCCTGTGCCCGGTGACTCCTTTGCATGGTCAAGACTTTGTACTAGATACAAATCTTAGATTGTCTTCCTAGAAATGGATAAGGACCCTCCCGGAGGTATGTGCTTTGACTCACTTTATTAGGACTAGTTTGGTGGTTTTGCTCATTAAAGAGCGTGATCAGAGGCCAGGCTTCTGTTTGCTGTGATGGTGGAAGTATCTGCCTGGAGGCTTTTGTCTTTGCGTCTTCAATGTGAAAAGAGCTGCAGCTTCTCAGCCTGGCTCCTAAGAAAAAGGGAATTTCTTGCTCTTGTCTCAAGTGTGTTGGAGAGTCACATGGGGGAAAAGCCCTCTGGAAGCCCTGGGAAGCCACAGAGGATAATTTCTTCCCAGTGCCTCTGTTGATGGCGTTTCCAAACCACCACCCTAATCACCACCCCAACCTGCTCTCCTCAGCAAGACATCCTGGAGCCTCCGACTTTCTCACGCTCTCTGCAGCGGGTGCAGGGCAGGCGGCAGCGTAGCTCCCGTCTACCTGGAGAATGGAGAGGGGAGAGGAGAGGAAATCCCAGAGCCACCTCCAGGCTGTTATGCCTGGGCCAGGGCCAGCTGGAGCCATCCTGGCTCCTGGCCTGTGTGCGGGACTCCAGTGTTCCTTGTGTGGCTTTTGTTGCAGAGGAACCTTTGTTCAGTATGTTTTACTTGGGGTTTTGTGTCCAAAATTAAATCTGACTCCAGTAGCTTCTTGTTTGATTTTGTGGAGCGGCTCGAAAGTTGAGCTGTCTGGGGCTTGCAGCGTGTTGGCACTGTTTATTTTTTGATGGAAGTTTTTGTGATTCCAGTGGATGGAGAAGATTGGAAAAGCTTGCACAAAACATCTCAATCCTTTCAAAACTCGCTGAGCGACTCCTTGCTGCTGCCACCAGCGGATTGCAGCCTTGCTGGGAGACACATGCGCAGACCCATTTCTGATGGAGAAAATCTCATAATTACACTCAGCTGCCAAGGAACGGCATCAGCTTAAGTGATAAGAGGAGGAAGAGAGCTCCAAATACAGCCTTCTCCAGGGCTGCTCGATGAGCCGAAGGGGTCGGTAGAGAAGGTGCAGGGCAGGACGAGGCAGATGATGCGCACCAGGCTCCTTGCGGTGCACAGGGGAAGGGACTCCCATCTCCCTCTGCCCCAGACCCACAGCCCCCTTCTGCTCCCACTGGGCAAGGGGAATGCTTCCCGGGTGGGAACAAGGGAACGCTTCCCCGGTGCGTGCTGTCTGGTGTCCCACGCAGTCTGCTTTGCTCTGGAGCTCTGGGGCAGGCAGGACCTGGTGCCACCAGCTGAGCGCTGAGCCCTGTGCTGTGGAAGGAAGGTCATGGCCAGAGACAGAGGGACTTCAGTGCCTCTTTCCTCTGAATTTCTCCCGATTTGCCCGACTCTAAGAAGATTAAAGACAGATGGTCTCCGAGGCTCCCTCGCGGGCACCCATGCTTGAGGCTGGGGGTGAAGGCACAGCAGAAAAGGGCCCTGGGGAAGGGGGGTTATTCCTGTCCGAGTCTCCTGGGAAGGTGCTGTTCGGCGCCGCCTGCCCTGCTTGCGCTGACTGCGGCTCTGCAGAGCAGGGCTGTCACCTCCTTCTTCATAGGGGGCTTCAGGGAGAGGGGAGTCCAGCTGTGCCCCCAAAACAACTGCTCTGGGTCACGGTGCCACCTGTACTCCTCATCTCGGCCCCTCCATCAGCTACGCGAAAGCAGGCTCCATTGTGCTTTGTTGAACCGCTGTGGAAGCGCACTGCGTACTCCTGAGGAGCGTCTCATTTGTGGGGATTTTGCACACAGCCTCTCCTGGTTTGCGCTGGAAGCAGCACCAGAAAAAAGAATTCACCTAATGTGGCCCCATGTGCACCAGCAGCAACTGCAGCGATGCACTTGTGAAGCCATTTAAATTTCCACGTGATGACCCAGTTCAGGGTGGTTTTGCCTCTGGATTTTCCCACTGCTGCTGCTTCTGTATGGGTGGTGGCAGCCCCAGACCCTGCTGTTGTACTTGGTTTTAAGGCCACCGCACTTGCTCCACGCTGACAGCCCCAGCCTTGAGTGCTCAGGCTCTTTATGGTGCTTTCCGGAGGGTTACAAAATGCTGGGCTCTCTGCGCTGGTTTTCTTCGTGCAGCAGAGTGAAAATACTCTTGTGTGCTCCATGGTCCTGTAGGTTTTACTGGAAGCTTTGAAGAATAAACAGTTTGTTGCAAAGGGGTTTTTGCTGCTTTAGAAAGCCTTTTACGCTGGGGGCAGGGCACATGTCACTTCAGCTGCTGGAGCAAAGGTGGTGGGGACGCTCCAGGGGTTTTCAGTGCATGTGTTGGAGTAAATTCCAGCCCAGCCTCCAGCGGAGTTGACTCTTCCCTCACCATTTTGAAACAGCCCTGGCCAGCAATCACTGAGCTTCTCAGCACCAGCATTGGGTTTGAACTGTGAGGCAAAGGGGCAGCTTGTATTTAGAAGGAGACAATAATTGCAAGTCAGATTTGCTTGTTCAATACTCTATTGACAGATTTGCCTTGGCAACCTGGAACAGGGTTTCATTGTTTGCATCTTACCTCATGGCATCCTATTGATTTGGTGTGTGGGTTTTGTTTTTTGTGGACTTGCTTTTTTTTTTTTCCCCCCCCACAAGCCTACCTACTCATCCTTTTCTTGTCTTTCTCCAGCATGGTGTTGACCTCAGCAAGGGCTATATTATAATCCGGTTTTCAGACTGGCCACAACTTCAAATGCAAGCCAGAGCTGACAAAAGCAGAAGGGCAAATCCACGAGCCCAGCTGGCCAAGGCTGCAGGCAGCCAGGTAGGAATGAATGGGGCCAGCGCCCTCCCCCTCCCTCCAAGGACACAGTCATGCAAGAGAGTTGCAAAGTCCGTGGCTGGCCGCCTGTGAGAGCGGCCTTGAAGAAAATGCTATAACTATCCATGAATTAACTTTCTGTTATTATTTGGTGCTTAAGCCTGGTGTGCTCCTGGCCTGTTGGGGCTCCAGGAGGAACTGTTGGGCCGGCCGGGGCAGAGGGGAGGAAAAGCTGAGCACCTAAACTGCAGCCCTGGAGTTTTCTTGGTGGAATTGGAGGTTTACAGCTGAAAAAGAGTTGCTGGTTTGAATTGCTAATAATGATACAGACTAATGAGCAACATCAGAAATGATGGCGTGTGTAATCAGTGCTGCTTTACAGCAAACATACAGCAGGTCTGCAGGAGCTCCTGGCGTAAGAGGTGAGGGGAAGCGGAGCATCTTGTGTTTTGGAGAGGCAGAACCCAACCCAAGCGAGGCACTGCCACAGAGCTGGCTCTGTCTCTGGGGTAAGAACTTTATAAATAATGATGAAAAGAGTAAATCTAGACAGACATCAGCTCTGGGTAGTAGGAGGGAACATGGCCAGCAAGTATTTGAGGGGAAATTGCCTTGGTATGCTTCCTAGCACCTGCGGGAAGCCCATCTGTCTCCGGCTGTTAGAGGTTTTGTCTTACAGCTGCACCCCAGCAGCCCCCACTCTGGATCAGGCCCTTGCCGGGCTGCATGGCACATGGGGGTGGCTGGAGCCCCCCCACTCCATCTGCCCGCTCCTCGCACCTCTGTCTGGGACAGAGTCCTCCTGCTGAAAGGAGCCGTGTTCCTACCGACGATGCTCTGCAGATAAAGGGCAATCCGAATTTTCGCACAGGTGTGTGGCAGAGGGGAAGAATACCCACAGAACGTGTATCTGCACCTCGAACCTGCCTTATAAACAGGCAAATCATAAACAAAATGCACGGTATTAACCAACTGCTAACTTGGCTTTAAAGGCAGGGGTTGGCTCTTGTTTCTTTTGGTTGGAAACCCTTTTTCTTTTCTCATCTCTGTGATATGCCCCAACCAGTCGAGAAGAGGCAGCAGTTGGAAACGTTTCCTGCTTTCCTTATTTAGGATATTTTATGTGGTTCAAATAAGGTGTCCTCTTTCGAATTGACAAAGGGAGAGATGTATCAGTTCATGAACTGCTGCTATCTGAGCAAGGTAAGAGAGAGAAAATCACCACCATTACAATCATTACCGCGAATCATGTGCAATCAGCCCGGTAACAGAAAGCAGATGAACATCCTGCAGAAACCTACAGGACAGGAGCTGGTGCTGAGCTGCGGGAGCCACAAGCCAGGCAATGATTAAAATGCTTTTAATGTTAGTTTTCAGTGTCGCTTTCACCTTTTTTTTTTTTTTAAATACATATATTATATTTCATCAATGGCCTCTCATACTGCTCCCCAAGCAGGTTCTACAGAGATGCCAAGGATGTCTGGTCACACATTTAAAAATATACATATTTTATATCTATGTCTCTATATATATGCAGCTAGCTAGCCCCTGCCCTCCTTATCTCCCATTCCCGGCTGTGTCCTGGGAAGAGCCGAGCCTTCCCGGCCGGGCTGGGCCCAGAGCCGCTGTGGCTCTGCGGGCTGGCCGTGCGCTGCAGCTTACCCAGATTGGAGGGGAATCGCACCAAATTGTGCTGGTCCCTGGGCATTTAGTTTTATTGCAAGCATTAGTGGTTTGTGCTCGGCTTGTCTCCTCTGGCAACAGGAGAAGCTTGAAATGTCAAAGGGGAGGGTTAACAAACTCCGCTGGCATAAATTTCAATGAATGTATGTTTCTTAGGAAAACCGCTAAGTTAAAAAAAAAATATTTTAAATCTTCCTGTCTGTGCTTTCTTTCGGCTGCTGTTCACAATGGATAATAATTCTTACATTAAGCCCCTTCGGCCCTCCAGGGAAATCAAAATTGTAATATCAGTTTGCTTTTTATTGGCTCGGCTCTACGATCGTGGCGGCTGCGTCTTTGTTACGGTCTCCGGCGCGGTGACATTCAGCCGTGCCCCCCCCCCCTTCCCTCCCTGGTGCCCCCCACACCTCCGGGCCCGGGAAGGGTCCCCGAAGGCACAGGCTGCTGCCGACCGGGGCTACGGGGGACGGCGACCGGGAGAGCCCGCAGGCCTCGGCGGGACCGGCCCCGGGGCGGCGGGGGGGGGACACGGACGGACGCGAGCATCCTCGGGGGACCCGGCACGGCTGCCCGACCCCCGGCAGAGAAGCCGCTCCGGGCCGCGGTGCCGCTCGGGCTCGGCCCCGCCACTCCCGCACCCCGGCGAAAGTTGCCGGGGGTCCCGGCCCCGCGGGGAATGGCCGCCCCGTCCGTGGGCCGGCGGGACGCCGCGGCCCGGCGGCACCGGCCCGGTGGTGGCGGCGGGACCCCCGTCCACCCCGGCCCGGGGGCGGCCTCGCTGCGCACCGGGCGCGGTGGCTCCGGTGCCGCCCCGGCCGGGGGTCCCCTCCGCCGCCCCCCGCGCGTCCCTTTTCCCCGGCGGCGGCTTGGGGGGGGGGGGGGGGGCGCAGAGCCCGGCACCTGCGGGGACCGAGGTCAGCCAGTCCCGGGAGCCGAGACCCCCGGGAGGGTCTGGGGGCTCCAGGCGGCACCATCCCCCCTGCCCCCCGGCAGCGCCTTCCTGGGGATTGCCCCACGCGGGGCCGCCCCCCCCCCCCCCCGGGTGCCGTGGCCGGGGCGCGGCTCCCGCCGCGGCGGCGGGGAAGGGCGGGAGCTGCCCGCCCCCACGGCGGGGGCTCCGCACCGGGAAGGTGCCCGGCTGCTGGCGCGGCTCGGAGCGGCCGCGGGGCACGGCCGGCTCCGCTCCACCTGCCCGGGGGAAGGTCGCCTTCCGTTCCGGCACCGCCGCCACGTTCCCCGCAGCAGAGCGGGGAAGGGCTGGGGGTCCCCCCGCTGGCAAGCCGGGGATCGGCGCGGACACGCGTGGGCCTCAGCCTACTGCCCTTCATCCGTTCGAACGAGAAGCGAGTGCGCGGAGCCGCCCGCCCCGGGCTCTCCGCCGGTCCCCGCACGCCGCCGCCGTTTGCGGCTTCCGGCACCGGGCGAGGAAAACTCGCCGCCACCTGCCCCGGGCACCCTCCCCCCGGGTCCTCCGGCCATCTTGCAAGGGGGGGGGGGGGGAATCCCCTCCGGTGGCTGCCCCCGGACCGGGCTCCCCGCCGGCCGCAAGGGACCCGCCGAGCAGCGGGGCGCCCGGCCCGGGAGCGGGGCTTCGGGCTCCTCCGGGCCGGTTCCCGCGGCCGCTCCCTCGCACCCGCCTCCCGCTGCGGGCCGGGCCCCACGGCTGGGAGGCGGCGGGTGCGGGGGGGCGGGCGCCGCCGCCCCCCGGGGCCCAGGGCAGCCCGCGACGTGGCGCGGCGTGGATTCCTCCCGAGGGCTCGTCCCCCGCCCCGGGACCCCGCCGGCACGGCGCGGACATCCTCCCCCCCCGGGCACCGCGCATCCTCCGGGCGGGCCCCCCCCGACACCCCCTTCCTCCCCCCGGGCGGCGCGTGTCGCGCACCTGCCCCGCGGGCTCTGCCGCCCCCCGCCGGGCCCGTGGGGGCCGTGCTGAGTCACGCGTGGGGCGGGGGCCGGGCTGCCCGCGCTGCTCCCCCCCCCCCCCCCATCACCACCGCCGCCCCCCCGGCCCTTCCCCTCCCCTCCCCGCCGCTCCTGCCCGGCCCCCGCCCGCCCCCTCCCCGCCTCGCTCCCCGGCAGGTCTGCGCCAATCCCCCGGCCCCGCCGTTGACGGGCAGCCGGGCCCGGGAGGCGCCGCCTCCCTGACGTCTCGCTCCGGGATTTGCACGGGTTTGCGGTGCCGCGGCGGCCGGGGCTCAGTGTCTGTCGGGTCGGCGGCGGGAGCTGCCGGAGCCGGAGCCCAGCTCGGCTGCAGCGGCGGCCGCGGACGCCCGGCCCCGGCCCGGCCCCTCCCGGCTGCGGCATGGAGCTGCCGGCGGTGGGGGAGCACGTCTTCGCGGTGGAGAGCATCGAGAAGAAGCGGATCCGAAAGGTGAGGAGGGGCGGGGGCGGCGGGGGGCGGCCGGGCGGGCGGCGGGTCCAGCTGACGCCGTGTCTTTGCCTCCCGCGCTCCGCAGGGCAGAGTCGAGTACCTGGTGAAATGGAGGGGATGGTCGCCCAAGTGAGTAACCGAGCGGGGACGGGGACGGGGACGGGGATGGAGATGGGGTTGGGGCGGCCCGGCCCGGCGGCGGGGCACCGCCGCGCTCGGTGCCCCGGGCAGGGCCCCGGCCGGGGCGGGCGGGCGGGCGGCGAGAAGCGACCGCGGGGGCCCGGTGGCGGCGGCGGCGGGAGCCGAGCGAGGCGGGCAGGCGGCGGCTGATGTGCACCAGAAAATGGCTCCTTCCCCCTTTCCCTCCTCGGGAGCCGGGCTCCATATTGCAGAACCGAGCGGGGGGGGGGGGGTGGGGGGGGTGGCGCGGGTAGGGGGGGGTGAGAAACGGGGGGGAATAACCGCAAAAATAACCCGCGCCACCCCGCAGCCCGCGGCGGGCGGGCGGCCCCCGAGAGCCGCCCGCGGAGGCGGAGGCACCGGCCGCGGAGCGAGGGCGGCCGCTGCGGAGTATTTGGGGTTTGCATGACAGTGCCGGCGGGGGGGGGGGGGGGGGGGGGGCGGCGCGGGGGAGGGGGTCCGCGCCGCTGTTCCGGACTCAGCGGCCGGGTCCCTCCTCCGCGCCGCGGCCGCTTTCCTGGGTCCGGGAAAGGGGATTTGGAAAATTTCATCATGACATGCCTAGAATTCCTCCGGAATAATAACTGCGCTAAATAAACAGTTCCGTCCCCGTACCCCCCCCCCCCCCCCGCCCCACGCCTCCCTCTCTCCCTCCCCCCGCCCATCCCCCTCCCCCGGGACCCGAGCCCCGGACACCCGCTCCCGGGCGGGCCCGGTGCTCCCGGCCGTCAGCGGCGGCGGGGCGCCCCTTGCCCGGGACCCCCGGCCCCCCTCCCGGCGGGGCCCCGCGGCTGACGGCCGCTCTCCTCCCCTCTCGCACAAGATATAACACGTGGGAGCCGGAGGAGAACATCCTGGACCCCCGGCTGCTCATCGCCTTCCAGAACAGGTGAGCGGCGGGGAAGGTCGGGGGGGGGGACACGGGACGCACGACGCGGCACGACACCGGGAGGGGCGGCGGGCACCCGCGCCCACTTCGGCAATTGCAGATGCGTCACGGCGCCGGGGGGCCGCGGCGGGGGCGGGCGCGGGACGGGGGCCCGGGCTCGGGCTCCTCGGGGGGGCGGCCCCGGCGGGGCGGGCGGGCGGGCGCGGGGCCGCCGGGCGACGCCTCCGGTTCAAGGTTCCCCCCCGCGCCGCGCTCCCCCCACGCCGCGCCTTGCGCTCCTGCCTGCCCGGGGATTTGATGCCTGCGAGTGGAGGAGGCGGCGCTGCTGCTGCTGCGCTTGGACGGGCTTCGGCTTGCTTTTTTTTTTTTTTTTTTTTCTGCCTTTTTTTTTTTTTTTTTTTTTTCTTCTTCTTTCCGTGCATTTATTTCCTGTAGTATTTTGGCGCAAACTGTAAACTTCAGCCCCTCGCTGCAGCGGGGGGAGGCGAGAGCGGGAAAGTCGTCTCGCCAGGCGCCTGCTGCCTCGGCGGGTCGGCCGTGCCGTTCCCCCCCCGCCCCGTCCCGCCGCCTCCTGCGGGACCCCCGGCCTGCGGCTCCGCACCTGTGGAGCCTCGGCTCCCCTCCCGCCACCCCCTCGCACCAGCTCGCTGCACCCGCGTAGGGTCGTTGGCACCGCAGGAGCTGCCCCGCGGGGGGGGCGCGGGGAGGGTTGCCCCCCGGGGGTCCACGTGCCGCCGCTCGGGCCTCGCCGTGACTCTGTGTTCCCGCAGGGAGCGGCAGGAGCAGCTGATGGGATACCGCAAGCGGGGGCCCAAGCCAAAGCCGCTGGTCGTGCAGGTAAATGCGCGGTGGAGCCCAGCCCCGCACCTCCCGGGCAGCCTGTTTGCAGCGCGGCCCCGTCCCCAGGGAGCCGCTTTCAGCGGGTTTCATCATGCCGAGGAGCCGTGCGCGCGGTCCGGGTGCTTCGCGACGCCCCGGGGACCCCCAGGCCCCAGCGCTGAGCTAATCGGGCGGTCCCAGCCCCCCCCCTCCCTCTCCGGGCTGCGGGGCAGACCCGCTGCGCCCGCCGCCGAGCAGCATTAGCAGGCTGCTCGCAAGCTCGGCAGCAGCGGTCCTGCTTGGCCCCTGTTCTCGGACAGCTGATTGAAGGGTGCTTTTCTTCTTTTCATTGCTTCATTAATCTGGAGCAATGCACGGCCTGTAAGTTGGAGCGGGCTGGGGCTGCCTGCTCGAGGACGCTGCGCCCCGCGATGCAGCGTCCCGGAACGAGAGCCGCCGGAGGCGCGGAGGTTTCACCGGGGCGGGGGGGGGGGAACTTCGGCACCTGCCGGAGCACCGGCACCTCCCTCTCCGGCACCAGCTGACCGCGGCCCCTGGTTTTGCGTTGCAGCTTCCCTCCTTCGCCCGCCGCTCGAACATCCTCACGGGGCTGCAGGACCCCTCCGTGGACAACAGGCCAAAGCTGGATCTCAGCTCCTCCGGCAAGAGCCAGCAGCACCAGTATGAACTCAACAGCAAGAAGCACCACCAGTACCAGCCCAACGGCAAGGAGAGCGGCGTGAAGCACCAGTCCCACAGCAAAGGGAAGTATTACTACCAGCTGAACAGCAAGAAGCACCACCACTACCAGCCAGACCCCAAGATGTACGAGCCCCATTACCAGCCCAGCAGCAAGGAGCCGCAGAGCCAGGCCTGCTTGGACAGTAACAAGAGCCCCCTGGTCGCCCACCCGGACAAGTGGGCTCACAGCCCGGCCAAAAACCTGCTGGGCCCGGTCAAGAACCTCGCCCCGGAGAGCAAGAACGGGGCCGAGAAGAACCTGTCCAGTGGTACCGGGCCTCCCCCCCGGGACAGGGTGGCCAGCAACGGCCTCGGGGGCAAGATGAAGATCGTCAAGAACAAAAACAAGAACGGGCGCATTGTGATCGTCATGAGCAAGTACATGGAGAACGGGATGCAGGCGGTGAAGATCAAGTCCGGGGAGCCTCCCCGGAAGCGGGCTGCGGAGGAGAGGACTCCTAAGAAGGGTGGGGAGGAGAAGCTGGAGGCTTGGAGGAAGCCGGGGGAGGAGAGGGTGGTGGGCAGCAACGCCCTGAGCAAAGCCGAGGGCGAGGGCCGGCAGCCCCCCGCGGAGCTCGAGGAAAGTCCCCGAAAGACTCCCCTGGCCAAGGAGCTGCCCCTTCCTGCGGCGGAGCAGCCCCTGCAGCTCACCACCAAGCCGGACCTCGTGCCCTGGTCCCTGAGTCCCGTCTGCGAGCACAGCCCTTCCTCCATGGGACTGAACCTCTCCAGCCCCGGCTCGCGGAAGCGCTGCCTGTCGGAGCCGCACGCGGAGCGGGAGCCGGGCAAGAAGCGCTTGACCTCGCGCAGCATCAGTGCGCCCACCTGCCTCAGCCCGCCGGCCCCGGAGCGGCCGGAGCCGCCCGCCCAGCCGGAGGTCATCCTGCTGGATTCGGACCTGGACGAGCCCATAGACTTGCGCTGCGTGAAACCGCGGGCGGAGGGCGAGCTGGCCCTGGCGCAGGTGAAGCCGGAGGTGCCGCCGGCACCGGCTGAGAAACCGGCCGTGGAGCCTCCGCAGCCCCAGGAGGCCGTGGAGGAGGAGGAGGAGGCCGAGTCCCTGCAGGAATTCAAGCCCTTCTTTGGGAATATAATTATCACAGACGTGACCGCAAACTGCCTGACCGTGACCTTCAAGGAGTACGTGACGGTGTGAGGTGGGACGGCGGCTGCTCCCCGTGGGAGCTGCCTGCCCGTCCCGGGGCCGCTGGCCCCGCCGCCTCCCTCTAAGGTACTGGTGCCCCTTCCCCGGAGCCCGCGTGCCCCCTGCCCACGCCGCGGCGGCCGAGCCCGCCGTCTCCGCCGAGGGGACGCCGGCGCAGGGCCGGGCACGGTGGCCGTCCCTGCCACGCGGGGCGTCCTCGCCGCTGCTCCCGCCCCGCGGTCGGGGGCTGCCCCGGGACCTGCGGGCGCCAGGACACGCGAGGACGGGGCCTGCCAGTTACTCAGAGTTATAGTATTATATTTTAACAGTGCTAACTTGTCGAGTGATTCTTGCTCCCGTTTGTACGTGGTGTTATTGAAATGTATTGTTTGAGCTGAAAGCTGGTCGCTCTCTGGCCACGCTAATATATTTATTTGTAGGTATTTATATAATGAAATATAAAGCCTAGATTTATGGAGTCCCTAGATCACCTTATAAACTATATCAAACGACTATTTTCTGTTCTCCTTTTTAACCATTCAGCATTTGTTAGTCTTGTCCCCTTGCCCTCCTTACGCCCCGCAGGACCATCCCCGGTATATATTTTTTGATACTGTACACATGTGGTGTTTCTATGTGCAAAAAAAAAAAAAAAAAATCGTTATCTAAAGCTAAACAAGCTATTATAGAAATTGCTGCTATTAGAAATGTCTAAACTATAAGCTTCCAATTATTAATTGCTTGAATGTAAATATTAAATGGAGATGTTGAAAGTGCATTTGATGTTCTGCAGCTAGTGTAGATCGGATTGCAAAGCCCAGCTGCTGGGAGGTGGAGCGCGAGCTGCCAGCGGCGCTTCCTGGTCCGAGGGCTGTGTCGCGGGGGAAGAAATGTATCATGCAATCATTGCAAAGGACTATAAACCTTTACAAAAACTACCGGGATCTGGAGTGCGTTTGTTACTGCATACGGACGGCACAGAAAGCGTCCCTGTGCGGGCAGGCTGTGGCCAGGGTGCCCCGGAGCAGGTACCTGCAGGTTAAAATCTGCTCCGAGACGCGGCGTATCGAATGCAGTTCTGGCTTTCCCCCAAAAGCGCGGACGAGAGCGTGCCGCCCGCGGTGCGTGAGGGCACCCTGTTTGATCCTCGTGCCGCCCAGGCGGGCAGGAAGGCCGTAGGAGGCGGCGGTTCGGTGTTTCCCTCTCCCCACGGTGCCGAGGCAGGGCTGGGCTTCTCCAGAGCAAAACGGGCTGCGTGAGGTCTGCGATGGGAAAACTGGAAGGCGGCTGGGAAGGTGGCTGCGATGGATGGGCGATCGCTAGTTCTCAGCCTCACGCTGCCACCCCAGCGGCGTTATCCCCGGCGTTGGGGAGGGTCGCAGTTAGATGAGAAGTTGAACTTCTCCAGAAAGGAAGATGGTCCAAATTCCACAAAAAAGCCTGCAGACGTCTCTGAACTAGATTAATAATTGCTGGAGTCCACTGAAAATACAGCGCTGGGCTAATTCTTTACAACGTGGCTTGCACGAAGGTGGCAACCTAGCAGCATGCCCGTGGAGCCCGCCTGGGCTGAGATAACAGCACTCGGTGTCCGCTCCCCCCCCGGGATCCCCTATAACGTTCCCAAGCAGAGTCGGGTGTCCTCGGAATCTTGTGCTTGCCAAACTGGCTCCGTTGCCAGTCTTTCTTGTCTTGGACTTTTGCTTGAAGTTGATTTCTCTTCCAGGAAAGTTCTTAGTTAGAACATTGTCGTTGATGGCACATCAATGTGTGCGGACAAGAGCCTCAAGCTTGCGAGAAGCAGAACTAATGGGTTTGGGTAAGGTGGACCCTGCAGTTACGCTGGAGCTACCTGAAGACGCGGGTGAGTTGCCCCTGCTGTGTGCGAGAGCCCAAGGGGTGGGCAGCACCCTGCGGGCTCAGCCCCTGGGTCCTGCTGTGGCACAGTGTCCGTCTGTCCGGGCACGTGGCAGTGCTGTTCCCAGAGCCAAAATAACCCCCTCCGTCTCGTGCTGCCCGCTTCTGGGCCGCCTAGTCCTCCCAGGCGTCATTTTATTTAAATAAATTCAAAAGTTGGCTCGGCGACCGTTCCTTTGCAAATCCTGAGGATTCTGTGGCATCCGCAGAAAGGTGGGGCGGCATCCAGCCAGGCGTCATCTGCTGGGGCTTGTTTTCAGCGGGAGCCACTGCGGGAGCCGTGTCAGCCCAAGTTTTGCCTGCAGACGTTCCCGTGCCGGAGCCAGAGTGCTTTTCCAAGGCAGCTCGGGTTAAATCGGAGGCGAAGCAAACCATTGAGTGTGTGGATGCCGTTTTCTCGGCTGGGACAGCAGCGGAGGTTTGTATCCAAGTGGAACAATCTCGACTGCGGACGTGGTTGTTGCAGACGTCGGTTGTGGTCTGGTGTAGCTCAGGTCTGCTACTCGGTGTGGTGCTCGTGTGGTGGTGGGAATGGCTTCTGGGAGCTTACACCAGAAAGCTGGCTCCATCCCAGCTATTTGGTTAAACTGGTTAGTGTGGGCAAGGTCAATACTGACAGCTCAGTTCTTCTCTTGTCTCAGTTGATGCTTCAAAGTCAATGGAAACTTGTGCACTATGTTTAGTGCTTGTGATTTTCACCTGCCTGCGTGGCGACCCCAAAATCTGATTGTATGTGCACAGAGAGCAAGAGGAAATAGGGGAACTCTGATTAAAATCAACATTTTGCCTGTTAGCTCTGCTGAATCTTAAGAGGGTTTTAATCAGCTCTGCCTGTCACCGGGGCTGCGTGAGTGACGGGCAGAGGCAGCGGTGGCCGAGGGTGCTGGCGAGCAGGTGTCGGGGCAAGAACCTGCGGGCCGTGCAGGTGAACCCCAGCCTGCGCCGGGGGGCTGCCCAGGGATGGTTTGGTGGGAAGCATTTCCTTGCCATCCCAGGCTTAGCTGGCAGAGCAGACGATCAGAAATGATGCATTTCCCTTGATTAATTAAGCTAATGGTTATCTGAAAACAAAAATGGCATGGAAGAGGAGACGCATGCTCAGAATGCGAAATGTGATTTATGAAAGGGGAAGTGCTGCTCGACAGACAGCGGCAGGAGCCAGTCCAGGAGCGGGGCTGGGCAGGCGGGCTCGCTCTGGGGCAGAGTGTCTGCGAAAGGAGAACTTCTTTTTTAGCCAGACAAAGGTAGATGAAACCAGTGGGGTTTCTCACAAATAGGAGGAGGTGTCTTTTAGACGTGGCCTTGCAGGTTCCTGGCCAAAGCCTGAGCATCGCTGCTGCTGTCGTGAGCCGGGTCAGCAGCTTCCTCCTCTAGTCCGTAGGTGTGTGAGACTCTTGGCAATTGGCAGCTGTTTGCAGGTTTACAGTTAGCTCGGGTCCTGAACATCTTAAGAAATGGTTTGTATTGTGTTGCCGGTTTTTAAGGAAACAGCGTTCCTCCGAGTGTGTGCTTTCTGAGCTTCCTTTCCCTACGCCTACCGCTGCTGTATGCACCTAAAATATTGTCTCTGCTGGCAGTAACTGTGGTTTGTTTGAGGCACCATTTCCCGGAAACCACATAGCCAGATATTTCTTAGTTTAATAGTTTGATCATGTTTATCACAACTCCAGCAGCTTCCTGTGCAGTGAAAGGTGTGATAAGTAGTTACTGGTTTAAAAGATACACCCTCCCCTTGCTTTGCGCCAATTGGCTGGGAGAGATCTAGCGTTTAGGATATGAATTACTTATTCATACCGCTCTCTTTCCGTATTAAGTGCATCAAACCTAAATGCCTGTTACTGAGCAAATTAATGTGAAGTCCACTATGACTTCCAGTGGTTATCAGAGTGATCCAGGACGAGACAGAGCATCACCATGCTCCATTAGGAAGACCGGTGTGCGCTACATTTAATGTATTTCCCAGGAATGCGTTAACCTCTGCTTGGTTTGGATTTATTCCAGACAAACATTTGCTGATTTAAAAGGAGAATTTGTGTTCATATTTTAGCTCTTCTGAAAGGGTCTGATGCATCCATCTATACATGGCTGCGCTGCGAGGAAGGACTGTGGATTTGTGCTGTAAAGCTGCCTTCAGGCTCTCCCCTCCCCAGCTGTGGCGGTACCCGTGTCTGCACCAGTACCGGGTTGGAATCCAGCTGACGGCGCTCCGGCGCCAGCAATTGCCGTGGCCCTGTGCGGTTTCAGCAGGCGTTGGTGCGGTCCCCGCTCCATGGGAGGTGGCAGAAACACCGTCCCCAGGCGATGGCCGTGGGGCAGCAGGCAGGGTGGGCCCTGGGGCCTGGTAGAAGAGGTTGCATCTCTGGGGTGAGGATGCTGTTACGGAGAAGGATGTTAAATAAACACACGACAGCTGATGTCTTTTAATCAGAATAAGAAACAGCCTCCCAGGGAGTGGGAGACTTTGAGGTCCAGACTCAGAATAAGAAACAGCCTCACAGGGAGTGGGAGACTTTGAGGTCCAGACTCGGAATGGGAGAGGAGTTCCTCCCTGGAAAAGGGCAGAAAGTGCAAGGGGCCATGTGCGGTGGGAAGCAGACGATTTTCCAGGCAGTTGGAGCACTCGGTGCTCTTGCTCATACGTGCGTGGGGGGCAGCTCCTCCAGGCAGCCATTGCATGCATTTTGTGGTTTTTTTCCTTTATTTTTCCCATTCTCTATCATTACCCTATGTATGACTGCTGAATGTGGTGGCCTCAGCATCTCTCTCCCCCGCTGGAGAAGCCAGCAACAAGGTATGGCATTCATGGTCACGTTGGGGGGAAAAAAAAAAGCCCGCTGTTCAGGCTGCATTTTTCCAGGCCTGTCCCCTTGAGCGTGGCGGGGGCTGTACAGCTCAGCCGTGCACATGTTGGCTGCTATAAACCTTTTTAACTAAAACTGTATCCAGTGGGACTGATCCAGCAGCAGAGGCCTGCCACAGAGGGGTTTTTGCTGGATTTTTGGAGGGGCTGGTGTCCCTCTCTCTGTGAGAGCAGCTGCAGGAGGACAAGGCTAGGGCACAGCCCCCGCTGCAGAACCGGGGCAGCTGGGCGAGGAGGATGCGATGGGGCTTGCCCCAGTTCTGCCCCATCCCTGAGCCCCTTCGCCTCCCCCATCCTGCCGGGCTGTCTCTGGTTTGAACAGTCGAAAATGCCTGGCGGTAGGAAATCCTCAGTCTCCTCTGCAGATAAGATCATTTGGATTCAGCCCAGACTCATGCAAGATCTGTGTCGGGAGGAGACGACCGCAAGGACACTGCTCTGTTTATGTTTTCCCCAGAAGAGGAAAAAGGCTGCACGGTGCTGGGCACAGCCCGGACCATCTCCAGGCGCTTCCAGAGCCGTCGCGAGCGGTTCCGGAGGGTCCCCTGTGCGCGGGAAAGCTCCTGCCTTCACCCTGAGCTGGGTAAAATCCTGTTAAAGGCAAAACGAAGCAACTCGCACGTTAACGAGGCGGCCGCCACCAGCGACGTCTGACGTAAACACAGCTCTGCAGCATAGCCTGGCCTTGGGCAGCATCAGTGTGGCGAGGAGGAACAGTCGTGTGAGCAAGATGTTGGATGGAGGAGATGGGGGCTCAGCTCCTGGGCCCCCCTCACTGCACTCCCGGCGGGGGACCCCCTGAGTGCTGCGGGGAAGTGACAGGGGAGGGGGACGGGGCTGGATGATGTGGGAGAAGGGCCGTGGCGGCTGCGGCTGGGAGCTGTGCAGCCTGCTCGGGCTGGGGGGGACAGGAAGGACAGAGGGTCCCGGTGATGTAGCTGCTCGTAGGAGCCGTCCCCGGGTCTGTGCCAGCACGTGGAGTCTCATGGACAGCGAAGGGGTGTTACTGCGTGATGGACCTTTGGGTGCAAATGGGAGAGAAACGAGGGTCTCTGCAACGATGAAAGTCTGGGGCAGGCACTGGCAGGGGCTGAGGGCAGCCAGGGTCTCTCCCCCTTGGGCTGGGACCTGCCTGTGCCTCCCATCGCAGGGCAAGAGCCGAGGCTCACCCGGGAGCAATTTGCCAGCACCTACTGAAGTCATTTCTCAGAGGGAGCCATCAGTTCAGCTGACACCTTGATGTAGTTTAAAGCAAACTGCAAACATGAAGATTTATTTTTATCGAACGAGCAGGCATATAAAACATGCTGTGCAATGCAGCGCAGCCTGGCAGGAAGCACCCTGAATCCCAGGAGTCGTGACTTCGGCACGCCGGGCCGTGCGCCATCCCTGGCTGACCCTGCTGATAGCAGGCCCGTGGGGTTTAAGGGTGGGGAGAGAAGGAAACTTAATCACCAACTGCCAAACCTTCCAGGATCGCTGCCAAACACCAGGACCCTTCTGCAAGGGACGGCACTGGCACCAGTTGGGACAACAGATCCCGACCCCGCCGAGGCTGAGGTAGAGCTCCACCGATGTTACAGGCTCTCTGTCCCGGGGAGGTACTGGGAAGGGGGTACGGCCACACTCCCGTTTTCCAGGGGGTTTATGTCTTGCCATGACCCAAGTGCAGGTGCAGGTCCTGTGGTATAGGTGTGCTTCAGTCAGAAGTGCTTAATTGGAGGTGAGAGAGGGAATAACCTAAACCTTTAGGATGTATAGCTGTTGTGCTGCAGCAGCCAGGGCAAAGAAGTCCTACAGATAGAGAAAATAAATTACCAAGACTTAGATATTATTATAGAATGCATTAAGAGGCAGCCTGAAAGGAGAGTTGGAGCTGATGGAAGCTTTAACAAACGCATTTAGTGTTGGATATAAAGACTGCGCTGAGCAAAAAAATCTTGTTGTGCCGATGTAAAGCCACATCTCCTGGGAAGCCACTGGATGCTCCATCTTCATCTGCAACAGGGATGAGCCTGGGATGTACAACACAAGGAACGGTGGTGTTCGGTAACAGCCGTGAAACGAGCCGCAGCCCAGATGTTCCAGAGGGAGCAACCTGCCCCTGGCCGGGGCTTTGCCCCAGGAAGGGCCCTGGGTCACTTGGGTTTGCCCCTTTCCCCACTCGCCCGTGCCCAGCGTGGGGACTGTCTTGCTTTTCTTTATGAAGCACAAGAATAGGAAAAGCAGAATGACTCAAACTTCAAAAGTAACTTCTCTGAAGATGGAAAATTGCAGCCCACGAGCTGCTCCGAGAGCTGTGAGCAGCAGAGGCCCCGCTGGAAATTCGGACTCAACGTTTCCCTCCAGCCCGGCCCCGGCGGTGGCCCGGGGGGACAGGGAGGTGGGGGGCGAGCACCAGCTCGGGGCTGGCCAGGGGCCACCGGGCTGGTCCAGCCCCGGCCGGGGTGATGCTCTGCCGTGCCCTGTCACCCCGCCTGGGCATCGGCACGCCAGCCCCGAGGCAGGATCTGTCCCCGGCCGCTTTAGAGAGTCAGAAAGCGGCGGTGGGTCTTGGGGGGCGAAGGGCCGGGGGGGGCAGCGAGCGGAGCCGCTCTCAGCGGGGAGGGGAGGCGAGCCTGCGGGCTAAAATGGCCACGCTCGGCTGCAGGCGTGGGCTCTGCCATGCGGCAAGGGTTAACCCCCCCAAAAGGCATGCTGGGAAAGGGGAAGGCAAAACTGCACCGGGAGAACTTGTGCGGTGGGGGCGGGCAGCGGCGGGCAGCGGCGGGCAGCGCTCCCCCGGCTGGCCCCGGTGCTGGGGGAGAGCAGCGAGGGAATCTCGAAAATGCCCTTTGTGCGAGGCTGGACAGCGTGATTTCAGAAGGGGGGAGCTGGGGTTGGTTCCCCCTTCCCCCCCCCCCCGGCACTGAATTTCTGGGTCTCTGCCCCGGCACCTCTCCGTTCGCCCGCTTCCCGAGGGGGGGATGCCCGTTCCCACCGCTGATGCCGTGGAGGGGAATGCACTCCACTAGTCACTGCTCGTGGAGCTGTTCAGAGCTCTCACAGTCGCAGGGACTTGAGAAGAGAAATAATTTCTGTTTTGGCTAAAAAAAAAAAAAAAAAAAAAAAAAAAAAAGGAACGTCAGGTTCTTTTCAATACCGAATATAAGCCTTGGAGAGGGAGGGATTGCTCGGTATTGGGGAGCCACCGAAGCATCTCAAAGCACAAAAGAAATGGTAATTTTCACATATGCTCGTAAACGTTAATTTTCACATATGTTAGTAATTCCACATGGCTTGAAAAATCAAGGATGAAACGTTGTCCCTGAATGTACCCGTCCATTTGCAGTGCGGTGCAAGCCAGGCTGTCATTTGAACATCAGGAATGTATTTTACAGCCGCTGCCCTCTGCGTGCGTTGGGTCCAGCCGTGACACTATCCTTCCTCCGCCTGCGTCCTTCTGGCACATGAAGTCACCAGCAGCAGATAAAACAGGGAGATTCATTGTGGGTCACGCAAAGAAGACGATGTGGTGGTCAGACACCAGAGGTGCCTTGACTCGCCCCGGCTGGCTGGTGGAATGATGTCTTATCTCGAGTTTAAGGGCTCAACCTGACCCTGAGCCATTTTTAACCCGAGGTGGGAAGAGCCCTCCCTGGGTGTTCCACTCCGCTTTGAAAAATTCTTCACTCGCCCCACGGTATCTGCTTTCCCGGTGCTTTTCATTTTTGTAGCTCTGCAACCCGAAGCAGACCCACTTTTCCAGCGTTTGATGCTCCGCTTCTTGAAGATGCTTTAACTCTCAGGACTCAGAAATAACTCCTAGCAAACGCAGTGCAGAGACCCAACAAGAAGACATCTAATCTAATGTATCACATTTCCATAGTTTGTGCTGCAAGCAGCAATTTGTGGTTCAGCAGCGACGGCTGAGTAGAGACGAGCATTATCACAGGAATTCCTTCCATCTCTCGCCTGAGTATGTGACAAATAAGTCTTGGCCGTGGCATTGTCTTTTCTGGTTTCGGACTAACAGGCTTAACTCTTTTTTTCTTTCCCAGGAAAAGCAATTTCACCTTTGCCTTGCGCACCTCCACCGCCCGCAGCTGAGCGTTTGCTGCGTGGGGCACCGTCCCATGCGCTTGGAGAGCAGAACGCCGGGGTGGGAGGTGGCACAGAGGGGGCGTAAATACCGGCACCCTCGAGGACGCGGGCTGGTGAGAGCGGTCAGCCGGGGTGCTCAGCACCGCTCCGTGCGAGCTGGACGGGGAACCTCCACGGGAGCGGCCGGGACTGCGTGCTGCCCCACGCTGAACCACAAAGGGGATGCGATAACCGGGGGGGCTGTCGCAGAGAACCGGCCCGGCATCCCTTCGGTGCGGGGCTCAGCCATCCTTCGGGGGCCACGGGACGTTCCCCCGCCGGTGAGGGGTGGGCTCCCAAAGTGCTCCCCCCCGCCCTGCTCCTGGAGAGGGACCACGGGCAGGAGGTGCCAAGGGCTGAACCTGCTCGGTGGGCCGGGAGGGTGGGGGTCCCGGTCGGGAGCTGCTCCCCCGCCAGCCCCGGTGCGGGGTTTGCGGTCAGAGATGGCTCCGTACCCGCATCCGTCCCTCTTCGGGGAGCAGCCTGCCCGGAAGAATTCGAACGCAAAGAAAGGGCCATCGCTTACAGCCGCTCTCTCGGCCCCGCCGGACCACCGGGCACCGGCTCCAGCCGTTCCCACGGGGGGGCCGGCGACAGGGAGAGCACCGCCACCCGGGAGGGTTCCCCGGGTTCGCAGGGGAAGCTGAAGGCAGAGCCGGCTGGCGGTACTGCCTCGGTGTGTGGCACTGGTGAGCCCGCTTTCGCGTCTAACAGTCTTCGGCAGCTCAAAAGAGATACTGAAATATTGGAGAGGAGTCGGGAAAGAGGCAGAGGGATGCCGTGGGGGCGTGGGGAGCCCGGGAAGCCGGGGGCGGTGGGGCCGCGTGGCGTCTCAAAGGGAAGGTTAAGGACATTTTGATCAGCTCGTAAACCTCTACGCAGGGAAGAAATGCAGGGACTCGGCTGAGCTTTCATCCAGCGAATGAAGACACAACAGGATCCAGCGGCTGAAGTCCGCACCAGCAGTAGCTGGAGCTGGAATGCGGTGCCATTTTCACCGCGTCAGAAAAAAAAAGCCAGGTGGGAGGGCAAAACCCGGGGCTGCTTGGCATCGTTCTGGGCTCTGCTGCCATTCAGCCCCAGGCTGCTACGGCAGGATTCAAAAATGCAAGGGGTGTAATCCACAGCCTGTGGGACAGGGACGGGCAGTGGGGGATTATACTGGCTCCCCCCCCAGTCTTAAAACGCCCCCCCCCGCACCCCGATATTTTACGCACCCCTGTGATCCGCCTTGCCCTGCTGGGTTTGTATCTTTATCACCTGTGACTTTTATAAGATTAATTCCTTCTCTCCAGGGCACTCGAGCGTTTCACTGGCAGCCGTGCCCGCACACCACCGCACACCGACACCTCGGGGTACCGGCCGGCGGGGCAGCCCGAGCCGAGCAGGGTGCGGGGCAGGGGGCTGCGGCGTGGGGGTCCCCCTTCCCGGGTGCTCCCACACGCGGCCGCGGTGTGGCGTGTCCCCGCGGTGCGTGTCCCAATGTCAGATGCCAGCTGCGGGGTAGGGGAGCGGAGGTGGGACCCCCCTCCCCCGCCTGGGGTCCCGCGTGGGACACACAGCGCTGTTTGCAGCGGGACCGCGGGGAGGCGAGAGCGGGGACGGGGCGAAGCTCCGACTCGGACGACGGCGAGGGTGGGGGGCCCCAGGGGGCGGCCCGGAGGTAACGTGGGGAGGGGGGAGTTTCCCCCAGGAGAAGCTGGAGCGGAGCAGGGCGGAGCCCGGGGACCCGCCCCGAATCGGGGCAGCACCGGGGGCTTCGCAGCAGTCCCGGCGTCGGGGGGAGCCGCGGCCAGAAGCCGGGGAGCTGAGAGGACGAGGGTGACTGCCGGCGTGGCCGCCGGGCCTCCGGCGCCGGGGGCAGGATGAGGCCCCCCCCCCCCCCCCGCCTCGGCAAACAGTGGGCGAGGGGGAGGTCCCCGGGACACCGAGAGGAAACGTCCCGCCGTCCCGGCAGGAGCGGGAGGAAAACGAAACGGGGGCGAGAAAGCGGGGGAGAGCCGAAGCTCGGCGCGGTTGGGGCCGGGGGCGGTCCGGTGGGGCACGGGATGCCCGGCCCGGTTCGGCCCGGCGCGGCGCGGTGCTCACACCTGCATTGCTGCAGCGGCGGAGCGCTGCCGGGGCGGCGGGCTCGGCTCGGCGCGGCGCTGCATTGCAGCACTGCAGGAGCCCCCTCCTTCCCCTCTCCCTTCTCCTCCCTCCGCCGCCGCTCGGCTCCGGGGGCCCAACCCGGGGAGCGGACCGGCCCCGCCGCGCTTCGCTCCCGTTCGCAGGGGGCAGCCGCCGCCGCGCTCGGGTCTCCCGCGTCGTGCCACAGGCGAGTCCCCCCCGGCCTGGGAATGCAGCCGTGGGGAGAGGGACACGCACCCACCCGCTGTGTCCCCCGGTTGGTCTCTGTCGCCGGCGTTCATCAGTTCCCGCGCGGGTGGAGGGGGACCGGCCCGCCCCGTCGGGGCATCCGCCGTCCCGCCCGCCCGTCCCCGCGGCCACCGGCACAGCCCCGCGGCTCGTCCCGGCCGCCTCCCTCCCCCGCGCCGCCCTCCCCGCCGGGCTGACCGGGCTGTCCGCCCCGACGGGCCGCCCGACCTGCCGTGGGCCACGCACTGCCCGGCGCCGTCCCCGCGGGCTTCCCGCGAGGGCGTTGGGGCTGGTCCCGCGGGGAGCCCGGCACCGCCACCGGGACCGGGCAGGGCTGAAGGACGCTGTACCGGGCGACCCCGGCCCCGGGGCGGACCATTCCCGACGGCACGGTGTGTGTTCCCCCTCCCGGCCGTCGGGGCGCTTGCGGTACCCGTGGGGAGGGCGGAGGGAGGCCACCGGCCCCGCGTCGCCGGCCCGTCGGGAAGGGAGGCTGGCGACCGCGCTCCGGGCTCTCTCGCCTGGGGACAGCGGCCCGGAGACCGGTGCCGGCCCCGCGTGACTGGGTCCTGCGTGGACCCAGCCGGCCACGACCCGCGGCTGCTGCGTGCGGGGGGCGCGAAGGGGAGCGGGGCGATGCCGGTGGGAAGGAGCCGGCGGCGGCCGGGGGTCCCGGGACCTGCCCCGCTCCCAGGTGCGGCGCCGCGGGGGCGGAGGGGAGCGGGGCCCCGGGCCGTGGGGACCGCCCGCCCCGGCACAACGGGGGCCCGTTCCCAAGGCTCCCGCTCTGTCTCTGCTTTGGGAAAACGCCAGCACGGTAACAAAATGGCGGGGAAAGGGTGGGATTGTCACGGCGAGCCCTGCAAGCGCAGCCCGGCCGGCCCCCGGCACCGCCCGGCCGGGCTCAGGGCGTCCGTGCCGGCGGCAGGCAGCGGGGCGGGGGACCCCCCCGGGCTGTGCCGCCGCCCGGCCCCGCCGCCCGGCAGAGCTCCGGTGCAGACGCAGCTGCAGAAAATGGCTGCTCGGCGGAGCCCGCTGAATCCTGCCATGGGGGGGGGGGGACGGGGGGACGGCAAGGAAGCGGCGCGGCCCTCCCCGCCGGCCGCGGCCCCCTCCCGGGGAGCCCGGGGGCAGGCGGCGCGGGGGGCGGCCGGAGGCTCCGCGGGGCGGCGGGACCGGAGAGGAGGCGGCGGCGCGGCGGGACCCCGGCGGCCGGCGCGGAGCCTCCCCGGCGGGGCCTCACCTGCGGCGCGGCGTGGGGGGGGGGGGGACACACGACCGGGCAGCCCGCCCCGATCGCGCCCGGCCCCCCGCGGCGCCGGGACGGCACGTGCCGGCAGCCCCCGCCCGGTGCCCGCCAAGGCGGAGGGCAGGGGCGGCTCCGAGCCCGGGGGCGGCGCGGCGGAGGGGCGGGCCGGTCACCCCCCCGGCGGAGCCCCGCAGCCGCTCCCGCAGCGCCCGGTTAAAAATAAAAAAAAGAATAAAATAAGAATAAAATTTAAAATAATAATAAAAATAATAAAAATGAAAACTAATTTAAAAAATCAAATAAATAAAACCCGGCGGGGGGACACGGCGTTGCGCGGCCGCGGCTCGGCCACGGCACCGGCTCCGCGGCGAAGCCGCAACGAAAATTCAACCCCGCGGCCCCGCGACGTGTCGCCGCCCCCCGCCCGCCACGGCGGCGACCCCCCGGCGCCTGCCCGCGGCACCGGAGCGGGCACGCGTGGGTGGGCGGCTGGCGGTTGCGCTGCCTCTCCCCCGCGCAGCCGGAGGTTCGCTCCCCGCCGGTGCTCGGCGGTGCTGGCGGCCGGGCGAGGGGGCGTGCGGCGAGGCGCGGAGAAGCCCCCCCGCCCCCCGTCCCCGGTCTCTTCGCCCTGTACCGGGGTCACCCGTGTCCGCGCATCGCCGCGGCTCCCCGCTCCACCAGCTCACACGTGGTCCCGTGTCGCCGCTCGGCGGAGCGGAGCGGAGCAGGGAGACCACCCCGTCCCGCCGTCTCTCCTGGCCCACGGCCCCGCCGGGAGCCGTCCGTCCCGCCGCCGCCTCCCCTTTCCCGCCGGCCGCTCCGCCGCGGGTGGGACGGACCGGGGTCTCCTCCGTGACCCACGTTGCAGGGGCAGGGCAGTGAGCGGCGGTCCCGCCGCACTTTGGGATCGACGTGGGCTCCCGCGGTGCCGTCGGTGTCCACGGAAAACGGCGCTACTGCCTCTCCTCCCGCACCGTGCGGTGGGGCGGCCCGGCCGGGACCCGCGGGGAGGGAAGGGGCACCGGGAGTGGGGTGTCCCGGGAGTGGGGTGTCCCGGTGTGCGGGAGGGGGGGGGGTTGTTGCACGCTGGGCGGGACGACACTGGTGGCGTCCCGTCGGGGGTCACCCGTGGGAGTGGGGGGGGTGTCAGCTCCGTCCCCTCCGCCCCAGGGGGTTCCCGGCCCCACGAGGTGGGCGGGTGTGTGTGGGGGGGGGGGGCCCGCGCGGGGCCGTTCCACTCGTGAGAGCCGGTTGCTGCGATACCGACGGGCCAATGAGCGTTCACCAGCTCACCCCGGGCTCTGGCACCGCTTCCTTATATGGTGCGCGCCGTCCGCGGGGCGCCGCGCTCATCGCCATATAAGGGCATGAACCTAAATACAGCATCTACCTTGGGCGGGGTGGGCGGGGCCGGGGCGGTGGGACGGGGCGGGCGGGGCCGGGGTCCGGGCCCCGCCGCAGATACTGTGTGTCGTGTCCGTGTGTCCGTGTCCGTGTGTGTCCGTGTGTGTGTGTCCCACCCCCGCCACCAGCCCGGGAGAAGC
Source organism: Astur gentilis (assembly GCF_929443795.1). Taxonomy (NCBI): domain Eukaryota; kingdom Metazoa; phylum Chordata; class Aves; order Accipitriformes; family Accipitridae; genus Astur; species Astur gentilis. The sequence goes on from NC_064889.1 coordinate 40,295,760, forward strand.
CGCCGGCCGTCATTAGGTGGAATGCAAATGAGCCGCGTTTCACCTCTAATTGCTTTTGTTAAAAGCGGAGCGGCGGGGCCGCGGGCGGGCAGGGCCGGTAGCAGGGCAGGGGTAGGGACGGGGCCCGGGCGGATCCAGGCGCGCCCCGGTGTCATCTGTCACCTCCCGGCTGAGATCTCCCCCACCCCCCCGCCGGCTCCGGCACCCCGCTCCGTCCCGTCGGTGGTGGTCTCTGCCCACTCGTGGTTCTTCCGCGGCCGCTGCCGCCGGAACCGCGAGGGAGCAGATTCGTCCTTCCGCCGTCCTTGCGGACCGACGTGGGCAGCAGCGCGGGCGGGACGGAGCCGCACCGGTTAGACGGGGGGGGGGGGGGGGGGGGGAGGGGGGCGCGGAATATCCCGAAAGGTTCAGGTTTCCTCGCCCGAGGCAGCGCTCGGGTCGGTTCCTCCTTCTGCCCCTTCTGCAAACAACTCGTATTTATATTCCTACAAATAATCAGCAAATTCAGAAACCCCGGAAACAAAAGGTCTTTTGTGCAGAGTGCTCGCAGCCTGGAGCGGGGCGATAAAGCCGTGCCCCCCCCCCACGCCTCGCCCCCAGGAGCGGCACTTTCCCCGCACGGGGGTTTCGCTGTGACCGGCGGAGCTGCTCGGCTGCAGGGGCCGGGGGCGACGAGCGGCTCTCGCTGCGTGTCGGCAGGCCGGGAAAACGGGGAGTGCGCGCTCAGGGCTGCCCGTGGGAGCTGCCTGCAGTGGGACGCGGGTGGGCAGCCCCGCCGCTCAGCCTCGCCGGAGCAGGGGGTGTGCTCGGGGACACGCAGCCTCACGCCCCCCCCCCCCCCGGGCCCTGCTGGGGAGGGTGCACCAGTGGCTGCGGGGACACGCGTGGGGCGGCTCCCACGGGCAAGGCCAACGCGGGAGACTCTCCGACGGTTCGCGGGTGGGTGGGTGTGGTCAGGGAGGGAGGACGGCGGCCGCTCTCCCCCGTGGGGACCGCCGAGGGGAGACACCCCACCCACACACCCCACCACCACCCCCCGCACCGCCCCGGGGCCTGGCACAGCTCCCGGGGGCCTCCTGCGGGAGCTTCGCCCTGCCGAAGTCCGCGGTGCGGGGGGGTTCCCCGGAGCAGAGGGGGCGGCAGTGCACCCCCCCGGGGGCGGTGGGAGCGCAGCCGGCTCCGCGGCGGTCGCAGCCGCCATTTCCAGGAGGACGGTGCCACCTATGGAAAGCACCTGGAATTAATCGGGCCGGCGGGGGCCGCGCCGGGAAGCGTCGTCTCTCCGTGCGGCACCGTGGGGACGAGCCCGGGCCGCGCCCGCCGCCGCCCCCGCCGCTCCCCGTGCCCGCCCCCGGGGACCGAACCGGGCCGCACCGGAGGGCGGCAGACGGGGCTCGACCGCTCCGGTCGGCGGGGCCGCTGCTGTCCTTCAGCACCGCCCCTTCCCCCCCGCCAAGGGCCGGCTGCCCCGGGGGGGAACCCCCGGCGCGGAGGCTCCGCGGAGCGTGTCCCGCAGCGGACCGAGCGCTGTCGCGGCGGCTCCATCCCGAGCCCCGGAGGAGTGAGAGCAGCGCCGGGCACCCAGACCGGGGCGGGGGGGTGGCTCGACATGAGGAAGACGGGGAGGGGGGAAGGCTCCGGGGCGAGCGGAGGGTGGCGGGGGCGCACTACGGAGGGGGGGGGGAGGGCGGACCGCTCCGCACCCGCGCAGAGCGGTGACCGGCGGCCGTCCCGAGGGGAGACGCCTGCCCTGGGGGATCCCCGCCCCCCCGGTCCTGCCTGTCCCAGCTGCCCCCCCGGCACCCCCCTGCCCGCACCCTCTCCTTCTCGCTGCCCCCTCCCCGCTGCCGCTGGGTCCGGCAGCGCCGAGTCCCCTCCACAGCCCCGCCGCTCCCAGGGGAAGAGCCAGCAGCCGTGCCCGGTGCCCTCCCGGGGTCCGCCGGCCCTGAGCCGTGCCCACAGGGGCACGCTGCCTCCCCCCGCCAGCCCTGGGCGCCGGCGCCTCCGGAGGCGCCGGGGAAGCCCTGCCCGGGCCTGAATTCGATGTCAAACACGTCGACACGAAAACTTCCTCGCGCGGGAATTCCTGAGCTGCCGGGAGTGGGAAGGAGCGGCCCCGCGGGGACACCGCTGCCCGGGCACCCACTGAGAGCTGCCCTCCCGGCACCGGGTACCCCCGCGCTCCGGACAGCGGCCGCCCCCGTGGCCCCGGCGGCAGCAGCCCCGGCGGCACCGGGGGCGTGTCGGGGGTCGGGGCGCACGGCAGCGCGGTGTCCCGAGAGAAAGAGGTGGGAAAAGCGGGCGGCCCGGTCCCGCCGGCAGCGACCCCACGCGTGACCGCAGCTCCGGGTATGGCCCCGTCTCCGGGCCCGCCCTCGGTCCCCGGGGGGTGGGGGCCGGTCCTGCCCCGGCCGCCCCCTCCCGCGTGGGGTGCAGGTACCGCAGCCTGGGGCCGGTCGCTGCCTCCCTGCTTCGCCCGAGCTGCTCGGAAACGAAAAGGCAGCGTGCCGGCGGCCGGGCTGCCCCCCCAGCCCCGGGCAGGGCCGGGGGCTGCCGGGGGCCGGCGGGGGCCGGCGGTGCCGCGGGGTCCCTGGGTCCGCGCCCGCTCCGCCGGGACAGCCCGGCACCGGCCCGGGGGGCCGTGAATTTACCCCGAGGCTCGTCCCGGCTCCGTTCAGCCACAGGTGGACGGAATCGTTTTCCCGCCCGGCTGGGGAATGGGACCGGGCCGGGAGAAAGCCGGAGCCGAACCGAGCGGCGGGGCGGATCGGGAACCCGGGGCCGGGCGCCCTGACGGTGCCGGGGGTGTCCACGCACGCAGGGAGCTCGCGTGGAATGGGGCTCCGGGGCGCGCTCTGCCCTGCCCGGCGGTACCCACGGCCCGGCCGGGCTGCGGGATGCCTCTCCCGGGAGACAAGGTCCGGTCCGGCCCAGCCGTAGGGTCGGTTCGGGGACTAGCAGGCTCTGGGGCTCTGCCGGGGGGTCGACTTGCTCTGCCCCCGCTTCCCCCGCGGTCTCAGCGTTGGGGCCATGCTCGGGTCGCCCAGGAGAAGGGGACACGGTGGTGGGGCGGGGGGGGCGACCGTGGCGTGACCGGGTCTCCGACCGGCACCGGCACCTTCGGCCGCCCGGGGAACCGGGCCGTACCGGGAGCTGGGCTGGCTCCGAGCCGCCCCGGGCACGGGTGTCCGTGGGGCGGAGCAGCTTGTGAAGCACGGTCACCAGAGCGTACGGGAAGCCGCGGGGAAGAGCCCGGCTGCGGTGCGGGGATCGATCGTGCCGGCGGTTGGGTTGGAGCCAGCTCCCTCCCGCCCCGCCGCCGCCCCCGGCTCAGCCGCGCTCGGACACGCGTGCTCGCCCCGCCGCCCCCACGCGCGGCCGCGGGAGAGGCAGTAGCCCCCCGGTTTCGTTGCAAAGCTCGCAGCCGGGGAAGCCCCCTCACAGCGAGAAACGAGGGGGGAGCCGGGCGCTCTGCCCCGCGGCGGCCCGCTGAGCCCCGAGGCGCTCATCGCACAAGTACGGGCGGGGGGAGCGGAGATCCGGCGGCCGAGGGGCGGATTTGGGGTCAAATGGGCGGAAACGGGGTTTGCCGCAGCGGCACACGCCCTCGCCGGGCCGGAGCCGTCCCCGAGTCCGCGCCGAGCCCCGGGACAACCGGGGCAGGGCCGGGGCCGGGGGGGGGCAGGCGGGGGCGGAGGGGGCCCGGGGGCGAGCGGCCCCCCCTGGCCGAGAGCCCGTGGGGCGGCCAGGCAGCTTCTGCCGTTGACCTCGGGAGCGTGGAGGGCGGCCCGGGCCCGGGCTCCGCTCCTGCTCCCGGTGGCCCGGCCGGGCGGGAGGGGCCCCCGCAGCGCCGGCCCCGGGCTAGGGGTTCCGCGGGCCCCCTCCGGTAGCGGGAGGAACCGCCCGGCAGAGCCGGCGACGGTCCCGCCTGCCGCTGTCTCGTCCCGCAGCGCCACCGGGACGGCTCCGTCCCGCTTCTCCTTCGGGGCCAAGACCCCCACGAGCGGCCGCAGCCCCGGCCCGGGCTCGCTCACGGGCCGGGGACTCCGGCCGGACCCCCACGCAGCGGCGGTCCCTCCCTGCTGCTTTCCCCGCGCCGTTCTCGTTTGCGTCTCGCCTTCTGCCGGCCCCCCCCCCCCCCGCACCGCAACCGGGGACCCGGCCACGGCCCCGCGCGGGTCCCGCGTGGGTGCCGGCGGGGGATGGAGCTGTTCCCTCCTCTGATGCCCGCGCAGGAGGCAGTTAGAGCAGCGGCCTCCCCCCTCTCCGCCCCCACGCGTGGCTGTGGGGCTCCGCCGAGCTCCGCGCGGGCGGCGGGGCAGAGGCGGCGGCTCAGCCGGGAGCTCCGCGGCCCCTCAGGGCTCCCGTGCGGTGTCGGTGCGGGGAGGCTCGGCTCCGGGACCGTGCTTCCCACCTGCACCGGGACACCGGCAGCGGAGGTGCGGGGCAAACACCCGTTTTTCCCGGGCTGCAGCACCCCACCCGGCCACGGGGAGGGGGCCCCCGCCTCGGCCCCGCTGCGCCTCTGCGGACGCTGCCCCGGGACCCCCGAGCAGCGGACGAGGCGGCGGCACCGGCACCGTCGGGACCGGGAGGACGATCCGCCCCCCCCCTTCCCCTCCTCACCCCCGCGCCCCCCCCGGGTCCCCCCGGGCGGGCCTTGCGCCCGCTGTCCCCGGGTCTCTCTTCTGCGTGGCACCTTCCCGGGAGCGGGCTCCGGTCCGCTGCGTCCACACCAATTCACGAGCCGCCCCGCGACCTGCCTTAATTAACGACGATTAATTCGACATTAACGAAAAACTCCCCGGGACGCCGCTCGCCGGGGGCCGGGAGGGCGCGGGGGGGACCCTCCCCCCGCCCGGCTCCTCCGCACGGGCCGCGCAAAATCCGCGGGGCGCGGCGGGTCCCGCGGCCGCGGGGTTGGAGGCGTGGGGCTGGGAGCCCACGGGAGCCGCGGGGTGGAAATCTCCCGTCTCCTGCTGTGAGCTCCTCCCGGTTTCACCTCGGCCAGCAGCGGCGGGGGGGAGGGCTCTGCCCGCGGAGACCCGACCCACGCGAGTCCCCCCTGGGGCCGGGGGGGACCCCAAGGGCCCCACCCATGTCCGTCCGTCCCCCCCGCTGCAGGGGGAACCGGTGACGCCCGTTGGAGGTCCCTCCCTGCCTGGGTGTCGGGACCGGGCAGGGCTCCGCGGCGGCAGGCAGGAGCCCCGGGAGACAACGATCCCCGGGACGGGGACAACGCCGGTCCCCTCCGGCCCCCGCCGCCGGTCCTCGGCGTACCCCGGGGTCAGGGTCTCCCCCGGGCGGCGTCCCGGGCTGGGGAAGGCAAGTGCTCTGGAAGGGGAAGATGGTCCCCCGCAGCCGCGCCGGCCTCGCTGTCCCCGCCACGGGTGACCCGGCGCCCCGCCGGCGGCAAACGGCAGCCAGAGCAGAGCCCCGGGGCGAGGCAGCCACGGTCTCGTTTTCCGGAGAGCAGGCGCAGCCGGATCCTCGGGGCCACGCCCACCGTGGGGTCTCCCACGCGTGAGCGCGGCGGCCGCCGACACCCGCTCCCCCGCGGCTTCGAGCTCCTTAGCGGAGAAGAGCCGGCGGCGGGTGTGTGTGTGTGTGAGGTGGGGGGGCAGGTCCACGAGAGGCGTCCCCTGGCCTCGTCCCGCGTGGACCGGGCTGCAGAAGCCCACTCAGCACCAGGTCGCCGTGCTGCGGGTCCCACTCGCGGGGCACCCCCGGCCGGCACCGCTCCCCCCCCCGGGAGCGGGAACCGCTTCGCTCCGCGGGACGGGGCTGGAGCTCTGCCCGCTCCCTCCGGAGCCTCCCCGCAGCGGCCCCGCGGGGACGTGGGGGGCGGCGGCGGTTTGGGACCCGTCGCCCACGGCTCGCTGTCCCCACGCGCGTGTCTCGGTTTCCCGTGGCCGCCTCGGGGACGAAGTCGCGGCGGGAGAAGGCGACGGGAGATCGGGCGGGATGCGGTGCGGCGGGGCGACAGGCGGAGCCGGGAGAGGGGGCCCGGGGAGGGGGGGGGGCGGAGGGGGGGGCCCGGTACCGGCTGGCAGCCCCGCAGTCCCACCCGCGCTCCCGCGCCGCTTTGCTGACCGGTAACGCGGGAGGGACGGGGGGACGGGACACGGACCACGACGACACCACATCCCGCGTGGGGCCGCCCCGCTGGCCCCGGGGCCCCCCCTCCGCCCCCCCGGGGGCTGTCGGTGCCGGGATACCGGAGCCCTTCGAGCCCCGGTATGCTGCTAACTGCCCGCGCCGCCGGGAAGGGTTGGCACCCCCGCGGAGGCAGCGGTGCTGAACGACCCGCGGGACCGCGCGTCTCCGTGGACGCTTCCACGCCACGGCGGGCTCTCCCGCTCCCGGGTACGGCGGTTTGTCCGTTCAGCGCTCCTGCCTCTGACACCCTTCCCTTTGTCCGAGCACCGGGCCGCCGAGCCGGGCCGGGCCGGGCCGCCGAGCACCGGGGAACGGCCCGCGGAGCCCCCCCCTCCCACCGCCCCCCGGTCCGCCCCGTCCAGGTACTAGCGGGGGGGCCGGCCCGACCCGTCCCCGGGGCTGGGGGAGGCGGCGGCGGCGGCTCCCGGGCCGCCTTTGTGCTCCGCTCCGCTCCGCTCCACCCGCCCCCCCCCCCCCAACCTCCGCCGCCCCCCCCCGCCCCCCGGCGCCGCCGCCGTCCCCCCCTCCCCCCTCCCCCCTCCCTCCCCTGCAGCGGAGCGGGGCGTGGCGTGCGGTGGAGGGCGTGACGGGGCGTGGCATCCCGCCCTCTCCCTCCCCCCCCCCCCCCCCCCACCGCCGGCCCCGCCCCGCGCTCATCGGGACGCGGCGCACGTCGTGGGGCGGGGCCGGCGGCGCGGGCCAATGCGGCGCGGGCGGAATATTCCACCCGGCTCCGCCAGCAACAAGTGCGGGGGGGGGCCGGGAGGAGGAGAAGGGAGGAGGGGGGCGGCGGCGGCGGCGGCGGCGGCGGCGGCGGCGGCGGCAGCAGCGAAGGGAGGGGGGGGGGCCGCGGCGCTGACGTCAGCGGGCGGAGTATTATGGTCTGGGCTGCGCTGGCGGCTGCCTGTGTGCTGCGAGCGGCCGCGTAAACATGGAGCTCTCGGCCGTCGGGGAGCGCGTCTTCGCGGCCGAGGCCCTGCTCAAGCGCCGCATCCGCAAAGTAGGTGCCTCCCCCCTCCTCCTCCTCCCTGCGCGACCCCCCCCCGGCCCCGCGCCACCCCTCTCCTCCTCCTCCTCTCCCCACCGCCACCCCCCCACTCCCTCCCCCCCCCCCCCTCCCCTCATCCCTTCCCCGCCCCGGGCCCCGCCGCTGCGGCGGCCCCGCCGGCCCCGGCCCGGTTGCGGCTCCGAGCCCGTTTGAGGGAGGGGGGGGGCGGCTCTTTCTTCCCCGCCGCATGCCCGGGAGCTCCCCGCCGGCGGGGCGGGCGTGCTCCGCCGCTGCCCGCCCGCCTGCCTGCCGGGCTGCGCACCCCCGGGTTTTTTGTTGTTTGGGGTTTTTTTTAAAATAATTTTTTTTGTGCTGTTGTTGCATCTCGCTGCCCCCCCCACCCCCTTCCCCGCAACCCCCCGCGTGTTTTCGACACGCGCCGCGGGCGCGCGTTTGTTGCACGCGTGGATTTGCGGGTGTATCTTTGTTGCGGGCGTTTATCGCGGTTTCCCTCCATGCATATTTATTTTTCTCTTTGCATCTGCAGGGGCGCATGGAATATCTCGTAAAATGGAAGGGCTGGTCTCAGAAGTAAGTCGGCCGTTTGTCCGTAGGGGTTCTGCAGCCGGGGAGCCGTGGGGAGATGGCTGGCTGCAGCCCTGCTCCCCCATTGTAGTAGAAAGGAAACTTGGGTCCCTTCCTTTAGGCCCCATATTTTTTTTATTTTATTTATTTATTTTCTGTTTCTGGCTCCTTATGCTGTTCCTTCTCTCTGTGTTCCTCCCCTTCTCCCTCCCCCCCCCCCCAGGTACAGCACTTGGGAACCCGAGGAAAACATCCTGGATGCCCGGCTGCTCGCAGCCTTTGAGGAAAGGTACAAGGCCTTTGCTAGCCGTAGCCCTTGTGCTTGTAAATATGTTGCTGTCTTGTAGCTATGCTGAATTGAAGCTTTGGTTTTTTTAACACCTCTAGGGAGCGAGAAATGGAGCTATACGGGCCCAAAAAGCGAGGCCCCAAGCCCAAAACCTTCCTGTTAAAGGTAAGGAGGCCGGAGCCCCGCGCGAGCCGGTGCCGACCAGGGCTGCACGCTGCGGCGGGGAGCGGGGGTCCCTCTCCGGCCCCCGTGGAGGATGCTCCTTGCAAAGGCGGCCTCCTGTCTTGTAAGTTGTAATTACGCAGCTGGATGGCAGGATAATAAAGTCACTGGTTGATTTATCTTCTTTGCAGGCCCAGGCAAAAGCAAAAGCCAAAACTTATGAATTCCGCAGTGACTCTTCCAGGGGGATCCGGGTGCCGTATCCCGGCAGGTCTCCCCAGGAGCTGGGCTCCACGTCCCGGGCTAGGGAAGGACTGAGAAACATAGCCTTGGCTCCCCAGGGCAGCTCCAGCACCGGCACCCCCAAGGGAGACAGCATCCGGGACCGCGTGATCCGTGTGGAGGAGAAACCCGGGGAGACCCCCAAAAAGAGGGGCCCGAAGCCCAGGAAGGAGCTTTACAAGGACCTGGCGGAGACTCTGGATGCCTCCAAGAGGAAACTGGGGGACCCGGGGGACAAAGTGGGGGACTACCTGAAGGCCAGGAAGATGGAGGAGGCGGCGGGGGCGGCCAAGTTCAGCTCGGGACACAGCGTCATCCAGCTGGCCAGGCGGCAGGACCCCGACCTCCCCGGCGCCCTGCCCGGCCCCAACCGAGCCGAGGTGGGTGCCAAGCTGGGAGCCGCCGAGAGCTACCCTCCCCGGCTGGCCAAGCACCGGGCAGACTTTCTGGACCCCAAGGGGCAGGGGGGGCTGGACCCTGGTGGGCCCAAGCTCCTGCACGGCGCGGTGAGCCCAGGTGCTGTGGGCAGCCTATATCGCGATGGCGTGGGGGGCCAGGCGGGGCGGCCCTCCCTCATCGCCAGGATCCCCGTCTCCAGGATCCTGGGGGACCCCGAGGAGGAGTCCTGGAGCCCCTCTCTCAACAACCTGGAGAAGGTGGTGGTAACTGACGTGACCTCTAACTTTTTGACCGTCACCATCAAGGAGAGCAGCACGGACCAAGGATTCTTTAAAGAGAAGCGATGAGTTTGTTGGAGGTGGTGCTGGGGTTTTCTTCGGTCAGATCCAGACAAAAGCTTGGTTAGAGCTTGGTGGGCCTTTTTTTTTTTTTCTTTCTTTCTTTTTTTTTTTTTTTCCCCTTTATTTTTTGTCCTGGAGAGGATTTAGAAACTGTCCTAAATTCATTAGCTCATTCATTTTTTTTGTTTGGTTTTTTTTTCCCCTCCACGTCTTACATTTCGTTGGAAAGATTATCTCTAGAGTTATATTTTCTATTAGATGTAAATATGTTATTTAAGAAAAAATGCTTATATATATATCTATATATATATATTTCAACTCTGAGTTGTTTTATTTAAATGGAGACAACAGTGACTGCTCAGTTGCTCTTAGAAAGGACAATAAAACTGAGAACTAACGGAGTTCACGCATCTGTTGCAGGAGCCGGTGTACATAACGAACAATGTTCATAGCTAATTATGTTCTGGGTTTTTTTAACTATTATTTTTCATATGATGCTATGGATGGTGGAGGGGGAAGTGTTAACTCCCTTGGAGGGCGAAGTGCCCTGATTTCTTGATTGTGATATAAGGTGTTGCTTGTACAATCAAGTGTGCTGTATCCAGAACTGTTGCCCTTGACAGTTGAAGTAAGCACTTGAATTTACAGTATTGTTGGGGAGGGGGTGTTTCCAGTCTAACAAAAAAAATAATGTTGCTACAAAGTCGGGGCGGGGAAAAGCAGAAATCCATAAAAAGGCTAAAACTGTTCTAGCGGAGTATTAACTTGAATTACCTTTTCTTGCGGAGGAAGAGGAGGTTTGTGTGTGTGTAAGGTTCCTGAGAGGGGTGATACTGAAATGCACTTTAATAGAGTTGTCGTAGCAGTTGTGGGAGATGGGACTGAGCTGAGAATCTGTTTTCATTTTGTCTGGTCGCTTGATTCTGTTCCCCCACCCACTAAAAAAAAAAAAAAAAAAAAAAAAAAAAAGAAAAAAAAAACCCAACAAAAAACCCCTCTGTTTACATTCCTGAAATGCCAGAGAGGTTTGGGAGGGTAGCATGTCACTGCCCATATTTAGATGCTTTATACTGCTATAGAAAGTGGATTATTATTATTTTTTCCCCCCAAACACAGTTCACTTCAGACTGTTGGAAGGCTCCAGATAAAGTGTTTTGTAATATCCACATCTCTGACAAATCCCAGAGCCACCTTTATGCATTCAGAGACAATAAATATTTCCCTTTTCTTATGCTAGTTAAACAATAGCCAAGAGGCGAAATATTCCTGTGCGCGAGCAGCCCTGCTGACTCGGGTGGCTTTTTGTGGTTTACTTGCCTGTGTTATTTCTCCTGGCTGAGGAGGACCCTGCCGGTTTTCTCCCTGGGCTGGGGCAGGACGCAGCTGTGGGGTTTCATGGCTCCGAGTGAAGTGCAGCGGTTTCCCCGCTGGGTTGAGTAGCGGCTGAGGGGGAGGTGGATGGGGGCTGCAGCCCCTGGCTCTGCTTGCCCCTTCTCCTACAGCTGAGTTGCAGCCTGACCCAGGTGGGGAACGGGACCTTCACCTGTGAGGTGATTTTGGTTGAGGTGGAGCAGGTGTCCCCATCCTGACGCGTTGGTCTGAGCATCTCTCTGGGTTGGAAAGCACAAATCCGTCTGGCAGCACCCGAGGGCTGGGGCTGGGCCAGGTCGCCCTCGTTCTTCCTCGCTGCCTGCCCCAGCTGAGCTCCTGAAGGCTCCCGGTTTGGGGGACCGTACAGGGGGTGACGGCACAGGGGGTCTGACGGGGAGGGAAAAGGGGCTGGGGAAAGGTGCAGCCCTGCGCTGTTGGGCCCATCAGTGGTTCCACCTTGCTCGGTCCCCTTCCCCATCCGTTCCTGGGACCTCTGTCAGATGGCCTAGCAGGAGGGTGCTGTATTGACCGTAGAAAGGGACCCATGTCTGTGAGTTCTGGTTTAATATTTTCTGGGGTGTTGTTTTTTTGTTTTTAAGTTTTTCTTCTTTTTTTAAGGCATATTTTGTAAAATTGAGATTTTTAACTTGGTCTGTATGAAGAACCAATGTGCTGGTTTCAGTGCTGGTGCCAGGGGCAGCCGACATGGGACACGTGTGTTGTTGGAGGGGCGATGATGGGATTGAGCTGCCCGTCCTCCCGCTGCTGCCGTGCCAAGCCTGGGGCATGTCTCCCTTTGTGAAAGAGCCTGGAGCCACGCTCCTGCCCCGCCAGGACGCGGTTGGGATTTGGTGTGCTTCGCTCCAGCCCTGCCTATGTGTGTGCGTCCCCGACGCACACATATATGGAGCAAAACATACATGTGGGTGTATATGTGTGTATGTATATAGCGACGTATATACTGAGTGTGTGTGCGTGGGGGTGTGTGTGTGTGAATTATTTAAATCTAAGACTTGTACAAAAACGATTTGGCTAAATCTCAGTCTCGGAAGTGAAGCTTAACTACGTGTCTTCTGCCAGCCGTGAATGTCCATATGAGACCTGCTTTTTATGTGAGTTTAAATATATACTTTGTAAATAGAAACGCGTCTGTCTTCCCTTTGTGGCCCTGGGGCGAAGCGGGGGGGTGGGCGTGGGGCCGGGGGCTGCCCGCGAGCCCGGTGGGGTGGGTGGTGGGGCCCCGACGGGGCGGCCGGCCCCGCATCCCCCCTCCGCACAGGCGGGGACCCGACGGGGCGGTGGGGAAGTCCGGGCCGCCCCCGGGCACAGGTGCCGCCGGGCCGGGCCGCCCCCCAGAGGTGGGGGGGGGGTCGGCGGGCGCCGTGTGCGGCTCCCCTCCGAGGAAAAGCCCCGGGGCCGCCGCTCCGCCGCCGGGGAAGGCGCCCGCTTACCGGGCCGGGGCCCTGCGCCGTCCCGGGCCGCGGCGTTGCGCCCTTCCGACGGGGCGGGCAGCGCGGCGGGGGTGCGGGTCGGGGCGCGGGGAGCGGCGGCGGCCCCTGCCCGGCGAGCCCGGCCTCTGTATTCAAATCTGCCCCGGCCGCGCAGGCGGAGGGGGGCGGGGGGGGGTTTTTTGGTTGTTTTTTTTTAAGCTGTGTCCTCATTAACCTCCTTTTTCTGCTCGGCCGGGTGAAAGGCGCGGACCCCGCACCATGGGAGCTGTCAGCGGCTGGGCGCGGAAAATGCGAGTCAAGGAGGAGCGGGAGAAAGGGCCGCACAATGGCGCCTTTCTCCCCCGGCCCAGCGGGGGGGCCCTTTCACACGGGCCGCCGCGGGGCCCCCGGCGGGGCGGGCGCGGAGGGAGGGGGGGGGGATGGGGACGGAGCGGAGGGGGGGGACGGCACCGGCTGGCAGAGCCCCCGGACTTGGCCCGCAGGAGCCGGTCGTGTCCGTCCCCCCCCCCGGGGCTCAGCTCCCTCCCGACGGCAGCCCCGACGGCGGAGCCCCGGGCGGGTCCCGGTGGCGCAGGTGGGGGGAGGCGGGGCGGGTCCCCGGCGCTGAGCGGAGACACCTGAGACCCCCCCCAGGCTCCCCCAGCCCCGGGCAGGCGCAGCTCCGGCCGCAGACCGAGCCCGGCGGACCGCGCGTTGCCGCCCGGTAGGAGCTGGGGCCCCGGGGCGGGGAGGGGGCCGCGTCCTCGGGGCCGGGGGGGGGGGGAGGTGGATGGTCCCCGGCTCCGGTTCCCCGGCTCCGGTTCCCCGAGGCCTCGCCCATCCCCGAGGCCCCGCAGCAGCCCGGGCCGGCAGCCCCCGGGCGGGGTGGGAATACGGTGCTCCCTGGGGGGGGGGATATGCGGTTTCGCAAGGCAGCGGCAGCCCCGGGGGGCGGGCGGTACCCGGGGAGGGTGGGGGGTGGCCCTCCCGGAGCAGTGACCACACCAGGCTGAAAAGTTTAAAAAAATATTTATTGATATGCTAAAAAGGAGCAGTGGAAAAGTTATACAAAAAAACCCCGCCCGACGTAACCATCTCCTAGTGTTCTCCTGCAAATAAATTAAAAGCAGCCTAGAGGTCGTGGGTCTACACTAGCGTTAGTGTCCAGAAGCACTAGAAAACACACCGCACAAAAGGCAAGCGAGGTGCCGGGAGGGCGACCGGAGGCCCCGGGGGGAGCGGTGCCCGTGGGCCCGCAGCCCCGCGTCGCTCGGCGGGCTGGGTGCCTGTCCTGCTCGACAAAGCCCTTACGCTTTCCCAGGGTAATAACATCTCCAACTTTTGTTCTCTGAAAATAAAAGCAAACAAACAGCTGTAGTTTAAAGCAATTATAAGTGTCATACAGGAATGATTTGGCTCTCTCTTTAATTAAAACATACAAATCAGACCAGTGACTGGCACAAGTTACAAGAACAATTGTTTGTTTTCACCCATCCCTCAATCTCTTTCAGTAAAAACCTCCTCTCCGGCTCTGGAGCCCTTCACACCCAGCTCATAAACTCAACGCAAACCAAACCCCCTAAACTATCCCCATCCCTCCACCAGCTCCAGTTTTTTTGGTACAAAATATATATATAAAAATAGACTAAGTTTCTAGGGAAGATGGCTGAATTGGCCACCTCTTCCAGTCCAATGGAAAACAACAAGTATGCTTAACCAGATTATGCCTGGAGAAAATATCCATTCAATATACAAATACTGCAGGACTTTCCACATCGGAAACCCCTTAGAAAATGACAAGTGACAAACCTTTAATTGGCTGTTTGACACCCAGCTGAACACTCCAACCCATAGCAGCAAACTTAAAAAAAAAAAAAGGAAAAAAAAAAAAAAAAGGTAGACCTTGAATACTAATGGTACCGACTGGTAAACAGGGTCTGCACCGGCTTTCAACCCCTGTCCACAAAAGATTACAGTAAATCACTCACATAATGTGCCTTTCAGAGGCAAACTCCAACAGGAACCCTTCGCTCAGACACCCCAGCGCTGCTGGGAGAGCCGAGATCCCGAAACATGAGGTCAGGAAGGGGCTGGGGAAGGAACGCAGGAACAGATGAAGGTCAGAAAAATTTCTGGATTATCATTTTCACCATCCTTAGACCTTTGGAATCAAACCAGCTGGTGAGCAAAAGGCACAATAGCAAGTGGTGACAGCGGAGTCCTGCCGCTACCGGGAGGGGACACGCCTGGGAAGGGTGGGTGATGGAGGAAAGCCGCTCGCCGTCGGGATACGTGTTCCCCCGGGTACAAGCCTGGGCCCAGCGACCCTTCATCTGGCTGGGAGGCAGGAGCAAGCCCCCGCACAGAGAAATGCAGGTGAGCTTCGATGGGGGCTCTGGGGGGAGCAGCCGTCTTGGAGCTGGCGTGCAGCGAGCCCAGCACCCACTGTCGCAGCTCATCTCCTGCACCCTCTGTGGATGCTCGGTGCCCGACCCCTTCTTGGAGCATCCTCGGATGCTTTTTTCCCCCCTCGGGGACACCAGCCGCCACGTTCTACTGCTCTAGGCAAGAGCATCCCTGCTGGGCCGGCTTCCCCTGGGCAGGAATCCCTCATCAGCCTTCGGTGCTGCGGCAGGGCTCTGTGCGACGGCTGGGTGTCCTGCTGGGGACCAGGGCACCTCTCCCCATTAGCGTCACGGCTGTCCCCAGGACCCTGTGACCACCCTGCTTTGCATAGGCACAAACCTGTCGTGGGACCGGTGTCGCAGACAAGGCTGAGATAAGGACGGTCCGCAAGGCACATTGTCGTTCAGTTTGGATTTGCAAAGGCCAAGTAGCAAACATTTGGTGTGTGAGGAAGAGCGTTACCCCCGCACTACCAGATTCCTTGATTCTTCTCCCAAAATGCTCGTATCCCCAGCACAGCAGCAGACCCAGCAGAGACTGCGCCCGGAGCATTCGTTTCTGCTGACACAGGCTAACGTTTCCTTGGACTGTTCAAAGCAACGGTAGCTCGTTTGGCAAAGTTAAAGTCTAGAAGGTAAACAGCACAGACTGTGACATTTTGGCATCGTGGAGCTCGACGGAAACTCTGTCCTTGGGAACATCCTCCATGCACAAGGCTCCCTCCTCCTCCCTCGGCCCTTTGCCTGGCAGATCAACATGCAGCACATTGCTGGGCCGGGCGGCCAGCAGCAGAGCAGGGCTGCACCAGTCCTCTGCAAACCGCCTGCCCCAGGTTGCCCAACGCTGTGGCCAGGTGACATTCAAGGCTGCCTGGCTGCACTGGGGCTAGAGCTGGAGCTGGCCGAGAAGCCTGCGCAGGTCCTGCTGCAAGGCAACTATCCGCCTCTATCCGCCCCGGCTCGCCGGCACGTTGTCGGCTCACGCAGGACACCACGCTCAGCTCTCTAACACAACAAACTCAAAGCCACGACCAACAGGACGGCTGGTGATTAAATACAAAGGCTAAAGGAGAGCATCTCTGGCGCGCAGGAGCCTGCCCTGGCAGAGGCTGCAGCCGCCGTGCGGGGAACAACCATCCACCCCTTGAACAACCGGGCAGGACGGGCAGCCAGCGCTGGCTTTTCATTTCACCTGAGAATGGCGCTGCTGCCAGCCAGCGGCAGCAAACGCGACCACTGTGAGCTGATGCGTTGGGGGGTGTCAGAAGTACCTGTACCTCCAGTTTGGTCCATTTATCTCCGCACTCCCGTGTGTGATGACACAGCGAGTGTCCCTGCCTGTGGCAAAGAAAGATGCCTGTCCTGGTGCCAGGCCAGTCACGCAGCAAGCGGTGACCCCCGAAGCGGTGCCTGTTCACGCACGCACCGAGCAGCCACCCCGGAGATGCTGGCGGGACAGCCCTTCGGAGGCACCTCCTTAACCACGCACCGAGACCGGGCAGACTGCAGGCTTCTTATCTCCTCTGAGAAAGGAGTTCAGCATTAACGGAACTAAAATGACCTCAAATGCTACTAAACTCTGCCTGAACTACTGCTGCTAATTTTGGTTTGTAAGAGTAATCTACAGTAGGGAAAAAGACCTCCGTAAAAAAGCCATTACTGGTTGCAATTACAAGCCAAAATGAACACCCTGGCTGCTGGCACAGGATGGCAAGATGAAGGCGAACGGCTGCCGCAAGCCCTCTGGCTCCTTGGGGAACAGTGGCCTGAGGAACCCACTGGCACTGCCCAGCCCTGCCCCTTCTCCTTCTCCTCTCCTTCCCTTTCGCACCGCTCCAGATCACCCATGCAGGTGTCCTCGACCAGCTTCTGAGCCCTCCGGCTGGAGAAAAACGTGGATGATCAGTGAGACAAACCCAGCGAGCATCCAAGGCTGGGTCTGGCTGGGGTCTCAGCAGGGAGAGCTCACTCACCCCCGGCTCTGTCTTAAACTGAACTGCAGCACCAACCTCGCAGACACCTGGCAGTCCGAGTACCAACCTACCTGCCGCTGGAAGGGTTCGCGTGTTCTGCAAGTCTTAAAAAATATTCCCAGCTCGGTCCCCACGAGTGCCTGGAAACTGCTGAATGGGAGGGGGAGACGCTGGCGATGCTGGGATGAGGCAGAGGAGCGGCGCTGGGGCTCCCTGTGCTGCACAACAATCTGGGTTTTGCTTTCCTCTGAAAATCAAGTCACTACGAAGAAGCCAGCGGCTCTCGCTGGCTCCCAAGGCAGGACCCTCCCTGGGCAGCAAGGAGGCACCCACTGCCAGCCACCCCTGGCTCTGAAAGAGGCACCTTTGACGCCCGTCTCATCAGTGGCATCCAGGATTCAGTCTTCCCTAGACTGGGTTTATTCCCCTCCCTCAAAAAAAAAAGAAGGAATTTTCCTTAATAAAATATGTAAACAATATTTCCCTATCAGCTGGAAACCCCAACAGGAACGTCGTGGGCTTCACCATCATTGGAAGTGACCTCGCCCAGGGGGGTGGCTGGGCTGAATGTACCCTGAAAACCCCCATATACAGCCGCCACCCAGCAGCCCCCGAGGGCTGGGAGCAGCGGCTGTCTCATTTGGATTGACTTGCGACTCCCCAGGACTCACAGACAGATTAATGGAGAGCCCAGAGGAAAGAAAAGGATCTCCTTTTCCTCTCCCGAGTATAAGCCTGGCCCATAGCAGCTCCACACCCTCTCCCTGCTGCCGGAGAGCTGCAGACCTTGTCATCTGCTGTTTCAAGCTGTAAAGCAAAGAAACCCGCGTACAGTGAAGCCTGGCTCAAAACTTGCCAGCCCGGCAGCCCCAGTGCCCCTGCTCCCGGAGAATGGCATCAGCCACCTCCGCTCAGGGCACTGCTCCGGGAGAGGATGGAGAGAAGCCAGGAGGGATCCGTCGACCCGCTGGCAGTTCTGAGCAGGTTTCACCGCGTCTTTCTCAAGCCTCTCTAGACACGAGTCCCAGCAGGTCTCACGCGTTCACTTGAAGAAAGAAAAACCTGACGGAAGAGCTGGGCAAAGCTGAGGAAGAGGCTGAAGGACCCTCTCCCTCCTCTCATGCTCCTGGGCTCAGTATTGCCGTAGGTTGAAAAACCCGACGCTGGTGGGGGACTCCTTGACTGTCACTGTGATCAGGTTAGCGGTGACGTCGGTGACAAAGACGTGCTCGATCAGGCTGCGGGTGGGTTTCCAGTCCTGGCTGGTCTGGATGGAGACGGACATGTTCTGACCCACGCCTGGGAAGGAAGCCGAATCCCGGTCTGAATCTGAGCTGGTCTCTTCGCCTGTGCTCATTTCGGAAAGGGCGGCCGGCTTGCGGTTCTCCGCAGCCGCGTGCCCCTCCTGCGTGCCGGCTGTGCCGCTTTTGGCCAAGTCCCTGTCGCCTGCCCGGTGTGCCTGCTTCTCGCTCTTGCCGCCGTCCCCCCCTGAGAGCACGCCGGTGCTGGCAGCATTCAGCCCGGCACCCGCCGTGCCGCCCTTCGCACCGCCGGCACCCGTGCTCCCCGTCGTGCCGGAGCCTTTGGACAGGGTGCTGCAAAGGTGGCGAGGGAGGCTGCTCCCGCCGGCCACACTTGGCCCATTTTTGACACTCTGCAGGTTTAGAGCTTGGAGGTTCAGCTCCTGACTGGAGGTCGGCTGGCTGCCGGCCCCGGACGAGCTCGCAGGCGTCTTGCTGCCGTTGTGCAGCATTTGGCCTCCCGCAGCAAACCCTGATTTCTGGTCGCTTCCAGCGCCGCTGCTAGGAGCCTTAGCAGTCTTGGGTCCTTGCATGCTCAGCCCAAGCTCCCCAGATCCTTTCTGGCTCCTCATTTTTAAGTCCAGCCCTAAGCCGCTCTTGCTGGACGCCTGGGACTTCAGTGCCAGCCTGCCCAGGGGCGAGGTCTCTGCCGAGTTCTGGCTTTGGGACATCCTGCTCATGTAGTGCACAATGGAGCTCTGCCAGCTGATGGCCCGGTTTGGGCTCGCCGAGCCGCTCTTCATCATGTTGGGCAGGTTTTCTGCAGACGAACCCCCCGAGCTGAGCCCGGCCAAGGCACCCGCCGGGTCCTTCAGCACGGCCATGCCCGAGCCCTGTGAGCCGTGCTGGGGCTGCAGCTTCCCCATCAGCTTGCCGCTGCCGCCCACCTCCTTCCGGGACGTTTTCAGCACCTTTGTCAGGTTCACGGTCCTTCGAGCTGCTTTCTGCTCTGGGGGAAGAGGTTTCCGCCCACGCTTCTTCCTGGAAGTGTCTTTCGTTTCGGGCTTCGCCACCAGGATCTGAGCTTTCTTCTGCGGTACCGGGTGAGTCTCTCTGCTGCGGGGACCTCTCTTCGCTTCCAGGTCACTTTCATCCTCTTCATCCGAGGAGGAAGAAGAGGAGGATGTGGAGGAAGAGGAGCTACTTGACTTAGTTTTTGCAGGCATCTCTGGTTCCTGCAAAGCAATGGAGAGACAGGGAAAGTTTACACAAGCTACCAAAGAACCATTACGGGCATTGCGAATCCTTCGGTGTTGCCTGGCCGGGTGCCTCAGACACACACAGGCTCTTTCCCGGTGTTAGCTGATCTGCTCGTCCTCTGCCGTGAAACGAGTTAGGGAGCATACAGTACAAAACCGACCAGGCTTAAATGCCAGGCGGGACCCTGGAGCCAGAGAACTCTTCTGCCTCCTTCTACACCATCACCAGAGCAGCGATGAAGAAACGTCCTCCTCGCAGGCATCCTCATCCACCCACCCGTCACTGCAATCTTCAGAGCCCCAAGCCCGGGGCCCGCAGGCATCGCCGTGTCCTCACCACCCTCCAGAGGCTGAGCATCCACTGCACCCTGTGCTGTGGACAGACACTCGCTGGTGCCTTCCAAGGCCAGAGCCCCTCCAGCGCCGTCACGGCTGTGGATTTCCACCGCCACCAGCACTCACCACGTGTTTCCTGGGCCTGCCCCTGGGCCGCTTGCCCCTCTTGCGATTCTGCACTTCTTTTTCGTGTTCCCTGAAAAAACAACAATTAAGGACAATGTTTGCAGGGAAGAAAAAAAAAAATATCCAAAATCACTCTGGTTTGTCCCTTTCTTCTGTCATTAAAAAAAAATTCCTGGCTCGGGATGCTGTAGGCTCAGCTCCCATCCCAGTGCCTGAGCAGCGGCTGGGAGGTGTCCTTAACCCCTACCAACATGGGATGATCGTTTACTTGAACCCATACTGTTACAGGCACAGCACAGTCACGTGCAGTCAAAGAGCCCCAAGGACTGTTCGGAAGCCCGGGGACTTGTGCAGTTCAACCTCTCCCACAGGACACCCGGACCGTTTACCCTGCGGGACCGGCACAGGTCGCTGGAAGACTTGGGCCATGAACACGATGCAATGCAAGAAAAAGAACTACAAAGCGAGGAAAGGGTTATAAGAGTTGTGGCCTTGTTCTAAGGACAGCTATCTGGACGTCAGGGTACCCGGCTGGCTCAGCAGCAGGCATCTGCCCTGATTTACTGGAAGAAAGGTGAAAGGAAAGAGAAACTCTCTTGTGTACAGCATGGGACTGAACTGCACGGACGGCTGAAATATATTTACTAAACTGCTCACAGAGCCAAAATCCTTTGCCATGCGGGACCTTCCCACTGGTTACCCCAGCAGCCAGCGACGGACCACACGGCGTTACCCGTCCTGAATCAGTGGCTCTTCCAATTCAGGGTAAAATTTGCAGGTTTTCTGGTACAACGGGATCAGGCAAACAGAAGCATCTGCCCTGTCTCTGTTAAACCTTGCCTTAGTTACACACTTGCAGAGCTGAGCTTCCTCTCTGCTCACAGTGAGCAGCAGCACAGCCTCCCTGCGGAGGAAAAGCAAATGCATTCCCTGGAAACTCGGCAAGTTCTCTCCTTTCGCTGGGCTCGTTTCACCTCTCCTGCACCGCCTGGTCTGGATGCGGTGGCCCAGGCTGGCAGACACGCAAAGCCCGAGGTGTTCGTACGGGGAAGGTATACTCTTTCGTAGCTCTCCGTTTAAAAAGGACAGTGTTAAGCTGTAATACATGTAGCTAATTAAACACCATGCTGTCTGCACTAACCACCAGATTCCATTCTTGAAAAAATGGATCCAGAAACGAGTTATAATTAAATCCTAACATAAACTTTAAT
The DNA here is from genome assembly GCF_929443795.1 of Astur gentilis. Classification (NCBI taxonomy): domain Eukaryota; kingdom Metazoa; phylum Chordata; class Aves; order Accipitriformes; family Accipitridae; genus Astur; species Astur gentilis. The sequence continues at coordinate 40,316,317 of NC_064889.1, forward strand.
GATTTTTATTAATACGGAGCCAAAATATTTGGCAGCGCTGTGCTTATCGTAGCCAGCTGGCTACTTTTTTACCTCCGTGTGTGATTCCTGGTGTGCAATAGCTGCAGAACAATTACCGCTCCCAGCTCGGCTCTGGGCAGTGGCCCCGGCCCTGACAGAGGACACCATTTTCTCCCACCCGTTACTTCCTCGCCCTCTCGTAGCCGTGCCCTCCAGAAGTACATTTCGGTGCCTCCCAGGCCCACCGCTTCTGCGGTGCCAGGTGCCGTCTCCCCACCGGGGCCTGCGGTCGCCCCCCAAGCACAGCCGAGGCCCCGACCGCTGGACGGGGATCGAGAGCCAAAGGTCTCTGCTGGGTGCTGCCGCGCTCCCATTGTACAGCCGGCGCAAAACCAGATTGTGCGCAGGGCCATAAATTCTTCGTGTTTACCCAGCCCGGGGAGAGACGTCCTAGGTGGACCTGAACTGTGATTTCAGGAGATGAACAAAAGGGCTGTGCCACAAAAGGCACGGCGAGCTTCGGGCTGTTGTTTCCACAACTTCCACCGCACGCGCAGCCAATTAGAAGTTAATTGACTTTATCGTTCGCTTAGAAATACTTATAGTTTGCTCACTTCTTTTGGAAAGCCAGGAGGAGTCTTGGATCAAGGATGTTCTCCTCGGGCTCCCAGCTGTTGTGCCTGCAACAGAGGACAGGGACTGGGCGAGAGCGGGGGGCCGGCGCTCCCCGCCGCCCCCGTTACCGGCCCGGCACCGGGGAGTTCATCCGAGGACAGACGGGCCCTTCGTGCCCCCCGGCCCGAGCACCCGGCCCCGGGGCATGCCCGCACCGGGGGCCGGCGGGGCGGGCAGGGGAGAAGGGGCCGGGGGAGGCAGAGCGGGGAGGGGGCGGCCACGCCGCCGCGGGGCGAGGCGAGCCCCGCGCATCCCGGGAGGGGCTCCGGTTTCACCGGGCGGGCGGGCGGGGTGGGGGCGCGGGGCCGGTGCCTGCCCGCCGGGGAGGGGGGTGCTCCGGGGGCGACCGGCCCGGTCCGGGGAAGGTGGGGGGCGAGGGGGTGGGGGGGAGCGGAGCCCCACGCGGCGGCGGGGAGGGCCGGGCCGCGATCGCGCTTATTTGTAAACAAAAGGAGCGGCGCGACCCGAACAAAAGCGGCCGGGCGGGCGGCACCCCCGCGGCCGCGCACCGCACCGCGCACCGCTCCGCGCAGCCCCGCTCACTTGGAGGACCAGCCCCGCCACTTGACCAGGTACTCCAGCTTGCCCTGCGGAGAGAGACGGAGAGAGGCGCGTTAGCGGCGGCGGGGGGGGGCGGCCGGGGAGGGGGGCGGCGGCGGCGGCGGCGGCGGCGGGGGGGGCGGCGGTGATGGGGGGGGCCGGCGGGTCCCACCTTGCGGAGCCGCTTGCTGAGGATGCACTCGGCGGCGAAGACCTGCTCTCCCACGCTGCTCAGCTCCTCCATGGCCCCGGCCCCGCACGCACGCACACGCACACACAAGGGGAGCCCCCCGGGCGCGCCCCCGACGACGACGGCGGCCGCGCGCGCGCGCGCCCCCGGCTCCCCATCCCCCCCCCCCCATCCCCGCGCGCCCCCCGGCACAATACGGCGCGCGCGCCCCCGGCGGGGGGCGGGGGGCCGGGACTTGGGGGTGGGGGGTGGTGGGGGGAGAAAGCTGGCGAGAGGAGGTCGGGGGGGGGGGGGGCTCCCCAAATTCGCCGCCGGCCAATGGGGAGCGGAGGGCGTGGCGTGGCGGCGGGGGGGTGGGGGGGAGGCATTGTCTGCGCGCGACCCCTCCTCTTCCTGCCCGCGCTTTGGGGGGGGCGGGCGGCCGCTGCCCGGCCGGAGCGGGGACAATGGGGCCGGGCCCGGCCCGGTGCTTTGTTCCCCCGGGCGAGGGGCCGGCCCGGGCGGCGCGGGGGGGGGGGGAGCTCCCCCGGGGCCCCCTGCCCGGACAGCCGCGGTCCCCTCCCGGTGGACAAAGCGGCGGCGAGGGGGGGGGGGGGGGGGCTCAGCCCGGTCCCGGGGACGGGTCCCGGCCGGCCCCCGGCGGTGCCGAGCAGGAGGCGGCGGCACGGTTTTGGTTCTGAAACAGTCGGTTATCGCGGAATAAAGCGTATCTCCCGGGTGGGTGGCGGTCGCGGTATTAACCGCCTCGCGGCGTGGGCTCCCGGGCTGGCAGCCAGGTAGGGCCCGGCCCGCGGTCCCTTCCCCGCGGTCCCGAGCGCGCCGCGGTGCCGCACACGCCATCGGGGCAGTGCGAGGCGGCGTGAGGAGCCGCTCCGCCGCGGCCGTGCGCTGTGGGCGTGGAGCGATGAAATATGGTGCTTTACGGGCATGGAAGAAGATGAGTCAGCACCTCGGGGAGTTTACAACCGCGGGCCCGGAGCCTGCGATTAACCGTGCGGGAGCCGGAGGGAAAGGAATTGCCGTAGCCCCAGCGCCTGGGTGCCCGCCGTGCGCAGGGAGCGAGTGGGAGACGCGGCCGGGCGATGGGGGGTCCCCCGCGCGGGGCAGTGCCGTCTCTGGTAAGCGATGCTGGGCTTAGAAAAAGCTTTTTTTCAGCTCCAGGTTGGCGCGTTGGGCTGTCCCCGCTGCGGGAGATAGCGTCGCTGCTGGGGAGCCCCTGCATGATGGAAGGGGTGAAGCGCCGCTTCGTTAGCGGGGCAGCGGGGCCGACTCGGTCTTGTAGGACGCGCCTGGGTCACTACGGGGTGATTGTCCTAGGTCGAGCGCTATACCTTTTATTGGTTTCTCTTTACAATTCCTGTGGTTGCTCGCTGACCGGGAGAGCGGTTAGAAGCGGTTTTTTAACCAAAGGGGACACAGAAAGGTGACCCGGCACTGCGCTTTTTCTTTCTTTAGAGTTAATTTACCTTTCGTCAGCTCTGCTCTTTGTGTGCAGCACGTCTTGAATTTTAGTAAAAAAACGCGTGCGACTTTCCATCCCCGCGCGCACGAGCCATGTGCGCGCACAATACGGCATTCACGGTGGTGTGCGTGCAGCTCAAGTGACCGGCCGTGCCGAGTGCCGGGGGTGAGGAGCGCGTGGGGCTCGCCCGGCTGCCGGGATCTGCCTCGCCGCACACCGCCGGGAAACGAGCCCCGATTCGGTGGGCTCTTCTCCCAGCCAACCCTTGGTGCTGGTGTTCCCGAGCTCCCCGTGAGGGTGCAGGAATAGACTAGCTTGTTCTCTTCCTTCCCGGAGCGAAGAAGAAAAGGCTGGTGTGAGCGGAGGTGCTCTGTTCGCTGCTCGCTGAGGCCGGGCATAGGAAGCGGGAGCAGCGCTCGGGTCTCTTTGGGGACGGCGTGTGTGCAGCGTTTGGGAGGCTGGTGCCTGGTGCGGGGCTGCGCCAGCAGCTTTGTCCCTGACCCTTCGTGGCCAGCCCCGGGCGGCTCGTTTCCAGCAATCCCCCACGTTTCTTTAATGCTGCGCAGTCCCAGCGCCTCCCACGTTCCCGCTTGTGCCTCCGCGTCGACGGGGAGTTGGGCCCCCTTCGCCTGTCCGGGGCGGGGGAAAGGCTGCCCTGCTCCGTGGACTGGAAATCTCCTTTATATCCCTGGGGGTTTACTGGGAACTGGTCCTGATCAGCGCCTGGGCTGCGGTGGGCTCCGTGCTTTCTGCCAGTTCTCCCCAGTTTGGAGCTGCAGGTTATTTTGCGTAGCTTAAAAGCTGCGTGCGATGGCTGCGGGCAGAGCGGGTGTTTCCTCAGAGCGCAAAGCACACCAAGGCCTGGCTGTTGTCCGTTCTGGGGCAGCAGCTTTCTCTGGTTGATCACAGGTTTCCCATGAGTTGATGGCTTTCATGGAGCCATGTGATTAAATGAAAAATTTCTCTTCTTCTCAGTAAAGAAAAGGGAAGAGAACAAATCACTCCGAGCATTAAAAAAGCCTGAACTCGTGGCTTTGAAGATTTGCAAAAACAGGAAGCGAATAAAAAAATCCTACATTTGTTTACACGTTAAAATCTTGTGAGTTTTTATGTTGCAATTCAGATCTTTTGCTCTTGGGCTCAGTAACAGCAAAATGATCTTGCTGAAATCATAGCTGCCTACCCCTTCCCAGTGCCAGGGGGGCCGGCCCAGCATTGCCCGGCTTTCTCTTTGGCATTTCAGGATGTTTTAGTGATGGAAAAAAAAAATTGTCCGCGAGTGCCTTTTGCCCCTGCCAGTCTGCCTTCTGCTTATGCTTCCAGCTCCCCTGGGAAGGGCAGGGATGGCGTCTTCACGATGGGACTGCCCGCAAGGAGGGCTGAGGCTGCAAAGGGGAAACCCGGGGGAGTTACGGGTCCTGGCACGACGGGATGTCTCCTTTCTGCTGAGTCGGCCAGAGGGGACCGTCCCAGCGACGGCGCTTCCCTGGACATCGCAGCCCCGAGCCGCCGCAGAGGCTGCACCGGCTCTGGCTGGGGCAGAGCTCCCCGGGGAGGTGCGGGAGGAGATGCTCACCCGCTGCTGCCGAAGCTGCGGCTCCACCTGCGAGTGCCTTTGGGCTGAATTCAGTGTTCTCCATCCCTGACAGAGACTTCACCTTCCCAGAGAAACTTGGGAACGCGCAGTAAATAGCTTGGCTGCCACGTTCCCCAGCTCCAGCCGAGCTAAGTGACAGCAGAGCCAATAAACTCGGCAGTCGCTGAGAAAACCTTTGGCATCTTAAAAATGAGACTCAGACTCCTGAACTCATCTGGTGCAACATAATTTTGTAGCTCTTCCCCAGTATGCCAGACATCCCAGGAATGCCGCGTATCCTGCGTTATGTTGGTAGTGGGGGGCTGTCACGCTGGGGTGGAGGTTTGCTGTCAGAGGAAGGTGTTCACCCAAAGACCAGAGCTTCCCGATGAAACGGATGGTGCCTCTGGCAGGTCAGGGGGTTTGGACCAGGCATACGGCCAGGGCTGCTGCAGGAGCGAGCGTGGCTGGACCAGGCATCAGCCAGGGGCGAGACCCTGTCCTGTTGGGCTTTGTACCAGCGGTGGGGGGTGCAGCTGCTCCCCGGGGGCTTCCAGGGCAAAGAGCCCTGGCTGGGGAGGTGCAGGGTGGGGGTCAGGGCCATGGCTATCGCCACAGGATGCTCGGTCCCCGTCTTCGTGCCTGCACCCACCAGAAAGAAGGAACGTTGCCGGGGTGCCCCATGCTTCCCTCCAGCACTGCGGTCTCGGGGCTTTCCTGGGTCAGGGTTAGGAGTAACGGGGTTTTCTGAGGGGCTGCCAAGTATGCACAATATTCCTGACTTCAAAGGATGAAGCCGGGGCCAGCCTGGGGAGCGGCTGGGCCACGGTAGCCATGTTTGTTGTGGGCAAATGGTGGTTGTTTTCCCAAGGCATCAGCCAATTGAAGCACAGAGATCTGCATATCATTTGGGCACCGCAGCCGAGTGCAGCCGGGTATGGAGCTGTGCAGCTTGCAGGATGGGATGACCAGAGAGCACGTCGTGCCCGGGCCCCGTGGCTGTGTGTGGGAATCGTAGGGGCACATGCCACCCCCAGACCGGGCATTTCAAGAGGCAGCAGTTTTCCTGCAAACTGTGTGTATACCATAAATAAATAAATACGCGCATGTATATGTTTGTTGTTATGTTACCATCTTGGAGCAGTTGGGACCCCTGGGTAGCAAGCATCTTTCTAGTGCAGGAAAAAGAAAGGGAAGCAAATGGTGTGGAAATGCATAGCAAATTGGGATGCAATACACAGCAGGGCTCTCCCTGCTGTGTGACCCCCAGCCCCGGGGAGGGGGGCGGTGGGGAATGAATTACTTGGGGATGGGAGGGCGGGCGGAGATGCAGCCCTCGGCAGAGCAGGGATCTCGGATGAGCCCAGCCACGCATCAGGCAGCGACAGCGTCCACCAGCACAAACCAGTGCTGGCTTTGCTGGCAAGGCCAGGCAGGGCTTTGTCTGTCGGGTAAACGTTTGGTGGAAATGTCGCACGGTGAAAGCGTACGAGGGGTTAGCCACAACGGGAAGGGCCCGGAAAGACTCAAAGAAGGACACGCAAAATTTGACAGTGTCTTCTGGATGCCAGGGTTTGCCTGGGGAGAGGCCGGGCTGGAGACTGTTCCTGGGCTGGGGAACGGGGGGTCAGCAGCCGGTTTAGGCTGTCACAGCTCTGCGTGTCTGTGGCGTTAAACCTCCTCACACCCACGGGGGAAGGATCTGCCTCACCCGTCCAGCCTGGCCCTTCGAAGCATCCGTCATTCCGGGGCTGTATTGTCAGAGGGGAGGAAAGGACTGGAAGATGTGACTGTGTGACCTGAATCTCCAGAGCATCACTTGGAGCAACCCCGCACGTTCTGGCGCAGCCCGAGCTGCAATGGGTGCTGGGTGCTGGGGACCCCCAGCGCCTGCCAGAGGGGGGGTCCCAGGCTTGTGCTGCTGAGACCTTCAGCTTTGTGTTATTAGCGAGCAGCCCCGGACAGGGGATTCCTCCCCGTGGAAGCCACCGAAGCCTTTCAGGCCGACACCTGGCCGCAGTTTATCGCCCCGGGGCAGCGGCCGGTAACCCCGGGCACCGCGACTTCCACGGGGAAGGAGTCGCTCCTGGCCGGGGTTTTACCGTGAGCTCCCCCCCGCGGTGCCGGGCTCTGCCGGGGGCGGGGGGGGGGGGGGGTCGGGGCGGTGAGCGCGGCTCGGGAGCCACCGCCCGCCGGCTGCCGGTACTGCACCGGGACACGGCCCGCCGGGGCGGCGGGGGCCGGAGCGGGAGCAAAGGCCGGGCCCGGCGGATTTTGTCAGACCTGTGCGTGTGAGTGTGGGGGGAACCCAGGGGAGCAGGAGCTGGGAGAGGGCGGGGGGGACACAGGGAGAGGGTCTGGGGGAGAGGATGGAGAAGCAGGGCCGGGGGGATGGTCCTCCCGATTCCTGCGCTGCTCAGGGACACGCGAAGTTCGGGGGATGCTCTGTGCTGTAAATACGGTGGGACTAAAGAAGTACCTTGTTCTGTGCTCGCTTTTTTCTTCCCTCCGCCCAGCTCCCAGTGAAAATAGCTGCCCCAGGGTACACCTAATGGCAAACTGTGTGATTTCAGGGGCGATGGAAACCTTCCCAGCAGGGACATGGCAGGGTTCAGTCCTCAGCCAGAACAGTATCTGCCTCGCGGGAGACTTTTCTGACAGAGCCCTGTCTGACTGAAGCACTGCCTATTGAATCAGGAGCTAAATTCCCATTCAAAGCTGAGGCAGAAATCAGCCGCTAGGTAAGGATCCTTATCAGGAGGTTGGTCACTATAAACTCCACGTTGCCCGCATGGGTCTGGGAACTAGACTGGGACCGGCCCTACGAGCACCCTGCTCTGTACCTGTTGCAGCCGACTGCCAGGCACCCTGAGGACGCCTGGCACGGCGGCGTGCGAAGCCTACCAGTGTTGGGTTATGAGCTCTGTGGGCTCTGACTGCCGGCATCTCTGGGATACCAGCTTCTCAACCAAGCTGGTTGCCTCCATCCGTAAAATGGGCACGGTGTGCCGACCTGTGCGGAAAGTCCCAAGGTCTCCGGCAGAATTACTGGGAAAGTTGCTATGCGCTATATTATTAATATTATTTTAAATAATATTTACAGCGCTGGCCTGCGCGGCTCCCCTTTCAGAGCCTCCCCGTTGTTTGCTGCTGGGCTGTTTGTGCTGCGTGCTGCCGGCCTGACCCCCCCACCCCCAGCACGGTTTCAAGCCAAACATTTTCTTCCTGTTTTTCCGAGTGGGGCCTGCGTCTCTTGTTTCATCTCGTTGGGTGAAGCCGATGCAGGGAAGGCAGCGAGCAAGTCTCTATGGCAACAGATGTTTATCGAGCCCCTGAGATGAGGCACAGGGTTGGGGAGAGGCACTTCAGCATCTGGGATGGGGTCTGGGGCAGCTGCCACGCTAACGCCACACTGGAAGGGCCGGGACCAGGGCTGCGGGATGGGGGGGTGTCCTGCTCCCTGCCCCCTAAGCCCCAACATGACTGAGGGACCCTGGGCTGCTCCCTGCAGAAAGTTTGGCTTTGTACGAGGGCCCTTTGCATGCAGGGTGCACCAGCCCTGCTGTGGGGCGGGTACCAGATGGGTGGCACAAGCCAGCACGGGCTCTGCGTGGCCCTGGGCTCGGGAACCGCAGGGCTGGGTGTTTGCTTGGAGCTGGGGGGGGCTGCCACATCCTCTGTCTCTCCAAAACACATCAAGGATTAATGCCCCCTCCCAGAGCTCCCATGAACTGAATCAGGGCTGCAGATGCGTTAAGTCTCATGAGTGCTGCTATGGAATAGCGCAGCTGGGGCCCGTCCTGTCCACGGGTTTTGAGCTCAGGCGCGTGTAGGTGGTATTTCCCATTTTTGTCCACAGCCATAAGGGACAGAAAGACGAGCAGAGTGGTGCTGAGGGCACCCAGGGCTCTCGGGGCAGAGGCTGGAAACACCGATTGACTTTGGGATCCCTCCAAGGCTCTCAGGCCAGGTGGTTGCCCTTGCCGGAGCAGAGCTGGTTCTCCCAACACCGCTGTCGCAGCCAGCCCAGCCCTGCGGCCAGCAGAAACAAGCTGGGCCCCACTGTCTCCTCAGTGCATCCAGGCTGTCCACTCTGTGCTGGAGCCCAGCACCATTTACAGGAGGCTCCCGGCGCACTCAGAACAAATACTTTTAATTGCTTTAGATGCTCAACACGTACTAGCTGTCCCTGGGTCAAACCGAGTTGGAGTTGTCCTGCCTCGAGCAGACGAGGAAGCTGGGGTAACGCAGACACGGGGTGACCTTGTCAAGGTCAGACTGTACAGCAGTGCCAGCTTCCACAGTGGCACATCCCGGTGTGCACCCCAAAGCTTGGGAGAGGCGCCTCCCCTCTGGGGACTCAGTCATTCCGGAGGAGCATGGATCAGTAATTTGTGGAGGTTTTGGGAACTCTCTACAATTCTCTGAGACCGGGACTGGTTTTCTTCATGAGCCATGTCCTTCCTCACCTCACCACACATTTCTGGTAGAGCTGCCTGGAACTCGGAGGCTGCCAAGACAGGAAAGCACAGCAGTGCTGTTACTTATTTCACATATATGCAGCCTTGTGGAGATCGGCTGGGTGTGCGCCGTGCTGGAAGTGCCAGGAAATTAGATTGAGAGTTACTTGCCCTGATGGGTCTCCGGGCATATGTGCACAGTGAAGGCAAGCAGCAAGCTTCTGTCCTTATTTCTCTTGCAGCCACACACAGGCACAAGCAATGAAGCATTCACCCCTCCTTCGTGACGCTCACACAACTGCCCTCCCGCCCAGACCCGGTTGCACACAGAGGCCGGAGAGCAGGGGGACGGTTAGGCAGCAGCAGGCAGGAGGCCGGAGGGATGTCCAGCCCTTCTTTCTACCCCAGCCAATGCCCTGGGTGATGTCAATGCTGACCCGGGCAGTAAAAACCCAGAGTCTCTCTGCTCGAGGTGCAAAGGGTCTGTCGTGCCCTGCGGAGAGCGGCTGGTGGGCACCACGCAGCGTGGGCTTTCACAGCCCCAGAGAGACCAAGAGCAGATGGGGCACGTGCCTGCCTGGACAAGGGCACTTCCATTTTTTTTTCTGGATGTCCCTGGAGTCAGTTACCTCTGATGGGTTGGGGTTTAGTATATTCCTCCCCAGCATCCCAGAACAAGAGCAATTCCCAGCATCACCGGCAGCTTCTTGGCAGGAGGGAGAGGAGCACTTGAACCTGCGATACCCAGAGGAGGAATTTGACATTAGCCGGGTGCCCGGTCCTGCCCAGGTGAGCAGCAGCCCCGGCCCCCCCGGCCCGGCAGGCTGCGAGTCGGGGGAGCCCGTACCGGGAATTGGGCACCCGCAGCCACCCGCTCAGCTCCCCCCGCCCCGGGATGAGGCTTTGCTGGCCTCAGCACTGTGCATCTCCTGCTGCTGAGCGCTAAGGGCTGTGGGGAGCTTTGCTCTCGGGGGACGTTTACGCCCCGTTAAAACGAACCCTGCCCGGTTGCCGAGCCCGCGGACCGGAGCGGGGGGAACGGGACGGGACACGAGGACCCGCAAGCTGCACGATGCGGGGTGGGGTGGGGGGGAGCACGGCGGACACCAGCAGGCGGCGACGGGGCCGGGGAACGATGCCCGGTCCCCGCCGGTGCCCCGGAGCCGCCGGACGGTGGCGGGAGCGGGAGGGGCGGCAGCCGCCAGGTGTCGCTGTTCCCGCGGGAATCCCGGCGGAGCGCGGCCGGGACCGGCGGGCGGCGGAGGTGGGGGGGGGGGGTCCCGGGGCCGGGGGGGGGGGTCCCGGGACTCACGCAGCATGGGCTTCACGGCAGCCAGGGAGCCGTCGTGGGGCTCGGGGGTGACGCCCAGCAGCTCGCAGAGGAGGGCGTAGACGTTGACGCTTTCGAAGGGCTCGACCACCAGCCCCTGCTTGAAGGCCGGTCCCACGGCGCGGAAGATGGTTTTCATGTTCATGGCCTCGTTGTCGAAACCGTGCTCGCCTTTGTTGAACTGGACCTTGTATCTCTGAAAGGGAGAGAGGGGATGTGGGTGCCCAAACCCTTCAGCCCCCTGCCCGCAGCGCGGTCTCCGGGATGCCGGATGCCTCCACCCGTGCTGCTCTCGCGCGCCATGTTCCGCAGCCTTAACGGTCTGGCTTCTTTGAGTTTTTGAAGTTGATCTAACGATGTTATACTTTGCAGAAGCCGGAGGGTGCTGCCTAGACAAAGCTGTCAAGCAATTACATCTTGCAGGTTCCCTCCCTAAATGTCAGTGCATCCAAATTTCATTGCACTGAGGAGCTTTGCAATGGGCGGCTGTCTGCTGGCCTTGACTTTGGGCCTTCCCTTAATGCCAGGCTAGGAGGCGATCCCACAACTGATACTCTGCCTTCACGCAAGTTGTGCTCCAAGACCCCTGGACCCTTTTTTGTCTGAACAGCAGAGAAGGTCTTTACACAAAGAGCTGGAATTTCCATCTCTTTGTAGGGAGACGAATCAACATGAAGGCATAAAGCCGGGTAGGTGCTGGGGTGCTATGAGAAGGGCAGGAGGAGAGAGGCAGATTCCCAAAAGACAGTAAGGTATGTCTGTGCGTATATCTTACCCCATGGATCACGTATCCTGGATCGCTGTACAACAGGAGCGGGGTGATCCGGGAATGGTTGGCGTAGTGGAATCTCCTCGGGAAGTCTGCTTTCTTGTACACGTGTAAGTTTGGGTGGGCATTTTTCAGGACTGAATACACATGCTCTAATTTTCCTTCTTTTGGCAGCAATAGTCCGTTTGGTCCATAATCTAAGAGTTCAAACTGGATGTCTTTGAACGTGAAGTTCTTTACTCTCTGGATGTGAATCTCATTGGTCTTTATGACGGTCTCCATGCCGTGGTCAGATGTGATGATGAGGTTGAGATTTGATTCCAGGCCACTTTCCTTGATACGCTGCCTCAAGTAACCGATGGTTCTGTCCACCTGCTTGATCATGTTTTTCCTCTGTGTGGATTCAGGGCCGTACTTGTGTCCTGCTGAGTCCGGCTCACCGAAGTAGAGGGCGATGAAGTCGAGGTTGTTCACCGTGAACCATTCCATGGCGGTGTCAATGTTCTCTCTCCAGTTGGTTTCGTTGCTGTAGTTGAACAAGAGGGGTTCCACCAACTTCATATTCACTTCTTCCCCTTGATATTTTGCTCTTCCTCCAGGGAAATAGATAGAGCCTGTCTTTAAACCCTGTTAGTGGAGACATTGCATAAACTCACCTGAACTTCCTCTACAGCATCTTTCCATCTGTCAATGCAACCACCTACTAATGCGGTTAGTTCATTCAGCCCCCTAACGTCTACCTCCACCTCTAATGAGGTTTTCTTGCTCATTGCCAATTAAAAGTGATTAATTGAAAGCACTGCCCTTCCCAGAATTCCTGCATGTCGGTTTTCTCACTGTGTTGGTAACACTAGTTATAACTTTGGAAACAGTGACCTGTTTGTACCTTGCATGGACCCACCGGCTCTTGACCATCAAGACATTAAGGTGTGTTTTACTCCAATCATATAAGCACTGACCCTGAAGTCAGTGGAGCCAATCTGGCAGGTTAAGACAGGCAAAGGTACGTGTCTTGGGCCAGGTCTCAGGTCCTGTGTCCAAGCCGGATTCAAAGCTTACTGGGACCTAGGGAAGCCTTGCTGCAGTCCCCAGTGAAGAGGGGACCAGCCCCTGATGCTGCTGCCCAAAACGTCCTGGGAGAGGCTGCGGAAATGAGGAATGTGCCTTGGAGTGTATGAAGCCCCTGGGCTCGTGATGCTCCCTAAAGAACTGGCTGAGATTTCTTTAAACAGGAAAAGGATAACCTGTTTTATTAATGTCTTAATAAAGCTGAAATGCATCTATTATTTTTTGCTATTTTTAATAGAATGATCATAATTATTCCTGCCAGTGTCTGGGGATTTCATTTTTTTGCTAATTAGCCTGCCGTTTGCAGGGAGGATGTTAGCTCATGGCCACTAGAGATCGTGGCTTGCCTGTAGCTTTTACAGCATGATTGCAGGCAGGATCCGTCTGTGCGTGCGAGGAGGCTGCTGCACTCGCCTGTCTCTGCGCGGTGATCCAGATGGGCAGGCTGCCGTTGTCCCACCAGCTGTCCACGTCTTGCGTGCTGTGGTAGGGCAGCTTCTGACCCGTGCTGGTGTTGAACCACATGTTGTGGATCACCCCGTGGTTCTCCAGGTATCTCCCTGTCAGGAGAGACGGAGGAGGAGGGGGTGAGCCGGGCTGTGGCTGGGGGGGTCTTGCCCCTGTGCTGGGCAATGGGCCAGCTCTGAGTCAGCGAGGAGCTTCTGCCTTTCGTACCCCATCCCAGCTTTCCCTTTGCCTCTGCTTTGCCTCCTTCCTCCCTCTGCCTTGTACAAAGTGGGGTTCCCAGGGCAGGGAATGAGATGCTGGGGGGATGCCTGCTCCTCACACGGGTGGGTTGATGCCAAGTGGGTCTCACCCAGACCCCAACCGGGGCACCCGCACCCCTGGAGGTGCCGGTGCTGCCTGCAATTGCTCCTGCCCGTCTCGGCGCAGGGGGTGGTGGTGGTGGTGTTTCACCGTTACCCTGCATTTAACTAATTGCTTTGGTGTTTCGCTTTCTCTGTTGTTCAGAACCCGTGAGGTCAGCATGCAGCAGAAATTCCTGTTAGAAATGAGACGAGCACTTTGTACTACTACATTTCAAGCTATTTTTATTATTCTGGTCCTGAAGACTGCACAGTTACTTCTGCATGATATCCCTGTCCTCCCTTGTATTGACAATGCCTCTCTGCCTTTTCTCATCAGCAGATTTCATTAGCATGTTCCACTCTTTTATGCCAAGGTTATTAATTAAAATCTTAAATAAGATTGGCTCCAAAATCAATTCTTCAGGAATGCCCCCGTTGCCCTCCCTCCAGCGTGACAATCTCCTCTCAGCATCACCTCCTGTCCTCTTCCCTGTAGCCCCTTACTTCCCCACATTAGAGATTTTGTACTAATCTTCATCTTTTCCATCTTAACTAACGATTTCCCGTGTGGCACTGTATCAAATACATTACTGAAGTCCAGAAAGATTAAATTTAGTGCATCTCCCTCGTCTAAAAAATCATTTATCTAATCAAAGGAGGCTGTCAGCTTGGTCTGGTGCTATTTACCTTTGATAAATACAGGTTCAGTTCTATCCCTTTCTGCAGCTATTGCCTGTCTCTCACTGACTGGGGAATCTGGATTAGGAGAATATTGTATGGAATATTATTTTGTGTTTGTGCCTTTGTAATTATATTTGTGTGTTTGTGATGTTGTAGCTTGTGTTGTACTCCAGTATGTACACAGATTAGAGGCTATCAATATTTGGCACCTATATAATATAGATAATGCAGGTAGGCTAATAAAAACAAAGGGAGGACACTGTAGTGAGAGACTAATTTGTGCCAGATCTTAGCACTAGTGACTAAAGTAAATGAAGACTTAGGCTGCAATAACTAGAATTTAATTTTTGTTTTGTGACTCTAGTAGGTAAAGAAGTATAACTAAACTTTAACTACAGGCTATCCTGTAACAAAATAGAAGGAAATGTCTCAAGACACAGACAAAAAGGGTGCCTGGAGGCTGTGAGAGTGAAGCAGGAGAAGGCCCCAGATGCCGTGAACAGGACTGGATGAGCAGAAATGCCATCAGGAAATCAGGGAACCTATAGAGACTATAAATCCAGTAACAACCGACAGACATCCAGCTTGAGCTGCAGATCACGTGCATTAGGAATAAATATATACAAAACAGTTGAGCTGATCTGTTATTAAAGCAGAACTTAGGAATGAGCCCTGTTGGGGGGACCTCCGTGTAATTCCTACCATGGTCTAGGTGGCGGCTGCATAATTCCTACAACATCTGGTGCTATTTACCTTTGATAAATACAGGTTCAGTTCTAGCACTTTCTGCAACTATTGCCTTGTCTCTATTCTAAAGCTTCGCGTGCTGCTGAGGCTGAATGGCTGCTGGACTTAGTGTCCTTCACTGATGCGTAAGCTTTAAATTTGCCCTTCCCCAGCCTGCACCCTGTGCTGCTCTGCCTGGCTTGGGGCTGGGGGGGACTCACCGGTCAGCAGCGTGAAGTGGCACGGGCTGGTGATGGTGATAAAGGCAGGAGTCATGTACCGCGCCTTCACCCCCTCCGCAGCCATAGTGTCGAGGTTGGGGGTGTCCACGTCCTGGTCGTAGTTCCACCGAAAGCCATCAAAGGACACCAGGAGGACTTTGTTGTTGCTGGATATCTGCTGCACGGGGATACATCTTGCTAAAGAGAGGGCAGCAGCTAGGAACCCCAGTGAAGTGAACATCTTCATGCCCTTGAACTGGAATAGCCCGGACATCCAGAGAGCTCACTTTAATACATGTGGGATGGGACTAAGTTCAGTTCTTATCTAATCTTGCAGATGCTGATCAGATGCATGGCTTCATCCGGCACGTCGTATCAGAATGAGCCTCTCTCGTTTTTGCCTAGCTGAAGTAGATTAGCTTAGATTTCCTTCTGGGCCAAACACCAAATCTGCCTCCTCCATCAGTGGCATTGGATGCTATTCCAGTACTCATGGAATGGGAAGAATTGCTCCTGTGGTGGGATGCTGTCTTCTGCAGGCAGCCTGTGCAAACCCTGCCACCCCAGCACCCTGTGCCCCAGCCGCCATCCTTCACCCCGTGCTGGCTCCCTGCAGCCCGTCGCAGTGTCCTTTCCACACTCCTGGCTTTTGGTGCCCTGACACCTGCCCTCGGTGTCAGCAGTTCAGCTTCAAAAGGCAACTCCTCCCAACCCCAGGGCCACTCAACCACCTCGAGCGCGGTGCTCAGAGGCTCAGAAAGGAGCCTGGATTTACCCTAGGTCCTTGAGTGTGGCTTTGTGGAGCTACATACTGGGGAAGGAGGCTCTTTTCTGGATCCTGCCCATACCAGCAACCTCCAGAGATGCTCCCGAGTGTGAGCCCGGCTCTGAAGCCCCCGTGTCCCAGCCCCCAGCCCAGCTCCTGCAGCTCAGGCTCTGCTGCTCACCGCGGGTGACCCTCATCCACTTGTGCACTGCTGAGCTTTGCCATATCAGCATCCCATGTTATCAATATCTGCTGGTTTTATGACTTCTCTGGAGTTTAATCGTTGCTGACGACTCATTTCTCGGCAGAACTGAGTGTAAGGCTTTTGTGGACTTATGTAACAGAGGTTGACTTGGTTCCCCAGTGTCTGAACTCTCAACCTTTGTGTCTTTGCTCATCTGCTCGGGTTCCAGATTTATTCCTTGTTGCTTTGCTTCCTAATTGCCCAGCCATGCCCGCCCTCACCAAGCAGAGCCGTCTCCACTGCTTTCCCCAGCACTGTCTGGGGTCATTCCTTGGCATTTCTCCCCCAAGAGTGAGCTGGGCAGATGAGTCTCACGCGCGTGCCATGGTCTGTTGCACATGCAACCGTCTCTTTGTAGACCCGAGCATCCCTGAGTATTCCCGTCTGGACTGATTCCTCAGGGTGCATCCATGTTTCAGCTGCCTCTTCCCCTGTGCTTGTGTTTCCCACGTCTGACATGGGATAATCGTGCAAGGACACTGCGAGAGGTTCGAGCGATCCCACCAGGGACCCCATGGCCGACACAAGCCAGGAGCGCAGCCTTGGGTGCTTCGTTTGCAGACAGTGGAAACGAACCCAAGCTGCACTGGGATGGAGCCAGCTCTGAGCCCTGAGCCAACCCCTCCTCCTGCTAACAGAGGGCATGGGGTGGCTGTTGGTCTGACAGCAGCCCAAGGGGAAATCCTTTTGCTGGGAGCCAGGGCTGTGGGGCTGTGCTGGGCTGTGTTGGGCTCTGCTGGGTGCTGTGAAGCCAGAGGGTACTGGTATGACCGGCGCGTTTGTGCACCCTGGGTTTAGCCAGGCTGGAGCAGAGTAGTCATTCTGCTGGGGTTATGTCTGTCCGTTCCAGTGGTGTCCACTGTGTCTGCCGTGTGTCTGGACAGTGGAGAGCACCGGGAGGGAAGCTGCTTGCCGGGCAACCCACTCTGCCAGCCCTGGCACTGCAGTTCACTCAAGGAACTGTTTTGTTTATCAGCGTTAGCTGCCCTGGTTCTGATACCATCCTTTCAGCGAGGACAGAGGGGCCTGGCAGGCACTGAGGGTTTAAAGGGCTCATATGATAAAGATGTTATTGCTTATCAAGCTCAGGGACAGTCCTAAATATTCAGCGTGTTGTTCTGAGGTGAGTCAATAAGTCTCCAAGCCATTGCTAACAGCACAGGGAAGGTCCCGATAAGTTATCATGTTGATCAGCTCTGCTGGGAGGGAAGAGGCTAGAGAGAAGGAAGCACTGCTCTAATCTCGGAGGAATATTTAATAACAGGAGTGTCTCAAGGCACGTTTTGGTATTTGGTATCCGAGGAGCATGAGACACAGATAAAGAACATCACCTTTGGCCACCCTGCCTGAGGACACTGTCCATCTGCAGCTAAAAAGGCTGATGCAATTGATCTTGCACTAACAGCACTGGGTGCTTATCCTACAAACAGATGTGCCTGAGGGGCTGTGGCTGCTCTGGGGCCACCGTGTCCCTGCTCAGCACCCTCTGGATTACGGGCCCCTTGGTGACAGCACTGATCCTGCATCCTTGGAAGCACTTACGGCACCATGCAATGAGCTACGCTCTGAGGGCGCGAGTTGTCAGTCCCAACACCTGACTGGGGAAGATGGTCCCCGCAAAGGCATGCTGGGGCCGAGACTGTCCTTCCCGCACTTGTGTACCAATTCACTCAGTGAAGACAGATGAAAGGGCTAGAAGATAGAAATCATGAGCACAGAGAAGTCATCCGCCAGTGGAACTGCCCTGTTTGTCTGAAATGTGATGCTCGGGGCCCAGCCTGTTTCCAGCCTTTGGAAAAAGTGGCATGCCGGGCTCCCCTTGGGCGAAACCGCAGCTTCCCTGCAGCGTGTGAATGCGCGTGGGCAGTGCTGTGAATGCACGTGGGCAGTGCTGGGCAGCTGCTGGGGGTCTGTGCCGGGGGTCTGTGCCGGGGGGGAGCAGTTTGGTCAGGCAGGCAGGGGCCAGCTGGATTTTCCTTCTTTAGTTTGTATTTTTAAAGGGAAAACCAAATTGCAAATTTCTCAGGGGTGCCACTTGAATTCAGTCAGGAATGTCACACTTCATCCCCCACGAGCGGTCACTCAGCTCCGCAGGGCCCGTGTCTGCAGGGATCCGTTACCAGCATGGCCTGAGCTGCTCCCTGGCGATGGGACTGAGGAGCTGGGAGCTGCCTGGGCAGGGCTCCACAGGTGAGACTGGGTGACTGGAGGGAGGGGGATTGGGGGATGCTTTATAAAAACTCTCCACGCCCCTAAGAGCCCTTTTGGTGCAGCTCTGCCTGAGCACAGAGGGAGGAAGCATGGGGAAGTGGAAGGACAGCAGAGACCTGGGTCTGACCCACCTCAGGAGAGGTAGGATGCGTGCGGGGTCTCTGGGTGGGTGGGCAGCTGCTTCCCCAGGACAAAGGCTGAGCTGCAGCCTTCTGTGCTCCCCAGGGAGAGCCTCCTCCCAGGCGCTTGTCGAGGTGTTGGAGGGCAGGATCGCTGCAGGCTGGAAATGGTGCATTTGGATGTAACATAGAGGATGAGTTGATGGAAAGCAAGTAGGTGTTTTTCTTTTGCTCGCCTCCCTGTCCTGCCTGGAGTAGCTCCGCTCTGTAGATCACTTGCGCTGTCCTAATGGTTAAGGCATTGCACACGCAGCCTGTTGGAAAGAGGGCGAAGGAAGGGAAAAGGGGAGAGAGGAGGCGGCCAGGAGGGTGAGGAGAGAATTGAACAAAGCAGCTGGGGATGCCCTGGTTTGCTCTTTACACCAAGCCTATGTCCTTCATCAGTTTGGTGCAGCTCAGATGCAGGGTAAATGTCTGCAATGCTGCTCTTGGCTCCTAGCACATGATTGCCTGAGTACCAAGGGCCTGGATAAGCTCATTAGCATCATTGAAAAAATCTAGTGCCAGGACCTTGTGGTTGAAGTTGTAATGGTGCCCTGGTGAGCAGAACCAGGAGGAGCTCTGCAGCCAAGTGGCTCCGGAGTGCCTGTGAGGGGGAGATATGTGGGGCTACTGAGTGTTGGATGGAGCTGCAGAGTCTGTGGAAGCTGCTGGGGACTGGATGCACCTGGGACAGTTGGGTGGAGTTGATGGGTGTAGAGCAGACCCTGTTCTGCTCCCTGTAGGGTGCAGCTGAGTGGCTGAGGGCAGCTCTTGGAGAGAAGGCTGCTCCCAGGCAGAGCAGACACCCGGTTTTACCTGCACCCTCTGCCAACCAGGGAGAGTCAACGCTGCCTGTGGGTGTTCAAGCTGCTTTATGCCAGGCACGGCCAAGGAACCGGGGTGCGGGTGAAGCAAGTGCTGGTAACGGCCTCAAAGTCAGGAGCGACAGCGCGCTGCATGAAATCAAAAGCCAGGAGCAGCCCCGGACTTGGCCTGAGCCCTGAGGCGGATGGAGAGAGGAAGGTGCTCCAACCAAGCAGCTCACAAAGGTTGGGAAAGAGGCGAAGAGGTTGGGAAAGAGGCGAAGAGGTTGCTGCAGGGGAGCTCCTCGGGCAGGGCCCGGCTGCTGTACCGGGAGGCAGGAGTTGGGTGAAACCGCTCCCTTGGTGCCGCAGCTGCGGTCTGCGGGGTCACCTGCACCCACTTGCCAGCGGGCTCCAAGAGCCCGGGCGGTGCCTGCGGGGATCCCCAAACCGCCCCTTCCCCGGGCCACGGACCCCCCCCCTTCAGCCGCAGGGCCGAGGCGCTCGCCGTTCCAGCCTGCCGTGCGGGCAGGGCCGGGCCCGCTGCGGGCACGGAGAGTTGCTTTTTTTTTTTTTTTTTTTTTTTTTTTTTTTTTTTGGGGGGGTGGGGGGGGGCTGTTCCCGGGGCAGAGGGACCCCCGCGCCCCCCCCCCCCAGCGGCGCGGCCGGGCCCGGCCGCCAGGTGGCGCTGTTCGGCCGCCGGCGGGGGGGGGGCGCGGGGGTCCCGGGGGGTCCCGGGAGGCTGCGGGGGAGCGGCGGAGGGTCCTGCGCTAGTGGGGGGGGGGGGGGGGCACTGATTGGGCTGGTGTGTCGTCCCCCCATCCCCGTCGGCGTGGTTGCCCGGTTCTCTCTTGTCCGCCGGGACGGGCGATGTGCCCCCCCCCAACCCCGTCGGAACGTGTGGGCGGGAGGGGGGTGAACTGGTCAGATCTACCCACGGTCAGCGCTCGACACGGCACTGGGAGCACCCCCCAGCCCCCCGGGTCATGGGGCAGCTGTTCCCGCTGGGGTGCGGGGTCTGGGAAGGGGGACGGTGACAGGAATGTGTCTTGCACAGCCCACGGCGACAGGATCCAGTGATGCGTAGGGATGGAGCATGTGTCCTGGGCTCCAGGACGGCCAGGATCAGCCTCCTGGGATCAGGGTTATGATTTCAGCTCTGGTGGGAGAAGGGAGCCCACCCCCTGGGAAGAGACCCCAGGGGACAGCCGCTTTAGTCCTCTTCACAGGCACGTACAGAAACTCTGCCTTAAGCACAGCCCAAGGCTGCAATGCTCTTGAGACAGCACTAGCTATGTGCCTGGTCCCCAGAGACTCCCCTGCACGGAGATCGGTGCTCCTTCTCTCCGCTGGCTTGGGTCTGATCAGGCTCTGGCCATCTGGTTTCAGCAAGTGTGGGAAGGGGAGTAGCAGGGGTCAGGATTGAGGGCGACAGCCTTGGAAACACAAAGAGAGCACGGAGCTGGAGTTCAGCGCCGGGGTTGGGCTGGCTTGAGGAGCTGGGTGTTTGATGGAGCCCAGGGCAGGAGCGTGGCAGGGTCCCAGCACCAGGGCTGAGTCAGCTGCAGCGCTGTCAGTGAGACCCGGAGCTTGTGCCCACTCGCTGCTTGGGGCTGTCTGCCTTCCCCAGCGCTAAATTTGCTCATGGGCTGAAAATCAAGACTCTCTCCTGAGGAAGCCCCGTGTGTGGTGACTCAGCCGAGCGCTGGCACCACCCGGACGGGCTCCAAGCGCGCTGGGTCGGGGGGGCACTAGGGCATCTCTCAAGGTTGGGGCCTGGGCAAGTCCTGACTCAGCAGCGGCTCTGTTTACCTGGGCTGGTGCAACACCTTCTTGGGAGGGTGACCTCTTCGCCATCTAGTTTGCAGTTCTTTCATGTGGTGGCCCTTGGGGAGCAATCCAGCACAGTGCCCAAGGTGAGGAGAGAGGCAAAGGGACAAGAGCAGTGAGGAAAACTGCTCTGCAGCCAGCCCTTCTCTGAGGAGGCAGCTGTCAGCCAGGCAGTGTGGGTATGAGTGAGGCTTTTGCATGTCTCTTCTGCTCCAGGTGATCTCCCCAGAATGCCCATAGCCCCCCTGCACCCTCCTGGGCTGGGCCCCACAGCAAGGACCAACACCTGAAGTTCACTGCTGCCTTTGGTCCACAGGAGAAAGGCCCATGGGTAAAACCCTGGCTCTTGCTCTCCACAGCCAAGTGATGTCCCCGGATGATGATGAGGGGCTTGAGTCCCCTTTTTTCCCTGCCAAAAGCAGTCCCATTCCCTCTCACACCCTTATCGCTGTTGATGAATACTCATGTCTGGTCCAGAGTCCATGGTGCTTCTCGGGGCTCAGCACCAGGCTTTTCGCAGGCCATAGCCTGGTGTCCTCTTTCTGCTCCCTGTTGGGGGTCTGAGCCCCAAGGAGCAGGGTCAGCCCTGTCTCGTGGCTGCAGCCTGGCCCTGCTCTCCACCTGGGACCCTTCTGCTGCTGCTCGGTTAAACCCAGCATCGACCGCTCCGTCAGAGCCTGAGGCTCTTTCTCAGCTTTCTTAGCTAATGGCTGTGTCTGCCTCCCATTGATCCTCAGCTGCAGAGCTCATTGATTAAGTACATTTCTTATTACACTTAATGGTATTTTACTCCTTTCTGTGCTTACCTCGTGCCAGATGCTCACCCTGTGCTTCTGCCTGCCAGGAGGAGAATTCCTCTGGTCAGAGAAATGTCCCTCCTCTGTGCTGGCCCTGCTCTCTCCTCCCTTCAGTCACCACCCCAGCCCTCTCCCTCTGCCTGACTGGTCTTCCTTCTGCTTTCCCTACCTGCCTCTTCCTTCTGGGTCAGGGCAATTCCTCTGTCTTCCAGTTCTTTACCCCTTGGTCCCTGCTCCCATGCCTTCCTGGCAGGTCTGATCATCTCCCAAGCAAAGCAACGAGGCAGCTGTGGTTCCCAATGCTTCAAGAGGGCTGTGCGCCTCCTGGGACAACCTGTCCTGTACCCTGCCTCTGCACGGCTTCTCCTGCATCTCGCTAATGCCTCCACTGAGCTGCCAGGGATCTTGCACTAAGCTCCTTTCCAACCTGGTGGTGCCTCCCTCCCTGCTACTCACTGCAGCATCTCTCCAGCTTGCCAGAGCCCACCACACGCAGGGCTGCCCTGCCTTGCTGGGGTGGTCATATTGCCTTTCTGGGTTATCTCGGCTCTTACAAGGAGTCTTTGGGATGTGTCTTACGGACTGCATAGGGCCTCGTGAGAGCAAGAGGGCTCCTGCCTGCTGCAGGCTTGGTCAGAAGGATGCAGGTTTCTCTCATGATTACTCCCTGGGGCCAGGTACCAAGGGGAGGAAATGGGTCAGCATGTTGGCTGGTATCATCCACTTGGGGCATAACCATCTCCTTGTAAGATTCACTCTAACTTTTCTGCAGTGAAATGGTGTTGTTAACCCAACAACTGGAATAGCCCTGCCCTGCTGTGCTGTCCCTGCCAGCAGCCACCCAGCCAGGGTGAGAGGCACCAGCCAGGGCACTGTGTTCTCCTTTGCCTTCCCCCCGCAAACACCTTCCCACTCAGCACGCACTGTATGTTGCCTCTCTCTGTGCCTCACCTCCTTTCAACTCTCTTGCATGCATCATTCAAAAGCCATAACATTATTGGGCATAAAATATTTACTTAACTGAGCTTTTTGCAAATATTCCCCTCCATTATTTTTCCTCCTTTTGGGAGCAGACACTGCTTCTCCTGTGCTCTCAAATGGCTTCTCTTAAATAATACAAGAAGAACATATGAACACCCAGTAGCCTTTTTCTTTCTTTTGAAATACCCATAAATATAACAGTGTCACCAATCCATTACAGCTACACCAGGACCATGGCTCAGGAACACCCAGTAGCACAGGCCCAGCCTGCGTAATCACCTTGCTGCTGGAAGAGGGACAGACAGGGAAGGTGCTCAGGGAGGGAGCATGAATACATGAGAAGAACTGACATGATGCAGAGTATTAATATTAATTAAGAAATGTTCCTTTCAGGAGGGACATCTGAAGCTTAGCAGAGGGAGTACAGGACTGAACGCTCCCAGTCTGGTCCCAGCTAGGATGCTGGGCCGACCGCTCGGAACAAAATTCCCTACAGCAGGGAAATGGCTGCTTCCCAGGAGGCCAGCCTGAGGCACGGGGGTGCTGAGGGACGCTTCCCACTGCAGACAGCAGGCCGGGCAGTCCTCAACGGCTCTTAAAGAACAGGATAAAGAATTTTAGGAGCCTGGGAACGCCAGAAGGGGTGGATGTTTTTCAGAAGTAGATGTGTGTGTTGGATGGTGAGCGCGTTCCACCCCATGCGTGAAGGCATCCGGCTGCACATCCACGGCTTTCCCTGCCGTGGACTGGCGCTTGGGTAATGGGGGGCTCTCCCCACAGAGGTGCCATGGGAGGACCCGTCTCAGGGGTCGGGCTGGGCCCAGTCTGGGGCTCCAGCTCCCCAGTGTGGGGTGCCCCGGGGGGGGGGTGTGGGTGCCTGGCTCCCTGGGCGTGGGGCCTTGCCGGGCTTCACCGTGGGGGTCCGGCTCCTGGTCGTGGGGCGTGCCGTGCCCAGATCGGGGGTGGGTCTGGTTCCCGGCTGTGGGATGGGCGGGGCGTGGGTGCGGCGTGGGGCCCGCCCCGCCCGCCCGTGGGTCCGGCGGCGGCCGGCGCTGTCCGCGGTGCTGACGGCGGAGTCCGGGGCGGCCGCGCTCTCCCGGCGAGATCCCCCACCCACGCCGCCCACGTGTGCTCGCATGGCACCGGCGGGTACTATCAATACGTGCCCGGAGGCGCAATCCTCCCTTACGCGCCCCCCACCCAAGGAGAGGAGGTCGCTGGCGGGGCAGGGGGAGCAGTCTTCCCCCCCCCCCAGCCCAGGGCAGCTGTCCCTGTCGGAAAGGCTTGACTGATCTCTGCAGCTCTGGCCAAGTGTTCGTGGGATGCCTGGGCTTTTTCTTGTCTCTGATAAGGTGTAAAATCACCTCAGAGGGAGGAAAAACTGCAAATGGCAGGAAAAAGCCACCCAGAGAACACCACTGCAGTAAGGAGGAAAAAAAAAAAAATCAAAAAAAAAAATCAAAGGACCTTGTTCCCTCGTATGTGCGTCGTCATTGTCCTCGTGTGATCTGAGCCTTCGGGATGTCACTGCCTGTAAAGAAACAAGTAGTTAAATGTGTTGGGAGAAGGACATGGGGATGTACCTGAAGTTGGCCCCCCCCACCACCCAGGAGAGCTGTGCTAGGGAGCTGTGAATTTAATATCCTATCTGCCTGCACCAATCTCATTTGCTGGCCGTTATCAGTAATAGTTGGGATAGTTTAAATCTAAAGCTGATCGGGCAGGGTTGTGGAAGATTTTTACCGTGTGAGTGGCTGGGTGGCAAAATGGCAGATGAATGTTGCCGAGTCCAAGTAATACAGATGAGAACACATCCTTAACCACAAAACCATGAAGCTGGCCTTTAATTTAATATTTCCTACTCAGGAAAAGAGACCTTGCAGTCACTGAGGGTAGTTCTATGAAAATGTCATCTCGGAGCCCAGTGTCAGTCAAATAAGGCAAATTCCTTGTTAGTAGTTATTAGGAAAGAGGCTGAAAACAAACCAGGCAGCAGCATTATGCCAAGGTATAATACGCTGTGTCGCAGTGCAAATGCTGTGTGCAGTTTTGGTTGCCAATCACAAAAAGGAGGTAGTTGAACTAGAAAAAGTAAAGAAAAGGATGACAAGGCTGATCAAAGGCACAGAACGGCTTCTGTGTGAGAAGAAACTAATAAATTAGGACTCTTTTGGTTAGAACAGAGACAATAGAGGTGATCTATGGTAGAGTTCTACAAATTCAGGAGCAGTATAAAGGTGAGTAATAGGAAATGGGTATTCACTATTTCTCATAAATGGGTGGCACCAAATGAAACAATCAGGCAACAGGTTTAAAACGTAAATGAAGAAAAGGTTTTTCTTTTTTTTTTCATGCAGTGCTTAATTACGCTGTAGAACTCGGCACCGCAGGGCAGTTCAGGGACCCACAGCCCCTGGGTCAGAAAGCAATTAGACAAGTTCACAGAAGATGGATGCATTAGCAGCGATTAAGCGTGGTGATGCAGATGCAAGGCCCGGCACAAGGAGTGCTCTGCTGTTGGCGGCCAGGTCGGCTGGGGAGAGGCGGCTGCCTGGCAGTTGGCTGCAGCTCGTGGCGTGCCGGTACCTGCAGGCAGGTCTGTGAGCTGGTTCAGTGCTCTGCTCTGCTCCCCCACCCAGCTGGGACCCCCTTCACCTGCATCCAGCCTGGCCTCCTCGTCCTCTCCCAGGGTGGAAGGGTTGGACGTGTGGGCTGGGTATGGCCCCAGGGGCAGTGCGGGGGAGCTGGGGAGCAGAGACGGAGCCTGAAGTGGCTCTGACCTGCGGTGTGTAGCCAGGGCCAGGCTATGGGCAGCTCAGTGCACGCGGCTGTTGCTGTTCTATCATTCCTTCTCCTGCAGTGAAACCATCCCTGGCCCTGCCCAGAGCTTAGCTGGCCATGGTGTCAGCTAGCCCCGGCTTGGGAAGTGCCTTTGTGTCACCAAGGACTGTTTAAGTGTTTCCCTGTAACAGCCAAACGAACAGACCTTTCCCTGTAATGCCGGCAAATCCCTGTTCCTGAGGAGCCGTTAATTGATTTCCCTTTTCATCATTCCTCTCCTGCCTGTGGCTGTGCTGACACCCGCCTGCCCGCGCTCTCCCTGCCTGCGCTCCCAGTCAGTGGCTGCGACAGGCAGATCCTGAAATTATTGATAAACACTCATTGGGGCTGGAGCCTGGGAAATTGCCAGCAACCCCAGTGGATTTCTCTCTTGCCAGCATCATTTTTCTTGATGACAGCATGTTCCGAAGTTTGTTGGGGAGGGGGCAGGGCCTCCTGGTAACTTTTTTGGGGGGGTTATGCATTGGTTGTTTTAAAAGATCCCTGCATAAAAGGAGAGAGGAGAGGCTCGGGAGCTAGTGCCTGCAGTTACTCCACCAAAGGGCAGTGGGCTGGGCTGGATTCTGCTCTGAGATTTGCCCAGACCTGTGTCCACCCTCGCAGGTCAGCCCCGCTCTGCTGTCCCACTCAGTGCCTCTCCAGGCTCAGGACTTCTTGATCCCAACCTGATGGATCCTTGTTTCTTCCTCCCAATCCTCCACTCCCGCAGGCTATTACCCCATGTCACAGCATGCACACGGGCAAGGATGCTGGGCTATGGTCTGAGCAGGGACAGGAGCCAGCGTGGGCACAGCAGCTGGAGCAGGACATCCCTCTTCTGGGCCAGGACAGTCCTTGTCACCAAGGATCCCGGCTGTTGGAAAGGCTGGCTCTGGCTGGCAGCTTGCCCTCCCTGGAGGGCAAAAATCAACTCAAGCATCTCCCATGGCCAGTCGCTACCAGACCAGTGTAATTTGGCCCGGGCGCTGCTCTGTGCCCAGCTTACGCAGCACATACAAATGCGTGCGGTGCGTCGGGTCTCTAGCTGTTGCTCTTTCTGGAGCTCGGAGCATTTTTCTCTCTGCTAGGTCTGCTAATTAGTGGGAGGTTGTGGATCAGGAACAGAGGGAAATGTCCTTCTGTGGTTCTGGCACTAGAAATAATTGAGCCATTTTTCACCTATGGCCAATCTAATTCTGTCCACATCTTGATTTTTCTCTTAATAGCTTGGGGTACTGTTGGCAGCCATGGGATTCACAGCCATGTCCAAAGCTTTTCAGTAATCGCCTGGATTTCGTGCTCTCTTGCTAACTGGTTGCTGGTTTCTTCTTAGTTTTTGCTTAAGCTCCTCCGGGGATGGGAAAGGAGCTCATTTTAGCCAAGCTGCGTTTGCCTCTGCACCAATATTCCTCAGTCCCTCTCCTAGGGCAGCGGTGCAGGACGGTGCACGCAGCACGGCTCCTCTGCAGCCAGCAGCTGCGCATCCCCGGAGCCGTCGCTCAGGTCTGGTTCCCGTCCCTTTCCTGCCCTGCCCAGACCGCAGGCAGCGTTCCTGCCTCTGTTTGTGTGGGCAGGGGCTTCTGTCACCCCAGACTCCCCCGGACCTTTCTCTCTGCACACAGAGCACGTCCCACAGTGGAAGATGATGGGCAGCAGCTCCTCGGGCTACCACGGAGTGGGAAGCAGCCGTGGTCTGTGCTCCCCAGGATCCGTCCCGCTGCTTCCCTGGCCAGGCAGCACCCTGTGCGGGCAGGGGCTGCGAGAAGCGGGGCACCTGCCTGCTGGCTCAGGGTGCAGGGTGAGCAGAGACCTGTGCACGGGGCATTGCCGCCCACTCGGGGCGGCTTCACAGCAGCAGCCGATCTTGATCGGTGCCCAATGACCGTGTTCCTGCACACCCCGGCGCTCCCAAACCAGCAAACACCCCATTACAGTTGTCATGGAAATTAGAAAGTGTGTCTGCTTGGGTTTCCTCGGCACAGGGCTCCATGTTCCCAGCGGTTCGTACATCAGATTGCCTCTCGCTGCGCCGGTGCGGGAGTAGCTCTCACGAGGTGGCCGGGGCTCTGTGGGCAGCCGCTGCTCTCCCCACCGTGCTGGTGCTGGGGCTGGTGCTGCGATTTGACATGTCAGCCGCCGGCCAGCTTGGGAAAGTGAAGATGTTCATGGTGAACTGAAAGGTGCGATTTATCAGTGTTGGTCCCCAGAGGCTCAGGGCCTGTCAGGCACCAAAAAATCCCATACATCACGGGGAGGGGTGCTTCTGCCTCTTTTTTTGGGGTGGTTTTTTTTTTTTTTTTTTACTATTTTATTTTTCTGTGAGTGCCGGAGCACTGTGAGGCAAACAGTGGGGCAGGAGAGGGGCAGCAATGTGAGAGCTGGCCCTGGGCACGGGAAGCCTCGGGCTGGTGAGCTGTGGGGATTGATGGATGCAACTCGCCTTTTCATGTATTATAGAAATCTTGCCCCTTTGCCTGCACATTTGGAGGTGGGGAGGCTATGGCGTGTGTGTGAGGAGGTCTCCAGCTTCTGCACAAATGAAGGGGCTCAGATGTCTTCCTCGGCTTCACCCTGTCCTCCACGTTTGTCCCTCTGTCTGTCTGTACATGTGCGTATGTGCCTGTGTGCAGATTTGATTGTTTTCTTCTTTATAACATTTTCCAATGTTTATGGGCCATGGGATTGGAAGTGAAGCATCTACTTAATTGCTGTCAGGCAAGGAAACGGGTTATAAAGTTGCCAAGGGAAAAAATAGATCACTCTGGGGTAAATGCAGGGGAGCAGGGCTGATCTAAAAAGGAGGTACAGAAAGCCTGGGGATGGGAAGAGATGGAGGGGAGAGAAAGAACAGGCAAGGACTGGCATGCAGTGAAGGGAGCTGGCTCAGGAAGGGACGTGGGGGGTCTCCCTGCCTCTGGGCTGAAATGGCACCTTCTGCGCTGGGGAACTCTGCTGGTGCTGAGGGGTGAGACGCTTCACAGAAGGGAAGGGTCTGTGCTGGGAACAGCCCGGGGCTGGGGCAGCTCGTCCCCACAGTGCTCTCTTTTGCCTTAAACACCACGATTCCACTAATGTGGTGTTTCCAGACGTGTCCCTACACTGCTGAGCGTGCGAGTGCCTGCGCTGGGGCGGCAGGAGCGAGGATGGTTGAGTGTGAGGCTGTACAGGGGTGTGCTGGGGCACGAGTCGACCTGTCTGCCCTCCCTTGGGGGCTCTGCCCGTGTCCCCCAGGACGGTGGCATTCACCTGCCTTGTGCCGTGAGTGGGGCTGCTGGAGCACTCTGCAGAGGAAAACTGGGAGAAGGGAGCCCTCCCCACCCTCCCCATCCTCCCCACCCTCCCCATCGCCAGAGCCTCATGGCTGCTGCTGCTCCAGTTCCAAGCTCTTAGCTTGCAACTCTCTTCATCTGCATCCCTTTCTTGTTTCCTTCATTATCTCCCCCAGTCTAACCCTCCACCATGTCATCTTCATTGCACGGCTCCTCCCTCTCCCCATTTGCCACATTACTGCAGCAAGGACTCACTTTCCCATCTTTTAGTCTCAGTGCCATACATAAAAGCGCTCTGATGGCCATGGCGTGATAGCAAAGACAGAACTTAATTTCACAGCATTTTCATATAATACTCCATAAAACTGAACAAATTTGCTGGAGTCCAAATCCATCTCATTATGCAGAGTCATTGAAAGGGAGGCTTTTACATTCTGGGACTCGGTGCTCAACTAGGGGATGGTACAGAAGAAGAGAAAAATAATTAATTAGGTGCTGCTCTGGATCTTTGATCCTGCATTGCAAGGCACATTAAATAAAATGCCTGCCTCATGAATAAACCCAGCACGGAGCCCTATTTTTCTGACCCCACTCAGAAGCTTTTCAGTGAGGCTGAGGTGTACGTGGGGAGGTCCCTGGCCTGAGTCTGTGCCCCAGGAGCAGGGGAGGGAGGAGGAGATGGCGCAGGGCAGGACATCTCCCCGGGGTGGGAGCAGTAGGCTGCAGTGACAACCCCACTGGCATGGTTACAAAAAGCAAAGTGTGGCTGCAATGCCCTGGCAGGGTACTGGGGATCGGGATGGGACGAAGGAGCACCCAGCTTCCCTGGAGCTCTGCTGTGGTCCCTGCTATCCCCCATTGCTCCCAGGGACCCTGCCTGGCACCTCCAGGGTCTTAGCCCTGCCCTGGTGGGAGAGGCTGCGAGGCAAGGAGCCATGCCTGCAGCAGTCTGGGGATGGTGCGATGTGTCAGGGTCCCTACAGCAGCCCCCATCCTCCTCCCCCCATCCCTTGCATTTAAGTCTGTCCTTCGTACACAGCTGCAGTCCGTCTCGATGTTTGTGAGTGAGCTTGAGATTCGTGTATTTTTTGAGTAACGCGGTTTGTGAGATGTAAGGACCGAGGATTCAGCCAGGCGGGCGAGCGGGCTCGGGGTGCACCGGGCGAAGGGGTCCCGGGGTAGGGGCTGCGCTCTGAGCCCTTGGCCGAGTTGTGAACCGGCCCTTGCGTGCACTCACCGTGCTTTGCCTGGCAGCAAGGGCTCTCTGCCCTGCCTGTCACTTGCCCAGAACAGATGATTAGACCAGGCAGCGCTAACCCAGGCAGGGGAGTGGGAAGCCCCAAGGAAGCCTTAAAGTTTGGCTTTATTCACTGGCATCCTCCAATGTCCTGGTATGGGAACAAGTCCTGGCCAGGGCTCCTGTGCCCTGATCGACAGGCAGTGCTGCTGCCCTGTGGCAGGGTGGTGTGGTGCCCTCGGGGGCAGCTGCGGTGCCAGGCAGGTGGATTAGAAATGCACCAGCAAAGCAATCCTGTAGAGGAGAGAGCTCGCTTCACCTCGCGCTGTTAATTAATCTCTGAGCCAATGAGGATGCTCTCATCTGGTCTTTACTTAATCCATAACCCAGAAATCCTCAAATTATGTCATTTGTTCAATACAGATGAAATTAATTACTCTGGGAAATAGGCAACAAGTTGCATTTCTGATGCCCCTTATCGCATAATCAAATCTACAAAGTGCTTTCCATGCAGCCGCAGTGGCAGCGGTGGGATTGCCTGCAGCAGGCATGAAATACTGAGCAGCATCCGCTATAAATCTGGCACGGCGCTGACTCTTACAGGAAGCCGATGGCCGAGGGAGGCCGGGGAGTCTCTGCAGGAGTGCTGGCGGTGCAGCAGCCCGGGCGGCGAGGGCAGGGCGGCCGCCGCACGCACCTCTGCTCTTCCCACCGAGCAGAGCTGCCGAGGACCCTCCACCAAGGGCTTAACCACCCGCCTCGGCCCCATCGCTCCCTCCTGCGCCTGCCACCCACCTCCCTTTTATTTATTACCTCTTATTGGGGTCAGATACAGCTGGCGGGGCTTCCTGGGGGATCCAGAGAGATGGGTCCCCCCTGCAGCCCCCCCCGCCCCGAGCCTGACCCCTTCCCCCGGGGCTCTGCGCCTGCAGGATGCGTCCCTCTGCCTGGTGACTTTGAGGAGGCGAGGGGAAGGTCCTCATCAGGATGGATCAGAAGAGCTGGGTACAGAAGAATAGCGATTTACTCTTTATTGGAGTTATCGCGGGGAGGGAGAGCTGGGACGTGAGAGGCAAAGCCTATGGCTGCGGCAGCGCTGCGGGAGCGCAGCAGGGGTGGGAGCGTGGTGCTGGCCCCGCGGGTGCTGGCTCCACGGGTGCCGGCTGTGCAGCCTGGGGGCCTCTGCTCTGCCTGGGGGGGCTGGTGGGGCACGGTACAGGGGGGTGGGCAGGTCAGGCATTGCCTTTCTGCCAGGAGAGCGGGAGTTATCACACAGATCAGCAAGGGCTGTATCCCCATGCCCAGCCCGGTGTGCTGCCTTCCCCGCCGCGGGGTCTCGCCGGCGCGGCACCCAGGCGGGGGCTGGCTTTGCCCTTGCCGGTTCCCTGCTTCTGCTCCTGCCCTTCACTCTGGGCTCAGATGGTGCCTTTTTAATCACCTGCTTGACAAACCTGGACAGACCATGAAGCGCTCCGGCGAGCTGTCATCTGTTTGCCCTCTTGCCCGCTGCCCACCTGCATTCCCACGGTGGCACCTGCAGAGAAATGCTCCGGTGCTGTGAACGCCCCGATGGGGAGCAGCCCTGGCACGGCTGGAACCTGCGCCTGTGCCAGCCGTCACCCGTGCCCCTGACACCTCCAAATTCCCCTCCTGAGAGCAGGCTGCAGCCTGGAAATAAGCCCTTCCTTCCCTGCTTGTCCTGAGCATTTCTCCCCTGTGCTGGGAAAACCCTCAGAGGGTTTTGCTGGAGCCTGTTGTGAGGGAGCCTGTGTGCTCCAGCACAGCTAGAGATCTTGTAGAGAGCACTAAAGATGATTCCCAAAGGCATAAGAGCAAATTTTGCAGCCCAAGCGTGCTCCCTCCTCCCACCGCTCAGCTGCAGAACGCTGCTCTGGCATGTGAACTGCCGATCGACTCCGAGTGTCAGCAGAGCGCGTCCCCAGAAACACTTTAATTCCAGCCTCTGGCCAGGAATGGGCTCTCGCGGCAGGACGAGCCCCTGGGCTGGGGTGCCCGCACAGACGGATGCCTCATCCCCTTTTTCTGGCCAGCTGGGGGGCTGTGGGGAGGTGGCTGGGGTCCCCTGACCCCTTCCTGTGGGCTGGTTTTGGGGGGTCGGTTTTCTGGAGGGAAAGCTTTACTGTAAGCGGTTATGGCAGGTACCAGGTTACACACGACTAACATGTTAAGAGCTGTTGTAACAAAAAATCTATACTAGTTGTTTGCTAAAATGGCAGTAATGAATTGAAAAATATTACAAGCCGATCAAGGCAGCTATTCCAAGGCTTGTTAGGGCCCTTAGCCCGGCTCTTCAGCTCGCCTGGGTCACCAGACACAGCAAAATCTATTCGGAGAAGATAGAAATGTAATTTCTCTCTGCCCTATCAATTTAAATAAATTATCTATTAGATTAGCTGCACTTAAAACAAAACAAGAAATCAATCCCACCAGCCCCGGCTGCTATTAAACTATGTTTTGCACCACTAAACCTATAATTGCCAAAGGTCCCCACGAAAGGGGAGCAGCCCGGCTGCGGGTGCTGCTGGTGGGCTCGGGCTGTTCTCCCCGGGCAGGAGGAAGGGTGCGGGGCGCAACGGCCGGGGGAGAAGGACCAACTGCCTGACCGCCTGCCCCGAGCTCTTCTGCCCCTGCCACAGCAGTGGAGCCTGAGATAATCCACGGGCGAGCTCCTTGGGTGCCTGGGCTCACAGGGGCAGCCTGGTCCCAGCCTGGAAGAGGTGCTGAGGTCAGGGCTGGCTGCTGGGGTCTCCCCTGCGCATCCCTGAGGATTGCCACCTTGGAAGTGCCTAAAGCCCCGGGGCAGGCGGTGGGTTTGATGTGTGATCCCACTGCACCCTCCGCCCCCGGTTTGCTTCTCCAAGTGGGTGAAGAGAGCCGGAGCTGTGCCCAGAGAGTGCTGAGCCAGGGTGCCGGCAGCCCATCGGGCAGAGTGGGATGGAGGCAGGCATCCCTGCAGGGAGCTGGGGAGGGCAGGAGTCCCCGGGTGGGAGGGCAGGTTTCTGAAACAGCATTTCAGACATGGCTGTTCCCTTTTTTTTTTTTCTTTCTTTCCTGCTGAAATTGCCGCCTCGTGCAAACCTGCTTGAGCTGCTCAGATAAATTAGCATCTAGGGGATTTTTTTCCTCTACGTTTTGTGCAGTTGCATAAGAGGGAAGAACAGAGGAGCCCAAGTAGCAGATTGCTTTGTAGAGAAGCATGAAACAGCCGCAGACAGAGCTGCTGTCTCCCTGCTGCTAACAGATCTCATGCATTCGGCTGGGTGAAGCTCACGCGTGTGATCCGGGCATATCCAGGATCGTCTGGGTGAGCGTGGGCAGGACAGGGAGACCAGAGATGTGTGCAGGCGGCGCGGGCTCTTCCCGGCATGGCTGGTCATCTCCCGGCTGCAGCTGGTGTTCCCAGGTCTCCCAGTTTGCAGGGTGGCCAGACCCAGCAGGAGCACCCACCGCCCCCGCAGGCAGCCCAGCCCCGTCCCTCTCTCCAGGAGAAGGCAGCTGCCAGGCCCTTGCCCGCTGCTGCTGGTCTTTGCCTGTTTTCCACCTCTCCCAGGGGATTGAGAAGCCCCTTTGCAAAAAGACCCGAGGATGCTCTCGGGATATGCCTGTGCAGGAGCCAGGGAAGCTGCGGGGGCTTCCCAGCGGGTGCCGTTCCTGGCGAGAGGAGGAGGAGGAGGCTATCGGTATCCACTCGGCTGCCTCTCCCCCTGACCTAACCCCATTGATTTGCACCGATCGGAGTCTGATGAGATGTGTGAAGCAATCAATATACCTGCAGCTCTGCAAGTAGATGCGGGGAAGCAGGGGATGAGGGTACGGTGTTTAACCCTTCCCATCCCACGCTGCAGATCCCACCCCTCCCCTGGGGCTCAGGAGCTCCTGCTCAGGTCCCACTGGCCAGGCTGGTCTGTGTGTCCCATCGCTGCATGGGGACAGGCAGGTGGCTCCTGAATCATGCTTGTCCCTCTGACCACACACAGCCCGGGGCGTCCCCTGCCAAGTGGACCACCAGCTTGCCCAGCCTCCGCTGCTGAATTGCCTCCCTTGGGGATTTTATTGCACCTGGGCAGTGGGACTGATGCTCTTGGGCTCCTTGGACAGCACCACAGTGCAATGGCCTCCCCAGCCTTCCCCAGGGCGAGTCTGGCTCAGCGCAGGCTCTGCTCTTGACCCGCATGCCATTTGCAGCCTCCTTACATACACCTGCATTATTGTTTCACCTTCCCATAAAACTCCAGAGAGGAACCGGGAAGAGCGGGGGGAGGAAGGAAACAAAAGGGGGGGGGAAAAAAAGATTCAAAAAGGCTCAAACTTGCAGAAGGGTGAAGAAACTTGGGGTAGGAGGAGGGGAGAGGGGCTGCTTGTGGGGCTGCAGGGCTGCTGGGCACCCTTGGGCATGCTCGGCAAGAGGAGCCGGGAGCTCTCACCCATGGGGAGGGAACCGGGGGAGCAGAGAGCTTAGGAGCGGCTGTGCCGGGGGAGCACTTGGCTCTAAGTGCTTTCATAACCCTCAGCCAGAAGTGATTTTTCTGAGGCATAAGTAATGTAGGTAAATAGGATTATCTCACAAAAGGGAACAGCAAAATAATAAACATCCTCATAACAGCAACGCCCCGGTAAATGACTGGAGCTGAGGAGGTGGCGGGGCAGGCAGCCCTCCCCGCGGCCAGCACTGGGAGCGGAGCTGCATCCGTGTGAGAGCACGCCGAGGAGTCGTCACCCGGAGAGCCTGTTCAGGACGACAGGGTTAAATACCTGAGCGGCCCTTGGCAAGCGGAGAAGCTGCTTTTTGGGACCTGACCTGACTCTACGGCTCCTTGTAAGTGCAAACCTGTGGCCGCGCAGGGCTCAGTATCACAAGGCTGGGTTTTGGGGTGACGTGAACTTGATGTTCTGCGTGGAGTGCTGGGTGGTGGGTGTGCTCAGCAGCCTGGAGGCACGACTGCGACTTGTGCAGAGGTACCGGGGCTATTGGGGAAGACCGAGCTCGGGTGCCAAACGCGGGGGGCTCGGTGCCACGAAGCAGCACATGCCCGGCTGGCCGAGGGGCTTGCACCAGGATGCGACCCCATGTGGGCAGAAGGGAGCAGGTCTCCAGCCCGGATCCCTTGAGAGGAGGTTGGGAACCGGTCCAGGTGTGCCGTGCCATGCCAGCTGCCACCGAGGGCTCTGCCCTTGCCTGCCGGGGTGTTTTCTTCCTCCATCCCAGAGCCTGGGGTCTGTCCTGGCTCCCCGTAAGAAAGACGTGATGGAGCCCTGCTCATCGTGGCGCAGGCTCAGCTGTGTCAGGAGGGGAGAGCAGAGTGGTGGAGACCCCTCCACCAGACAAGGAACCAGGTCTCTGGGAAAAATCGAGACTGAAGCTGTGTCCAAGGGGGGTGAGGCTGTCGCAGGCAGGGAGAAGCGCTGCCTACATGCTCCCTGCACACTCTGCGGTGTTCTTGTCAGGATGCTGCAGGACCGAAGGCACAAAAGTCCCCCCTGACTTCATTACGGTGACAGAGACTGAGTCTTCTTTAGCAGGGAAAGGCTCTTTAGCTGCATTAACAGGCTGAGATCTGATGGGAAAGATGAAAGAAATCAGTCTCCTCCACATCACTCACCTGAGACTCTATCAGACTTGCCACAATTAGGAAAATTCACATCGAAGGCTTCCTTTGTAAAGGACCAAAATATGAGAAAGCGTTTGGCCCAGAGGGAAGCAGAGAAGGAATTTAAGCTGCTTCTCATCTTTCATCATTTGCCTTCTCCCACTCCTATCTTGGCAGCCCCGGTATTTTGCTTTGTCTCCTTCAGGTGACTAATCATTAGACTAATTAGTTGCTAATCAATGTTTAATTAAAACTTAGCTGTTAATTACTGGAGGTGCTACTGTAGGTTAGATATGAAATGTTATGAAAACATTTTGAAGGGCAGTTTATAGTGAAGCTGGCCTCCCTCCCTTGTCTCTGGTGTGTCCCTTGGCCGGGGTGCCCTCCTCTGGGAGGCTGCTCTCCCAGCTGAGGAACTGGGACGGGCCCTGCGGGTGTAACGCATCCGTACGGCACCTCCGCACCCTGCAGTGCCCACTGCCCGCGCTCTGGAGTCGGCTCCATCACCTGGGACGGGACCATGGTGCGGGCAGCTCGGGAGCATCCCTGACGCTTTCCCATGGAGCAGCCAGGGACGGAGGTGAGTGACGCGGGGGACATCCCTGCCGGTTCCCTGCGGGAATGGGAAGCAGTCAAAGCAAGATTCCGGTACCCTGCCCAGGGCTGTGAGCCCCTTGCATGTCGGGCCCCAGCTTTGCGAGCTGTATGAGCGTTTGGGATGCTGATGAGCGTCCAGCCAAAAGCCAAGCGCAGTGGTGTAGCTACCGTTCCTGTATGTCCCTGCTCAGCCTCCTTCTCTTCCCTTAAAACTCTCTGAAAGCCGAGGCCAGGCAGCAGGGCCTGCCTCCGGAGACGGAGTCTTCGTTATGCACCTTTCACTGCATGCAAGAGCCCGGAGGTTTTTCATGCACAATCCACTGAAAGGAGCCCGTTAAATATTCCATCAGCGATGGCTATGTAGGTCACCCAGGTGTGCTGCTGCCTCCAGGTACCAGCTCATTTCAGCCCTTGGTGGGGAGCCTGTGTCTGCTCATTAATTCTGTGGCTGCTTCTCCATCCCAGCGTCCTTCTGGAGCAGGGGCTGGCGGGGCTGGCGTGCCCGGCCAGGAGCGGGGACTGGCCCCGGGGCTGTGGGGGCTTTGTGCAAACCTGGAGGGGTCTGCAGGGCTGGGGGTACCACGTCTTGTTCAAGGGCCCTGAACCCCTTGTGGCTCCATAGGGTGGGCACCTGGGAGAGGGGGGCCAAGGGAGCACCCCCAGTCCGGGCCAGGGGACCCCCAGGACCCCCATGCAGAAGAACCATTGCTCCATCTCAGGGCGGCACAGGAGCCGTCCCTCCTTGGGGGCTGCGCTGACCCGGTGGGGTACAGGCGCTTTGCAAGTGCTGTACATATGCTAATGACACGATTTACATTCTCCCTGCTCTTTACATTCCTTATTTCACTTTACTTGTCATTTTACGGCTCATTTTAATTTCTTGCGAGCAGACCCGTAGGATAATAAGGTCTAGTGCTGCAGAGGGTCCCGAGGCAGACACTCTGTCTCCATCCAGACAGAGACGCTGGGAGCACCGCTAATGTGCCTGTGTCTGGGTCAAGCGGTGGCATGTTCCCGTCACCTGGGGAAGAGCAGGGGGTTTCTCTGCAGAAGCAGAGAAGTTGGGTGGCTGAACAGGAGCTGATGCGCTGGGGCCTGTGGGAGAGCCAGCCCCCAGACCCTGTGCTCAGTGGTTTTGCTTGTCCCTCCTCTGAAAACAGGCACCTCTTCAAGGGGCTGCTAAGCCCAGCTGGGTCCCTGTCACCCAGATGGTGTTTGCTGCAGAGATGGGTGCTGTGAGCCCAGGGGCGGCTCCAGAGCTCTCCTGACCGAGGCACTGGAGAGTCTCAGCCACTGCCAGGGCGATGTCCCCATCCCCGGCTGTCCCTGGGCGATGCCTGTGCCTCCCTCCCGCTATGGGCCAGGACTTGTGTCCCTCCCCACGTTGACTTACTCTGCCCGAGTGCGGGCTGGGGTTCTGCAGGGCTGGGGAAGGCGAGGGTATGGGCGTGCTCTTTGTTTGCTTGCTTGATGCCACTGCGAGTGGGTTTTTTGCGGAAAAAAATTTATCTTTTTTTCTCCCTGCTAGTTAGAGAAAGATGCTGACAACAGACCAGGGTTTTGGTGATTTGGGTGGTGACAATGCAAGGAAAGGTAGCTATGTTTAGAAATAATTGCTTTGTCTTTTGCAGAGGTATTAGTGCTTCCATGCTGGCAGTTACAGGAATTAGCTGAAGGTATTGGTGACATAAATACAGAAGGAAAATTATTGCTACTTATTATCACTTTCATGTGTGTGAGAGAGCAAGAGACATTATCAGGGCAGAAAGAGGAGAAGGAAACAGGGAGCCAGAGGGGCAGGAGCTCTGGGGTCTCCAGTACAAGGCTGGCACGTCCCTGGGGTCTGCTCTGGAGGCCAGAGACCTTGCGGCTGTGGGGCCGGGGGGGTGCTGGTGCAGCTCCACGCCAGCCCCGGCAGCTCCTGCTCCACTGCAAAGAGGTGCTGGCTCTGCCGAGGGTCTGAGCCCACCTCTGGGGCAGAGTCACCGGAGGGACCCACGGCACCAGGGCTGCTGAACGGCACCTTTCCTGCAGCTGGGCTTGGGCCCAGGGGAGGGTGGGTGGGTTATGGGCTTGGCTGGATGGGAGCTGGGGCAGATGGGGTCCCCCAGCCCAAAGTGAGGCTCGGGGGGGCTGGAGGGGTCCCCCCCACTGCTGCCTCTGGGGGAGGCAAAATGGGCCGTGCCACCCCAGCAGAGACCCGGCCCCTGTCCGTCGGCTGGAGGGGACGGGCAGCCGGTGTTCGGGGAGCCGTGCGGGAAGCAGTCGCTGGATTTGTCTTAACAGTAGCAAGCGGAGTCTGACATTTTCCTTCTAGAAAATCATTAAGCAGCCAAGGAAGGCGTCGGGTTGTGGGGACAAGAACAGAGCGGTTCGGTTCCAGATGAGTGGCTGCAGGCAGCGTGGTTGAGCTGCAGCAGGGAAACTCGCTATGCCGAGGGCATCGTTCCTGCGGCATCCCAGCCACCACCCTCCAGGGGTGGGAAGGTGGCCTGACAGCATCCCGGCTCCCGGCTGGCACACCGCTGCTGCAGGGACACAACCCGGAGAGGGAGCGGAGCTGGCTCGAGCCCTTGGCACCAGGAGGGTCTTTGCAACCAGGAGAAGCTGAAGAGCCGCAAGAATGGAGCATGTGAAAACAAAACAGTGGGATCCTCCTGCAGCACAAAAGATGCTTGATGCGGAGAGGCGGATCCGGGTGAGCAGCACCGGAGGGATGCACAGCCAAGGCGAAGGTTCCCTGTGGCAGAGTCCTCCTGGATCCTGGTGCGCCCTGCCCAGGCTCCTCTTCGGACAGAGGAGCGAACTGGGCGGATTTAAGAAGTCGCAACATTTTGGCTCTTAAAATGGGACTAGACGACAGCGTATAAGGCCATAAGCCGAGGGCCCTGCGTGGATGTGGGTGCTCACCGGAGGAGCGGCAGCCCCCTGTCCCGGCACCGGCCCAGCGCGGCAGCAGCTGTGGATGGGAGCTGGAGGATCCTCCCGCAGAAAAGCCAGCAGAGCCCCTCGGGGGGATGCTCTCCTCTGGATCGTGGAGCTGCTGCTCCATCAGGAGCACCCAAGGATGTGGCCGTGGCTCCAGCGATGCTCTGCTCTCCCGCTGTTTGGTTCTTTCGGGCTCCGGCAGCGCAGTTTCTCATAGGCAGTGTCCTGCCCGTCCCTCAGTGGTGGGGCTGGCTGCAAAAAGTCAAGTCAAATGTTGGGAAGGAACAGACCTCTGATGAAACAAGGCCACTCATGCTTTCAGATATTAAATTCCATGCAGAATATTAAATAATTTCCTCTTCACTGATCCCAGTAAATTTAATTAGCTCTTGTTCCCCCGATAGAGTTGTCTCTGCGATCCTGAAGCGCTGCGTTTGGAGCGAAGGGGAACTCGGCTCCTGTTTGAAGTGCTGCCTCCCTGCAGCGTGCACGCTGCTGTTGCCCGTGGTTGCCGCTGCATTTCTGTTCCTTCTGCCAACCCCCCACTCCGTGCCGGGGCTCCTTCGGAGCAGGATCCAGCTGCAGTGGTGAGGAGGAGGAGGACGGGGCATGGCAGCCCCTTCCTCTCCGGTCCAGCTCCCGGCGGCTTGGCTCTGGGGTGCTGTTTGAGGCAGGTTTTGTAGATGGTGCGGTACAGCTTTGCTCAGAAGATGGTGTGAGCTTCTCTGCCCGGAGGATGAAGGTCTGGGGAAGGGAAGGAACCTGCTCCGGGCAAGCTGGGGCTGGGGAAAATCAGTGGGGTTTGGGTGATTTGACTAGGGCCTTTTCTGTGGCCACCTGAGAGCCAGGTCCCAAGGGGGGAGGCACGGAAATCACACAAGTGCTTGACTTTCAGTAGAAATGTTTGCTGCTGCTGATTTTGTTGGGGTTGGTTGGGGTTTTTTTTTTGGGTGTTTGGTTTGTTTTTTTAACTTTTAGAACCTCAGAGCAAAAAAAAAAAAAAAAAATCCCTTCCTGATGGAAGCGGCTAATAGCGGGTTATAAATGTGTCCCTGGTATGGTTCATTAGCTGCCATGACATATTGAGAGCTATGATCGGTATGATACCAGCAAATCAATTCAGAATTTAATCTGAAAAAGAACGTGGGGAGGTCGGATCATGCAGCACATTACCAAATATTTCTTCTCAGCCAAAATAGAGCAGCTCTCCTCTCCCGGTGCTCCTCCTGCCTGGTTGCCGTGCAAAATGCAAAATAAATAAATAAACAAGTACCTGATTTACCGATGATTAATTTGCATAATTAGTGCTGTGTCAAATCACTTCACCGAGGTGCAAGGCACACTTTGCTGTAGATGTTTGCACAGACATCTTTCCAGGGTTACCCAAGCTCACCTTGTTTCACGTTTAACAGTCTCGTAAGGATGTAGCATTGGTGTTGATGGGATTTCACGGAGTCGAAAGGGGAGGCGAGAGCCCGGGAGGCAAAGCCCCTGCCAGCCTTTGCGTGCCCCGTCCTGCTGTTGGAGCAAATGCCCTTCCCTGAAAATATGTGTTGCAGTGGGTGGCTGTGATCCTGGAGCCAGGAATGAGCTCAGACCTAGCTCTGCCCGCGGGCACAGACCTGCAGGCTCCGGCCAACGTCGGCTCCTCGGAGAGCGGCAGCGACGTGACGGCTGAATCCCGGCCATTTCGTATCCGTTTGCTGTTCACCACGGCTCTGCTCTTAGGGATGCTTTGGGAAGGTGCTCGGGGTGGGCAGCCGGGGATAAACCTTTTGCCTCCAGCTGGGGGCAAA
This sequence comes from Astur gentilis, assembly GCF_929443795.1. Taxonomy (NCBI): domain Eukaryota; kingdom Metazoa; phylum Chordata; class Aves; order Accipitriformes; family Accipitridae; genus Astur; species Astur gentilis. The sequence continues at coordinate 40,356,873 of NC_064889.1, forward strand.
GGCAGCGATGGGGCCTGACCCGCAGCGCCCGGGAGGGGGGAGGCGGGCGTCCGAGCGCCTCGGCGGCACCCGCTGTGGTGTGTCCCTTTTTTTTCCCCAAGACTTGCCTTTTTGCATGGTGGTGTCTGACACTGAGCACTGCTAATGCTGCAGAGTCGATCGCTTGGCACTGGGGAAATCCCAGCAGCGAGGCCAGCAGCACTTCTCTCCTCAGCCTCCTGCTCCCGAGCAGGGACTCGGGGTCCGAGCACAGAGATGGCTTCAGGCTCTTTACTCTCCCTCTCCTGGAACAGGGGAAGCGGCTGCAAAACACCCAACAGGTGAAGTATTACATCAAAGACGTAAATACATTTTACGTTTTAAGACACGCTGCGCCGTGGGCAGCCCTGGTTGCGTGCCCTCGCTCCTTCTCCCCTCCGTAATGGATATCAGATTGTTCTACTGATCTTGGCATTGTTTTAGTAATTGACTGATGCAATGCAATGTTCACTGATTTAATAAGTTTGTTAGTATAACAGAGGTTCAGGATTTTGCTGTTAATGTGCAGTGACAATTACATTTTAGGTTTGCTCATTATGTTGCATAACTTAGCTATGAAATCTATCGTAAATTATATTTAAAAAAGCATTATTTCAGAGCACATTAGCATGGCTCTCCCTTCTCCTCTCTCCAGTGCCGGAGAGTGCTTTGCAGGCTGAGCGTGTTCATGACCAGACGTGCATTCAGCTCCTCGCCGGGTATTGCACGTTCCGCTTTGGCTTTTTTGGGTCAGGGCATGTGACACTTGCCAAAAAAAAAAATCTGGGTCCTGCCATGTCATCCCACCGCCTCCATGGCAGCCAAGGACGGTGCAGGTACGCGGTGTTCTGGCGGCTCTCTGGGGAAAGCTCCAGCTGGCACCGTGCCCCCCAGCCCGCCGGTGGGCAGAGGGCTCCGCGCTGCTGCCCCACCTGCACAGGTAGGACGGGCACCGGTGCCGGTGGGTGCCGGTGAACCCCCTGGCAGGGCCAGGCTGGAGCTGCTGGTGCCGCGTCAGAGCTGAACACGTTGCAAACATCCCCTTTTCAGGCAGAGTCACGGGGAGGGGCTGGATGTCGTTTGGGCACCTCGAAGTCGAGGGTGCCCGAGAGCTCGAGGCGTTGTGGAAGACTTGGAGGGGCTGCCACCTCCGTGTCTCGCATCTCTTCCCGATACCGAACGGCATCTGTTGCTTCGCAGAGGTGATTTCTGCAGATCCAGGACTGACCGCTTGGCACTGTCCTTGCTGGGGCTCCGCAGAGGGAATAACGGGGGCAAGATGCTCAGCCCCGGGGACTGAGAGGAGCCCCACATGCTGGGGTTTTACTGTGCCTCCTGCTTACAGCATCTGCGTTCAGGAAAAACCCAAGACAGAGCCACAACAGGTCTTGTCATCTCTTTACCCCAGCCACGGTTATGAGAAGGAAAACCTCATCATCGTTAAGGATAAAAACAAAAAAGCAGCAGTAATTTAACAACTCTGCCTCCAAATGAAGGCCCTAAACGGCAAATAGACTGTGAAATAAGCTAAGAAAAAAAGAAAAACAAATATTTTTTCCAGATTAATACTTATTCCCTCTGGTTCACGTAACAGCCTTGCCAAAAGGCAGGGGCTTGTTGACTTGTGCTTTTTCTAACTGCTTCCCTTCCCTCCACTGTCGCTCTTGTGCATTCTCTGCCATCATCCCCCATCGTCTCCTCCTCCTCCTCCTCTCTCACGGCCGGGTTCAGATGCTCGCCCTCCTGGAGACCCACAGGCAGATTCCCCCGGTGGGTTCCTCTCTCGGTGTTTCCCTGCCCGGAAGCCCCGGTGCAGATGCGAGCCCCGGCTGGGCGCGCCGCTCGGCTCAGGCCTTTTCCCGGTGGGCAGCACGGGGTTGCCTAGCAATCCCGAGCATCTCCTCCGTGCCGCTTAGCGCGCGCACACCTCCCGGTTTGCAAGGCTGCACCTCCGGAGCGGGTACCAGTTTTGCATTTCTAGGAACAGATGTCAACAGGGACCCGGCTCGGAGGCTTGAAATACAGAGAAAATTTTGCAGAGCTGCGCTCTCCCGTGTTCCCGGTTCCTCGTTCTCCAAATCTGCTGCCTAAAGCATCTTCAGCCTCAATGAACCGTGAGAAAACAGCACAGCGGGGCATAGCAAGGAGCCATCCTGGCTGAGCGCTGCCTTTGTCTGGCAGGTCGTGAGAACAAGGGCTGCTGCCGCTCTGACAGGGCAGCGAGGCTCGGGTTCGGGTGCTTACGGCATCCTGGAGGGCTAAAAATATACACGTTCATCATACAAAATGGATGTTGAGATGTATGAGGTGCATTTGGTGCATTTTATCGTCCTCATTCATGTTACGGCTCTATATAACCCTGATGATTTTCTCTAGAGTGTTCCTCAAAGCCCTTGGGAGGAAGGTAAAACTCTGTTAGGAGGGGAAGGGGGGGAGTGGTGCCTTTTTTCAGGGGGCTGCGCGTGGACTCTGCAGGATACTGCCAATGTCTCATGGATGGACCCTGTGCTGGGTTCACAGGGAGTAAATGAAGGCTTAAAGAGGCTGCAGGTATTCCAGATATTTCTCAGGAAATACAACTTACGGGCGTTCACCACAGTCTTAACTATTGGGACCCACAAGTAAATTGTTTGAGCCAGAAAAAGGTGCTGAGCCCCATCCAGTGACTCCAGCAGGTCTGCAAGGAGCACTTTGGTGCTGCTGCGCTGTGCCACGTCCCCTGGGCTGGGCGGGGGGTTGGGTACAAGGGACCTGCGCTGCCAGGGCAGCCGCCGCTCACGGCTGTTTCGGAGACATGGCATCTCCGGCTAGCGAGCCAGAGGAGAAAGGGCAGAAGAACAGGACCTCTGACAGCCTGTGGTTTGCAAAATCTGATAATGCAGGTCTGCACCGTGTTCAGCCGGCTTCCCCGGGGGAAGAGGTAAACAGCAGGAGGATGGGAAAGAGCTGGGAACGCCAGAGGTCTGCTCTTGCATAACGCTCAAGGAAGGACTCCTGCTTCCAGCTGCTGTGGGAATGGCCGGATCGCTGCCCAGAAGTCCTTAAGTTAGATTTAAAGAGAAGGAAGGGTAAGGGGCTGAGGCACGCACGGAGCTTTAGTGGATCTGGGTTATGCTGCAAACCTACATCCCATGGGTTTCCTGCGCTGCCTTGGGTTTTCCCAGTGTTTGCGATGAGGGAACGGAAACCTCCTTCCTCGCTGCGGTCCGGCTGAAGCGGGCCCGGGCATCCCACCCAGCCCTCGGGCATCCCACGCAGCGACGGAATCGGCACCGCGCTCGGGCACGGAGCGTCCGGGGGGGTTCCGCTCCTCGCCCGCCTGCACGTCCCGCACCGGCTGGACGCACGGAAAAATGGGGAGAAGGCCCTCGGGGCAGCTCCCTGCCTGCTCGCAGGCAGCAGCGAGCGCAGCCTCACGCGGGAATAAACTCCCCGTCCGACACAACCGTCATACGTTCATTTTGGGGGGAGATACAGGGAGGGAAAAAAAAAAAATCGCTCTTTTTCCGGACCCGAGGTGGGAGCATGTGCCGAGCGCCCGCCGAGCACGCTGCCGGCCTGGGAGACGCCTCGCCGGGGTGGGGGGTGGTCGCGGCTCCCGAGCGCGGGGGGGGGGGTGGGATCCGGCCTCGGGCACGCCGTGCCGCCCCCCCCCCATGCCGGGTCTCCCCTCCGGGCCCCGCCAGCCCGGCGGGGGCGGGGGGGGGGGGCGGCAGCCGCGGGGCGGGGCGGGGGCGGCCGCACGTGCCCCCCTCCCGCGCTTCCCCCCCCCCCCCCCCCCGCGGCGCTCGGGGGCGGGCGCGCTCGTTCGTTCGTTCGCTCGCTCGCGCGCTCGGCGGCTCCGGGGGCGGCGGCGGCGGCGCGGGCGCAGCCGCGTGCGAGGCTGCCCGGCGAGGCGAGCCCAGCCCCGCTTGCCGCGCCGCCTCCTGCCGCCGGGCTGCCCCCGGTCGTCCGGCTGCCCCCGGTCGTCCGGTGCTCGGGAGATGCCGTTCGGCGGGCGGGGACCCGCGGCTGCCCTCCGCCTCCTCCTCCTCCGCCGCCGCCGCCGCGGCGGGGACCTCTGAGCGCGTGAGTTACCGGGGGTGGGGGTGGGGGGGGGGGTGGGAAGCGGCGGTGGCGGGGGTACCGCGGCACCCCACGCCCGGCGGCGGCAGCGGGGAGGCTGCGGGAGGGGTCGGCTCGCCCCGATGGCCGTTGCGGGAACTGGGCGGGGGGGGGGGGGGGAGCGGCGAAGTTCCGCCGGGGCGGCCCTGGGAGGGGAGCGGGGGGCTCCACCGGGAACCCCACCGGGAGCCCCGGGGCGGCGCCGCCGCCGGAGCGCATCCCGGGGGAAGGCTCGGGGCTCCGGGCGGAGCGGGGCGCGGCGGGGGGGGGGGGGGGGGGGGGGGGGCACTCGGCGGCAGCGCCCTCCCCAGCGCCGCGCTGCTGCCCCGCGGGGCGCCGGGACGAAGTTCGGGTGCGGCGGGCGGTGCCGGGTCGGGAGCCTTGAGCTCGGGTCCGGTAACCGAGCCTGCCCGTTCGCAGCGTCTCTTCGAGCTGGAGTCGGCAGCGTTTGATTTGCCGGCGAAAGGATGCTGGCCCAAGTTCTTCGTTAAGTTTGCGTTAGAGGTTCTTAACGGATGTCTTAATTAGGTGCTGTTGTTAACAGGAATATTACGCTAATTAAAATCACACCCTCCAGGTGAAGGTAAATTGTAAGAAAAAGTTGGGGGAGCTGGAGCCTGGATTAATGGCGTGGAGGAGGAGGAGAGGCTCCCACTCGGGCTGGCCTGCCTCAGCGAGCAGGCAAAGCCGCGGGGGCTGAGCTTGGCCCCGCGGCGAACGGGCAGAGCCGGGTGAGGAGGCGGCTCCCCCTGGGTTTTTCCTCTCCTGGATTCCTGCCTGGCTCCAGGAATTTCATCACAAGACGAGCTCGCCGGGCCGGCGTGGTAAGGGCTGGCTGCGTGTGGAGGGACGGACGGAGAAGGCCTTTCGGAGTCACCCGCTTTATTTGTGTTGCGCGTGTAAGTGCCCGGCGCCGTTCTCCAGCCGCCCGTGTGCCGGCGGTCCCCCGCCGGCGTGCGTGCCAGGAGGCTGCGCCGCGCTCAGCATCGCATCCCAACGCTGCAAGGCAGATGTCTGAAGTAAACAAACGTGGCGCGGGGGTCGGGGAGCGGCCGTGCCGCCGAGGCGCCGGGCAGGCCTCGCGGGGGGACGGGCGGCGGGGTGCGGGCGGCGGGGCGCGGGCAGCTGGCCGGCGGGAGCCGGGGGGCACGGAGCCGTCCCTCTGGCTGGAGCAGCCTGGAAAGCGCTGGGGAGGCTTCGTTGGTGCCTGCGTGCGCGCAGGCGGAGGGATGGGGGGGAGAGAGCAGGGAAGCAGGGATTTCTCGGCTTCTCACTCCAGTAAGCATGACATTAACAACACCGACTATTTTCGGTTGCCTTTCGTGAAGGTTTGGAACACGCTTGCTGCCTCTGCGGAAGCCTGGCCTCGGGCAGGGTGGCTCCTGCCACCTGCGTTTCTGTCCTGGGGGGCACAGCCCGGGGTGGCCGCAGGTCTCTGTGCGCTGCGGCAGGCTGCGAGGTTGGAGAATACCTTGATTTTTCCCCCTGCAAATTCTGCCCGGCATTTTCTGGGATGTCTGGGGCTCGTGGTTTGTCTCGCAGCGCTTCGAGGGTGTATTCTGCTGCCCTGGTGTTATTTGCATTCCAGCGGTACCCAAAGGCTGCGGCCAGGCTGGAGCCCTTGCTGTGCTGGGTGCTGTGCAAACATAGATGAAGGCACTCTGCTCCCCAAAGAGCTTCCTGGTTTCAGGCTAAAATGGTTGAGGCGTGATAAAGCCTCACAAAGCAAGAAATTAAGGCTGTTTTTCTGGATAATAGATGGAGAAGGAGCCTGGATTTGATAATTTTTGTGGAGGGATGATTGCAGCGGGTTGGGGCTGGCAGGGCTGCCCAGATCTGGCCAGTCGTTAGGAACTTGTTCTTGGCTCTGGGGAGCTGTGGTGAGGCTCTGCTTGTTATTTTACGGAAAATACAGGAGGTATTTTTTTTTTTTTCACCCCCTCTCCTTTGAAGTGGTCTGTGGGATCGTTCAGCACCACAGAAAGCCTTGGCACAAGGGCACACAAACGCTCTGCTGCAGCATTAGGTAAACCTTTGCCGCGTAGGGTTAAGGCGGTTGTTTTTGGGGCACGGCTGTGGGATCCTCTCACAGGGACATGAATTTTGTGTGGCGAGCTGAGGGGGGGTGGTTTTGGAGCATGGAAGATAAGAGGTCCGGAGCCCACAGGCCAGCTGGCAGGTGAACTACTGTGGCCGTGCGCCCAAGCCCAGGTATCCTGAGGGGTGCAGGAGGACCAGGATGAGGCTGGGAAACCCCCCAGCCCGGCGGTCGCGGCTCTCGCTCCTTCCTGGCAGTTGAGGAACCGCGTGGGGACAGACGTTGCAGAACCGGAGGCGCTGAAAGAGCCGTCACCGACAGACGTCTCCCCCGGGAGCTCGCTCGGCGTGAGGCAGCGCTGTCGGGGGCGCGAGGCTGGCGTCCCTCGTGGGCGCCCCTGTGCTTGGGCGCAGGGCTGCTGCGGCACCCGTCCCTTCCCTTCCTGCTGCCCTGAGCGAGAGGGACCTGGGCAGGCTGGGAGGTTTTAGGATGTTTTAGGGTGCTGACCCTTGCTCCATGTGATGCTGCCTTTGGAAAACTGGCTCCTCCAGCTTTCCTCTCCCAAACCTGGCCAGTCGTGCGTACTCCATATGTTCCCCACTTACACAGTCCTTTTATGACAAGGGCTGGGGTTTTTCTCTCCTTCCTTTCCAAAATAAAGGGCCTCTTTCCTAGTTGCGCTTATCGCTCCATCTCCCATCACTAGAACATGTCGTCCTTAATTACTGTGTTCACGTCCCAGGCGGTGGGATGGCCGGGCAGCCCGCGCGCTGCGTTGGCCGGTGGTGGAGCCCCTCTCTCCGTGCTGCTGCTGGTGCTTTCTCTCCCTGTCCAGCGCAGCAGGTTTCTTCTTTCCCACCCTGGGTAGGATGGTTTAGCTCATTTGCCGCAACGCCTGAGAGGGATCCCCGGGTCTCCCCGGCCGGTGGGGAGCGCAGGAGTGGGGCTGGAGCACGCGCCGGCTGGGTTTGGGTGCTCGGGGTAGGGATGCAAGTGTCCCCATCCCACTCGCGTCTCAAGCAGCTCGTCCAGCACGGGCCGTATTTGGTCATTCAGTGTATAAATAAAGGTTTTTAAGTGTGTGCATTTACTAAATTAGTTTGTCGTCACAATTTTTCAAATGGATCAGCTGACAGTAGATAACATGCCTCTGAAGGTTATTGAGATAATAAGAGGCATGAGGGAAGTTCCTTAATTTATTTGAGTTCTCTTTTAATTTACAGTCTTATGGGGTGAGAGTACACTGAATAATTAGTTCTTATGACTGATTTGCTCTTTTCAAACAACCGTGGAAGAGGAAGGGGAGCCGGTGGTGAGGTTTGAGGCTGAGCCCAGTGGAGAGGTTGAGCTGGAGGTAGTGCAGCCGTGGATCTGCACGGCCGGAGTCTTGCCCGGAGCCTGGAGCTCCTTGGGCATCACCATGGAGCAGCCTGCAGAGGTGCCCGGTGTGGGTCAGTTGGCAACATCTCTCCTTTTTGCACATCTGGAATAAGAAAGGACGAGAGACTGAGGTGCTTTCCTGAGGTTGCGGAGTGAGTCAGTGTCTCAGCTGGGTTTGAAAGGTGACCTGCAGAGCAGCTTGCTTTCAAATGGGTCTGAACGCCTTTTGCTCATTGGCGATGAATACAATGAAGTGGAAAGGAGACATATTTCCAAGCGTGTAAGCTGACAGGCCTCCCACGTATCTGCTCAGAGCCCATGGCGACCCTCCTCTGCCCTCCCCAGCCCCTGTCCTGCCCCGGCTGTTGCTGGCAGCCTGTCCCCCCCATCCCGGGGGGATTCGCTGCCCCCAGGACCCTCGGGGAGTGCCCGGCCAGCGAGCTGGGCAGCAGCCTGAGCCAAGAGCTCCAGTGCCTTCTCCCACCAGGATGCTCCTTCCCTCGCCGGGCTGGGGTGCTCAGGGCTGCCGACAGCAGCTGCTTTTTTCCTCTGTAACCTTTCGCGGTACAGGCAGGGGCTGTTGCCGGTGCTGTTCCAGGGCTTTCTGCTGGAATCGTTTGAGGTATTTCGGGATGTGCGTTCCTGCAAATTAATTGACAGGCTGAGTTACCAGAAAAGGAAGCAAAATTTTCTTCTCTGTTATTTCATTAGTTATCGAGATTAATTTTTTTTTTAAACTTTGTTTTTAATAAACCCATCTAAAGCCTGCTCTCTCCTTTGCTCAGCTCGCACTCAGATGCTCCAGGCATCACTGTGTCTTCCAGACTAGGCAAGATTGAATTTCTAATGGGTAGAAATGAGCACACGAGTGTAGGATCCCTTTTCGTGTTTCATTATCCAGTGTGTATGTGTGTCCGTCTACCCCCCTCGCTCCCCATCGCTGCCTAGTGCGGGTTGTCCTGCCAGCGGCTCATGCCCGTCCCAGGCTTTGCTGGGCATCTGTGATCCCGTTCCCTTGTTGGCATCTCCTGACATCCCCTCTCAGCCCCAGGCCGTGGACGTGCCTTGGCAGCACAGCGGGATCTGTGCAATTTTAAACTCTTCTGCATGTCACCCCCACCCCGAGCTCCCCACCGCGGCCCGGTGCCACTGGCTCCCCAGCCAAAGCTCCCTTTCAGGCTGTGTTTTCCCTCTGTGGCTCTTGCCGTGTTCCTCGGGCCACCGCGGCAGCAGAGCTGTTATTCTATTTACAGCCGCGGTACACGGCTGTGCTGCTGGCTGGGAGGTGAGATAGCTGGTACGTGTGGGAGCCCGGCCTGGGGAGCCTGGGGGGAACTGGGCAGCCCACCGGCTCTGCAGCCCTGCATGGTGCTGCGTGATGCTGTTGAGTTTTTTTTCTCCCTTAGTTATTTTTTGGCTTTACTGCCTAGAAACTGAAGCTGTTTCTGCTCGCATGAGCTTCCCGAGCGAAGAGTGGCTCCGGTGCTCAGTCCCTCGTTGCTTGGGGAGGGGGACAGGGGGCTGCGAGGACGGATCCTGCTGTGGCAGGGAGGGGGTCCGGAGGGTTTTGTTGCTGGGAAAAGGGGTTTCTCCCCAGCGTTTTGCTGTCGCTTTCCCAAGCATCGAAGGAACCACGTGCTCATGTGGGCCCTGCCAGGCTGCCTGTGCCACGGCCGCGGGGACTCTTTTCTACCTGGAAAAATAAAAAAAGGCTTTTTTGTGATCTTGGTTAGTGCTGCCGCAGGGGGAGATGAGATGCTGCCCGCAGCCCCCCAGGGCCTTTGGGGGGACGGTGGCTGCCGAGCTCCAGCTGGTTCTCTCTTCTCCTGGTCGTGCCGCGATGCCTGGCATGCCGCAGTGCCCGGCTTGTGGATTCCCAGTGTGCCCTCCCGGTTGCATGGCTCTGCCCAGGCAGGAGACGGGTGAAAATGGGATTTAAATATACAGGAGGACCTGGACTCACTGGGGTTTGAGTAGAACTGGTGATGCTTGCTTTGGGCAGTCTGATTGATTCAGGATTTCTTGAAACTGGGAGTCCAGGCAATGGCTTGGGTTCTGTAATCGGCTAAAATCATCTCAAGGAATCGGTGAGCAGGGCGTGTGCGTGGCCCATGCTTAGAGAAAACAGGATTATTGAACCAGGGGAAGTCATTGCAACTAGAATTTATGGAAGTGATAAAACAACTTTTGACAACAGGCTCACCTCCTCTGCAGCTGGGAGAGAATATTTTCCTCTTGTTGGATCGATAAACAATTAATTCTAAAGCAGGGAGCCGGAGAAAAAGGGAGAGTTTTCCAGATTTCTAAACTCTTAATCAAGCTCTGGGTAAAACACAGATGTGAGAATCTCAGACCTGCTGATAAAATCTTGACCTTGATAACTGGTTCCTCAATTCCTGGACCGCAGATGATACTTCCTTTGCTGAATAAATCCACTTTTAAATATAGAACTTTTTCCTAGACATTTATGCTTCCAGTGTGTTTAATGTAGCTTTACTTAATAATCTGCTTCAAAATGCTGACTTTTCCCCCACATATTAATTGAATTCTAATTTCCATTCAGAATCAGCTTAAATTAAATGAGTTTAAAAACATAGTAAATAATACATATAATCACTTAGTCTTAACATAAGCTGTGAAAATAAAGAATCCGAATAACTATTTAAACCTGCACGCGGTGCATCCTTCTCGTTAGCAGAAGACCCGGCATCTTTTTGTTCAAAGTGACGTCTTTGCGAATCGGCCAGTAAGAAAGAAAAATTAATTTTAAGCCGGTAACTGGAGTCCAGATGGAAACGTGGTAACATGCGATCAGTTAACAGTGCTGCGCTGGGGGATTTGCCTCCTGGCCGGCAGCGCCGGCTGGTTTCGGTCGCTGTGAGAAGATTTGGCCGGGTGCTGCCTGTCTGCGGGGCAGGAGCTGGGGCAGGCAGCGGTGCTGGTCCTCGCTGCAGGCAGCCCGGGGCAGCTGGGCTGGCACCTCCCTGCTCCGCATCCCTGGGGTGGTTGGAGGGAGCCCAGGGCAGGGCGATCCCTGGAGCCGCTGGAGCGCTCTTCCTGCTCCCCATCCCACCCGCGCCCTGTTTCTCCGTGGTGCCCCACGGCGAGGGTCTGTCTGCCAGGGCCCCGCTGCCTGTCCCGCGAGGCTGCGGGCAGGGGAGAGGCAGGGAGCGGTGGCTTCGAGGCAGTGACGTTCGGAGTAAACCCGTCCCCTTCGGTGGATGCTCGAGCAGAGCGCCTCGGCAGGTGCCACGTGCTCGCCAGAAACGGAGCGATGTCGAGTGATGGAGCCGCTGCGCTGTCCGGGTCCTCGCTGGGTGGGTTTGGGTTTGCACCCCTGGCTGGGCTCGGGGAGCTTTCGGTGCTGTTTTCTTAGGGGCTCGAACTGCGTGGTGGCAGGAGGGGAGGTGGGTGATGATGGCACTGGTGTCCAGTGTCTGTGGGTGTGGGAGGCCCCGGGTCACCGGGAGCACTGACAAAGCTTTGGGCTCTGGCAGACCCTCCATCAGCCACCTGTGCTGCTGCTGCTGTCACTGTTTCCATCAGCTGTCACTGATGGAAACTGTGGGTTTTAATGAAACTTCCCCAAGCAGCATTCGGGTGTGTAACGCCTGATGGGCACGGCGCTGTTGGGTTGTGGATATGATTGAGCATTGTCTGCTTGCAGGCTGGGAAGGTCTCTTCGCTCTCCAGGAGTTACTGGGGTTGTCCGAGAGTCCGTTTTGTAGGAAGAAAGGATTAGAGATCTGACACAACTTGTGGTTTGGTTTCTGGGCAATGAAGGAATTTCTGCCGTAGCGCTGTAGCAGGCATCGAGCTGGCCCAAGCTGCTGGCTAATCTGGGGACAAACACTGCTTTTGGCCGCTTTCTGGGCCCTGGCAAGGTGACCCCCGTGGCTGGGGTGTCACAGCCCGGTGCTCAAGCCCTTCTCTGGTGGGCGCGGGGTAGGGGCTGCGGCGCTGCCTGCGCGGGGGCTCTGTGCACGGCTACGGCTGTTCAGCACGTACAAATGGTGGATGCTGCTGGAGAACATCACTCTGCGCCGAGGGGCTCTGCAGGCAGCACAGGTAATCTGCACGGCAGCGCATCGCTGCTGCAGCTGCCCAGAGCCGTGTTACAGCCTGGGCTGGGTGCACGGGCAGTGCCGCGGCGGGAGGACGTGCCGGCAGCGCCGGTGAGGCTCTCCCCGTGCCCCCTGCACGAGAGCAGGGCTCGGGGTGCACCCGCGGGACCCCCCAGAGCTGCGAGCAGGCTGGCGTTGCACGGGAGGGCTCTCGCAGGCGGATCTGCCTGGGAAGGTGCTTCATGGAATATGCAGATCCTGGTATGGAGAAGGGCCTAAATAATTATACGCATAGCCAGATTTTTTTAAATAAAGCTATCTACAGTATATTGCAGAAGTAATTAGGAATCCTGAGCTGGCTGTATCTCGATCTTTATAGCAACATAGCTGATAAAGCATGATTCAGGGACCTCGTTATCTTTTTTTAAAGAAGTTTTTATTTAACTTCCGTGAAGTTGCCATGGTTACTCCTGTGCATGGCTTCCCTGCCTCTCTTGCCTTAAGTGCAGCTGCTAGCGTTGAGAATTAAAACATCTACATTTGGAGCAGCCCTGGCCTCCCCCCGCTGTAATCCTGGCTGTGCTCTCACGGGGGGAGAGGCTGCGGTTCAGGAGCCTCGTCCCTTGCCGACCCTGGAAAAGGCATTTTCAGCTCCTCTGCTTGAGCTATTTGTCTTAGTAAAGCCCTGCCTTTCCTGCGCTAAACAAACAACCCAGTGGGAAGAATTTGGAGGGTGGGTTTGGGTCCCCATCGGTGTGGGAAAGCGAGACTCGTGCTACCTGACCCCAGCTGCCTCTGCAGCGATGCACCTCGCGTGGCCGTCGCTCTCCGTACGCTGTTGCACGCTAAACGGCGTCAACGGCCCCATCGGGATCGCCGACCTCCAAAACCAGGGCTGGGGCTCTGGCTCCTTGCCCGGGACAGAGGAAACCTCACTGCTGGTGGAGCTGCTCCCTCCGGCTGCAGTGCCTCTGCTGAGCGGAGCTGCAGACCCCTGCCCTCGTACCAGTGCTGGGGGCTTGGTTTTGGAGTCTCCTCCTGCGCTGGGATCGGCTGCTGGGTTTGGCTGCTGCCGGGGGCACGGTGTGGAGGACACCGGTGGCTTTGTGCAGGTGTGGCTGTGGGTATCCCAGACCAGGGCTGCTGGGACGGCCCAGGGCGGCTGTGCCGCGGTGGCCTGGCCAGTGCAGGTGGCCTCCAGCTTCTCCTTTGCTTTCTTGGCATCCGTCGTGGCCCTGGCAGCTCCACGAGCGAGTGTCGTGGGACGCAGCAGTGCCTGTAGCCCGTCGTGTGCAGGAGCACCCTTGCAGCCATCCCCGACAGCAGACTGGGGACTAGGGACGTGCTGGTCGGACGCTTCTCTTGCAAGGGACCTGCCGCCGTGGGCCCCCCTCATCACTGCGCAGCCCCCAGATGCCGTCGGTGACAGAATAACTGCCTCGCCAGCACGAGGGGTTCCTGCGATGTGCATCGGCACAGCCTGGGGTGTTCTCTGCTGCGTGATACAAGGCTCTCACGGGTCATGGGGGGGCTCTGGGGCTGCCTGTCCAGCCCTGAGCAGGATGGGGAAGGTGGTGGGAGGCACTGGGAGTGGAGTCCGGTGTTGGGAGTCCTGGCTTGCTCTCTGTTTCAGCTAATAGGACCTCGTTGTCCAGGAGCTGACGGGGGCAGGGGGTTTAATGAGCCACAAATGAGCCCAGTCCTGATGCTGTGCTGGGAGGCCACGGATGCAGGTGCAGGGAGCCAAGGTGGGTTATGAGATCAGCCCATTTCCACGGCGATGGCCATGACATAAGACACTGACAGGAGATGTTTTGTAATAACACGTCCTGAGCCAGGCAAACCCAAGAAGTTGGGGAGCTGAGGAGGCAGCAGCCGTTCCCAGCCAGCCCAGGGGCCGGGCGCTGGGAGGGATGCTGGAGGGTAGGGAGCCTCCAGAAGGGAAAATCCATATTCGAGCAGTTGTTTGATGGGAAGGAGAAGCCGTGCCGCCGCCTTCTGCCAGCGAAGGGCTTTGATTTCTGCTGGCAGGGGCATTTGGGTCTCGCGGGTGCTTGGCGCTGCCACTGCGCCGCTTCCCGTCCCCGCGGTGCCGGCCAGGTAATGAGGAGCCCTGTGCCGGGCTGGTGATAACGGCCATCTGTCCAGGGCAGGGCTGAACTCTGTCCTCATTATGTCTGTCAAAGTTTTGTCAAGCTTCCCCTCCTGCTCCTCTCGGCATTTTTAAGCAGCGGAGGGTGGGAGGGTGCGTGGGAGGTGAAGCCGCACCAGAAATAATTCTGCGTGTTCGGGGGTGCGAGCGGCGCTGCGGGAAGGCACCTCTCCCCAGCAGACCCGCTGCTGGCCCGCCGGCTGTTTGCCTGGTTCAAAAAGTCCCCCGGATGAAGTGAGCAGCTTTTATTTGTTTGTCTCTCCTTTCTACCCCCCCCCCCCCCCCCCCCCGCCTTTCTTCATTTCTCTTTTCCCTTCTTCGTTTTCCTTCCTGATGAAAGATTTTCTTGCAGTGTCAAGGCAATGTGACCTGGTTCCGTAATAAAGAGGAGGCTTATTAGAATTAAAGCCCAACAGTGTTAAAAAAGCAATCTTTGCAAGATTGAGGCCATGAGGGAATTGTAAATTCTCAGCAAAGACCTCATTTAAAGACTGGGATGAAAACACATGCGCACGCACGCACCGAAGCCTTGCACCGCGAAGGGACGTCTGGTTTTGAGGAGAATTTGGGGGAGGACGAGGGAGTAGAGCGGCACTTGAGTCCTCTTGGATTTGCCAGGGATCCTCCCGTTGGCACGTTCGTGGCTCTGCTCGCTCCTTGGCCGGGGTGGCTCTGTGAATATCCCTTGGGTTTGGGTTTGTTTTCCTTGTTCCTCTGGGGACACCCTCCCCACGGCCCCCCGCATCCCTGCTCATCTCTTCCCGGCGCTGCCGCCCACCCACCGCGGTGGTGGGAGCGATGGCAGCCAGCGCCAAGCGTGCAGCCGGTGAGTCAGGCTGCCCGGGCTCCCCCGGCGACTCTCTGGCTCCGTGCAAGCCCCAAGGGGTGCGGGGCTCCTCTGGCTGCTCCCCGCAGAAGTTTCCCTCGGGGTGTGATGGGTGCTGGGTCGGTGCCAGAGCCGGCGGGGAGAGGTTGGGATGGGGTGTCCCTCCCTGGGACGAAGCGTGCCGGCTCTGCGGACCCCTTGCCCCGGCACTTGCGGTGGGTGCTGTGCGCTGGGGGTGCTCCCCACCCGCGCCAACAGGGCTTGCAACGCTCTGCAGGGCAGACCAGCGCCTGTGGCGCAGCTGCGGCTTTGGCCTCATCCTGCACGGAATATGTTTCCCTCCTGCCTGCCTCTTCAGGAGCGCCCATGGGACTTCTCGTCCGTGCCTGGGGAGAAGGGCTGTGGTGGGGAGCAGGTGAAGCGATCCTCCTGCCCTCCGGCAGCTCCCCTCTCTCCCTCCTCCTGGTTTTTGATCCGGGGCTGTGGCTGCAGTGGGGGCTGCTGCTGCTGCGTTCCCACGGCCGGCTGCGGGGAGCGAGCGCGGAGCCAGCGGAGGAGCTGTCAGAAAGGCCCCAGAGCTCCCGCTGTCCGCAGAGCAGCAGTCCCTGCCATTCCCCACGGTGGTCTGTTGTCATGATTTGCTGTTATCTGTCTAATTAGAAAGTAAGCTCTCCTGGCAGGGAGCTCGGCTGCTTCTCTGTCTCTAAGTGCCGCGCACACCTGTGGTGCAGTAGAAATGAGGATATCTTAAGCAGCAAAAGGAAGGGCTGATGTGTGAGTGTTCGTCAGCTCGCCTGCCTGAGCTCGGGGCTGTGAGAGCCCATGGTGCCCGGCTGGCATGAGGAGGAGCTGCCCAACGCTGGCCGGCTGAGGGGAGGGGGCTGCTGGCAGCTGGGGATGCCTGGGCTCCTGCTCAGCGATGCCCGGGGTCAGCGAGGGGCTCTCAGTGACGAGGATGCTTAGAGCCAGGTGGCCCGAGCCTGGTGCTGCCAGGGAAAGAGCTGCCACCTCCCACGGGTTTGTGTCCCCGTGCCTGTGGCCGAGGCTCCCCACCGCCTCGCCTGCCGGGTCACCGGCGAGCCCCGCTGCTCAGGTAGCCGAGGAGCCGGCTGCTCCGGAGGGACAAACCCGCGTGTGCCAGCAGATCCTGCCAACGGACGGGACATCAGAGAGTGTTTTCTCCCAGGTCTCGCTCAAGTGTGTGTGGGGGGAAATACAGGGCAGTTAAGTTCGGTGGCTGTGCTGTGTTCCCGTGATATATGGTGCACAGTTCAGCTGTAGCCTTTGTTGTCACTTCTGCTCCTGGATATTTATAGCTAGCCAGAGCTGCGCCCAGCCCAGCGTCTGCCTTGCAGCGCTGCTGTCTCTGCCTGTCGGTGCCTCCGCACCCCGGCCCGGGGAGGGGAGCGGGGGCTGCCACCCCGGTGTGGGGGGCTTTGGGCTCCTGCTTGTGGGTGGCATCGGGGAGACGTTCTTGGTCAGGGTGGGAGCTGGGCGCCGGTGGAGCTGGGTCGTATCAGTGGGGAGTGTGGGGCAGGCCCCCCCCGCCCCCCCGGGTTCTGTGTCGCTGCTCTGCTGCTACCTGAGCAGACAAACAGGGTTTGGAGCCCGCAGGGTTTTGTGCGTGGATGCAGCAGTGCTGCTCTCCAGACCCACGCTGGCATCCTCTGTGGCTGTATCCTGCTGCGTGGCTGGTGCAGCTGGGCGGTTTGTCCTGCTCCGGGAGGAGCAGGGTAGCTGGGCACTGAGTTTTGAGGTCTCCGGCATGGCTGTTAGAAATGAAAGCTCCTCGTGGATACTGCTTGGTTTGGTGCGTAAGTGGACGGCTGTGGCCATAACCGGGATCTCTGCAGAGTGTGTGCTGTTGCAAGGGCTTTGCTTTTCCCTGCAGCAATCTGCTCTGATGGGTGGTTAGTGAGAAAACTCTTGCTGCAGCCTTGGAAGCCTGTAGAGATGCTTGCTTGCTCCATGCCGGGGGAGCTGCAAGGGTTAGGGGGATGCTTCAGACCCTGACCCAGGTCAGGACTGCTGTTTCCTTCTGCTTTAGCCCTTGTGCAAAGTGGTGATGGTCTCGTGTGTGTCTGGAGGTGCATGTGTCCCGAGACGTGACTTAGAATTTGGGGTGTACGGTGGGGTTTGGGCAGATGGGCTTTGGGAGCATCCTGGTCCTCTCCCGTTTGGCATCCTGGTCCTCTCCCATTCTCTGGATGTGCTGCAAAGACCCTAAGTAGCAGCCCCGGGGGTTGCAGAGGGGTTTCTTCCCAAAGGGGTCAGAGCAGACCCCTGCCCTGCTGCCTGGGGCCCATAGGAAGGCAAGACTGGTGCTGCCATCTCTCCCTAACATGCCATTAATTTAATGTCTCATCTAGGAGCCTTTCACTTGAGGATAAATGGCCTTTCTGTCCAGAGCCTGCGTGAGTTACTCTGACGTTTTGCTACTGAGTAGACATGGGTAGGGGAGAGTTGGGTATTGGATTGGGTGATAGGCAAGAGAAGCAATCTCTGGGAGGCCATCAATTTGGATTAAGCTTTGTGGACTGGGATGTAGGGTAATCACCATCCTTCATTTCGGAGAGGTAAGAAACAAGTCAGCTTCTTTATGGGTCATTATAGCTGCAGCAGGAATTGCTTCCACCCTAGCCATGGGCACGCATCCCCGCTGGGCTGGAGGTGGTGAAGGAGGGTGTAAAGCCGAAGGAGTGAGCCAGCCGTGGCAGAGCACGCCGGGGCAGATGCGGCTTTGGAGGTGCGAGCCGGACTTTGGCCTCGCTGCAGAGCTGGGTGCTGCCACTGCTTTCCCGATGGGTGTTGGAGTTGCCTTTTCGACCAGAGCTCGCCGTCCGTCCCCCGGCACGGCACCGCGGCGGGATGGGGGGGAACCTGCCATGGCGGGGGGACACACGACAGACTGGCCGCTGTCTCGCTCTGTTTGCACAGCATCCCCCATTTTCAAGCCCTGCGATGGCAGGAGTTGCGGAGCATCTCCCCGGGCCCGCTGACAGCAGCGCTCTCCAGGCACCCTCCTCCCACCCGCCCGCGCACGCCCACGCACAGCCAGCGATAAAAGGCTCAGCCCCGTAAACAAGGGGGAGAGGAGGAGTGATGAAATGGAAATGGGGCAGCGGTCTGAGGCGGGGGAGTGCGGGTGTGAAGCTCGAACCAGCCGAGCTGAGCTGGTGGGGCTGGTGCAGCTGGTGCGCTGCCTGCGTGCTGCCTGCGCGCTGCCTCTGGCCGCGGTGGGGAGATGCTCGCGGGCCGGCGGGGAGGAGAAATCTGTTTTGGACTTGCCGAGCGGAAGGCCTCTCTTCCCTTTTGTTTGCACTTTTTTTTTTTTTATATCCGAGTGCTTCATTTTCCAGAAGCTGTCATTTTACATAAACCTCTCAGCGAGGTACATCCATTCCCACTGCCAAAATCTCCATATCAAACACTTGTAACATGCCGCTGAACTGACAGCCCTGACTATACACGCTCCGTGGCTTTACAAAGGGATGCTGCGTCGGTGAAGGATATAAATACACGCATTGAAATGACACGCAGCGCGCTCGCTCTCCAGCTCGCTCTCCCCTGCTCTCTTGCTGCCCAGTTAAAATTTATCCGCAGCCTCGGCACAGGCACCCGTGGCCCTGCCGGCACCACCGCTGCGCCTGCCCGGCACTGGTGTGGGTGGAGGGGATGCAGGTCGGGCATCTGGCATGCTGCGCAGCGTGCTGCTGCAGCGGGCGCAGGGCTTGGGTGTCGCATGCGGTGCGGGGAGCGGGCTGCAGCTGGGCAGCAGCATCCCTGGCACATGTGGGAGGCAGGAGCCCCCGGGCAGCGGTGCCTGCAGCCCGTGTGCGTGGGAAGCCCTGCTCCCCACTGCCTCTCCGTTGAGCGCAGGCAGCAGGGTGCGGGCAGGATGCCCCTGCCTGTCTGGCAAGCGGTTGAGGTGCTGAGGGGAGGGGGTCAGGGTGCCAGCAGCGAGGAAACAGCACTAACTGTGCTGGATTGGAAAGGGCTCCTCCATCCCAGCAAAGCACCCAACTTTGCTTTTTTTTTTTTTTTTTTTTTTTTTTTAATTTTTTTTTTTTTAAAAAAAGGGGAGCTGATGCAAAGGCACCCCATGAGCCTGGCCCACAAGCCTGGCACCCTGGGCAGCCGTGCCCAGGGCTGGCAGTGTGCTTGCAGCTGCTGTGCGGGGTCCAGAGCCCATATGCAGGCTGCACCCGGGGGTCCCCGGGAATCCTTTTCCAGCCTGGATGCGGCTCTGTCGGCACCTTCTGCCTGGCAGCGGCTGCGGGTCGGAGCGCGGCCCAGCCTCGCTCTGCCAGGGACTGGGGTTATGAACACAGTTGCTCTGGGATGGGGCCCGTCTCCCCCTGCCGCAGCGTGGCCACTGCTTGTTTGCCCGGAGCCCCCCCTTGTTCGGCGAGCAGCGGCTCTGCTGCAGTGGGAGTCCCAGTGGGGTGCAGAGGGGTGGGCAGCGATGGTGAGGCCCCAGGGTAACCCACGCTCCTGGTGATTCAGCAGGAGTGGGGCTGCTTGGCTTGAAACTCTCTCTATGCCTCAAATCCTGTTTTAATGGGAATATGGGGACAGAGAGAGTTGAGCAATCCAACTGCTTTCTTTTCAAAGAAAATTCTTTTCTTCTGGATGAAATTCAAACCCAACCCCAAATCTCGGTTTCTTTGCAAAGGAGAAGGAAGGAAATGCAAAATACATCCCCCCCCTCCCCGAGTCTATCAGTCTTGCAGCTGATGAGCAGAACCATTCCTGCTCGTCCTGGGATTCCCTCCCTCCCTCTTCGGAAAGAAGTCGCTGTCATTGCTGACAGCGTCGTAGCCGCATCCTGCCAGGCCCGCCGCGAGCACCGCTCAGCTGTTCCCCAGGATGAGACGTGGTTATCCGTGGAGGCAGCGGGATGCTGGAGCAGGTTGCAGGGAAGTGGGCTCTGCTCGAGGGCTGAGAGCTCCTGCGGTCCCTTGACCCCTTCCTGGGGTCACCTCGTTCCTTCTGCACCTGGACATGCCGGGGGGGTCTCATGGCTGGTGCTGACCCCGCAAGGCTCGGGGACGCGGGCCAGCGCCAGCCCAGGCTGGGGGGCTGTGTGTTGGCAGCAATAATTAATTAGAGGTCTAGGTACAGGGGCTGCGTAGTTGGGGAAGCAGCGACTGAAATCGCAGCGAGCGGCGGCAGCGGCCCAGCAGCCGGGGTTCTCTTGGTTCCCTCCTATAAAAACCAGAGCTCTCCACGAGCAGCCGAAAATAGACAGAAGCTGCCTGTGCCTGCAGCGGGGGACGTGCTGCTGCAGCGGCAGGGCTGTAACTGCGGGGTCGGCGTGCGAGGCAGGATTGGTGCGCAGACCCGTCCCCGCTCGCGTGACCTGTCGGAGCATCCCGCGATGGAGCGGGGCTGCTGCCTCGGGCTGCTGTGGCGGTGGGCACCCTCTGCCCCCCCCCCCCCACGCCCCCCCACCGCATTAACAGGCCTCGCTTTGTCGCAGCCCCTCGGGAGGGTCGGGGCGAGGCGAGCTCCCCCCATGCTGCTGCTGTTGCTGGTGGCTCGGTCCTTCCTCCGACCCTGCTGCTGGAGCAAACTGGGAGCAGAATTCCATGGGACGTGAGGCTCGCTGGGGCCCTGTGGGCTGTACTCGCTGCATTACTTGGCTGCGTCGCTCCATCGGTCTTTCCCTTACCAGCGGAGCGGAGCAGGGCACGTGCTGGCCGGTGGCGTGGGCTTTTACTGGCAGAGCGCGTACCCCATCATTTGTAATGCTACGCTTGGAAGTTTCTGCCGCTCTTACAGACAAGAACCTTGACGTGGGAAATATGAGTTATTTTTTTTAATGTAATACCATTAAAATGGTTTTTAATTGAGTTCATTTCTGCAAGTTCAATGATAAATTTTTAAGCACCTCAACTTGTAGAGACAGGTCTGCACTCGGCTCCTCTGCCTCTCGTGCGAGAGAAGCTCCAGGACCTGAAATGTTTCTGAACTGTCGCTGTCTCTGTCCTCAGAAAACCTCCGAGATCTCTGCCCCCCAGCTAAGGAGAAGCTTGGCACATGCGTGGGGGGTGTGTGTGGGTGTGGGTGTGTGTGCCCAAAGCTCCTGCCCCCCCCGCCCCCAGCTCTGCTGCCCAGGCTGGCGCTGCTGGGGGACGTGAAGATGCTCTGGGTCAGGTCTCTGGAGACCTGAGCTTGGCCGGGGCTGCCAGTGGAGGGTTTGTGTTGGCTCCCCCCCAGGGGAAGGTGTGCGGGGGGCGATGTGGCGCGAGCTCCCAGGGCCGTGTCGCCCCAGCTGCGCGTGGGGAGGGCGCGCTCGCAGCCGGGCGCAACGCGGTGCCCAGGCGGAGCGGTGGGTGGGAAGCCTCTGCTCTGCCTTGCGCCTGCAGCTCCTTCCAGCCGGGATGAATCAGCCTTTCCCAAGGACCAGTGAGAGATCTGCCGTCGCCGTAGCCTCTGGTCCTCGGGGAGAAGCAGCCCTCCCCAGCCGGGGAGCCATAATGGGCGAGGGCAGTGGCGGTGCAAGCTGCGATGCCATCTGCTGCCTTTGCTGGCAGATAGGCACAGACCTCATGTCCCCAAACCGCTCTTTTTAGAGGAGAGAAGTGCACCTGGCTGGCGATGCTCCTGGGAGCCCGGGCAGTGCCGACATGCTGGGGCTGGCAGCTGCCGGGGGTTGTACCGTCCTCGGGGGGCTGTTGCACCCATTGGGTGCCCTCTGTGGGCTCGGGGCAGTCCCCATGGCTGAGGGCTGGGATTCCCTTTTCCCATGTTGGAGGGAACCATCCAGGCTTGGCCCCTGGCTCCAGCGCGTGGCTCAGCCTGGAGCCCTGTGTTTGTCCTGGGGAGAGAGGTGACCATTCATCCTGGTGCTTGGAGCCAGCCTGGAGCCGGGACGGGCACAACAGCTGAACTCTCCGCGGGCTGATGTATGGATGCTTGGGGAGGGTCCAGCTGTAAAACCGGAGAGGGCTGCTGCTGGGAAGGGGCTCGCCTGGAAGGAGCGGGTCTGGCTCTGTGCTTGCTGGGGGTGGCTGGCACTGCTCCGCTGGTGGGGAAATTCCCAGTTTCTGATTTCCCGGGCAGGGTTGGCTGGCATGCACACGCCAAGGAGGCAGCCTGCCTGCGGTGGGAGCGAACTGAGCACAAAACGCTGCGTGGTTTCAGACGGGGCCCTTTGGTCCATGGCTGTGCCATGGGGCAGGGTCCCCTTGGCCGTCAGAGCCCCAGGGATGCTGTAGGTCCAGGGGGGTTCGGCCGAGAGATGAACACCCGACCCCAGAGCTGCTCCTGGCCATCGCTCTCCTCTCCTCGCCGCCACGGTGCACGGGCTGGCCGGTGGGCGAGCGCGGTGGGTGGCTGTGCACGGCCCCGCACGCTGGGCTTGCCCATCTGCTGGCCGTGGGGAAGTGGGAGCAGGAGGCGACTTTTGGTAACAGGCTCAACCGGAGCATCGCCCTTGGCTCCGTCCCTTCGCAGGACCCGGCGGGGTGGCAGTGTGGGCAGGAGGTGCCTCTCCCAGCGTTGCCAGTACCTGCTCTTGGTTCCCTGCCCGCTCTCCCGCTGGCGGCGGCAGCTGCTGCTGCTGAGCCCGGCCGGGAGCAGCTCCCGGTGCCAGCTGCCTCCGGGCCACCTTCCCTCTTCCCCTCTTTGTCCGGAGGCTTTTCCCTCCCTGCCTGCGTGGGTTCCTGCAGGAGCGCTGGCGTTGGAGAGCAGGAGGGAGCTGGAGCTGGGCAGAGGGGTCGGTTAGGCTGCGGGCTCCCGCTGTGAACGATGGAGGGAAGATGGTCTCTGCAGGCAAAGTTCATGAACGTTCATCACTGGCGATGGGAAGTTTTTGTATGTGCTGATTAACTGCCTCCCTCTGATGTGACATGGCAAGATAAAATATGAGCGACTGCATTCTTTGACTTAAAACTTAATTAAAACTATATATCAAAAACGTAAGACCCTAGCCTTAATAAAACCTGATAAAATTATACTAATACACTTCAATTTCAATCCAAGGCTCCCTGATGGAAGAGCGTGAGAGGCCGAACCCGTAACTAGATTAGAAACACCTCCTATGCAATATTTATGGTGCTGTCCTGCTTGAGATGCATGGCTTCCGAGGAAGACTCTGGCACTGTGATGAAGAGGAGTTGTCAGCCCAGCTTAC